>NC_091089.1:43860000-44485000 GCF_032405125.1 Capricornis sumatraensis | reverse complement strand
TAATTAAAATATTGTGTTGGTTTCCGCTATACATCAGCATGGATCAGGCATGGGTATACATGTCCTCTCCCTCTTGAACCTCCTTCCCACCTCCTGCCCCGTCCCACCCCTCTAAGTTGTCACAGAGCACCTTTGAGTTCACTGAGTCATAGCAAATTCCCACTGGCTGTCTGTTTTACACGTGTTCATGTATGTGTTTCCATGCTACTCTCCATTCACCGCCCCCTCCCCATCTGCCTAAACCCCGACAGTCTTTATTATTGTGTTACTCCTTATTACTGTGCCTTTCCTGCCTGCCAGCTGTGACTTCCCTTCATTTATCACTAATTTAGGTCATCTGCCCTCCTGAAGGTTCTGGAGGATGTGAAGGTCATAGCATGTTCCAAGTATTTGGTGGGTAAACTCATTTGTGTCCAAGTAGCACCTGTCTGTCATGCGAATGTTGGAGGCACAGTATACCCTTTTTCTTTGTATTTTAACCCACTCGTGTGTAAGGGAGCCAGTCGTTGGAGCAGAGGTGGGAAGAGTGCTGTGTGATCCGATGTGTCTGGTTATCAAAGCAATCAGCCACACTCTTGTGGCTGGATTTATATTGAAATTTATATACAGCTTGGAAGTTGTATTCAGAGTCAGACTTGACATCTGTCAAGTTAGTTTTGGGTGGAAATAAAGTTCTAGACGCAAGTAGATTCAGCGCTTCATTTCTGGGGATTGGTGGCAGTCTGGCCCTGGATTAGCTCGACTTTTGCATTTGGATTACATACAGAACGAAAGTATCACTAACTGAGCAATTGGGTTAGCACGACTGCAGGTGACACGTCTGCTCGTGGAGGAACAAACTCCCCATCTATAATGCATGCGAGTCCATGCCTGCGAGCGCTCCGAGTGTCGCATCGCTGACCCGCAGATGCCGCACAGACAACGAGGTCTTGGTACCTAATTGCAGAGCAGGCAGACACACCCCTGCTTCTTTTATGTGTGTACTTTAGGGAAATGTTTTTTGAAATATTCATAGATTGAACTTTGGCTCAGTGTTGTTGTTGAGTCATGTCCGACTCTTAGCGACCCCACGGACTGCAGCACCCCAGGCTTCCCTGTCCATCACTGTCTCCCGGAGCTTGCTCAAACTCATGTCCATTGAGTCGGTGATACCATCCAACCATCTCATCCTCTGTTGTCCCCTTCTCCTCCTGCCTTCAGTCTTTCCCAGCATAGGGTCTTTTCCAGAGAGTCGGCTCTTCACATCATGTGGCCAAAGTATTGGAGCTTCAGCATCATTCCTTCCAGTCGATATTCAGGGTTGATTTTAGCACATTATTCCAGCTTAAATTCAATTGTTAAATTAAATATGCTCTAGGACAGATTTATTCTTAGGAGTAAAGATCATTTCTAAGAACTTTAATATTCGAAGAAAAGATTTCTGATAAGCATTATATTGTCAGAAATTGATACTGGATATAGCAGGTGCTCAAGGAGCTACATCTGGAGCCTTTAATTCTTCACCCATTGCAGTGCGCCCCCACACTGCAGGACTTAAGTATACACTTGCCGAGATAAATCGTGATTTTTCTGGTCCAGCCGAATAAGGCTGTAAACCTGACTTGCAGTAAAATAATGAACTGATTTATTTTTAAATCAATTACTTGTTACTTTGAGAACTTTCAGATTTACACAAAGGTTGCACAGGTGTCATAGTTAATTCCTCAAACTCTTCACCTCTATTCGGCATTGTTACCATTTTGGCAATTTGCTCTTTTTCTCTCTACAGTTGTAATTAGACACACAACTGTAATATATACTTAATCTTCTTTGTTGCGCCTTTTAAGATGAAGTTGTCTCAGTTCAGTTCAATCGTTCAGTCATGTCCGACTCTGTGACCCCATGAATCGCAGCACGCCAGGCCTCCCTGTCCATCACCAACTCCCAGAGTTCACCCATGTCTAGACCTGATCATTAGGCTGTATCTCCTGAGAGTAAGGCCAGGCTCCTCTGACAGCAAGTTCAGAAAGAGTAACTTTGACACTGATCAGTTATGTAATATGTAGTTCATTGTCAGATCTCACCAGTGGTCCAATAATATCAATTATAGCAACTGTCTTGCCTTCCAGGCCCCTGCACTGCATTTAGTTGTCTTGTCTCTTTAATTTGGAAAAAGTTCTCAGCCTTTATCATTCATTATAGCGAGTTTTGAGGAGTCAACTTGGTTTTAATGTTTCCTCGTGATTTAATTCAGGTTTTGCTTGCTTCTTCCTCCCTCCCTCCCTTTCCAGGGATGCTATGTAAGTAATTCCCTTGTTTTCCCAGTGCTTGTCTCAGAAAGCACCCAATGTCAGTTCTCTGTTCTCGGTTAAAGTGTGGTGCCTGCCAGCTTTCTCTACTTTAAGATTCTTTCTTTTTCCTTCTGTTGTTAGTAAGGGCAGTGATTTGACTCCAGGGGATTTTCCATCCCCAGGCAAGCCTTACACACCTCTTGGCATTAGTGTGTGTTGGTGACTCTCACCTGAATCAGTTTCCTCGCTGGCTTTCTGCTTTTCAGAAGATTTTGCCCTTCCTCTCTGTTTGTAGGTTTATTTGTTAAAATGTGTAAAACCCTAAATGTTAAGGTAGTTCTTATAAAAATGATTAAATCTGTATGGTTTGTCTTATCTTCCATTTTCTGATATAAAGGACTTGGGAAACAACAAAATTGGGCAAGTTTATCGTGGCCTTAGCATTATCAAGGGGAAGATGGAAGGTGAACAGTTACGAGTGAACAGGCATTCTTCAGGAGCAGGAGACTCCATTGTCTGGGTTTGTTTGTTAATAAAAAGATTAGCAAACAGGCTTTGTCTTCTGGGACTTTATCTGTGTTTGGTTTGGAGGGCGAAAGGAAAGAAGAAGAAAATGAAACACTGCGACTGCTGGTGGAGCAAAGCACCGGCCCCCCCCAAGAATGGGGGCAGTTCATGGGAGGAAAAGATCTTTATCAGAAGTAGGAAGTACTTCCTGGATGGTATTTGTGAGTAGGTGAGTTTCAACTGCAATGAGGAAAAAGAGGGCAGACCAGGAGCAGCTTGGTACGGTAGAGCTTGCGGCACCTGCAGAAAAGAGCCCCCAGCGTGGGCTGTGGGGGGGTGGGGTGCATCCAGGTGGGTGGGGGAGGGGAGGCCGGGTAGCCTGGTTAGAATGAGGAGGCGAGTAGACAGTTGACTATTGTGATGGTAGAGGGCAGTGGTCTTCACACTTAACTACTGGATATCTTCTAAAAATAATTTAGAAAACTCACATTTTTTAAGTTTAAAAGTATTTTCAAAATGAAACTGTCATATCACTGTTAAAAATGGAATTTAAATAATATAGCACATATATACACTATTAGCCATTTTCAAAAGTCTAAGAATAAATTCTTCAAATTGCGGATTTTCCATTGTTCTTTGATCTATTTCCTTAACAAAATTTTACCTTAATATATTTTTATGCTTGAAAGTTTTATTGATTACTCTGTCACTTATTTTTGGCACCAAAGATATAAGGAAAAATAGAAATTTTTAATTTCCTGTGGGCATAAAAATCTTTAAAACTTTGTTTTTGTTATTATTATTAATACTCAGTTGATCCACCAGAATGTATTACAAATTATAATAAACACTTGGTAAACAAAATTGAATAAGCGTCTCAATAAAGTGGAGCTTTTAAAAAATAACTTATGTATTCATGGGTGAATATAATTTATTGCTCAAATGAGACTATTTAGCATGAGTTTTACTTTTGATTTTCAGAGCTGTAAGCACAGAGAAATTTTGTTGATGTAGATAAGTGGATGGAAAGAGCTTTGCTAGTAGTGCCACTAATTTTCTTGAATTTCTCCCAACTTACATGTCAAAAATCTGAAAATTATTTTTAATGAGCTATCAATCATTGTGGAACAAATACCTGACTTGTGAAAGTAGGTATTACAGCCTTCAGAGAGGTGGTATCTTAACGCTTTTGTCCATGTGTCAGAGGGTCCCTGTGCTGTGCAGTGGAGGGTTTTTGCTCAGGGGCCATGCAGTCTTGAGCTCAGGGAGGTGGGAGATTGTGGATGGGAACACCTTGGGTCCACACCCTTGGTGCATGTCTGTGGTGGAGCATTCCTGGAAATAGGTCTGGAATAGCCCTTAAAGTCACCCGCTTGACTTACTCGTTGGGAAAGGTTCATGTACCTCGCGTGTGCGTGTGCTCAGTAGCTTCAGGCATGTCCCACTCTTTGTGACCACACGGACTGTAGCCTGCCAGGCTCCTCTGTCCGTGGGATTCTCCAGGCAAGAATACTGGAGTGGGTTGCCATTTCCTTCTCCAGGGGATCTTCCCAACCCAGGGATCAAAACCATGTCTCTTAAGTCTGCTGCATGGACGGAGGAGCCTGGAAGCAACTTCACTTTCACTTTTCACTTTCATGCATTGGAGAAGGAAATGGCAACCCACTCCAGTGTTCTTGCCTGGAGAATCCCAGGGACGGGGGAGCCAGGTGGGCTGCCATCTATGGGGTTGCACAGAGTCGGACACAACTGAAGCAACTTACCAGCAGCAGCAGCAGCGACCAATTAAATAACGGGGGCAAGAAAAGGGCTTTGAAAAGTACCTGCAGGCCTCATGCCTGAGAACTCAGTTTCCTGGGGAAGTGATGGTCATTAGAGAGTCTGCAGGAGAAACTGATTTTTTATAAGACTAATTTGGACAGTTGGGTTTTCAGAAAACACATGACATGGATGCAGAGACCCTGAAGGACCTGCAGCCCTGGACGTGGGGATCAGAGCAGGAGAACGTTGGGGTCCTCTGCATTGCGAGTGTGGTTGAAGCTGGGGGTTATCCAGCGGAGGAGAGGCGTGTGTGTGAACAGCATCCATATGAGGACAGAGTTGGGGGAGAGAAACCACCTACACAAAAGGTTGTGAAAGAAGCAAGGATGGTCTAGAAAGGTGGGAAATACTCAAGATGGAGTACGTACTCCCAGAGAATCCAGGAACTAGAGAGGAGGCTGTCGGGATGAGGGATGTTGAGTTCTGCCCCCAGGCCGCAGGTGGGAGGCCTCGCACCAAGGCCACAGAATCGGAGCCCAGAAGCAAGGTCACCTTCAAGCTGGCTGAGCCCCTTTGTAACTGTTGCCAAAAGCCCCTGATGATCACCAGCAAGCTTCCTGACTCCCAGCTAGGCAAAGATGCCCACTCCAGTGAACAGCCTACAGTGCCCAACCAATCATCTAACGCCAGCCTTCCAGCAGGGATTTTCTGTGTCTTCAGGCTCTGGTGCTCTTGGAATACCCTGCCCTTGGGAGAGACATGACGAGCTCTGCTTCTTTCCAAATGAAAAAGATGGTTTTAATTAACAATTGATCTTTTAAAATCACATTTAAATCACTTATTCATATAGTTATGTCCACTGCTCAAAGGACGTAATGGTTGAATTTAACTATGTTGTTGCTTAGAAAATCTCAAAGGCAGGTTTTCCAGCCAAGTAGGAAGATTTTGCAAACTCTTTGAAATGCAGAAGGCCAGGTTGATCTGGGCCCCTCCTCTTCCTCCCGCCTCACTTCTGTGTGAACCCTGTGCCCTGAACGTCTTCTCATCTGTCTTGATGTGACTTGGTTTTCCTTGATACCCTGTCCCTAGGCTTCTTGGCTTAGGACACTCTTCCACCGTCTGTCCTGCGGGGCAGCCCCGTGTCCTCCCAGGACTGTGGGCTGTGAGGCCTTCTCTTGCTCTCCGGGCACACCTAGCCGTGTAAGGTGAAGAGCACGTTGTGTGTGTGCTCTTTGGAGCATGTTTGTGTTTGTGTCTGTGCATGCCTATATATACATGTGTGCTCATAGACACTTCTGTGTGTACACACTCTGTCTAGGTTTTGTATCAGTGTTCTCCGTTGAGTGCCTGACACTCACAGTAAACAGGAGACAGCGTCCTGCTTACTGGTTGAATGAGACGGGTGAAGACTTTTAAAACTCAGGGAAACCGTGCTGAGGTTGTCTCAGAAGCACGTGAATTGTAGGTTTGAGGGAATATTGATGTCCTAGCTTGACACTGTGTTAGGTGCGTGATAGATGTTATCTTTGTGTGTCTGAAAGACTTGACAACAAACACGTGTTTGTGTGAGGAAATGCAGCCAAGTTAATGAATGACCTGCACAAGTTCACAGGCAGAGTTCGCGAGGAGCAGGACCTGAGATTTGGACTCAGATTTGTCTTAACTTTAACGAGCCTCTGTCCTTGTCACGTCACTCTCGCTGTAACCATGTAGGGACCTCTCATCTTTACATTTCAAATGGGTCCAGCTTTTAAATTTTTACATTTTAAGACATCGTTTTCCTTGAATTTAAAATGGCTGGAAGTTGGGGTGTTGGTTCCTGTGGTTCTGAGTTTCTGCTGGTGCCCAAGTGGGGTTGGAGCGGACCTTCCTGACCTGCAGGGGTGTCAACGGCCACCTCTGCTGTGTGGCCCCTTAGTTTCACACAAGGGGAGGGATTCACTTTTATAAGTAACAAGATGAAGGCCCTTGTCTTAGCATTTCTTTCTCTTGTTCCCCTTTCCTGGATGTTCTCTTTATTTACACTGTAACACATTTGATTCTGGTCTGATTTGAACTAGAAGAATCTGTTGACTCTGACTTGAGGCAAGATGCACTAACCCTTAAGGACAGGGCTTCAGTCCATATCCCAGGTTTCTCTTCCCGTAAGGAATTCTGGTAAAATTCACTAAGAAACACAAGTTTTTGTTGACACTTGAATCATTTAGCTTCTTCATGGAAGCTTTTATTTTATAATTAAATATTAAATTTTGAGAAATGAAGGTTTCCTGCACAAGTGTAGGAATTCTGTCTCATGTTGACCATTCAGGTCATCTTCATTTTTCCTTTCCATGCTGGTCCCCTTTCAGCTACCCAGGATGGGTTTACAGGGGAAGAGGAGCCTTGGGATTTGGGGAGTATAGATACAATTTGAAAAAACATTTCAGAATGATCATTGTTTTCATTGCTTTTGAGTCATTTTGAAATTTCAAATGACATTAAAAGCCAACATGATTTTTTCACTTCGTCAGTGGAGGAAGTTGGATGTTTAAAGCAGTGAGCACTGTAAGGGGCTATTACTATGTAGTGTCCAAGAATCCAGAATCAAGTAAGTGTTCCAGAAAGGAGGGGCAGCCTTGGAGCACACATGTCAGGTGATGAAAGATCCTCCTCCTCTCCTGAGATGCTCCTTGCCTGTTTTGTCTGATGATAAAATAGCCACGCTGGCTTTCTTGTGCTGTGTCATGTTTTATGTCTTTTTTTCTTAATCCTTTTCTTTTCAATCCATGGGTTGAAATTTGGACTTTAAAAATACATTTCTGATAGACAGATTATAGTTGAGTAACACCTGTAGTTTTTACCTTGTTGCTAGTTTGCGATTCTCTACCTTTTGACTTATAATGTTTAGTCTATTTATAAGTAATGTAATTATTGATCTGATTGCGTATTTCTCTTCATGTCTTTTTTTCTCTGTTGCTCCTTTTGTGAGTTTCTTTGGGGATATTAACTCATTATTTTTTAGCGTTCTGTTTTAATTCCCAGTTGGCTTTCTAGCCATCCTTTCTTGGGCGTTTCACATTGGAATTGGAAATATTGGTCGCGCAGTTGTGTCTGACTCTTTGCAACTCCGTGGACTGTAGCCCACTAAGCTCCTGTGTCCCTGGAATTCTTCAGGCAAGAATACTGGAGTGGATAGCCATTCCTTTCTCCAGAGGATCTTCCCGACCCAGGGATTGAACCCAGGTTTCCTGCATTGGAGGCAGACTCTTACTGTCTGAGCCAGGACTCCTCAGGATTGTAATTTGCATTGTTAATCTACCATAATCTATTTAAATTAATGCACCGCTTTGCATAAGCTATTCACAGTCCTTGTAGCAGCATAGCTACGTTCACGCTCTGTGTTCTGTCTTTTTTATCTAGGATGTTACTGACTCTACCATCATTTATGCTGCAGGATTTCTCTTTTTTAGTGGTGACAGCTTTATTGATTATTTGTGTGCTTCTCCTACTTGTCACCTGTGGCAGGCATTTGCAGGATGGCTAGGTAAAGACTTAAGTATGCAGTCTGTAGCCACAGTAATTAGATCATTGCTGCCTCCATAAAGAGGAAATCCAGAGCCACTTAGTCCAGTCAGGAGTGGACGAGGAAGTCCTGACCCTGGAGAGGAAGTTCTGGCAGGGGGCGTCCACCAGTGCTGGCAGGAGGCTGCAGTGCTGGGGAGCGTATGTCTGCCCCAGCGCCCTGCTGGGGCACAGCACTCCCTTCCATGTAGAGACGAACCTCACCCACGATGTGAAGACAGACGGAAACACAAGTGGAGGCAGAATATGGTTTGTTACCCTCTTGGGATTTCTCAAATATAGTTGTTCAACAATCTGTGTTTAAGCCTGTTGGGGGTATTTATTAAAAACGATCGCTTCTGAGTCTCACTCCACACCTGCACAATCAGGGTCTGAATATGAGACATGGGGGGGGGTCTGCCTTTTAGGGTGAGTGCTCCAGGCTTGTCCTAAACACAGCCATGCGTGACTATCACTGTTCTGGCACTCTTCCCAACAGCCCCTGCCTTTTTAGGGACCAGAACCTGCAATGTTCATGTTTATCTTTAAGATTGACAGGTGTGCGACTGATGAAACAGTTTGGTCATAGTCATAGAATTCTAGAGCCTGCATAAAGGCACCTTCCAGGTCATGCCAGCCAACAATCCTAGAGGAGGAAACAGGCCAAATGATAGTGCCTGGGTGGTTTTACAACTGATTCATAACGCATGAGGTACTTTGCTGTAACTCGTAGATCAGAACAACCTGGTAAAATCTTTCTGTATGTAAGAAATTATTTTCATGTTAGGTGTTATTTTTAGTCCAGTTTGACAATTCTCTACCTTTTAATTGGGGGCGTTTAGAGTGTTTGCACTTACCATGATTACTGATACGGTTTGATTTTCCTCTCATATTGCTGTTTCCTGTTTGTCTTCCTTTCCTTCTCTTTTTCGTCTGAGTATTTTCTGTGATTCCATTTAATGGCCTTTATTGCCTTACTTGCTGTATGTTTCAGGTGGGGTTTTTGGTGTTTAGTAGCTGCTGCGAAGTTTATGATGAGTGTGCTCCTCTGACTCATTACCGTCAGTCTTCATGTATATGTATACAGTATACACTCTTTTTCTGCCTTCGTGCTGTTGTAATCTTATGTTTTGGGCTTCCCAGGTGGCTCAGTGCTAAAGACTGCCTGCCAGTGCTGCAGATGCAGGTGACCTGGGTTCAGCCCCTGGGTCAGGACGATCCCCTGAAGGAGGAAATGGCAGCCCACTCCAGTATTCTTGCCTGGAAAACTCTATGGACAGAGGAACCTGGTGGGCTACAGTCCGTGGGGTCACAAAAGAGTCAGACATAACTTAGCAACTGAGTACACACAGTCGTGTATTTTACTTCTGCACATATTATAAACTTCACAGTATATTTTTCTCTTTATTTTACAGTGCATAGTTTTGCCCTAAGCAATTATCTTTAAAGATTTTTTTTTTTTCAATAAGAAGAGGCGTTTGTGTTTGCCCACACATTCGCCGTTTCTGATGGTCTTCATTCCTTTGTGTAGGTTCCGATTTCCATCTGGGGTAATTTTCTTTTTGGTTCCAGGACTTCCAGTATTTCTTGTAAGTTTGCTGCTACTGATGTCTGTCAGCTTTTGTATGTCAGAAGAAGTCTTTGTTTCACCTTTACGTTCAGTTCAGTCGCTCAGTCGTGTCCAACTCTTTGCGACCCCATGAACCGTAGCGCGCCAGGCCTCCCTGTCCATCACCAACTCCCAGAGTTCACCCAAACCCATGTTCATCGAGTCGGCTATGCCATCCAGGCATCTCATCCTCTGTCGTCCCGTTCTCCTCCTGCCCCCAATCCCTCCAGCATCAGAGTCTTTTCAGATGAGTCAGCTCTTCGCATCAGGTAGCCAAAGTATTGGAGTTTCACCTTTAGCATCATTCCTTCCATTGAACACCCAGGACTGATCTCCTTTAGGATGGACTGGTTGGATCTCCTTGCTGTCCAAGGGACTCTCAAGAGTCTTCTCCAACACCACAGTTCAAAAGCATCAATTCTTTGGCACTCAGCTTTCTTCACAGTCCAACTCTCACATCCATACATGACCGCAGGAAAAACCATAGCCTTGACAGGATGGACCTTTGTTGGCAAAGTAACGTTTCTGCTTTTTAGTATGCTGTCTAGGTTGGTCACAAGTTTCCTTCCAAGGAGTAAGCGTCTTAATTTCCTGGCTGCAGTCACCGTATGCAGTGATTTTGGAGCCCAGAAAAATAAAGTCTGCCACTGTTTTCCACTGTTTCCCTATCTATTTGCCATGAAGTGATGGGACCAGATGCCATGATCTTCGTTTTCTGAATGTTGAGCTTTAAGCCAACTTTTTCACTTCTGTTCACTGGATCTGGAGGTGTAGGTTGGCGCTTCGCTTGCAGTCCCTTGCAGGCCTGCTCTGCTGCCTCTGGCTTGTGTTCTTCCTGGCGAGAAGGCTGCTGTAACTCTCGTCTTTGCTCTTCTCTGTACAGTGTGGGTTCTCTGGCTGCCTGGCAGGATTAACTCTGTCGGTGTCTGACCCTTCGTTTATTTACAGGTGGCAGTGGTCTGGTTGGGCGTGTGGGCTCTCAGGCCTGTGGGGTCACCCTTTTCTGGTCTCTCTGTCAGTTGGTCACACGACGGAGCCTCTGCGGCCTCTGACCCCTGTGCTTCTCGGGGCGGTTAGAATGCACCCATCGAAGGAGGAGAGGAGGCCCCTTGTCATCCGTGGCCTCCGACCCAGCTCCTCCTGTGGCTGTGTGCCCTCCAGACGCAGCGAGGGGCGGGTTGGCCTGTGCTGCCCGGGAGGCCCGGGTGCCTCTCCGTGCTCGGTGTGTGAGGACTGTTCTCATGTCTCTGATAGTTGGTCTGGATGACTGCAGCTCAGAGTCTGATGTGATTGTTGCACCTTCAGCCCTGGACTTCGTCTCGCAAGATGACATGCTGACGCCGCTGGGGAGACTGGACAAGTATGCTGCGAGTGAGAACGTGTTTAACAGGTGCGTGCATGTGCTTGCCCCTGGGGGAGGCGGGAGGGTGGCTTTTATTGCACGAATTTCAGTTCACAGAAGTACCCAGTTTAAACCAGGTGTCACTGCCACAGGCAGTGAGAGTCACCCAGCTTCACTACTGGTCACAGCTGTGGCCGCCTTTACACTCGTTACTCCTCCATCCTGTAAGAAAACGCATTCTTTCTTGGCTTTTTGGCAAAAAACAACTAAAAAACCCCACTACTTTTTTGCTGTTACGCATCATTTTGCCGTTCATGTGCAGTGGCTACTGAGTCGGTTATTCCTCCAGCAGGGGGCGGTGTGTCCCTGCCGTGGACCAGGTGGCTGGCTGTCGGGGCGGGACATGTGCTAACTCTCCCCAGTTGCAGTTTCTCCACCTGCAGCCCCCAGACCACCTGGGAAATTCTCATTTCCTCTGGGAAATTGAAAAGTTTTTCTAGCATCTTCTGAGTGCAGATGTATGAAACTCATTTAATCAAATATGTAAAGATAACATTTTATATATGAAAAATAATTATACTTTTCCCCTATCTGTGATAATTGAAGGTATTAATAGTTACTTGAAACAAATTTTCAGTGACCTTAGAAATTTGTCAGATAAAGGTGAAGCATTCTGGTAAATGTTCAGTCTCATCTTAATTAAAATAAAATCCATACCAGTATTTGTCACTTAGAAAATTGTCACTTAGAAAATGTGTTAAGAAAAACTTTTTAAATCCGTATGGATTCTGGCTTTTAAATTCTGAATACTAACTGTTGGGTGCCACTGACCAGGGTATAACCTTCTTCTGTGCAGACAGATGGTGGCCCGGAGTCTGCTGGACACGCTGAGGGAAGTGTGCGATGATGAGAGAGAGTGCGTTGCTGTTCTGGAAAGAATCAGCAGATTAGCTGATGACTCAGGTGTGTGTTTATGCAGAATAAGGTTTCTTTTATCAAATTTAAGTTTCTAAAACCTAATGAAAAACTTAAGTGTAACATGAGGTTTCTTGGAAATATTTCCTAACTAAATTATCTAACCCATGAGTAACAAGAAAATAAAAAACCTGTTACTAAGATCCAGACATTTTATATACCAGGCCCATTTAGTTTGACTTTGGAAATTTTTCAGAAGAATCTAAGAACATTGTTTTGCATCATGTACATTCATAATAACTATTTTATTACTGTAATAAAAACTAAACTCTTTTGAATAAGTAAAAAGGGATGAGTGGGCTGTAAAACTTTTTTGAAAAAAATGCATTCTTACTTAAAAAATGTTAATCATTTCATTGTAAAACTAAAGCTGTTTGTCTCTAAAGTGCAGTTAGGAGGAGAGTCTGCTTACGAGGTAAACTTGTTTTGAGACTTAGAATAGAGTTTACTACGTTTTTAAAAAATACTTTTCACTGAGGCAAAACATAGGTAAAATTTACCATTTTAACCTAATATTGCTTTGAGCATATTCCTATATTTGATTTTAGAAACAATTCAGAAATAAATGTTTTTTTTAAATCCATGATCTCTTTATTGAAATGGGTTATTTTTCCATTTCTATCAAACTTTCTGGCATGTCAGCATTCTCATCCTTTTATTTTTAGATGAGCTCATTTTTTAGTGAGCGTCTCTTTTTATGGAAATATGTTTACTATTCACATCAGCCGTAGATAGTTTTATTTTTCTGTAGGAAAAAAAGTGAGTAAGCTCACTAATATTCCATTATTATCTCATATGATGTTCTGTATAATTGCTCATGTATATGCCTGTTCCAAAGTGCTTTTAGGGAAGTGTCGTCAATTATTATTTTTACTAAGTTTATTTTTGATTTGGCAGAGATAAACAATTTAACTTAAAATTTTGGCATTGTTGCATTCCATTGTATTTATTCCTTTCTTAGTAGAGACCTAGATATTCTTGAAGGCAGAATTTGTATTTCTTCTGCCTGTTTACAAACTGCACTGCTATTTTTTAATATGTGAAAGTGAAAGTGTTAGTTGCTCAGTTGTATCTGACCCTTTGCAACCCCATGGATTGGAGCCCGCCAGGCTCCTCTGTTCATGGGATTTCACAGGCAAGAATACTGGAGTGGATAGCCATTCCCTTCTCCTGTATGTGTTCTAAAATGTATCTCAAGTTGTTGAGTTCCTGATAAATATCTCTATTGACATTTATACTTTGGATATGTGTAAACAGTACATACGCTATGCCAGGTTCTAGGTTGAATGTCAGAGCCATTACCAAGATAAATAAGAATTCCTGCCATCAAATTAACAGTTGAGTGAGTGCAGCCGACATACTATCAGTAAGCCGTAACAGGGAGGATCGGGGCTGGCTTCAGACAGCTGGAGGCATCTGAACTGGGTCTGATGGCACAGAGGGGAGAAGAAAGGAGAGGTGTAGGGGCCTGGGGAGCTTAGGACACTGGCCCATTTGGTTAACAGTGGGTTTACTAGTCCTGCAGTTTAGAAAAACTAGGCTTAAGCGAGGGGGCTGAGGGCTAGATTGTAAAGATTTATACTGTTCTGGGTCTGAGAGTTCACACCGCTTGTGATTTGAAACAGTAATGCAGAGAGCCTTGACTTGAGGAGAAGCTGGGTTGGCAGGAAGGCCTGCTGGGCAGCTCCTCTGACTGTTAGGAGTCATCTGGGAGCAGTGTCAGGGCCAGAGGGTTGTCAGAGCCACGCCGTCGCAGCCTCCTTGAGTTTGAGGTTTCTAGTCTCTCTGTCAGATATCAGGAAGTTTTGGTCTTAATATTTTTAATGTTACGTTTCCTCCATCTCAGACTCCTATATTTTTTTAAGTTTTCTTTTGTCTAAGTAGATGTTTTATTGTTAATGTTGTTCAATTGCTCAGTCGTGTCTGGCTCTTTACGACCCCATAGACTGCAGCATGCCAGGCTTCCCTGTTCTTCACCATCTCCCAGAGCTTGCTCAAACTCATGTCTGTTGAGTCAGTGATGTCCTCCAACCATCTCATCCTCTGTCATCCCTTTCTCCTGCCCTCAATCTTTCCCAGCATCAGGGTCTTTTCTAATGACTCATTTCTTCGCATCACGTGGCCAAAGTATTGAAGCTTCAGCATCAGTCCTTCCAATGAATATTCAGGACTGATTTCCTTTAGGATGGACTGGTTGGATCTTCTTGCAGTCCAAGGGACTCTCAAGAGTCTTCTCCAACACCACAGTTCAAAAGCATCAATTCTTCAGTGCTCAGCTTTCTTCATAGTCCACCTCTCACATCCGTACATGACTACTGGAAAAACCATAGCTTTGACTCTATGGACCTTTGTCGGCAAAATGTTTTATACATTTTATACGTGGTTTAAAATACAGAACTCCTGTTAGATACATCTTTTGTCCATAATGAAGTCTTTGTAAGGTGAAATTAGCTGGTCTTAGTTTGGGGGTTTTATTTGCCTTGAAGGGCTTCACCTGAAGTTGAACAGTTCTATGAGAAATGCTGGACTGGAAGAAACACAAGCTGGAATCAAGATTGCCGGGAGAAATATCAATAGCCTCAATATCAATAACCTCAGATATGCAGATGACACCACCTTTATGGCAGAAAGTGAAGAGGAACTGAAAAGCCTCTTGTTGAAAGTAAAAGAGGAGAGTGAAAAAGTTGGCTTAAAGCTCAACATTCAGAAAACGAAGATCATGGCATCCAGTCCTATTACTTCATGGGAAATAGATGGGGAAACAGTGGAAACAGTGTCAGACTTTATGTTTTTGGGCTCCAAAATCACTGCATATGGTGATTGCAGCCAGGAAATTAAAAGATGCTTACTCCTTGGAAAAAAGGTTATGACCAACCTAGATAGTATATTCAAAAGCAGAGACATTACTTTGCCGACTAAGGTCCGTCTAGTCAAGGCTATGGTTTTTCCAGTGGTCATGTATGGATGTGAGAGTTGGACTGTGAAGAAGGCTGAGCGCTGAAGAATTGATGCTTTTGAACTGTGGTGTTGGAGAAGACTCTTGAGAGTCCCTTGGGCTGCAAGGAGATCAGCCCTGGGATTTCTTTGGAAGGAATGATGCTAAAGCTGAAACTCCAGTACTTTGGCCACCTCATGCGAAGAGTTGACTCATTGGAAAAGACTCTGATGCTGGGAGGGATTGGGGGCAGGAGAAGAAGGGGACGACCGAGGATGAGATGGCTGGATGGCATCACGGACTCGATGGACGCAAGTCTGAGTGAACTCCGGGAGTTGGTGATGGACAGGGAGGCCTGGGGTGCTGTGATTCGTGGGGTCGCAGAGAGTCAGACACGACTGACCAACTGAACTGAACTGAAGGGCTTCACACCTCAAGATTCAACTTTTTTTTTTACCTTGCCGTATAGCTTACAAGATCTTATTTCCCCAATCAGGGATTGAACCCTCTGCAGTGGAAGTGCGTAGCCCTAACCTCTGGACCACCAGGAAAATCCCTTAAAATCTTGTCTTTTAGTGCTTTTGATCTTAAAAAAAAAAAAAAATTTGGATCTCTGATTCACCTAGAATTTATGTGTAGAGAGCAGTGTAGGAATCTCACCTTTTTTCCTCATGTAACCAGCTTGCTTTCTTACCGTTACTTGGGACAGTGGTCTTTTTGGAATGCTGTCACATTTAATTTACCATATGCACTTGGGTCTCTTCAGATTTTTGTTGTTGTTGTTATTTTCAATCTGTTGGTCTCCTTTAGTATTTGCTGACCCTCTATCGTCGTCGTTAAGTCTGACTACAAAGCCTGCACTCACTGGCTGCATTCAGGTTAGGACCCAGTCCTGATAGCCTGTCCTGGGGGCTCTGAGAGAGCAGAGTTTGTGGGTGATGCCATGTACAGTTGACCTGAACTCAGGTGGACAGGTCCAGTCCTCACAGGGAGTGACCGCAGGCTCCAGGCAGGCTCTGAAGACAGAATCTGGGAGGGGGTGACCTTGCCGTGACTGTGAAGAGCATCACAGAGTGGAGTGTGTTCCCCGAACACTCAGGATGCCAGGAGGAGAGTCTGGGGCTCTCCTGACTGCCCGCCTGGCGAGAACCTCGTTCGGGCAGGATGCATCCACTCACCTTCCTGTCGTTTCCGCAGAGCCGACCGTGAGGGCAGAGCTGATGGAGCAGGTGCCTCACATTGCCTTGTTCTGCCAAGAAAACCGGCCAGCAATCCCGTACGCCTTCTCAAAGTACTTGCTGCCCATTGTGGTTCGATATCTCGCAGATCAGAATAACCAGGTAGGAGGGCCCTGTCCACGTTCCCACAGAAATGTGTGCCATCTGGTGGTCTGCTTAGAATGTTCCTTCCACTTAGATCTGGTCATTCGGTTTCTCAGAATGACAAAATGACATCTCAGAGGAGGTGGGGCAGAGTCTAGGAGATCGCCTTAGTGCTGCAGCAGACAGCGCCAATGGCTGCTGCTCACCTGCCACCCTTCCAGGCGGCCCCCAGGAGTTTGTCACTGGGAGACCTCTTTTCCAGGAGTGGCTTTTCTGTTCCCCTTGACCTGTTACGACACAGTCTGCTGAGTTCTGTCTTTGCAGAGCAGCCACCAGTTTTCATCTGAAAAGTTGTGCCAGTTGTGAACCTTCGGTGAGGAGTCTGCAGATTTGTGAACTTCATGCCTTAAGGTTTCATCATACTGTAGACGTGCCTTGTTGACATGTTTGTTTTTTCCCAGGTAAGAAAAACGAGCCAGGCAGCTTTGCTGGCCCTGCTGGAGCAGGAGCTGATCGAGCGCTTTGATGTGGAGACCAAGGTGTGCCCCGTCCTCGTGGAGCTGACAGCCCCCGACAGCAACGACGACGTGAAGACGGAGGCTGTGGCTGTAAGCAGAGCTCAGTTTTTCAGTTCAGGGAGATGAGCTAGTGTGTGACCGTAGGAGGTGACGTTAGACACAACGCCATATTACATGTGGTAGGGTGGGTACGTGTTGGGTATCAGAGTAGCTGCGGGTCATGGAATTTGAAACATAAATGCTGGGCTCGGAGCGGACACAGGCTTCCGAGGGCAGAGGTGTCTTTCCTGGAGGGCTTGTGCTGCGTGGAGCTCCTGGGATGATGGTCCTTGCTAGGCTCAGAGAGGCCAGGATGAACGGCAAGAAAATAGTGAATCAGCTGTGAATTCATCTCATCAAAAGGAAAAAGTAAGGTGGCAAAGATAGCCAGGATCCTTTTAAAAACTCTTTATTGAATGAAGACGCATTTGAGCTCCTCGAGTTGCTATTGGGCACTTTTCTAGGCACTGTGAGTGCACAGTAAGAAAAGAGAGGGATGCTGCTTGTTGCTCCTGTCCTTGATGGCATGCTCTTTGCAGGGAGGAATATATGATACAAGTTACAATTACTAGAAAAACACACAGATTAAGTCGTCATGCACATAATAAAGTCAAATATGTTGAGTTCTCTGGTTTGGGGACATGGTTAGCAAATAGTTTGATTACTTGAGAGCCATTGCAAGTTGGGCTTGAATTACACGGATAGTATGTTATCATTCACATCTGTGGTTCCTCAGTTTAGAAAGTAAGAATTCTTATAATAGAAAAGTGATGAATCCATCTGAAAAATAATTTAAATTATTTAGGTAGTGAGAATTTGCTATTTAAACGTAATGCAATGGGGTTTGTGTTGATGTGAAAGAAAGTTACACTAGAAATGATTTAATAGTGCTTCTGGATCTTGTGTAGGATGAACTGTATTTTCTCTCTAGTGCCTTTCGTTGGAAGTTCCGTTATTTTATTTTTAGATACTTAGGTACCAGTTAACAATGAATTTAGATAGTTTTCAGCAATTGCATTTTTATTGGAGTGAAGTTCACATAATATAGGATCAGTCATGTTAAAGTTCACAGTTGAGGAGCATTTAGTACGTTCATGGTGGTGTATCACCTCCGTCAAGTTCCAAATCATAGATTTTTTTTTTTTTAATTTCTCAAACTTCTCAAGAAAAAGGAAATTGATTTTGGTGTAACTGTTGGTTTATATTGAGCAGAGCTTAACTTGCTGTGTTATGATTTTTGATGTGATTTACGAATAGTAAAACATTGTAATTAAAACAAAAGGCTACACCCAGTGCTAATGAGAAGCGTGTGATTCTCTCACAAATGGTTTGTGTTTATTGTTAATGTTTTGCATTCCTTGTCTTCCCAGTTGTTTTGTTTTGGGAATAATTCATCCTAAGAATTTAATTATGCCAGATTGGTGATCGTTAGCTTGGGCTTGGAGATGCCTGTAAACAGTCTGGAGTCAAGAAACCACGTTGCTTTAGGGGATGGGGGGTGTCAGTGCCCCCCCCCAGCCCCCACCCCACTCTGAGGGTCGTGGGTCTGATAGGGATGGGCCAACCTGACAGTCTGTGGGCACAGAGATCTCGCCATTTGTTTAGGTCTTTCCCTCATCTCCTCAGTGTTTGGTAGTTTTCAATAGATCATATGTGTACTGTGTTAAATTTCATGTTTGTGTGTTTGTTTTTCATTATTGTGAATATTTGTATACATTTTCGGTTGTTCGTTGATCATTTACAGAAATACATTTTTTTTTCATTCTGTCCTTTGTCCTGCAAACCTCCTAAGCTCACTTGTTTGTTGCAGTGCCTCTTGTAGGTTCCTTGCGATGTGGTCTGTAGACAGCCATGCACGTGTGGGTAGAGTCCCCTTTCTACCCAGTCAGTTGCCTGTCCTCCTAGTATTTGCCTGGGCTGGGGGTGGACGTGACATACAATGATGACGGACCGTCAGATTCCTTGTATTCTAACTCTGTGGGGAGGGTATTCAAATACGTTGAGCTGGTTTTCAAACAGTCTGTCCTCACTTTGGCTGGAATGGTGTTATCCAAATCCTGTGCATCTCAGGCCTCTGTCCATGCCTTCCTGGAGCCCTGGCTTTGCAGAGTAAGCGTGTGGTCTTCCCATTTGTGAGTTTCAGAGACAGTGGGTGCTTTGCACAATGAGGACTGGCTGTGTGCAGGCTTTGCTTAGCAGTGCAGGTGTCCCGCGTCCAGACCTTTTTGTGGATGGATAGTCTTGCCTTCGAGCAGTCACCATTTATTCTCTTATCAGGGAAATACAGGAGTTTTTTTTTTTTTTTTTTTTTTTTTTATTAGGCAAAATGATTAATAAGGTTGAAGCTATAGGTAAAAATGCAATTTTTAGGATTTTCTCCGGGTTTATTGTACCTTTAATAGTCGTTGGGCTGATTCTGTTGGTAGTAGTTAATATCTGTTTTTCTGTCTTCAACTTGGATAAGTAAGATGAATTCTTTTGTGATGTATAAGGACATCATGTCATATTTTATACTTCCTTAGGTTACATACTTTTAATAAATTGGCAGAAGTCTTAGTGTGAAGGTGCATTCAGTATGTCTGTGCTCTCATTTATTTTAGATAATGTGCAAAATGGCCCCCATGGTTGGCAAGGACATCACGGAGCGTTTGATCCTCCCTCGGTTTTGTGAGATGTGCTGTGACTGCAGAATGTTTCATGTTCGAAAGGTATTGTGCTGGTGGTGCTTAAGATACTTGGTTCTTCTTGCGGTTACTGTATTGATCTGTGGGATTTAAAAGATTTTTTTTAAAGAACGCTTACAATATTTTGAAATGTCAATGATGCTTTCATTGTCAGGTCTGTGCCGCCAATTTTGGAGATATTTGCAGCGTCGTCGGCCAGCAAGCTACTGAGGAGATGTTGGTAAGGCCTGCAGACAGGAACCAAGGAGAAAGCAGTGCGTCACAGAGCGGCTCCTGAAATTTGAAATACATGCAGCAGCCACCAAATTGTGTTAACATAGTTCCAGAAAGATAGTATGATGCTGAGAGTTTAAGTTTCTGTAATCTGGGTTGTATTGTGTTGTGTTTAATGACAGTTTGTTAAAAGTGTGGATGTGTTAAGAATCATCAATCCCTTTTTAATTCTCATTTCTATAAAATCAGTATTTATTCAAATGAATCTTTCATTTTATTACAATCCTAGAATATTTTACTGACCAATTAGATTTACAGCAGGTGACTTTTAAATGGTTAGTTCATGGGATGTAAGGGCTTAATGTACAAGTTAATGTGCTCGAGTTTTGGAAACCACCTATTATGCAGAGAGTCATTAAGTACAAACTCGAGCTGTATTTGTCAGGAGTGTCTTTGCTTTTCCACGGTCAGGAGTGGAATGAATTGGGTGTGATTTATTTAAAGCTACTAATTGCTAATATTAAATGAGTCTTCTAAATTTTGTTAAGCTAATGTTTTAAATGCCGGGAAAGTGAGCAATGAAGTAAAAGTAACAACTGAAACCTGCGTGTCTCTGCCTAATGATCGGGGCCCCTCTCGCCCAGCTGCCCAGGTTTTTCCAGCTCTGCTCGGACAACGTGTGGGGCGTCCGCAAGGCCTGCGCGGAGTGCTTCATGGCTGTTTCATGTGCCACGTGTCAAGAGATTCGACGGACTAAACTATCAGCACTCTTCATTAATTTGATCAGTGATCCTTCACGTTGGGTAGGGCTTTGTTTATCATTTTTGTAAAACAGTGCATTTTACAGAAAATAGGATTTTAATCCCATAATTTAAGAAATAATTTATCATTTAAGTTATGTTACTGGTGATGACTTCCCTGGTGGCTCAGAGGATAAAGCGTCTGCCTGCAATGCAGGAGACCTGGGTTTGATCCCTGGGTTGGGAAGAGCCCCTGGAGAAGAAAATGGCAACCCACTCCAGTATTCTTGCCTGGAGAATCCCATGGACAGAGGAGCCTGGTGGGCTACAGTCCACGGGGTCACAAAGAGTCGGACACGACTGAGCAACTTTGCACACTCAAATACACACATTACTGCAGATAACTTCTGGGAGTAGACGATGGACTCTATATTAACTTTTTTTTTTAAAACAGGACAAAATTTCTATTCCATGCAAATATTTTGTAGGGTCTCATATTCACATCCTCACGGTTTGGATATTCAAGCCAAGATTAAAAAGCTTAAAAGTAAAAAGGAGAAAATGATTGAGGGGGAATTGTAGCTCCTCGCTGAGGATGGACTCAGGGTCTTCTCCTATCCTTTCTTCCCTCCATAGGTTCGGCAAGCAGCTTTCCAGTCTCTGGGACCTTTCATATCTACGTTCGCTAATCCATCCAGCTCGGGCCAGTATTTTAAAGAAGAAAACAAAAGCTCAGAAGATACATCAGTAGAAGACAAAAATAGGTAAGATCTTTAAAAACTTTGCTTTCAAGTTTTACGTCTTGTGAGCAGTTTTTTCATTTTCACTACTTTTATTATGTTCTTTTGGGAGAGTTTATTATTTCTCTTGATTATAAAAGTTGGCAAATATTTTTTATAGAATCTTACTGTAAACACATTTGTTAAACATCTCTTTGGTTAATTGTGTATTGAAATGAGAAGATGAAGATGCATGTAACACAGCTAGCTTGGTGCTGGACACATGGAAAGCTGTCATGATAGATTTGATAATTTTTGCGTAAGTTTATTTAATGATTTACCTAGTAAACCATCTGTTAACACTTACAAAGAATATACAAAGTAATGGTTATACAATTTAAAGGGTTTGGATTTTCAAGGAGTAAAACCTAATTTAGGTTATGTGTTACTCTAAAGTCAGTTTCTTACCATTATTTTCCTCTTTAGTCAATTTCCTTTTGGATCTTCCATTCTGTCTCAGAATAATGATTATGTCAGTAATCATAATAATTATTTGTCAACAATTATATGGGGGAAATATTTTAATGATTAGCCCCAAGTTTGTGTACTTACTGGAGCTTCCCTTATAGCTCAGTCAGTAAAGAATCTGCCTACAATACAGGAGACCTGTGTTCAATTCCTGGGTTGGGAAGATGCTCTGGAGAAGGAAATGGCAACCCACTCCAGTATTCTCTCCTGGAGAATCCCATAGGAAAGGAGTCTGGTAGGCTACAGTCCACGAGATCACAAGACACATGACTTAGCCACTAAACTATGCACCACCAGTGTACTTATTAACTGGAATATCAACTTTTAAGAGCATTTAATAAGACAAAAAACTAAGATCATGGCATCTGGTCTCATCACTTCATGGCAAATAAAAGGGAAAAAAGTGGAAACAGTGGCAGATTTTATTTTCTTGGGCTCTAAAATCACTGCAAATGGAGACTGAAGGCATGAAATTAAAAGACGTTTGCTCCTTGGAAGGAAAGTCACGGTAAAGCTAGACAGCATATTAAAAAGCAGAGACCACCACTTTGCTGACAAAGGTCCATATATATAGTCAAAGCTGTGGTTTTTCCAGTAGTCATGTATGGATGTGAGAGTTGGACCCTAAAGAAGGCTGAGCACTGAACTGATGCTTGCAAGTGGTGGTGCTGGAGAAGTCTCTTGAGAGTCCCTTGGACAGCAAGGAGATCAAACCAGTCAATCTTAAAGGAAATCAACCCTGAATATTCATTGAAACAACTGATGCTGAAGCTGAAACTCCAGTACTTTGGCCACCTGATGCGAACAGCTGACTGATTGGAAACGACCCTGATGCTGGGAAAGGTTGAAGGCAGGAGGAGAAGGGGACGACAGAGGATGAGATGGTTGGATGGCATCACCAACTCAATGGACATGAGTGAACAAACTCCGGGAGTTGGTGAAGGACAAAGAAGAGCCTGGCATGCTGCAGTCCATGGGGTCAAAAAGAGTCAGACATGACTTAGAGATTGAATGACAGCAATAAGGCAACCAAATTTTAAAGCTTAAAGAGGACACCTGTGATTTTTACTTAAAAAAATTTTTTTTTGCATTTAATTTTAAATTGAGTTTTAGTTTTTACGATTTAGAATATCCTTGGGGGAAAGCAGCCCAGACCTAACCTTAGTGCACGAGAAACACACACAGACTCTGACAGGTGTGCCCTTGGGCCGAGTTCCCTGGGCACCCGCCCCCCTTGTCACGATGCTAATGGACATTTTCTTCTGTAGGTCTTGGTTCTGGGGCATTTCCTCTCTTGATGTTGTGACTTGGCACTCCTTCCTTTCTTCTCTGCTGCCTTGTTCTACCTTTTTGCCCGTTCTCCTCCTGTCCTGCTAAATAGTCAAACCCAAGGTACTGTTCTCTGTGAAGGAAGAAAAATCACCCTAAAGCTATCTTCCTAGCCAGGAAAGTTAGTCACTGCTTTTGAAAACCATTGCTGCAGGACGTTTTTCAGTGATGATGGGCGGTGGGGGTTCTCTCCTCTCACTGTTAAGATCAGCGAGCTTTTCGCTAGTGGCACTAATTGTATGAAGACTGTTGCATAGCTTTTATTTATTTCTGAATCTGGAAAGAGTCTAGGAAGTGATAATGTAAATTTACGGAGAGTCGTATAGGACAGGGGTGAGTAGACTTCCCATAAAAGACCTGCGGAAAATACTTTAAAGTCTCTGTCAGAACTACTCACCTTGCCTTTGCAGACAGTCCGTGGTGTGTGGGCTCAACTGTGTTCCAATAAAACTTTATTGACAAAAACATTGGTGTGGCCAAACATGGCTGGTGATTTTGCTGGACTGCCTCTATAGGATCTTGTTGGAAGAGCTGTTTAAAGACTGTTGGTCATCTTTTGGCTACAAACCTTAACTCCCCTTCCATTGTAATGAGATCTGTCTTAGTGTCAGGTCAGTGCTGTTGTAGCATTGGACTTTCACTATATTTTTAGACTTTGTTGACTCATGTTAATGATGTTGGTGGAGGGAGGAGGCAGTTCCTGGCTGCGAAAAGAGTTCTGTTAGATATTGTAAAAGCCGACATGTAGTTCCATGTATTATTTATCTCAGAGCCATTAGCTGGATGGCCCACTCTTAAATACGTGTTGAGCTGCCTTAAATCTAGTTTTGCTTTTTAAGGTTTGTTGATTGGTTCATTTAGCAAAACCTAATTGAACACCTACTATGAACCAGTGACTGTAGCCAGATACACAGGACTTGGTTCTTGTTCTCAGGGTCCTCTCGGTTTCCTAGAATTCAGATTTCTCAAGCAGATGTCTTACAAAGCAAGTTTTTAGCAATATGTTTCCACTGCTGTTTATTTTGTTTGTATTGTTTTATCTGATCCTGGAGCTACTTAATATCACTTACTACTCTTTGAAGCATGTATTGGTTATAAATCTCTGACTTTATAAAATGCCAGGTTTCTCTCTCACTCACCCTCACTCACCCTGGATCAGGCTTCTTTGAAGGTGTTGAGAAAGGTGCTTCCAGAGTGGTTAAGTGTTGAGATTTGCACTGTTATCTGAGATGAGCACCCTGTCTTCCATTTAGCTAAACCAGCTATTAATATCACATTACTCTCTGCACACTGCCTTCTTCTGGGTCTCCCTCTTCCCGTCTGGGACGCCATCCTGTTCTGCCCACGCCTCATTTCACAGAGAGCTGTCTGGACGGACGACCTCAGTGTCTTGGAGGAAACCCAGAGCGTTTGCATCCTGTCTGTCTTGAGCGCTGGAGAACAAGCGCTGATGTGGGCCTGTCTCCTCATCCTGTGCTTGCACACGACATCCACAGACTGCAGGTCCCTTGCACGGTAGCCTGGGTTTATCTTGTGTTCTCATACCATCACCAGCCCTGGCATGCCCTCGGCACATGATAAATCTCAAATGAGTTAATGTAAGAAAGTAATGGATTTTATCCCAAAAGCCTTAAGTAACTGAATCGTTTTTGCTAGTCTTTGTCAGTTTACCATAAAGCTAACTTTGTGTAAGTAAAACTGATTGTTATTGTTTTAAATCTGGAAGTATTTCACTGATGTTGAGACTCCATTAAGTGAGCACATGGAGTCCGTGTCTGCTGCTGCCCAGCTCGCCCATGCACTTCTGGGACCAGCGGTTCCCCAGTCACTTCCCTAGGCCAGGGTCTTGGCTCACCTGGACCCTAAGGATGTTAACTGTCAGCCAGTGTAGATCCCAGGGGACGTGGGTGCTGGTGGAGACGTATTCCTGGCTGACCCTCTGGCACCTCCGAGGAGCTGGGTGCTCTGCTCACTGTGCCAACCCCTCTCCTCCAGTGTGTTTGCACGTATGGCAGTGTTTTCTCGTATGGTGGTGTTTGCAAGACTAACTATTAGGAAGGTCAGAATCCTGACCGTCTTCAGCAGCTTGATGGTGCACTGGTTATTACTCAGCTTCAGGAAAAAGCATATTTAGAGAATTCATATTTTTGACAGTTTGAAGCAACTGGTATTCATACAGAATTTAATACTTTGCAGAATTTCATGTGAGGGAAGATGTTTTTCTCTCTTGAAAACCGTGGCAGGAGTTTGAAGTCAGGACAGATTAGTAATTTTCATTAGCAGACAGAGTGACTTGGCTGGTGACTCTGCTTTTCTTGCTGAGAATGTTAAAATTTAACTTTAATGCTGAGATGAGGCAGTGATAAAGGAGCTTCAGGCCCTTGGAATAGTTTTCCAAACTAATTGGCTTTGAATAAGTTTTTGTTTGTGAATTTTAAATGGAAATTTATTAAGTTCTTCAGGTAACAGATGATGTCTGAAGTTTCAGTCATTTGCTCCCCACCCCCACCAAGCAATGTCCTGTTGCTTTGATTTTTAAAATTTAGTTTGCATAATATCAAAAAAGCTGTAAAAATACCAGAGAATCCCATAAACCCTTCTTCTAGATTTCTTCAAATGTTAAGATTTTACCATAGTTGCTTTGTTATTATTTTTCTGAGTTCTTTGAGATAAGTTTTAGACATGATATACTTTCTTAAATATTTCACTGTGTATTTTCTCAAGACACACAGACATGAACACATAACCACAGTCTCATTACCACAATTGAAAAGTTAAAATAGATACAATACTGTCATCTAGAGATTTCACTCAAATATTACCAATTATCCCAATCATTTTTTAAAACAAAAGAAAAAATATCTTTAATAGAGAAGACGGTTGGAAAAACGTCATGCAATTCATATGTACATATTACACACAGGAGCACTGGCTTGGAGGACTGCTGGGGCCCTCCAGGGTGCTGTAGGCCTCGCAGCCAGCCCCTCGCTTTCTGAACAGGGTGTGAGCGTGGAGCCTGCAGCGCGAATGCAGGGTGAGGACCGAGCTCTCGCACAGTTCGCATGTGGCCTAGTTTATGGTTTATCAGGACGGAGGAGAAACACCAGAATTTTAAATGCTGTCACTGTGTGGTCTGTTTTCAGATGACTTTTTAAAATGTCTGTATCTGTATCTAAAACAGCTTTGTAAAATAATCATGCTGTGTTTTCAGAAAATCGTTTCTGAAAACAGTGTAAACATTCCTATAAGACAAAATCTAATCCGGGAAGGGAGTGACCTCCCGAGACCATGCACGGTGGCTGGGGTATCACATAGGTGGTGCCGTCACCTGCCAGGGTGCAGGCCGGGGAGCCTCCTGTGTAATGCCTTTTATTCTGTGTTTCAGGGGAGCACCTTTAGCTTTCCCCCCACACTCACGGGACATGTGTCCATCCTCACCTCCCTGTCATGGTTCTTAGAAAGAGGTGTCTCGTCACCTGTCTCATCTGCCCGCCTGGGTTCTCAGCCCCCGTCTGTTCTCTCGAGAAAGACGTGGCTTTGCCAGCTATTCCGTCAGCCTCCTGCATCTCCAGTTCTTCATCTCTTCTGACCTTTCTCCCTACGCCTCACGCACCCTTTTGTACGAGAAGAATGCCGTACTCTTGGTTACTCTGCACGCCTGGCGTGCGGACATTCATGCCCAGCCCACACTCATCCTCCTGAGTCCCCTCTGGTCTGGCTCAGGGTGTGACCACCCTCCCAGGGCGTCACCACCTGGAACAGCGTGTAGACCCCAGCGCGGCCCATGCAGACGGCAGCGTCTCCTCTCTGAGCCATCACACTCGCATTTCTGCTTCCTGAAAGCGCTGCCCCTCTTCTGTCACCCCTGCCTTCGCACGCCTGTCTGAGCTCACTTCCCCTCCAGCCTCGCAGACGCTGACTGCTTCTTCAGACACGACTCCTGTTGTTCCGACTGAAGCCTTTCCTCCCAGCCCCGCCTCCCAGGATCATGGGCGTGCTTCTGTGCGCACTGCTTTGCCGGTGGTCACCTGCTTTGTTGCTGTTTGCCTCTAATTACAACCTCAGGAGCAGGACCTGAGTCTCATTCACACACAGATCCTCAATACAGTGTCACCTCCTGGCTCCTAGGAGGTGCTCAGTACACGTTTGTTAAATGTAATTGAGTCAAATAAACTTTAGGGGATAAACTTAGCTTAGGTGATGGATGTAGTGACCAGTGAGCTTTAGGTGTAGTGGCTTGTACCATCTCTCTACCAGTTAGATCATGACTCCATTTTAGGGAAGCATCTGGGAGTAGAGCTGAAAGTGCAGAAGTAGAATTAACTGTATTTACACCTAAGTGGACTTGAATGTATTTTGTAAGAGTGAATAAGGATCTTCTCTCATGTTGTGTGGAGGGGTTTGTTTCTTTTCAGTGTGGGCAAGGTGGTTTTACTTCTGAGCTTGTCAGTATGTCACTGGAACACAGTGACAATACCATAATCCTAAAAATCAGATAATTTAGAAGATGTATTTAGCTTAAAATGCCCTGTGGGAATTTATCTTCCTACTGTTCCTTTTTAGTTTCTTTATTATTTTAATTAGCATGATATTTTATCATCACATCTTAAATATTATCTCCTCCAGCTAATACCTAGTAGTTTAATATCTAGACTTAACTGATGTTTCCACAGGACACCTGATGGAAAAAGAAGCATCATCAGTAATATACACAAACCACTGAATTTGTATGGATAACTTGTAATCTTTAATATTTAACATTTAAAGTTAATATTTCTAAAAATAAAAATCTTTAATATTTAATTTTAACTCTAAATTGTTTTAAGTAGTATCTTTATTTGGTTTTCTTCAGGAATTATCTTGATACTTTGACTTTCTTTTTCCCGAACGAAGCAGTGAAAGGACCAGGGGTGCAGATGCTCCAGAGGACATAGAGGCCAGGCCCACTGGGGGTGATTCCAGCGTCCACCTGGAAGAGGCGCTGGCGGACGGTGCCGAGACCCCGAGGCAGCCGCCGGGCGAACTGAGCGCTCCTGCGGAGAGCTCCTCACCTCACCGGTCTTTCCCGGAGCCTCCCCCGGACGCGGCTGGCAGCGAGGAGGAGCAAGAGGCCTGCGCCTGCAGGTTAGCGTCCCAGCCAGAGGCCGGCACCGGTGCACAGGACTCAGCTCCCTTGGACCAGGAGCAGTACAACTCCTTCCACTTCTGGAGGACTCCTCTCCCCGAGATAGACCTGGACGTGGAGCTGGAGCAGGGCTCCGGGAACGAGCCCAGTCCACAGGGGCTGGATGTGGAGCCCGAAGTGCCCGCCCCCGGCCCCACCAGCATCACCATGGCCACCAGGAAGGAGCTGGAGGAGATGATAGAAAACCTGGAGCCACACATTGATGACCCCGATGTGAAAGGTATGGGAGGGAGTCGGTTCTTTGTTCTGATGAAATGTTACTTTCTGAGTTTTTTCTGCCAGAAAGGTTACCTTTTAAAAATTGCTATCAACCATTGTCATCATGCATTCTTATCTTGAGCATGATCGGTCTGCATTTTAGGGAGTTAATTTTAGAGGAGCTTGTCATTGTCTGAGTGTAGCAGGTTCCAGTGTCCTGGTTCATAGATCGCTCTGATGTGTTCACACACACTCACTGGTCTACAGGTTAAACCTTGAGTCCTGCCTCTGCTCGTCTGCCCTGGGTCTCAATAGACAGTGCTTTGTTTTACAGAAGGAGGACTGTGTAGGAAGGCCCATGACCTGTAAGCGGGGATGAGATGCCCGTCTTCCTGTGGAGCAGGATGTGGTGCTCATTGGCGAGGGTCCCACTGGCGTCTTCGTGCCTCAGTTCGGCCCTTGTTCCCATTGGGTTACACATGTGTCACCTGGGTTCTGCCATTGTGAAAGGCAGCCTTGAAGGTCGCTCTGTGTGACTGTTTAAAAACAGCAAGCTGCTCTCACATCGTGGAGTATGGGTGTGGGGAGAGGGCCCAGGCCGCCCATTCCGGGGGTGGTTTATGGTCTGAGCGTGGGCATCTGACGCCGGTGACATCAGAGCATCAGGAGGGTTCCTGACCACGCTAACCGTCAGGGCAATCTGGAATGTTACTGTGAAACAGAAAGCAGTTTTGAAAAATCCCCAAACTGCAAGTCTCCAGATCTTCTGTGGACTTGGCTTTCCTTGTTTGTTGCAGAAGCTAAACTTGTAAACTGTCAGTTAGCTCAGTGCTGGCAGATCCCTGCTTTTAAAGCAGACAGAGCCATACCTTCAGTGTCCTTCCAGGCACACAAAATCCAGTTACATTGAACTTGGGAAGTGTCGTCAGTGGAGGGGAAGTCAGCAGTTGTCTTCGCTGGGCCTTAGCGTCTGCTGTCACCGTATGGTCACTTGTCTGGAGCACGCACCTGGCGCATACAAGGTGCTCGGTAAGGGACGCTGGATGATTTAGTCGATAAATGACTGTGTTCTCAATCATCAGCATTGCGGACAGAGAGAATGGGGTGACACGTTTAAATTGTAGCAGGTTTAAGAGCTGAATTAGAGAAATAATTAAATCGTAATACAGTATTGCTACTAAAATCTCAATTACAGGCTGTAAATTTTAGGTCAGACAGTGTTAGTCACTGTTTCACGATGGGAAACACACAGTTATATCCTGAAACTCATATGTCCGTGTAGCTCTTTTCAAAAAGCAAACTACACAAATTACTTCTAGCTTATTGTTTAAAAAGCATTTAAAGTAGCATATTCGATATTCCCATTAATGTTTATTAGGTGTTAGAGAGTTGGCTGACTAGCAGGCGTGTACAGAGCGCCCCCTGGAGCAGGCTGCCTGTGTGAGGCGTGCTCTGTGAAAGGCTTCCCGGGACAGCGTCATCAGGGGTCAGGGACACAGACCCCACCTGCCGTGTCCACCAGGGGCTGAGCACTTGGCCAGTCCAGAGCATGGACCGGACAGTCGGCCTCCTCTAGTTCTGCGGTGATTTCCTTGTGGGAACTCAGAGGATTCTGAAAGGGGAGCAGAAGTGACTAAAGGATTAGTACAGATAGCCGCCGAGATTCCCGGAAGAGTGGGGATACAGTCCGCGAGTAAGCTTTCACGATTGGACACCTCAGTGTAATGTGTTCAGTCAGCTCATCCTGTACATTTCCTGTGTCGCTGCTGCCAGTTACTCGTAGGAAACTTTATGGTAAATTTTATAAATGCTGTAGCATGGTAATAGGCTATCTTAATAAAATGCTGATTGCTTTTTAATCATCTCTAAGTAGAGCAGGAGCCCACTTTCTCATCTTTGTACTAAGTAAATTTGCAGTTAAACTTTATAAATTCCTATGTTTTGAGCATCCAGGGGGATTGTTACTTGAATTAATGCTAAACAAAATTTTTTTTCTTTTTTTTGCTAAATTCCTCATTTGGGGCAGAGGAGGAAGAATGCTTGTCTTCGCTTTGAACAACTTTTATACAGAAGATATAACTCAAAGTCGTAGACAATGCTGGTTGTCAGACTTCAGCACTGCTGCTAGGCGATCTGTTGTTTTGCTTTCCTGAGAACAAGACAGTGCTTGTTTGGGATCCCTGTGTTTGGGGCAAGTCACTGATTTCACTTAAAAAAATTAGAGGAAAATATAAATAAACCAGAGTAAGATGTGAGATGTTTAAATGTGACTGCCACAGACGTCTTTGTAATTCCCGTGTTTTATGTTGGCAGGGTCTGTGTGACTGCTCTCCTGCTAAGGTGGCTTAGTAAGTAAGCCAGTCCCACTCATGGTCCCCGAAACATAGTTCACTGACCTTGAAATTGACTAGATAGCACCTCTTCTCGTACTAACGCAGAATAATGCACAGTAGTGGGTAAACACTTTAATCTCATGAAAGCGTGTTAGTTTTCTACTTCTTCCCTGGGAAAACTAATGATTGACCACAGTAGTGGTCTCTTCCAGCTTCTCGAGGGTAGTGTCCCCAGAACACTGCGCCTCGTTGAGCCCATAACAGCGTCCGCGAAGGGGTAGTCCCGCACAGCGGCCCGGCTCACAGCCTGTCCTTCCACCCACAGCACAGGTGGATGTCTTGGCTGCTGCCCTGCGCGCCTCCAGCCTGGACGCTGGCGACGAGGCCGGCGAGGCCGCCCGGAGGGCCCCCCAGGACGAGCTCCCCAGCTGCCGGCTTGACCATGACGCCGCTGGGCCTTTGATCAGTGAAGAGGTGAGGGTGCCGCAGGGCGGGCACATGTTCTCGGGCGGCCGTGGGGCTCATCCCGGCCACTTAGTGTCCCCCTTCTGCATAAAGTCGCCGCATGTCATCTCTGTGACACCCGAGGGTCACGGCTCCTTGCTTGGAGTTAGCAGTTGGTCCATCCTCCCCACCTGCCCACTGCAGCCCAGGTGAGGGCACTGCAGGGGGCAGAGCCCTCTGTTGGGGTGACGAACTGCCCCCCTGTCTTTCTGGAGAGGCGCTGGGTCTCTGACCGGCCTCTCCCTGCAGCGAGCATGGTGTTGAGTGAAGATCGGGACTTGAGGCCAGGAGTAGGTGTGGGCTGAGCTGGCCCCCGGCCTGTGTCCTGCACTGGCTTTCCCCGTGCTACCGTGTCATCTGTGACAAGAAAAAAAGGTGTCTTTGTGAACTTAGAAATAGCCAGAAGTAGTAGAAGAAAAACTGCGTACAACATACCGTAGAAGAGTTGACTGTAGTACCCTCTAAGTACTGTTTTTATTGATTGCTAATTTTAGATATTTGGGCCTTTCCAAAATTACTTCTATATTAGCTTTTCAATTACATTTCTTCTGGAATTTATTTTTAAACCTTAAGTAGCCTATTCTGCAAATTTGATTTGAGGCAGGGGAACTCTTAGGAGGTCTTACGTCTGTTGATAAACGTTGAAAAGCATGAAGACTTCATATGCATTCCTCCTTTGGAGGTCGTGAAAGGTGAGCAGCTTAGACGGTGTAGGAGCAAGGAGCTGCCTGACAGGGGTGGCTGTCTAAGTGGCTTTTCTCCCAGCAGACTGTGGACTCTGCCCTGCACTCCATGCACAATGGCTCAGACGTGGGCCCTGGCAGTGGCTTCAGCCCTGAAGAGGAAAGGAGAGCTAAAGTCCAGGTCAGCGACCCCAGACACGTTACTTTCACCCCACTTTCAGCCCATTTCTCCCCGAATCTGGCCCTTCTGATAATGTTTTGGAAAGGAGTGCTTGCTTGTGTGTCATATTTTTGATGAGAAGATTCAAGCTGTGGAGTGGAGGACAAGCAGAGACCTTTCCTTTCTCACACAATGACCCCTTCCCCCCAGGGTGACCACAACCACCCTCCTTCCATGTTTCCTCAGAGCGAGTCTGCGGGCACGTGAGCACAGGCATGCGCACCTTTGTCTTTCAGAGACAGACAGGCTGTCACGCCTGATCTTCATGCCTGGGTTGTGTGGCTTGTAAGGTGGAGCTGGGTTTCAGGGAGGAGAACGTGGACGCAGGGCCAGAGCCGCCATGAGGTGCCATCGGCCACAGGGTGCCCTGAGACAGAGGCTTCAAGTGTGGGGCCGCTGGGGTGTGGTGGTGCCTTTCTTTCTTTTCATTTTAAAAACATCGTGTCTTAGAGCTCTTTGCACAGGAACACAGATCACCTCCGCCCCCACCCCAGCACAGCAGCGCCCCCGCCATGTGGGCAGGGCTGTGGCGGGGGTGCAGGTGTGCTCTGACATTACAGGTGAAGCCCATGCACCATGATGGTGCCTGGGCCAAAGGGGGCGAATCCTTGATTGTTGTTTGTTCTGTTGATTAAAAACGGAGCCCACATTCACAGTGTTTTAAAGCACGCTTTTCCAAGCTAGTACATACAGTCTGGCTCATTGCTTCCATGAACTTCCACTTTATTTTTTAAAAATAGAGACTAAGTTTACAAAGTTCAGAATTGCGCTTCCTTCACAGTTTTCTCCAGCACCCACTTGGTTTTTCACCCAAGGCAGCATTGTGCCTTTATCTTGTAGCTCCCTGCAAAGCTGTATCACCCAAGATCATTGATACTAGTTGTTAGAGGTATGCACACTTCGAGTTTCCATAGATCATTGCTAAAACTCCCCTCTGGAGGTGGTTGGTGGTGGTTTTAAGATGCTGGCTGGTTGGCGGCGCGGGAGCAGACCCGTTTCCCGAGTCTCTGGGTCACTCCAGACTCTATAATCTTTGCCAGCACTGAAGCACCTGCTCTTGTTTCTGGCGTCTTGTAAATTTAGTGAACAGTTCTCATCGTCATCTAAGCTGTTTTCTGTTTTAAGGTCTTGTCTGTCGTCTTTGTCCTAGAGGTACTTTTATTCACTGATACTTGTATTTCCCTTTGCATGTTTTCTTCTCTCTCAGTTATTAGAGACGTGGAGACAGGTTTTTTGCTGCTGTATGAGATGCTGCGTTAAATCCAGGTATTTAACATAAGCATACCTAATCTACAAAGTCTTACCCTGTCTCGTTTAGGACGTGGTGCCCCAGGCCCTGCTTGACCAGTACCTGTCCATGACCGACCCCTCGCGGGCGCAGACCGTGGACACCGAGATCGCCAAGCACTGCGCCTACAGCCTGCCGGGCGTGGCGCTGACGCTCGGCCGCCAGAACTGGCACTGCCTGCGTGAGACCTACGAGACGCTGGCCTCGGACATGCAGGTGCAGGGCCGCCGGCCAAACCTCGGGGCCGGGGCACGGGGCGGCGCGCAGAGGGGAGGCTGCAGGTCCAGGCTCCTCCCTCCACTCGCACATCGCTCCTTCTTTTGGACTAAACCCCTAAAATCCGCCTCCCATTTGAACTGCCGACGTCCCCAACTCACAGAGGTGCTGGCGCTGTGGTCTGAAATGTATGTGCAGATTAATTCTTAAGAAAGTGGGGCCCTTCCGCCAGAAACAGTAGCAGAAATGCTTCCTCCACACAGCCGGTGACCCTGAGCGGTTTTCCGCCTTTGTTGCCCGGCCTCTCGTGGCTGTGGTGACAGTGACGGGACAGCTCTGAGCGGAGCACCCTGCCCTCCTCCATGGTGGGGCACATCGCTGCAGGCACAGCGTTCTGTCTCAGGAAGAGGTCCTGGTGTTTGGGAATGGGGATATAAACCCCTTGTCCTAACCAGCTTCTCAGCAAGTAAAGTTTTAAGCAAAATAAAAAAGTAAAATTTTAAATCAAGCCCACATGAAGATAAATAAGGTTTTGACATAAAGTTGCCTATAAAAGCAGGGCATTCCTGTTCAGTGGTTCTTTTCCAGGGCTGCCTTCAAGAGATTTCCCCAATCTTGTATTTCTTTAATGGCCAGTTCCTTAAGAATATGTTTTGGGGTTGTTTTGAATCCAGGGTAGACCGTGTGGAGCCAGGAGGGGGGCACCAGGAGGTTGGGCCCCCAGTGCTCCGAAGGCACGCAGGCGGCTCCACCATGCTTGCCAAGCGTTGTGTTTCTTCCTGAGTGAAAGGGGGAATGATACATACTCTGAGGGACTTGACGTTTTTCTGCCAGTTTTTGATAGAAAGTGAGCATTTTAAACTGGGTATCTATTATTACTATTTTATTTTGATTTCACTTGAGGTTAATAACACGTTCAGATATAAATTAGCCTTCATGTATTGTCCGGACGTCAAAGCACCAGGACTTTGTGTTCAGCTCACTAATGCCATCGTCTTCACTCGTGCAGTGGAAGGTTCGAAGAACGTTAGCCTTCTCCATCCATGAGCTCGCTGTCATCCTGGGAGACCAGCTCACAGCTGCAGACCTGGTCCCAATTTTTAATGGATTTTTAAAAGACCTCGATGAAGTCAGGATAGGTGTCCTGAAGCACTTGCACGACTTTCTGAAGGTAACTTCTAAGTCCTTTTACGTTCAAACACTGGTCTTGCACTGTAGATTTAGAGTCTTGACTCCACGCTGCCATCAAGATAGGTTCCCGTGTGTTCCGTGAGAAGTGTTGCCATGAGCTTGATGGCAAAAGATGACTTAGAAAATAGTCCCACTCTGATCAGTTTTGCTGATGTCACTTTAGTGTTTAATTTAAAAATCACGCTGAGTTTCATTTGGAAATGATGTTACATCACGGTTACAAACATTAGTACATTTTTTTCTCAAACGTTACTGAACTGAACACACAGAAAGTCCTGTAGACGTTCAGCCTTCTGTGTTGTGTGGGAACTCTGAGAGGTCCCCTTGTCCTCCCCCTCTGACGTGGACCGTGGTCTCCAGTACGAGAGCACTGACCGTAAATGGTTTAGCCCTGGGCAGCTACCGTAGTCCTAAGTCTGAGGTGCAGGAGAATTGTAATCACAGTTTCTCAGAGTGTCCTGAATTGTCCCCTCGACTCAGACCCCAGTGGGGAATCGCACGTTGCATTGAAGTGTCTCTTCAGTCCCTTAGATCTAGATCAGCCTCCCTGACTCCCACCTTCAGTGGCCTGGGCCTGTTTGAAGAGGCTGGGCTGGTGGTCTTGCCGAATGTCCCCAGTTTGAAATGTCTGAGCGCTGTCAGCTAGTCAGATTCAGTGTCACAGGTGATGCGTGCAGGGGCACGGCCTCTCTGCATGGGTCCTGGGTCTCCTCTCAAGGGTAACATGGTGTGGGCTCCTGGGGCCCCGGTGGTGCTGAGTCCAGACTCCTGGTCATGGGTCGGTGCCTCTCAATGGGCAGTGCATTCAGGCTCTGAGCATCTCTCCCCGCTGCTTCTGTGCTCGTGTGTCTGTACCCAGCTCCCCCCTGAATCACTTATGACCCTGTGGGTTGTAAAATACCAATGTTCTATTTTTGTAACTCTTTCTATAGTTACTAGTATCTCCTGTAAAGATAACCTTTTCCTTCTCTTCCTCTGCCTTTTTGGAAGTTTTTTTTTTTTCTTTTTTTTGATAGTATCAGTGTGGACTCCAGAATTACCTTTTTATTCTGTGTAACAGAATCCATTTCTGTTGTTTGTTTGAAGTGTAAATTTGGCAACTGAGAGCCCTTAAAGCCACCTCCTGTGTCCTTTCTGCCCCTCATTTCCAGGCCCGTCTCACTTTCAGGCCCGGCTTCTCCTGTCTCCCCGGCAGCCCTGGTCCTTTCTGGGGAGCCTGGGTGTCTGGAGCTGAGCTCCAGGCTCTCGTTCTCAGGGGACAAGAGCTTGGGGAGAGGGTTTGAAAAGGCATTTAGTTTATATGGTGTCTTCACTTCCAATCCAACACCATTTCCTCTCCTTTCTTCACACTTTTTCTTTTCTTGTGGTAAAAGCTCTGTTTTTTAGCATCATTACCATATTTAGTCATTTGCTAATTTAGTTGAGCAAATGAAAAAGTTTCAGAATTGCTCCAATAATAAGTTCAACATGAAACCAGCCACATAATGGTCAGGACGTCCTTTAGCACATTGTCGTTAGAAAGTACTCTGTGAAGCTAGAGAATCAGAATACTGAGTTTAAACTTAGACTGTTTCTTTGTGACTCAGATGGTAAAGAATCTGCCTGCAATGGAGGAGACCTAGGTTTGATCCCAGGGTCAGGAAGATCCCCTGGAGGAGGGTATGACAACCCACTCCAGTATTCTTGCCTGGAGAATCCCATGGACAGAGGAGCCTGGTGGGCTACAGTCCATGAGGTCTCAAAGAGTCGGGCACAACTGAGCGACTAATAGACACGTCAACTTTTAGAGGTTGCCCCCTCATTGACTATGAAGCTACTTTCAAATATTTACAGAACCATTATTGGGGTAGATTAGTTTTTTTCAGTCAAGTATTTATGAGCACCTACAATGTGCCATTACAGTGCCGTGCACTGGGCACAGACGTGTGAGCAGGAGCATGGTGCCTGCTCGGGGGTGGCCCTGGGGTGCTCCTGGGCCTTGCCTGGGGTGTGGGCAGGGCGCAGCGGAGGCCAGAGGAGGCCATGCGCTGGCCCAGGAAGCAAAGACGAGGAAGGGAGAACTCCTGACGGTGGGTGGCGGAGTCAGGAGCGGCAGGCTTCAGCCGGCGCTGGAAGACGGCCTCTGTCCTCCCCCAGGACGGGCGCGCGGCTCGCAGCTGCTCAGCAGCGGGCGAGGGAAGCCGCCTCCGCCTCGTCCTCGTGAGCGCTCTTGTTTTGCTTCTTCAGCTTCTTCACATCGACAAGAGAAGAGAGTACCTGTATCAGCTTCAGGAGTTCTTGGTGACTGACAACAGCAGGAACTGGCGCTTCCGAGCCGAGCTGGCCGAGTGAGTCCTCGGGTGTGTTTGGGGTGGGGGTTGCGCCCCCGGCCTGTCCTGGGTTTCCTGCCTCGTCACCGCGTGGATCCTCACTTCTGTCTGGCGTCCAGCTCTTTTCATGAGGCTTGTGATGTGGGGTCTGACTGGCAGTGAGTTCTCACAGATTGGTTTTTTTTTAAGACTCTGTCACCTTCGTTTTTTAAAATTGTGGTAAAATACACACAAGCACCTTTGCCGCTGGCGCGGTGCCCCCACCGTCCCGTTTAGAGCGTCTCTTCATCCGAGAAGGACGCCCCGGGCACCCGCAGCCCAGTCAGTCCGCTGTGTCCGTACACTTGCGAGCAGCTCCTCCGGGGCGACCGCGTGAGCCGCGGGCGGGTGTGCGGCCCCTTCACATAGCCATGCCGTCATGCTCTTCGCGGGCAGCTGTCGGAATGCCCTTCCCTGTGACGAGTGTGCACTGCTCTCGTGAACACACCACCTTTCAGTCTGTTCCCCTGGCCGGGTTCTGCGTTTTAGCTGCTGTGGGCGTTGCTGCTGTGAACACCCATGGATAGGTGGTGGTTTCAGGTTTTTGAGGTGGACATGCTGGGTCATCCACTGATTGTGTGTTCATTTGATCGAGGAACCGCATGGCTGTTTCCACAATGGCTGCCGGCTCTTGCATCCCCACCAGTGATGGGGGTGCCCGGGTTAGGGGCGCATTTCCCACGCTTCCCTCTTTCTCCAGTCGTAGCCAGTATCGCCGCAGGTGTAGAGTGGCACCGTGGGTCTCGGTGCGCGTCTCCTCAGTGATTAGTGATGCTCACCTTCTCATGTGCTGTTGGCCACTTGCACCTGTTCTCTGGAGAGACGTCTTTTCAAGTCCATTGCCTGTTTTTCAGTTGGGCGTTGTCAGAGGTCTTTGTCAAATATTCTGGATTCTGGGCATCGCCTGCATTTTCAGAAGACGCCTTTGCCTGGATTTGGGGTTGGGGTATTTATTTCAGCGCATTCCAGGGTCGCTGACCCGAGCTCTGTCCCGCCCGGCTTCCTCCTCTGCAGCTGGTGTAGACGGGGGGCGTCTGTCCAGGCAGCGGACGCCACGTCAGGTGGTGTCACCGTGTCACCTTTGTGCCTAGGGCGCTTCTACACAGTGTGGGCTGCCGTTGCGTTTTGCTGAGGGTGGGGACTGGGGGCCTCCTCTACCCGGAGCCCTCCCAGCCCTGGGCTGGGGTTGCCACCTGTGTGGTAGAGGCTGCCCAGTGCAGGGCAAAGGGAGGCCCTCTGCCCCCTTGGTTGGGCCTCAGTCCTGGGGAGGCCTGTGTGCTGGAGCCCCCTGGAGCCCTCACCCTCCCTGGGGCCATGTCACTGCCTGGATCCGTGCTCCATCTGGGCAGTGCTCCCCACCCCTTTCCAGCAGGACAAGACTCTTGGCTTGGCATCAGCCAGGGGTCTCGGCTCAGGAAGCTCCGCCTGGCCTTCCGGGCCAGCTTCCACGTGGGGCGCTGACAGGCTTTGCTGCCTTTCCATGGAGTTGGGGGCTTGAGGCTTCTGCTCACGAGGGCATGGCCTCCTCTGCTTTCCAAGGCTGGGACAGGGTCTGCAGGGCACCTCTCCCGGGGTCTGCGTGCCCTTTGATGGGGCATCTCGTCGCTTTGTTGTTCATCTGACTGGGCATGTGACCCGCCGTGCATTCCACTCAGACTCAACCAGGACGGCATGTGCTGCAGGCGAGCAGCCGTCTTTCATGCTGGCAGAGGGGTTGTGACTGCGTTTTTGCCTCTCATCGTTCTGCAGGCAGCTCATCTTGCTCCTAGAGCTGTACAGCCCCCGGGATGTGTACGACTACCTGCGCCCCATCGCCCTGAACCTCTGTGCGGACAAGGTGTCCTCCGTGCGCTGGATCTCCTACAAGCTGGTAGGTGGTCGCGTTATTCAGTGATGAATTCCAAAGGAGAAACGGGGCCCTGGAGCAGCGGCCTCAGTGAGGCCAGGCAGCGGTGTGGCTCACCCGCGTGTCCCCCGCAGGTCAGCGAGATGGTGCGCAAGCTGCACCGGGCAGCGCCGCCCACCTTTGGTGCAGACCTCATCCAGGAGCTGGTGGAGAGCTTCGGCCGCTGTCCGCGGTGGTCCGGGCGACAGGCCTTCGTCTTTGTCTGCCAGGTGAGGGCCCCCTTCACTCCCGTCCTGTCCCTGAAGGCAGAGTTTTGCTATCTGGGCACCCCACCCCCACCCCATCCCCTGCGCTCCCAGTAGCGGCCATTGGTGCCTGGAGTTCCCAGGTTTGTGAAGGTGAACGTGTTGCCAAGCCTCCGCTGTGCATCTCTCGGGGACTTACTGCATCATGTCAAGTTCCTGAGTGCCTGGAATATTAGTTTAAAGGTAGTCGTGGGACTCTGAGGCACTTCAGCAGTTTCTGAAGGGCTTCTCGAGCTGGCATTCCAGCCTGGTTGATGGAGCCAGCAGCTGACACAGGTCTCTGTCCCCAGACCGTCATCGAGGATGACTGCCTGCCCATGGACCAGTTCGCCGTGCAGCTGATGCCACACCTGCTCACCTTGGCGAACGACAGGGTTCCCAACGTGCGCGTGCTGCTTGCAAAGACACTGAGACAAACTCTGCTGGAGAAAGGTGGGCCGGAGGCCTGAGCAGGAGGGCTGGGGTTGTGGGAAAGTCTGACACTGAGTCAGGGGCGAGGAGAGGGACTCTGAACTTTCACCTGCCTGTTCCACATGGCCTTGTCTTCATACTTTGAAGTCAGTAGTGTGGCCAGTTGGGTATCCAGCGAGGACCATGCCTTCGGCACCCACCTGACCTCCATCTCAGCTTCGGGGCGGGAGGCGCATGTGCGTCAGGTGGAGGACATGCCCTTATTGTCTGCTTTGCTGCAGATTATAAGCTCCTCCCTCGAGACTCAGGCTGTTGGACTGCCCCCACCCAAATGCCTGATATATACCCCTTGAACGTGTGAATTCGTGAGCAGGGACAGGTAGAATTTTGCGTAGACAAACTTTGAAATAGAACACAGGGGCCTGTATGTTGCTCCCCGTTTCTCCTTTGGAATTCATCACTGAATGGTTGGAGAAGACTCTGGTTCTCTTTGTGTAGGTAGTTTGTATTTGGAAAAGTTTTTCCTCTACCTAAGTCAAGTAATGGCTGTAACAAGCACCAGTTTTAATATATTTATTAGCATTGCTGCCATTAGATCTCACATGATTTAGTCTGTTAGAAAAACAAGGTAAATTTTTGATTCTCTTATATTCGGGTGTTTTCCATAGAACATGAGTTAGTCTGGATCACTGTTGGTTCTCCAACAAAGCTAACTCTGATTGTCTGCACTTCCTGTTTCCAGAGCACTTCCTGACCTCCGCCAGCTGTCACCAGGAAGCCGTGGAGCAGACCATCATGGCCCTGCAGATGGACCGCGACAGTGACGTCAAGTACTTCGCCAGCACCCACCCGGCCAGCACCAGGATCTCTGAAGACGCCCTGAGCACAGCCTCCTCCACCTACTAGTTGGCGTGGTCCCGGGGGCCTCTCGCTCCCGGGGAGCCGAGGTCCCGCTGGCGCCCACGCGTGGCCAGGACAGCCTTGGGGCCCGTCCTCCCGCGACACTCGGCTGCAGGTGCAAGTTGCCTACACCGATTCCAGGGATTCTCAGAGTCAAGAGAAAGTGCAGTCAACGCCGTTGTCTCGTCTTGACTTGAAGGGAAAACACTTTTCTCAGAGGATTATAATTGTCACCGAAGCCTTAAATCCTTCCGTCTTCCTGACTGAACGAAACTTGAATCGCCCAGCGTTCTCCTCGGAAGGGATGCGACGCCGAGGCCTCTTTGCTTCCCGCTGGTTGATCTCACCACCGCAAGACGGAAGCGCAGCCAGAAGGTGGAGACCGCCATCCGGGCTGGGCCGAGACCGCCAGCACCAGGCCTCGCCGTGTCCACGCGGGCAGGGCCCTGCGGGGGCTGCGGCCGCCGCCCCGTCCAGCCCAGAGTATGACTAGTTTAGCCGTGCATAAACGGGGAGGAGATATTTTTTGGATTTCTCCTGAGGGCTCAATGCTAACACTACGTGGAGCTGATTGTGACTCTTAAATGCAGCATATTGCTGTGCACACTCACAGAGTCTGCCGAGCATCCGTGTCCTGGTTTCTTCATGCTGGTCATGACCCGGAGGAAATTTATTAGCACGTATTCTGTATGTCAGGTGTTTTTAACTTGATCATGATCGGCTCTGAGGTGCAACTTGTCTCACATACTGTATACCACCGTGCCCCCGGGGAGGGCCGCAGTCTGTAATCATGCTCTTGGACTGTTGTGCACAAGTTCTCTTGTCCAAATAAAATTTATTACTAAGATCTATACAGAGATGGACACACTTCTGACTGCTTTCTAGAATAAATGCAATTTGTGACCTGTATTAATGATTTTAGTATAAAATGGGAAAACTGGATTAAAATATTTGTCTTTTAACTAGTTTGGTAACTTCTTTGAAACTTGTGCACATCCTGGGCCGGTAGCAGGGCCTCCCCACTGAGGGCGAGTATGCACCCCGGTTCCCACCCCCCACACCACCTGGGGGGGGGCGGTCTTCACTCCCCGGAAAGGCCTCTGAGCCCAGGTCTGTGCGTGCGAGGGGATGGTGAAGCCTGCCCGCCCCACGTCTGGCAAGTGAGATGCCGCATGGACAAGCTTCGTGAAGGCTGTGAGAGATGCTTGCTCGTGGTTTCCGTTCTGCCTTCTCAGCTGGTGGGCACTCCCCAGGCGTGTCGTGAGCCCACTGTGACCTCAGACCTCGGGGATCCACAGGCTGCTTCCTGCACTTGTCATTACAGATGAGCCTCTGGTTCCTCCTCTTTCATTATAACTGGATGTTTGTGCTCTGGGAACGTTTGTGGACAGATTCACGGAGACGAACAAAAAAGCACACAGGTAATGTGTGACGCAGGTAATAAGGGCAGAGCCGCAGAGTAAAAAGTGATGGGGGTGGCGGGCAGGCGTTAGGGGAACACGTCTGTGAGTCAATGTAAGAGTAGAGATGGAAGGAGGTAAGGCCTCTTGATGTCAGCCTAGTTTCTGAGATGCATGTTCTCTGCTATTAGGCTATAAAGATATACTACTGTCCCTTCCCCCACATTTCAGTTCAGTAAATTAATTAGAATTCTACACTAGATCAAACCAGTCAGTCCTAAACGAAATCAACCCTGAATATTCATTGGAAGGACTGATGCTGAAACTGAATCTCCAATACATTGGCCACCTGATGCAAAGAACTGACTTATTAGAAAAGAACCTGATGCTGGGAAAGATTGAAAGCAGGAGGAGAAGGGGATGACAGAGGATGAGGTGCTTGGATGGCATCACCAACTCAATGGACATTGAGTTTGAGCAAGCTCTGGGAGATGGTGAATCAGACTCGACTGAGCAACTGAACAACAGCTATACTAGTAGCTGCATTTTTTTTTGAAGCAGTGGCAAGAATAACAGTCCGTTTTGGGGTGAAGAACCTGGATTTAGGGTCAGCTAGAGCATCAGCCAGCTCCTCCCGTGGCACTGGGCCATGTCCTCACCGTCGGGTCCTGAGCTGGATTCCAGGGGCCTCCACACAGCGGGCAGGGGAGGACGCCTGAGTGATGGTCAAGGCTTCTCGCCGTGGGCCACCTCCGTCAGAGCTCAAAAGAAGGTGAGGTTGGCCTGTCAGCTCCTGATCGCGGCTTTCTCTAGTCACCCTTAGGGGTGAATGGAGCGGCAGGTGGAGCCTCTGAGGACGGGAGGACACCGGCCCCCAGGGGCAGTGAAACCCAGCGGACTCAGACACTGATGCCTCCGTGCTTCTCCCAGGTCCCCCAGAGGCTAAAAGAGACCACAATCTGGTAAGTACCCAAAATGAACAGGATTTGTGCTGGTGGCATTTAGTGTTGGGCGGCTCCTCGCGGGAGTAACTCTGTGCTGCTGCGGGACTCTGAGTGACCTGAGTGAACAGGAAACTTTTTCCAGATTGGAGCCTCCTGCCTGGCCAGTGTCCTTGAATGTCGCCCCTCCTGCAGCCCCTTTGTCGCCTGCCTCCCTCCAGCCAGGCCTGCTCCCAGGTCCCCCATGTCCCCATGGGGGAGTCCCCCTTGAGCCTCTCCCAAGTACCTGAGTGTCCCTCCCTAACAAAACCCACCACCCAAGGCCACCAGCCCTCTGTGACTCCTAGAGGCTTAGGGGTTGCCTTTGTGCCTGTGAGCTTCCCCTTGAAGCCCCCGAGGCCCTTGTGGTGCCAGACCCTGCAGTCTTTCTGGAACTCTCTGGAACCGTAAATTGGTGAGGGCTGAGTCCACAGCTGGCCTGATGACGCAGCCCACAGGGTCCCTCCCACCTCTGTGTGGCACTGGGTGGGCCTGCTCCTGGCAGCCCGTCCCCAGCGGGTGGGCACCAGGACCCTGGGGGGTGGCGAGGGGCAGTGTGTTGGAGATAGGGAGCAGCGGAGATAGGGAGCAGCCAATATGAAACTGACCCCAACAGGGAAAGCGCTGTGTCTCAGGCACCAGCTGCCAGCACTGCCCTCTCTGAGGTTCCAGGAGATGGAAGCAGTGGGCAGCGGGAGGAAAAAGCAGAGGCGCCCAGGAGCCCAGAGTTGAGCCCCTGCCTCCGGAATGGTGGGAGTCCTCCAGCCCAGAGCAGGTGAGCCTGGGAGCAGGCCTTTGAGGCTCCCCACCTTTGCCTTTGTGAACGCGTCGAGCCCCGTGGGGCGATGACCTGCCAGGGTCGGAGCTGGACGTGGGGTAGATGACTGTGGGGAGGGCAGTCCAGCTCTCGCCCTCCACCAGCAACTCCAAACTGGGGGTTTTGTGACCGCTTGAAAGTGAGGGTTTTGAGCCGGTGGAGATTTGACTTTGAGGACATTTTGACTATTTATAAACAGAGTTCCTACTGTGACCCATTTTTGTTGAAGGCCTCTTCTGCCGTGAACCCTACTAAGTCAGTACTCTGCAGTGTTTACGTAGGGGACTAACCGACTAGTTTTAGTCCGATCTTACGAAAGTTATTTTCCTTTTAAATTTTTTTCCTAGAAAACCTAAGTGATCAGATTTTAGTCCCTGGAATGTTTTACAGCACTATTATAGCTTGATTTCTGCTGAATCTTTTTGAGGACACATTTTGCTGGTTTAAATTTGACAAAATCAGACACAGTTTTAGCCTAACCACGTGACTCTTTCACCTTCATCAGCTGTGTTTCATGTTCAGGAGTCAGCGGTGGCGGTTGAATGGCTGCAGACGTCTCCTGGGGGGACTGGTGTCTTCAGATGCTCCATGGCGCAGGCTATCAGCCACTCCTGCACTGGGCGACCGCTCATCCCAGGGTGTTCCAGTGAGAGCGGGTGGGCAAAGGGTGATATGAGGACGGCCTCACAGCGAGCAGTGCCAGGCCCGGAGGGCATTCCCTGTGGCTCAGACAGAACAGAGACAGTGGAGAGTACGTGCCTGTGCACGTGCAGGTGTGTGTGTGTATAAGTGTGTGGGTGTGTACATGCTCATGGTGAGGCTGCCACCTGTCTTTGATCGTCCTTCATTTGGAGATTTTTCTGGACTCTTATAGTGTGTTTTGGCTTTCAAGTATCTTGAGTAGGTGATTTAGGACAGTGCTGCTCAAACATCGCTATGCATTCAGTCACCCTGGAGCCCATGAAAATACAGCCAGTGACCCAGCAAGTCTAGGTGAGGCCTGAGGCCAGTGCTCCTACCAGAGCAGGGGGACCCCGTGGCTGTGGGGTCCTGCCTTGCCCAGATTAACACTGTTTCCATAACTTTCTTAAGCCTCATCAAAAACGACTGTTCCACACTCAGTATTTGCATTTTATTTCCTGAGTTGCAAGTCAGTGCTTTGAGACGCTCTGGGTGTCATGCCCACAGGTGACAGGTGGTCACAGCCTCAGCAGCTGCGATGGCAGTGCAGAGCTGAGCTGCACGTGGGTGAGCCCAGAGCCTGGGGTTCCCAGGGCTGCCCTCCTGCAGGCCCGGTGGGCACAGTGGGTGAGAGCAGAGGGGAAGGATGTCTCCTATTAAAGCAGCTTCTCTGGTGCCTGAATTATAGCCCCCAGGTGGCAGCGTCAGCCCTGGTGCGCCTGCTCAGTGGGTGTCCCCACGCTTTTACACGCAAGGCCAAGAGCCAAACCTGGTCAGTTGTAATCCGTTCTGCTCCTCCAGGCCCACCTGCTCGAGCTGTCAGCAGGCCGTGCGTGTTCTCCTGCACTCACCACACTGGGTCCCCCCACCTCCCCCTACCCGCCTCCCCCAAGTGTCACCAGCTCTGACCTGCACACCGCTAGGGACCTATTTACCCTTTTGTATCAGGGTCATCAGCCCAGTTGCTACTTGAGATGCTAAGGCAGCGCTAAGTTGCTTTCGTCTTGTCTGACTCTTTGCGACCATCCCCTGCCAGGCTCCCCTGTGCGTGGAATTCTCTAGGCAAGGATGCTGGGGTGGGCTGCCATTCCCTCTTCTAGAGCATCCTCCCAGCCCAGGGATCAGACCCGTCTCTTAATGTCTCCTGCATTGGCAGGCGGGCTCTTCACCATCAGTGCCATCTGGGCCCTTAAGGCAGGGCACGCCAGACTGAAAATAAACAGAAAAGGAGAGGAAAGCCAGTAAAGACAGCTTTTGAGGTCACTGCTTTAGGCAAAAAGTCTCAGGGGAAAAAAAAAAAAAAAGATACCCAATGAAGTGTGGAACAATCTTACGTTCAAATACTAATCACAGTTGACCTGAAATTCCACTGTAACAGGGCGTCTGTGTACATGGCTGCCTCCTGGTAACGCCAACTGATGTCAACAGACAACTGGGAGCCACACCTCTGCTTGGGGCCTCTGTCCCCAGGGGGGTGGACCATGTGTGCTGTGGGCGCCGCGCCACCGGCCGAGCTAAGGTTTCATCCAGAGAACGCGCAGGCCCTTCCGCACTGCCGCCCCTGGCGTGAAGCCCCCAGCATCGAGTTAACCTTGCAGCAGTAGAGGACACACTTTTTTATCCCCATGTGAGAAGCAATGGAGTTTGGGGTGGGCCCTCCTTTGGAATGCTGCCAATACCCCCTCCACCCTGCAACTCCCAGAGGGCAGCCCTTGCTTTCTCCAGTTGCAGCCGGGATGTGCAGCGCTGCCTGCAGCTGTGAGGCCTGGGACACTCGGCTCAGAAGAGCACCACGCTTGTCCGTTCCCCCTGCGCCCAGCTGTTCCGATCTTGTCGGAGGTTGGGGCCCAGGTTGTCGGTTGGTGCCAGCTCATCCCCTCTCAGACTAAGGGGATGTGGAGTGTCGGCAGCTACACCTTAGGGCTCTGAGCCTCGGTCTTGACTCGGGCCCCAGATGGTGAGAGGTTTGTGCACAGCCCTGGCCTGAATTAACTACAGCTTCAGCTCTCCCAGAAATGAATCTTAAACCAGTCAATCAGGAAGCGCCTGACAACGCCCGACATCTAAAGGCAGGTACACACCTCATTTCATTGTGCTCAGCAAATTTTTTTTTTCTTTAACAAATTGAAGGTTTGTAGCAACCTTGAGTCGCAACCTTGAGTCAAGCAAGTCTATCCAATAGCAACTTTTAAAAATTAAGGCATGTACGTTGTTTTATGCAAAATGCTACTGCACACTTAACAGACTACAGTGTAATGTAAACGTAACTTTTATAAGCACTGGGAAACCAAAGCCTTCCTGTGACATGTTTCATTGCAATATTCTCCTTACTGGGGTGTCCTGGAACCAAACCTACCACGTCTCCAGGTCTGCTGGCATGACCTCACAATAACCCACCCAGCTTTAGCCCAAGGTGACTTCCTGTTCCTGCTCCTTGGAACTCCTTTTAGCTGCTAGAGTACGTGCTGCCTGATTCAAGTCACTTTTATTCAAATCAACTTTTAATGTTTTTCTAGGCCCCAATTCTTGATTAACAGTTGTAGCATCAGACGGGCCCAGAGGAGCCCCCGATGGTCCAGTGAGCAGCACACTGCCAGGCGCAGGTACTCACTGGGCCCCACAGCTTTGTTATCCTGAGCCATCAGACTCTATCTGAACATTTCTTCTTCCGGTCTGGGTCCTGGAAATCGGCTGTGTCAGACTAGGTCGTACTGAGAAACAGGACTGGGTCCAGATTCGACTGGGTCTGAGTTGTGAGCCAGCCACATCTGTGGTTAAACCAGGTCTGACTTCGGCTCAGCTGGGTCCTTGAGGCCTCACGTGAGTAAAGGTCTGAGGATGAACAAGCAGGTAATGGTACCAAAGGTGATCCTGAATCAGCGTCTGTAGAAGAAAGCTTTTAACCTAGAGGAGTTTCTGTCTCCTCCTCCACAGCGTCCGTTGACCAGGAAGACACCCCCGGACACAACTTGTCCCAGGGCCTGCAGAGGGAAGCCTGGGGAAACTGGAGAAGCCGGTAGAGGGCGAGAATCCTGCCAAAGCCAGCTCTGCTAGCGTCCGCCATGGTGCCTGGTGGCGAGGGAGGGGAAATGTTCTGTTGTCACCTGCTTTCCAGATCCAGACCAGCAGGCAGAGTCCTTGTGAGAACTGAGTGGTAACTGTGATATGTGTGCTTTCAGGCACCCACTGGTTGTTGACCTTTTCTCTCTTGGGGACAGATGTTACCTTCTTACTGGTCTCATTTTGTGTCCTGAGAACTAGGCTTAGTTGCCATCAGGTTGATGAGGCAGAACTGAGGGCCGCACCCCATTTGCTGCTAGCGTCCTACTGACTCGCCAGCTCTCAGGGGAATCATCTAAAGAGCTCCTCCTTTGGGCCCTTTAGGGGTGGCTCTGGATTTTGGGGGCATCTGTTGCACCCTCTTTGGGGACACCCCTTGCATTCATGGGGTTGTTCACTGTCAGGAATACTGACCAAACCTGGACAAGATATGTGAAAGTTTTTTTTTTTTTCTAGGTAGCTCTATGGTCAGAAGTTGGCCAAATTAGAAACGGATATTCAGAGCCTAATATGAACTTTCTTTAAGCCTTCTCTCCAAAGCTGGAATGAAACTGTATACCCACAGAGAAAGAAAAACATTCTGAAGCCTTTAGAATGTTTTAGGAAGTCCTTCTGCAAAGACACACAGCTCTAAACCTAGGACATGGGACCTTTTGACTTTCATCTTGACTGACCTCACTGATACGAAGAAGCAAAAGGAAGATGATGAGGTCGGGAGGGTGGGCAGCACGTTGGTACCATGACTCATCTCTTGGAAGAATTTAACAACAGCACTTGTCTCACAAACTGTCTTTCCAAGAACAGTAATGTGGCTCTAGAAACAAACCAAACCTCCACCTGTGCTTTTTCTCCAGTCCTCAAACCTCCCTGTTCACCCCAGAAGGCTTCAGTTCAGTTCAGTCGCTCAGTCGTGTCCGATTCTTTGAGACCCCATGAATCGCAGCATGCCAGGCTTCCCTGTCCATCACCAACTCCCAGAGTTCACTCAGACTCACATCCATTGAGTCAGTGATGCCATCCAGCCATCTCATCCTCTGTCGTCCCCTTCTCTCCCTGCCCCCAATCCCTCCCAGCATCAGAGTCTTTTCCAATGAGTCAACTCTTCCCATGAGGTGGCCAAAGTACTGGAGTTCCAGCTTTAGCATCATTCCTTCCAAAGAACACCCAGGACTGATCTCCTTTAGAACGGACTGGTTGGATCTCTTTGCAGTCCAAGGGACCCTCAAGAGTCTGCTCAAACACCACAGTTCAAAAGCATCAATTCTTCGGCACTCAGCTTTCTTCACAGTCCAACTCTCACATCCATACATGACCAAAGGAAAAACCATAGCTTTGACCAAACGGACCTTAGTTGGCAAAGTAATGTCTCTGCTTTTCAATATGCTATCTAGGTTGGTCATAACCTTTCTTCTATGAAGTAAGCGTCTTTTAATTTCATGGCTGCAGTCACCATCTGCAGTGATTTTGGAGCCCCCCAAAATAAAGTCTGACACTGTTTCTACTGTTTCCCCATCTATTTCCCATGAAGTGATGGGACCAGATGCCATGATCTTAGTTTTCTGAATGTTGAGCTTTAAGCCAACTTTTTCACTCTCCTCTTTCACTTTCATCAAGAGGCTTTTTAGTTCCTCTTCACTTTCTGCCATAAAGGTGGTGTCATCTGAATATCTGAGGTTATTGATATTTCTCCCGGCAATCTTGATTCCAGCTTGTGCTTCTTCCAGCCCAGCGTTTCTCATGATGTACTCTGCATATAAGTTAAATAAGCAGGGTGACAATATACAGCCTTGATGTACTCCTTTTCCTATTTGGAACCAGTCTGTTGTTCCATGTCCAGTTCTAACTGTTGTTTCCTGACCTGCATACAGGTTTCTCAAGAGGCAGGTCAGGTGGTCTGTTATTCCCATCTCTTTCAGAATTTTCCACAGTTTATTGTGACCCACAAAGTGAAAGGCTTTGGCATAGTCAATAAAGCAGAAATAGATAATTTTTCTGGAACTCTCTTGCTTTTTTGATGATCCAGCAGATGTTGGCAATTTGATCTCTGGTTCCTCTGCCTTTTCTAAATCCAGCTTGAACATCAGGGAGTTCATGGTTCATGTATCGCTGAAGCCTGGGTTGGAGAATTTTAAGCATTACCTTACTAGCGTGTGAGATGAGTGCAACTGTACGGTAGTTTGAGCATTCTTTGGCATTGCCTTTCTTGGGATTGGAATGAAAACTGACCTTTTCCAGTCCTGTGGCCACTGCTGAGTTTTCCAAATGTGCTGGCATATTGAGTGCAGCACTTTCACACCATCATCTTTCAGGATTTGAAATAGCTCAACTGGAATTCCATCACCTCCATCCACTAGCTTTGTTCGTAGTGATGCTTTCTAAGGCCCACTTGACTTCACATTCCAGGATGTCTGGCTCTAGGTGAGTGATCATACGATCTTGATTATCTTGGTCGTGAAGATCTTTTTTGTACAGTTCTGTGTATTCTTGCCACCTCTTAATAGCTTCTGCTTCTGTTAGGTCCATACCATTTCTGTCCTTTATCGAGCCCATCTTTGCGTGAAATGTTCCCTTGGTATCTCTAATTTTCTTGAAGAGATCTCCAGTCTTTCCCATTCTGTTGTTTTCCTCTATTTCTTTGCATTGATCGCTGAGGAAGGCTTCCTTATCTCTCCTTGCTATTCTTTGGAACTCTGCATTCAGATGCTTATATCTTTCCTTTTCTCTTCTCTTCTTTTCACAGCTATTTGTAAGGCCTCCCCAGACAGCCATTTTGCTTTTTTGCATTTCTTTTCCATGGGGATGGTCTTGATCCCTGTCTCCTGTACAATGTCATGAACCTAGTCCATAGTTCATCAGGCACTCTATCTATCAGATCTAGGCCCTTAAATCTATTTCTCACTTCCACTGTATAATCATAAGGAATTTGTTTAGGTCATACCTGAATGGTCTAGTGGTTTTCCCTGCTGTCTTCAATTTAAGTCTAAATTTGGTAATAAGGAGCTCATGATCTAAGCCACAGTCAGCTCCCGGTCTTGTTTTTGTTGATTGTATAGAGCGTCTCCATCTTTGGCTGCAAAGAATATAATCAATCTGATTTTGGTGTTGACCATCTGGTGATGTCCATGTGTAGAGTCTTCTCTTGTGTTGTTGGAAGAGGGTGTTTGCTATGACCAGTGTGTTCTCTTGGCAAAATTCTATTAGCCTTTGCCCTGCTTCATTCCATATCCCAAGGCCAAATTTGCCTGTTACTCCAGGTGTTTCTTGACTTCCTACTTTGCATTTCAGTCCCCTATAATGAAAAGGACATCTTTTGGGGGTGTTAGTTCTAAAAGGCCTTTAGGTCTTCATAGAACCGTTCAACATCAGCTGCTTCAGCGTTACTGGTTGGGGCACAGACTTGGATTACTGTGATATTGAATAGTTTGCCTTGGAAATGAACAGAGATCATTCTGTTGTTTTTGAGATTGCATCCAAGTACTGCATTTCAGACTCTTCTGAAATGGCTACTCCATTTCTTCTGAGGGATTCCTGTCCGCAGTAGTAGATACAGTGGTCATCTGAGTTAAATTCACCCATTCCAGTCCATTTTAGTTTGCTGATTCCTAGAATGTTGACGTTCACTCTTGCCATCTCCTGTTTGACCACTTCTGATTTGCCTTGATTCATGGACCTGACATTCCAGGTTCCTATGCAGTATTGCTCTTTATAGCATCAGACCTTGCTTCTATCACCAGTCACATCCACAGCTGGGTATTGTTTTTGCTTTGGCTCCATCCCTTTATTCTTTCTGGAGTTATTTCTCCACTGATCTCCAGTAGCATATTGGGCACCTACTGACCTGGGGAGTTCCTCTTTCAGTATCCTATCATTTTGCCTTTTCATACTGTTCAGAAGGCTTGCAGACATCAAAAAGACAGGGATTTAGGGAGCGGAAGTCCTTCCCCGGTGGGACTTGCATTCTTTCTCTGTGCCTCTGGGCTGTAAGTGCTCTCCCTGCTTTCTCTAAGCAGTTCTCATCAGAGGAGAGGATTCTGAAGACTAGGGCTGTGTTACACTCTACTGTATAGCAGTGATTCAGTTATATATTCAACTTTTAAATATTCTTTTCCACTGTGGTTTACCACATTGAATACAGGTCCCTGTGTTGTACACAGGACCTTGTTTATCCATCCTGTATGTAATATTTGCACCTGTTAATCCCAGCCTCCCAGTTGCTCCCTCCCCCTTGGAAACCACGTCTGTTCTCTGTTTCATAGATAAATTCATTTGTGTCATATTTTAGATTATAAGCGGTAACATATTTGTCTTTTTCTTACTATAATAATCTCTAATTGCATCCACGTTGCTGCAAATGGCATTATTTTGTGTTTTAATGGGCTTCTCTCATAGCTCGGTAAAGAATCTGCCTGCAATGCAGGAGACCCCGGTTCGAGATCTGCTGGAGAAGGGATAGGTCTACCCACTCCAGTATTCTTGAGCTTTCCTTGTGGCTCAGGTGGTAAAGAATCCACCTGCAATGCGGGAGACCTGGGTTTGATCCCTGAGTTGGGAAGATCCCCTGAAGAAGGGAAAGGTTACCCACTCCAGTATTCTGGCCTGGAGAATTCCATGGACTCTATAGTCCATGGGGTTGCAAAGAGTTGGACACGACTGAGCGACTTCCACTTTTCATGGCTGAATAATCTTCTATTGTATATGTGTACCACATCTTTATCCATTCTTCCTGATGGGCATTTGGCTTGTCACCATGTCTTGGCTATTGTAAATAGTGCTGCTATGAACATAGAGGTGTATGTATCGTTTTGAATCATAGTTTTGTCTGGATATATGCCAAGAGTGGACTGCTAGATCGTATGGTAATTATATTTTTAGTTTTTTAAGGAGCCACCATACTGGTTTCCACCGTCCCTGGACCAGTTTATATTCCTACCAACAGTGTAGGAGGGTTCCCTTCTCTCCACACCTTCTCCAGCATTTTTAGACTTGTTAATGATGGCCATTCTGACTGCTGTGAGGTCGTACCTCATTGTAGTTTTGATTTCCGTTTCTCTAATAGTTAGCAATGATGAGCTATCTCCTCATGTGCCTAGGGGCCATCTGTGTTTCTTCTTTGGAGAAGTGTTTTTTAGATCTCCTACCCATTGTTGGATAGGATTATTTGTGTTTTTTGTTGAGTTGTATTAGCTGATTATACACTTTTGGAAGTTGTGTTGACATCATTTGCAAATATTTTCTCCCATTTTGCAAGTTGTGTTTTCATTTTGTTCATTGGTTTCCTTTGCTGTGCAGAAACTTATAAATTTGATTAAGTCCCATTTGTCTATTTTTGATTTTATTTCTATTCCCTTGGAAGACTGACCTAAGAAAACATTGGTATGATTTATGTCACAGAATGTTTTCTCTCTGTTCTCTTCTAGAAATGCTACAGTGTGTTTAAAATCATGGCTAAAATTTTAAACAGACACTACAAGGTATCTCCTTATGTCTATCTTTATGTATGTCTACCTCCAAATGGTATTGCCAGAGTTAATTTGTAAAGAGCTCTATTTAATTAGGTTATATAGACAGGTGTGACATAAATCATATATTCTCAGAAATATGGAAACTAACCTTAATGTTTTTCAGGTTCATATGATCTAGGATAATATTCAGTAAATAAAAGCTAGTTTAAGTCTGTTGGTTTAAGTAAAACAGGCATGTCATTAAAGTTATTGACATAAAATATAATATTTTTATTCTACCTAGGTTTGCTAAAAAATAAGCTGTTATCTCTGTTACAGAATTTGTCAGCAAGAAAGATAACTTAAGATGATTAGCTGTTTAACATCTTGTGAGATTTTCATGACTGAACATAATTGCTGAGAACAAGTGAATTAAATAGAGGTAAGATAAACATTTATAAATCAACCTTCCAAACAATAGCTTTATACTTTACCGGTATGTCTACTTAAAAATAGTTTTCAAAATCTTTTTGGTAACTTGAAACCTTAAACTTATACTGAGAGAAGTTAAGTGATGGACATTCATTAGATATCACTGAATATCTAGATCATTTCCAAATAAAATAAAAATTCTGACACATTAATTACTGAACAAATTTTTATCCACTTTTGGTTTTAAAGATATTTGGGTCTCTCTGTAAACAAGTTTTGTGCCCCATTGGAAAATTTAACAAGGATAAATGTGCTTCTAGAAATTATAAAATTATTATTAATTTTCCAGTCCACAGAATGCTAGTGCTAAGGTAGTGTTCACCAAGAATTAAGGATTCTAAGGGTTAAGAACTCTAATCACTAAGTCAGTGATAGTAACCACTCAGTATGAAAAGTAGATAAGGAAAGTAAAATGACAGTCCCAGGATAAGAAAGAGGAGGAAATCTGGGACAGAGCCTGGATGGACAGCACAGGATGCAGAATGTCTGTGGAAAAGGAAGTGTGTATGCGGTCAAGCAGGCTAAGATTGAAATGGATTAAAGCTTTTCTAAAAAATTAGTTTTATCATTAAAATACACTGGTGCAAAATTAAGAATTTGATTTTTCCCTCAGTTAAAAGGATAAAAAGTTCTCTTAGATTATTGTTCTGCTCTTTATATTATAAAGAAAGAGTTTGTGTTTACCTTTCAAGTAATCTGTGTGGACAGCAAAAATTTTCTGTTACAAGAATAACTGACTCTGTTTCACGTTATTTTTATCAGGTCTTCACTGAACAAAACCCAGTCTTCTAAACATTAAGAGCACTGACTTTTAAGGTAAACTTCTGTATTTCCCTTTAATATCTGCTACTGTCACCTTGCTTAAATAGATAATTAAGTATCACTGTATCAATGATCTGTGATCCTACTGAATTAAATGTTCAATCCTTTTGACATTTTCTCATCAAATTACTAAATAGAGGGACTTCCCTGGTGATCCAGTGGTTAAGACTTCATGCTTCCACTCCAAGGGGCGCAGGTTCCATCCCTGGTTGGGGAACTAAGATCCCTCATGCTGCAGCCAAGAAATTTAAAAACAAAGAAAAAAAACTACTCAGAGTCCTTTTACCTCAAAGTAAACTTGGGCTGGATGGCATCACTGACTCGATGGACGTGAATCTGAGTGAACTCCTGGAGTTGGTGATGGACAGGGAGGCCTGGCATGCTGCAATTCATGGGGTCGCAAAGAGTCGGACACGACTGAGCGACTGAACTGAACTGAAACTCACGTTTTCCAGGAGCCCTCTAGGAAATCAAAAGATTTGCCCTCATCTTGTAAATGAGATGTTAAATACTTGGGAAGAATTGTCAAATAAGAAATGATAATGATAAACCTTAGGTTATATTTGTGGGGACATATGTTCCTAATATGTATTCCAGAAATTGTCTGAAGTTTCTAGAAATGTATCAATACTTTAGGATAATTATTGGACAGTGAGAGTATTGCATGCCACAGAAATAACTGCATTTCCTTATCAAATGAAACCTCATCTGCTCTTTAATCACGGGCATTTTTAAGTCTTTTGTCCTTTACAGACAGTTACTGTTTTACACATATGCTTTTGGAAAGAGCAGATTTATGGAAAGCATCCTACAAAAGGCTCTTGACCACTAACACCACTGCCAAGTTACAAGGTGTGGAACCTCAGCTGTGTATTTCACAACTGAAGAAGGCCCCACCAGACATCTGGTCCTGTGCAAATGCTGGAGATCACAAATCAAACCAACCAGGAAGAGAAGTGGCTGACATCATGGTAAGATGCCCCCTCCCAAGAGGACTGAGAACATTTCTCTCCACTCCTCCTTCCCTCTCTGATGCTCCTTTTCCCAACTGCTACCCCAGGAAGGCCTCTCTGGGTCTTCTACTCACCTTCTGTGAACCTTCCTCCAGCCTGGAAAGGGAATGCTATTGTCTCAGGCTATCATACAACAGGGTCTGACACACATCTGAAGATCCTGTAGTTCTGTCCATCACAAACTCTGCCCTGATGCCCAGAGCGACAGTTGCTCTGGAGCAAACTCACCCTTCTCTCGATCATATCAAGACCCTGGGTCTATTTCTCCACCTCTGGTTGGCAACTCCCAAGCTGAGGGAATACTGCATCTAGGTGCTGGGCGGAGAAAGGGGCACCAGCACAAAACCACCCATGCAGCCTGCAGATCCTGGCATTTCCCCTCCTGAGGCTCAGACTAAGCCACAGTTAGCACAAGGCATTCGTGATTCAAAAATCCCTACCCTTGGCAGCTCTCCACTGCCCTGGCTAGAAGGTGCAAGAGGCTGTGGTCAGGGACCGCTCCTAAACTCTTCCAGACACTGCAGATGCTGCTGATAAAGCAAGAGCTGCCCAACAAAACCCTGACTGGCCAGAGTTGTTCTTGACTCCAGAAAACTGTGCGATTGATTACCTTTAGCTGAGCACTGAGGTGTCCACTCTGGCCAACACTGCTTGCTGCGTCTGGATAACAGCCCTGGGGAAGCGGAAACTCGGCTCCCTGAGGTCACTGAACAAGCTGCTGGGCTGCAGAAAGCAGTGTCTTCAGCAGGCTCTTTCCTGACTTACATGACTTTGGTGTAGGTCTCAGGGCCCCAGACATTCACTGGTGATGATCCTGCTGGGAAAGCCTTAATGTGTGTTTGTAGCACTCACCAGCAAGCAGACCAAGATCTCCCTAAGACTGGAGCAACAACAGAAAAGGAGCAGAAAGAACCACCAACTTAAAGACTGTGAACCAAGGTCAGGACCTGTGAATGCCACAAATTTAGCAAAATCTGTGCGAGTTCCAGTGCGGCAGTTGAGAGGAGCTCCAGTGCCTTAAATCTCAATCAGGATTCTCAGGCTGAGAGTCTGATTAAAAGGTAAGTTAGCAGGCCCAAAACAGAGTCGCCTAAAGGAAGCCCGGCTCTCACCAAACTTGAGACCATCAGTGTCGGCTCCCCTAGAACCCGAGCCTGAAACCATCAGCCTGGAATCACGTGACCTGCACCAAAGAGATGACCCACTGGACAGACAGACCCCTGCCATCACCTACAAGACAGTAACCTGGCCAAACCCACCTTCCTGCCCAACTGGGCCAGCTGACCAGGCATCACTCACACAAGCCACTGCAGATCCAGTCCAGACAGCTGCTCAGCACCAGCGGGGGTGGGGAGGGACACAAAGTGAGTTAGCACAAAACGTCCTGCTCACAAGCAGACCTTGAAGGCACATCAGACCAGCTTCAGTGCACTCAGGTATTTCAAAGGAAGAACGGGCACAGAAAACAAGAAGCTTTTTTTCTCCCTCAAATGGCTGTTGAATTTATTTGCTTAATCAATAATGGTCCTGGCAAAAATTAGTTTACCAACGCTGAGACAACTGTAATGAAATACTGATTTTAAAAATTCATGACACCATGATAGAAATTAAGAGTTTACACAAACAAAAAAGAAACCTTCAGTATTGCCAGCAAATATAAAATAAATGTAACATGACCGACAGGACAGCAAGAAGGCTTTTATACATTTATATTTGACACCTGACCATATTTTCAGTCACCATAATATCTTCTCTCCAGGTTTAAAAAAATAGTATGCTGATTTCTATAACAAAGCTTTTTTTTCGTACAAAAATCAAATAATGGCCAACAAGTCACAACAGTGCAATAGGTAGAGAATAAAAAACCGCAGTTAACCAGGTGCTGAAATAAATACTAACCAGGAGAAGAGGATGCGCCCTCAGGGGGTGTTTCCATCACCGGGACGTGTGGGTTTGTCTTCACAGTCCAGAGCCTCTCGGAGCCACTTACTTGGACCCAGCAGCACTGGACCCCGGTGCCTGTGAGCCGGATGCCACGGGTAACCAAGGTCGTGGGGGGAGGGGGTGGTCAGGACCACGGCTGACTCCCGAGGAAGTCCGATTCCTAGTACTCAGCCTGGCCCACCGGGCGTCCAGCAGCAGTTCACCGAGCCTGTGTAGACACCGACTGCAATCCTGTGTGAGCGCGAGGCTACCCATCGATATGGCTTATGCAGGCAAAGACACGCTTACATTCGGGCCCGAACAAGCCAACTACGGCGCTCTGTCCTAATGGAAGGTCGAAGAAACATGCTGTGTGGACGCCCTGGTCCTCCCATGACCGAGGCCACCGGGGTGACTCGGGCGGGGCTGAGAGGGGTGGAGGGGCCGGCCGGTCAGGAAGGAGGCCCCCAGGACCCGCACCGCAGAGGTGTGAAGGCACGGGCGAGTGGCGGCAGCGAGATCCTGGGGACGTGGCGGGCAGGGCGGCCCCGTGTGGCTCCCCCATGAACGAGAGAAAAATCCTGATTCTGCCGTAATAAAAAAGCAAAGAAAGACGATTTTTGGTTTAAAAAGAAGCCACTCAAGGGTTAAAATAGTTATTTAAGTTAACAAAGGAAATGACTCTTCCAAGAAGCCGACCATCTGGGACACGTCTGGGACACCGGTGTGCCGACCAGCCGTGTCTCTGGAGGCCCGCGCGCCCTGGCCGGCTCTCAGATGGGCGTCTCCTTTCGCTCCCTGCCGGGCGACGGCCGCGCCTGCTCCTTGGTGGGCGGGGGCGGCTCTCGGGCACCGGGCTCGGGCTCGGCCAGGGGTTCGGGGCGCGCACGCTGCAGCTGGAGCAGGCGAAGCTGCACCCGCAGCTCGATGATGGCCTCGCGCTCCTCGTGAATGGCCTGGTTCAGGTGGTTGTTCTTGATCTGCAGGGACAGACGCAGCGGCCGGTCAAGGAGGAGTCGCGACCCCAAAAAGCCTGAGCCACTGCCCACGGCCAGCAGATCTGCCTCCCTCTGGGCAGGGCCCCTCCCCATCTCTGGACCCAGGGGGCTCCCTCCTTCCCGGGGGTGTTTTCCTGCTCAGCACTAACACGATCTGTAAACTGTGGGGCAGAGCGAGCTGCTGCCCGGGGCCTGTCTCCCGGCCCCCCAAATGGCTCGAGGCCAGCAACCCCGGGTGGGGCGTCCCGGGTGGGATTCTGTGTTGTGTTGGAGCCCCTGCCAGAAGGAGCGACAGCAGCCCAGGCCCACAGGCCCCGTGTGAGGCGAGGAGCGAGTCCGATAAGCACAACGTGGACCCCAGAGCTCCCGAGGGCAGCGGCCCCGCGCATGCGCACCTCCAGCTCCTCGTTCTGCCGCTGCAGGTCCTGCAGGATGAGCTGCAGTTCGTCCTCGTCCTCGCTCTCGCTCTCGCTGTCCGACGAGTACTCCTCGGTCTCACTGCGGCCGTGCTGTTGGCGGCTGTGCGGGGACAGGACAGGGCGGGGAGCGCGTGACCCACCCGCACAGACAGGCTGGTGGTCTCCTTCCAGGCTGCCCAGCTTTCTAGCGGGTCCACTCGGGACAAGGCCCACCTCAGAGGTAATACAGAAGGTATGGAAGGGGGCGCTCTGCCTGGCCCCGTCACAGGAAGGGCTGAGGCTGGACTGTCCTGCTCTCCCCAGAGTCCAAGTTGAGCCCTGACCCCTGCCCTCACCTCTGGATCTCGGCGATCTCCGCCCGGAGGCGCTCGATCTCTTCCTTCTCCGAGGCAATCTGTCGGCGCAAGAACTGCTCCATGGCTAGGAGCTCCTCCTGCTCAGTCAGGATCTCATTCTCCTAAAGCAGTGACACTGGTGAGCACCTCTGAAAGTCTAAGAAAGGTCGCTCTTCTGGGGTCTCCTCTGTCACCCTGAACTGTTTACACCCATACACACAACACTGGGGCTTCTCTGGTAGTAAAGAATCTGCCTGCAATGCAGGAGACCCGGGTTGCATCCCTAGAGAAGGAAATGGCAACCCACTCCAGTATTCTTGCCTGGGAAATCCCACGGACAGAGGAGCCTGGCAGGCTACAGTCCATGGGATTGTAAGAGTTGGGAGTTGGACAGGACTGAGCAACTAACACTTCACACTTCATACACACACGTTAACACACACGTTATAGGAAAGCTTGTAATGCACACCCCTAAAATACCCAGTTTCCCTAATTTCATGAAAAGCTTTGAGCAAAGGTAGACTAACTTGCTTGGGAGGAATGACTAGATTTTCCTCAAGACATAAAACGGTACTTAGGGATCCTTGTTATGCAAAGGATCCACAAGAGGCCAGCCAGCAGGCACACAGCAGAGTACTAGGGACTGATTCTACCCCCGCCTTTCTGAACACCTCACAGAGAGTCTGTCTGAGGGCCACAGGGGCCTTCAACAGTGTCACCAGGCAAGAAAGGCCCCGGCGACGTGCAGCTTGTCAGTATCATTGAAAGCAGAGCTGGTGATGGAAAAGTGTTCCCAGAAGAAATCTTTCCTCCTCAACACAAGCCACTGTCTTCCTCATCCCATGTCCCCAGGGATAATTTAACAGAATATGCATTTCTAAAACTGACATCTGTCCAGGATCTAGCTAGCCCCACCAAACCAAAGAAAAGAACCACAGCAGACAAAACTTGGGAGAGAACAGAGATGGAAAGCTATAGAAATGAGCTGGAAGCAGCCAAGGCCTACATTTCTTTCCAAACTAACAGGTGGCGTGAGGATAAGAACCTGCGATCAAACGTGAAAGGCGCTGTGGTCAAGTTCACTTTAAAGTCCAATGGCCCAGTCTCCAGTGTGCATAAGAAACCCACAGAAGTCTCCAGTGTGCATAAGAAACCTCTCTCAGAGCTGTGCTCCTCACAGTCCCCAGCGTTTCTAAACACAGATGTTCATCCTTTTTATGAAAGCTAATGTTCCAAGAAACACCAGGATGAAAACTCTGAAATAAAGATGCATCTGGGACCTCACTCTCTCTTCAGGGGAGGAGAGTTACACATCCCTGGCAGGCATGACAGAAAAGGAAGTGACAGAAAAGGACTGAAAAGTGTAGGACTTTAGTTATCTCTGGGATACAAGGATGGTTCAACACAAATCAATGAATGTGATACAGCACACTAACAACATGAAGGATAAAAATTGTATCTCACAAGATTCAAAGAAGCACTTGAAACGATTCAACATCCTTTCACAATAAAAACTCAACGAAGTGACTATAGAAGGAATACCTTGACATGATACAGCTGATATGACAGGCCTACTACAGATAACCTGGTACCCCAGTGAAAGGCTGCAAGTACTTCTTCTAAGATCAGAGAGAGGACAAGAGGCCCAGTCTCACCACTTCTGGTTATGCAGTACCGAAGTACCAGCCGGAGTAACGGAGCAGGAACAAAGGTGTCCAAATTGTAAAGAAGTAAAATTGTCTGTTTACAGACAACATGATCTTATACACAGAAAACCATAGAGTCCATCAAACAACTGTTAGAAGTAATACATTTAGGAAAGTTGCAGGATACAAAATCAACATACAAAAATCAGTTGCATTTCTATACACTACTATCCAAAAAAGAAATTAAGAAAACAAATCCATTAAACAGAGGTAAAATATCTATATACTGAAAACTATAAAATACTGATGAAAGAAACTGAAGACACTAAAGATAAAATGAAAGGTAACTCATATTCATAGATTAGAAGAAATAATATTGTTAAAATTTCCATACTACCAAAGTGATCTACACATTCACGGGAATCTCTATCAAAATTCCAGTGGGGTTTTGAGGTTTCCCACAGAAACAGAAAAAATAATCCTAAAATTCATTCAGAACATTAAAAGATTGTAAGAACCAAAGCAAACATCTTTTTTTTTTTTTTAGCCAAAGCAATCTTAAACAAAAGAACAAAGTTGGAGGCATCACCCCACAACCGAGACAGTCCAGTACTGGCATAAAAACATACATATAGACCAATGGAGCAGAACAGAGTCCAGAAATAAATCCACACATTCACAGTCAACTGATCTTTGACAAGGACGCTAATAAACAATGGAAAAAGAACAGTCTCTTTAATACATGATGTTGAGAAACTGGTTTTCCACAGGCAAAAAAATGAAACTGAACTCTTACCTTCTCTCACTACACACACATCAGTCACCTCAAAATGGACTAAAGACTTAAATATAAGACCTGAAATCATAAAATTATTACAAGAAAACACAGGGAGAGTTTCTTAACACTGGTCTGAGCAAGAATTTTAGATATGACCTAAAAAGCACAGATATACAGCAGACAAAGGGGACTGCATCAAACTAAAAAGCTTCCACACAGCAAAGAAAATGGAGTGAAGAGACAGGCTACGGAAGGAGAGAAAATACTGCAAACCTTACATCAGATGAGGGGTCAGTATATACAAGAAGAATTCGGACAACTCTATAGCAAGAAAACAACCCAATTAAAAAACGGGCAAAGAACTTATATTGACATTTCTCAAAAGAAGACATTGAAATGGCCAACAGATCACTGTCACTCATCATCAGGGAAACGCAAATGAAAACCACCATGAAATATCACCTCACACCTGTCAGAATGGCTTTTATCAAAAACACAAGAGGTAACAAGTGTTGGTGAGAATGTGGAGAAAAGGAACCCTTGTCCACTGTTAGTGGGAATGTAAATTGGTACAGCGACTGCGGAAGACAACACGGAGGTTCCTCAAAAATACAAAGCAGAGCTATCACAGTTCTAGCAACCCAGCTTCTGAATGTGTAACTGTAAACAGGACACTGAAGAGAGATGTTCACTGCAGCATCATTCACATCAGTCAATATCTGAAAACAGCCCGATGACTGATGGATGAATGGGTAACAATGTGACACGCACATACTCATAATACATAAGTATACACATGCCCACATAAATATACAAACACAGAAAACATAAACATACACATATATGTAACGAATATATTCTGACATAAGAAGGAGATCCTGGCATTTAATAGCACAGATGAACCTGGCAGACATGATAATAAGTGAAATAAGCCAGACAGAAAAAGACAAATACCATACGATTTCACTGATTATTTGTGGAATCAAAGAAAAAGTTGAACTCACAGCAGCGGAGAATACAACACTGGTTACCAGCCCTTGGAGGGTGAGTAAAATAGGGAGGTACTGGTAAAAAAAAAATACAGCTGCATTTGTGTTGAAGGCCTGTCTAGAGAGGCAGTGATGATGACGACACTGTACTAAATGGTGGATTATGCCACGAGAGCATCTTTCAGGTGCTCTCATCACAGAAGGTAACTGAGAGGGTAACTGACTGTAGCAATCATTTCACTGGGTGGAGGTGCATCAAATCATGTTTATACCTTAAATATATATTTTTTTCTTTTTTTTTTTTAAATATCTTGCAAAATACAGGAGTTACACTTACCTGAGCAAGAAGAATATTTATGACTTCCTCGTTTTCATTCATTTCTTCTTTGGAAACATCCTCTTTTGAAAGACTGGCTATTTCTTGTGCAATCTTGGTTTCACATTCCTATCCAACAAGAGAAATGAAAGCACTGGTCAGCCCATTGTAACACATTCGACAAACTCACACTGTCCTCGTTCCTGAAATTTCCTCCCCAGCTTCTATAACTGAAAAACTAAGAGTGACACAGCCAGCAGAACCTCCAGACGGGGGCATCTGCTAACTGGGCCTTGACAGTAATGTGTGGATCTCACGCTGTGGATGCACTGGAGGAAAATGTTCAGTTTTAGCAAACGTGCTCAGCATTTCTGGAACCCTCCCATATAAACTGTCTTCCGTGATCCTTCCTTTTTGGAGGGGGTCTACTTTAAGCCTACAGTTAGTTGGTCTTGCCAATAGTACACAGTCAAGTAGCCACTGTCTATCACAACACTGAATATCTCCAACACCACAAAGTACCCTTGGACTCCTCTGCCACCTGTTGCCCCTGGAAACCACTAACCTGCTTTCCATTGCTCTGGTCTCACCTTCTTTTATGTTTCATATAATCTGAATTAATCAGTAAGCAGTCTTTTTCCTGCCACGTTAAATTTCACAACTCATCTATGCTGTATCAGTAGTTTGCTGAGTAATATGCAAGGATATGAATGTACCCCAGTCTGTTTATCCGTTCACCACCTGGTGAACATTTCAGTCCTTTCTACTTTTGAGCTACTAATCAGACCTATAAAAACCATTAAGTATCTGCTCTGTGAGGGAACATGCCTTCTTCTGTTAGATAAACACTTAGGAGTGGGATTGCTGGGCCAGATGATAATCTGATGCTTAACTCTGAAACTGCCAAACTGTTTTCCAAAATGACTGAAACAGTCAAGATCAGTAAAGCAGAGCTCCAGCTGCTCTACGTTCCTGTCAACACTTGGTATTTTTAATACGAGTCATTCTGGCTGGTGTGCAGTGGTTTCTCACTGTGGCTGATCTGTACCTCCTCAATGACAAACGATCTTCACATATGCTTCTTTATCATCCATATATATGCTTTGGTAAAGATCTTCAGTAAAGTGCTGTTCAAACTTTTGCCTTTTTAAAATTGAATTTTTATTGTAATAATCATACACTCTGGAGGGGGATATTAATAATGATGGAGGCTAAGCATATGGGGTAAAGGAGTATGAATTCTCTGTACCTTTCCCTCAGTTTGGCTGTCAACCTAAAACTACCCTAAAAAAATACAACTTAAAAAATTGGTTTGTCTTATTAAGTCTAAAGAGTTTTTAATATATTCCAGTTCAAGAACTTTATCAAGTATCTGTTTTTTGCAAATATGTCACAGCCTCTGCCTGCATGTTCATCTTTTTAACAGTGTCATTTGAAGAATATGTTTTGATAAAATATAGTTTACTAAATTTTTCTTTTATAGTTCATGAATTTTTGTATTCTATTTAAGAAATCACTCAAACAGCTCATACAACTCGATAACAAAAATTTTTTAAAAACCCAATCAAAAAATGGGCAAAAGACCCAAATAGACATTTCTCCAAAGAAGACATACAGATGGCCAACAAGCAAATGAAAAGATGAAATCATCATTGCTAATTACAGAAATGCAAGTCAAAACTAAAATGAGGTATCACCTCACACTGGTTAGCATGGCCATCATTAAAAAGTCTACAAATAATAAATGCTGGAGAGGGTGTGGAGAAAAGGGAAACTTCTTACACTTTTGGTAGGAATTTAAGTTGGTACAGCCACTATGGAAAACAGTGCAGAGTTTCCTCAAAATACCAAAAAACAGAGTTGTCATACAATCCAGTAAGCCCACTCCTGGGCCTATATCCAGATAAAACTATAATTCAAAAAGATACGTGCACCCCTCATGTTCACAGCACACTATTCACAATAGCCAAGACATGCAAACAACCTAAATGTCCACTGACAGATGAATAAAAAAGATATGTATACATATATCTATATATAAACACATACAATGGAACACTATTCAGCCATTTAAAAGCAGTAATGCCATTTGCACCAACATAGATGCAACTAGAACTGATCATATTAAGCAAAGTCAGTCCCCTTATATGTGGGATCTAAAATGACTCAAACTTATTTATGAAACAGCAAAAGACTCACAGACACAGAGAACAGACCTGTGGTTGCCAAGGGAATGGGAGCACGGGGGAGGAATAGACTGGGAGGCTGGGGTTAGCAGATGCCAACTACTATACACACAATGGATGAACAACAAGGCCCTACTGCACAGCACAGGGAACGCTATCCAACATCCTGTGAAAAACCATAATGTAGAAGAATACGAAGAAGAATGTGTATCTGCGTGTGCATGGCTGATTCACTTTGCTGTAATTAAAACAACACTGTAAATCAACTATACTTCAATTAAAAAAAAATTACCGCCTAAGCCAGTCAGTAAGATCTTCTCTGTTTATTAAGTCAGTCTACGATTCATTAACACTTATTTCTATATATGTTGCATGGAAAGAGGGAAAAAAAGCTCTCTTTTTTGGCATGCTGCTGCTAAGTCGCTTCAGTCGTGTCTGACTCTGTGCGACCCCATAGACGGCAGCTCACCAGGCTCCCCCGTCCCTGAGATTCTCCAGGCAAGAACACTGGAGTGGGTTGCCATTTCCTTCTCCAATGCATGAAAGTGAAAAGTGAAAGTGAAGTCGCTCAGTAGTATCCGACTCCTCCTACCAGGACTCCTACCAGGCTCCTCCGTCCATGGGATCTTCCAGGAGTACTGGAGTGGGGCGCCAGTGCTGTCTCCGCATATAGATATCCAGTTGTTACAGCACCATTTGTTGAAAAGAAAAAACTTCCCTAGTCAACTGTCTTAGCATCTTTGTTGAAAATTACCTGCCCACACATGTGTTGATCTGTTTCTGGACTTTCTATTCTGCATGCCCATTCTTATCGAATACTGACTATTGATCACTGTAGCTTTACAGAAAATCTTCATCAGGTGATGTGAGTCTTCCAATGTAGTCCTTTTTCAAAATGGTTAGGTCATTTATATTTCCTCATAGTTTTTTTTTTCACAGAGATTTTAGAAAAGCTTATTAATTTCTACCAAAATCACCTGTTTAAATTTTGATTGGAGTTGAATCCACAGATCAACTTGGGAAAATCTAACATCTTAACAATATTGTGATATAAACATATTTCTAATTTATTTATGTCTTCTTTTTTTAGGTGCACTATCCCATAGTTCACTATCCCCAAAGAGCGTGGGCGGCTGTGACGGCGTACAAGCGCAGGAGAGAGGAGCTACCCCACACTGAGGTCAGGGGCAGCAGCCGGGAGGACCCCATGCCTGAGGAGCGGCGGCCAGGAGGAGCTACCCCATGCCTGAGGCCAGGGGCAGTGGCTGGGAGGAGCAACCCCACGTCCAAGGAGCAGTGGCTGCGCGGGCACAGGAGGGCCTAGAGGAGCTATTCCACGTTCACGGTCAGGAGGGGTGGTGGTGAGGAGATACCCCTAGCCCAAGGTAAGGAGCAGTGGCTGTGCTTTGCTGGAGCAGCCATGAAGAGATACCCCATGTCCAAGGTAAGAGAAACCCAAGTAAGATGGTAGGTGTTGCAAGAGGGCATCAGAGGGCAGACACACTGAAACCATAATCACAGAAAACTAGTCAATCTAATCACACTAGGACCACAGCCTTGTCTAACTCAATGAAACTAAGCCATGCCCATGGGGCCACCCAAGATGGGCGGTTCATGGTGGAGAGGTCTGACAGAATGTGGTCCACTGGAGAAGGGAATGGCAAACCACTTCAGTATTCTTGCCTTGAGAACCCCATGAACAGTATGAAAAGGCAAAATGATAGGATACTGAAAGAGGAACTCCCCAGGTCTGTAGGTGGAGAAATAACTCCAGAAAGAATGAAGGGATGGAGCCAAAGCAAAAACAATACCCAGCTGTGGATGTGACTGGTGATAGAAGCAAGGTCTGATGCTGTAAAGAGCAATACTGCATAGGAACCTGGAATGTCAGGTCCATGAATCAAGGCAAATTGGAAGTGGTCAAACAGGAGATGGCAAGAGTGAATGTCGACATTCTAGGAATCAGCAAACTAAAATGGACTGGAATGGGTGAATTTAATTCAGATGACCACTGTATCTACTACTGCGGACAGGAATCCCTCAGAAGAAATGGAGTAGCCATCATGGTCAACAAGAGTCTGAAATGCAGTACTTGGATGCAATCTCAAAAACAACAGAATGATCTCTGTTCATTTCCAAGGCAAACCATTCAATATTACAGTAATCCAAGTCTATGCCCCAACCAGTAACACTGAAGCAGCTGATGTTGAACGGTTCTATGAAGACCTACAAGACCTTTTAGAACTAACACCCAAAAAGATGTCCTTTTCATTATAGGGGACTGGAATGCAAAGTAGGAAGTCAAGAAACACCTGGAGTAACAGGCAAATTTGGCCTTGGAATATGGAATGAAGCAGGGCAAAGGCTAATAGAATTTTGCCAAGAGAACGCACTGGTCATAGCAAACACCCTCTTCCAACAACACAAGAGAAGACTCTACACATGGACATCCACAGATGGTCAACAGATTGAAATATATTGATTATATATACTGGTTGATTATATTCTTTGATTATATTGATTGATCAGATTGATTATATTCTATGCAGCCAAAGATGGAGAAGCTCTATACAATTAACAAAAATGAGATTGATTATATTCTTTGCAGCCAAAGATGGAGACGCTCTATACAATCAACAAAAACAAGACCAGGAGCTGACTGTGGCTCAGATCATGAGCTCCTTATTGCCAAATTCAGACTTAAATTGAAGAAAGTAGGGAAAACCACTAGACCATTCAGGTATGACCTAAACAAATCCCTTATGATTATACAGTAGAAGTGAGAAATAGATTTAAGGGCCTAGATCTGGTAGATAGAGTGCCTGATGAACTATGGACTAGGTTCATGACACTGTACAGGAGACAGGGATCAATTCCATCCCCATGGAAAAAAAATGCAAAAAAGCAAAATGGCTGTCTGGGGAGACCTTACAAATAGCTGTGAAAAGAAGAGAGGCAAAAAGCAAAGGAGAAAAGGAAAGATATAAGCATCTGAATGCAGAGTTCCAAAGAATAGCAAGGAGAAATAAGAAAGCCTTCCTCAGCGATCAATGCAAAGAAATAGAGGAAAACAACAGAATGGGAAAGACTAGAGATCTCTTCAAGAAAATTAGAGATACCAAGGGAACATTTCACACAAAGATGGGCTCAATAAAGGACAGAAATGGTATGGACCTCACAGAAGCAGAAGATATTAAGAAGAGGTGGCAAGAACACACAGAAGAACTATACAAAAAAGATCTTCACGACCAAGATAATCATGATGGTGTGATCACTCACCTAGAGCCAGACTAGAGATCTCTTCAAGAAAATTAGAGATACCAAGGGAACATGTCATGCAAAGATGGGCTCAATAAAGGACAGAAATGGTATGGACCTAACAGAAGCAGAAGATATTAAGAAGAGGTGGCAAGAATACACAGAAGAACTGTACAAAAAAGATCTTCACGACCAAGATAATCACGATGGTGTGATCACTCACCTAGAGCCAGACATCCTGGAATGTGAAGTCAAGTGGGCCTTAGAAAGCATCACTACGAACAAAGCTAGTGGAGGTGATGGAATTCCAGTTGAGCTATTTCAAATCCTAAAAGATGATGCTGTGAAAGTGCTGCACTCAATATGCCAGCAAATTTGGAAAGCTCAGCAGTGGCCACAGGACTGGAAAAGGTCAGTTTTCATTCCAATCCCAAAGAAAGGCAATGCCAAAGAATGCTCAAACTACCGCACAATTGCACTCATCTCACATGCTAGTAAGGTAATGCTTAAAATTCTCCAAGCCAGGCTTCAGCAATATGTGAACTATGAACTCCCTGATGTTTAAGCTGGATTTAGAAAAGGCAGAGGAACCAGAGATCAAATTGCCAACATCTGCTGGATCATCAAAAAAGCAAGAGAGTTCCAGAAAAATATCTATTTCTGCTTTATTGACTATGCCAAAGCCTTTGACTGTGTGGATCACACAGTCAAAATTCTGAAAGAGATGGGAATACGAGACCACCTAACCTGCCTCTTGAGAAACCTCTATGCAGGTCAGGAAGCAACAGTTAGAACTGGACATGGAACAACAGACTGGTTCCAAATAGGAAAAGGAGTACGTCAAGGCTGTATATTGTCACCCTGCTTATTTAACTTATATGCAGAGTACATCATGAGAAACGCTGGGCTGGAAGAAGCACAAGCTGGAATCAAGACTGCCGGGAGAAATATCAATAACCTCAGATATGCAGATGACACCACCCTTATGGCAGAAAGTGAAGAGGAACTAAAAAGCCTCTTGATGAGAGTGAAAGAGGAGAGTGAAAATGTTGGCTTAAAGCTCAACATTCAGAAAACTAAGATCATGGCATCTGGTCCCATCACTTCATGGGAAATAGATGGGGAAACAGTGTCAGACTTTATTTTTTTGGGCTCCAAAATCACTGCAGATGGTGACTGCAGCCATGAAATTAAAAGATGCTTACTCCTTGGAAGAAAAGTTATGACCAACCTAGATAGCATGTTGAAAAGCAGAGACATTACTTTGCCAACAAAGGTTCGTCTAGTCAAGGCTATGGTTTTTCCTGTGGTCATGTATGGATGTGAGAGTTGGACTGTGAAGAAAGCTGAGTGCCGAAGAATTGATGCGTTTGAACTATGGTGTTGGAGGGGAGACTTGAGAGTCCCTTGGACTGCAAAGAGATCCAACCAGTCCATTCTAAAGGAGATCAGCCCTGGGTGTTCTTTGGAAGAAATGATGCTAAAGCTGAAACTCCAGTACTTTGGCCACCTCATGGGAAGAGTTGACTCATTGGAAAAGACACTGATGCTGGGAGGGATTGGGGGCAAGAGGAGAAGGGGACGACAGAGGATGAGATGGCTGGATGGCATCACTGACTCAATGCATGTGAGTCTGAGTGAACTCCGGGAGTTGGTGATGGACAGGGAGGCCTGGCGTGCTGCGATTCATGGGGTCGCAAAGAGTTGGACACGACTGAGTGACTGAACTGAACTGATCCCATAGTTCATTGCAAACATACAGAAATACAACAGACATGTATATCTGATCTTGTATGTTACAGCATTGCTAAACTCACATATTCAATTTGTACAGATTCCTTAAGATTTTATACAGAGACGATCCCATGATCTGTGTATAAAGACTAATTTCTCTCCAATGCGTATGCCTTTTTTTTTTTTTCCTTGTTTTGCCGCACTGGCTAAAACACCTCTAGTACAATGTTGAACAGGAGCAGTAAAAGCAGAAATCCTTGCCTGTATACCCAATCAATTCCAGAAGAAAACATTCAGACTTTTACCATGAAGTACAATGTAAATCACAGATTTTTTTCTGTAAATGCTGTTTATCAGGCTGAAAAGATAAGAGTTTTTATCAAGAAATAAATATCAAATTCCGCTACATACTTTTGTTATGATCTTATCATTTTTCTTATTTTTAGTCTGTTAATAGAATGAATCTTTAAAAGTCATGTATTCCTCAAAGTTGAAATCAACTTGATAGAACCTTTGGAGCATTCTGTGAATTAATAAGCAGACATGAAGACAGCTTCAAGAAACTAGCAAAGCAGAGGTAAGCCATCCCATTCTGTCTTGGCTCTGGTTTGTTTTGTCACAGTTCCTTTATCCAAGAGAGATGCAGAAGCGAGAGAAAGGAAGCCACACCCACCTGGGTCAAGACCCTGTGTTAAAGGCTGATGGGTGACACCACACAGTGGACAATGACCACACAAGGCCTGGTTGGTCTGTCACTAAAACCTGATTCCAGGCCAAGTCATGAAGGCAGTAATTAAAAACAGGCATTGTAAGCAAAAGATAGATAATCTGGTAGGCAGAGGAAAAGGAGAAAGGAAAATGCACAGAGGGCATCTGCAGGTCCTGGAGTGCATGGCAGACACCTTGTTGCTGCCTCCTCTCTGACAAAGCCACTGCCACGCCCATGCAGCCCGCCAGCCCTCGAGCCAGAGCATTGCACTGTCCGGTCTCTCAGCAGAAGCACAGCTGTGACCACCACGCACCACGAGGTCCATCAGACAGATGCCAACTTGTGTCCCTCGGAAGTGCTCTTGGACCCTGGCATAGAATCTGCACATGGGTGTAGGAGGGGCCAAAGATGTGGGACCTCAACCTCAGACTGGCCAGAACACTCACAGAGTCCCAGCGCCAAGCAACACACTGAGCCAGAGGGAGACCAACAGTCTGGCTTGCAAACCCCAAGCTCATCGAGCAGAACGTGTCACCTGCCTGTTTCCAGGAAAAGAAAACCCCTCCTGACCTTTGATACCTCCATGTGTAAGGCCTCCAGTTCCCCTGCAGCCTTTGAAATATATCACCACTGGACTGCTTCTCACCCTGGAAACCTGTTTACAGGTCCAACCAAGCCAGAAAACAACAAAACTGACATCTTTTAGTCAAACAGTGTAATTAAAAAACTCAACTTCCTAAATTAAAGGAAACACTTCCCTGATACCAAGCTGAAGGATCAATAGTCCAGAACTGGAAACGTGAACAAATCTCCCATCAGGGAACTTCCCTTCAAAAGGGATTTGTTGACATACTTAAAAAAAATAACTTAGAATAGTATATAAAAGATTTTAATGCATTCTTTTTACACTTCATCATAAACATGATATACCAAAATAATAAATTTACTCACTTGTCTTTTAGCTTCTCTCAGTTTTCTCTTGAGGGCTGTCAGAATTCTTTGTACTTCCCATAATCTCTCCTCTTTCGATAAATCCTTTATCCCGCCCTGTAGATCTCGATGTAAACAATTCAAAAGAAACTCCTAGAAAGTAATACACCACACACTGAATAGGATTTCACGTCTTATCATCTTAAACCCACATGCCATTTCTAAAGATGCAAAATCGACTACTTTTCAGTTGTCATTAAAGAAATGACATAATGGCACAGATTGTGTTTTCAAGGCTATGACTGAAAAATCCTCCATAGTTTTTCTGCCTGAGCACTAGGTTCTAATCCATCAGCACACATTGGTTCCCAGCAGTCAATTCACATCCCTTCCCCCAACAGTATCAACTACTAAGAAACAGGAACTTGGAAGGGACAGGGAAGAAAAGCAAGCAGGGATCTGATGTGTTACATGCGAACAAAAGATGCAATAATAATCAAATGTAAGTAAATGTCTTAGTCTTGAGTTTCTTACTGGGCTTGCCAAGCACACACAACTGACCAGCGCTATTTCAGGAAAGCACAGGATCTGGGGTTAAATCCTGGTTGTAAAACTTGGTAATAAACCAGGTGATACAGAGTAAGTTATTTACCTCTGCCAACTTTCATTATTCTCATCTGTAAAATAAGGCCAATAAATGCAGCCTTGTTCAGATAAGGCAACATTTTTGGACTGCTTAAAACATACCTGGCACCTTGCTGAACATTTTTAACACATTATTTCATTTAACGTCATCTTCTGATCAAACCTAGAAGAGGACTTACTTTTAAATGCAATCCCCAAGCCTTAAGGAGGTTAAGCAATGTGCCTCATTTGGTCACTCAGGAGCAGAGCAAGAATTTCAAGCCAGGTCTTTTGATTTCCAAACCTGTGCTCTGTGTACCATGATATCCTGACTTAATAAGCATGAATCAGCATCACATGGGAAGTTCTGGCCTTGGTGTGCCATGAAGAACATGCCCGAAAGCTACACACACACAGAAGTGCTCAAGGGCCAGGGACTCATGGGCCGTCAGCACCCATCTCCCGCAGGGTCAGCGCGAGGGCAGCTCGGGGGCCGGAGGGTGGCAGGCACACACCTGTCTCCGGATCTCCTCCTTGATGCTCTCCTGCGTCTCGGGCAGTGTGGGCATCGTGGCCATGTTAGACCATCTCAGGGGCTTCGTCACTTGCTTCAGTGTCACATTTCCAAAGAGCTCTTGCACGTGTGTGAAAAATACATAGAGAACACGATTGCTAATCTAAAAAAAAAAAGGATTTACAAGAAAAATATTAAAATCATTTCATTTCATTTGTGTCTATTGCCTAAGTACCTCCTTTAATCCTCAGGAGTCACAAGACATGCTTTGCTACTTAATGGCCAATTTAAAGAAGAGAATGAGAAAGTACGGATTAAGTGGTAGACTCAGCACTATGAGGGACTGGGGGAAAAGCCAAGAAAGGGATGCAGAGGCTGATTATCATTGATTTATTCTGTTTTAGCACTAGAGCCGGAGAAGGCAATGGCAACCCACTCCAGTACTCTTGCCTGGAAAATCCCACGGACAGAAGAGACTGGAAGGCTGCAGTCTATGGAGTCGCTGAGGGTTGGACACGACTGAGCGACTTCACTTTCACTTTTCACTTTCATGCATTGGAGAAGGCAATGGCAACCCATTCCAGTGCTCTTGACTGGAGAATCCCAGGGACGGCAGAGCCTGGTGGGCTGCTATCTATGGGTTCGCACAGAGTCGGACACGACTGAAGCGACTTAGCAGCAGCAGCACTAGAGCATTAACTGATTTTTTAAATCCTACGTTCTTTATTTTCCAGTTACTATGAGGCATTCTAACACACGCGACTGGATCAACTGAGGAACAGGCGAGCCTGTGGCTACAGAGCTGGGCTGAGCATGGGAACCCCAACTCCAGGGACAAATACCTTCCAGGAAACTCCAAAGCTCAGATGCTAAGACACCAGGATGTTAGGTGGCTAAATAGCTAGTAAAAGAAACTGTTTCCTACCTAACTTACTCTGACGACACACGTGCATCTTCTGTGACACCACCATCCCTATTATAGAAATACTAAGTAATAATGTAACATTTACCAAATTCTGAAACTTAACTAACAGGAAATTTAAGGAACATCTTGTTTCCAAGCTATAAGCAATGAGCAATGAAGGAATCTTCAGTGAAAGAAAAAACACTGTTATACGTAACAGTGTGCTGTAACAATGACCAACAAGTGACCTGGTGTATTCACCAAGAGGGCTTAAAACAAAAACTATAACCCCTCATTATTCTGCCCTCTATTTCTGGCCAGAGTGAAATATCAGTAACTCCAATAAAGGAACTCACCACACATTCTATGCCAGCACCAAGTGAGCAGCAGGAAACGAAGACCAGGAATTTATGTTACAAAGAATCACCACCCACCTCCTTGAAATGCCTCCCCAGGTTAAGATTCTTTAAAATACTTTATATAAGCTTCATGACTGAAACCTTCAGGTTATGTTCCTGACCAAATGAATAATGTTAGGCCCCCCTGGGCCTGAGTCTGTATGTCTGTGTGACATGACTGAGCAGTAATGCTATTTGATGGAGTAACTGAAATCTTTAAAACTCTGCAGATGAACTGGGACTGCAGGTACCCAGGCTCCTCCTCCACTAAGGACAGGTCACTGTCATCAGGAGCTGCTTATAGACCTACACCCAAACCTGAACAATACTCAGATTTCACAGGCACAGCTAAAAGGTCAACATGCTTACCACCTTTCACATCAACACCATCCACACTGTGAAAGAAAACAGCAACACTCAGGCCAGGCCCTTGCCCACTGTCCCTGGTCCACTGCTTGGTGTATGACTCGGCACAGGAAGCGCCCTCGCCCCAACCCCAAGGGCCCACATGTGTGCCAGGAAGGCCGTGTACCTGGACAGTGGGGCTGAGCACTATGGAAATGTTCTGGATGTTCATTTTTGTTTCCAGTTCCTTGGCAATAACATGGTCCATGTGCACGATGAGCCAAGAGATGAGAAGGCGGCTGCACTCGGGCAGCTCTTCCAGCAGGCGCTGGAACTCCTGCACCTTCTCGGCCTCCGAGCTCCGGCCACACGCCTCCTCGAAGCGAGGCAGGAGCTCCTTGGTCAGCAGGTTCTCAGGCAGGTCCCGCAGGTACTGCTTTAGCAAACTGGCCACCGTGTTCGGCTCATACTCTTCCAAGTTTGGAGACTCCTCTCTGTCGTAGGCTGCTTTCAGCTCATCCACCTTGGATTTAATTCCTGAGAACATTCAAATTCAGAACAAATAAAAGTGTCAAGGAAAAAAAAATCAAATACACAGCTTTCTTCCCCAGCATGCCCACCATCACCCCTGGGGGAGATGGGAAAAGAGCCAACCTGGCATGTTAACTGTTTGTCTGCATATTGTTCACACAATTCCTCCGTAAATAAGAGAGAAGGCTACACTCTGAGGACGAATTTACCCAAACGCTAAATGACAATGGAAAAACAATATTCAGAACAAATATCACAGCAAACACAGAAACATTAAGCAAATATGCCAATCAATTAAGGGAAAATATGTTTTTAAAGATTACGTAGGCAAAAGTTAAACTATAATTCGAGCATAAGCCTTCCTCTATATGAGTGGCCAACTGCTTTTTCTAACCAGTCACAAAACTGACAATATAAAATACAACTCAGTACACACAAGCACGCTGCAAAAAGGTGTGGGTGAGTACTTTTTTATAAATAAAAACTGTATCAAATGGAAAAGGTGAGCTCACCATCTAAACAAAGTGTCTGAAAATTATTCCCCAATAAATACCTAATTTCTAATAATACCTAATATCTAATTTCTACATTTAAATTCTTTACATGTTTTCTTAATCTAAAACAGGGCTAGAACCAAAAAAAAAGTGAAATCTGGGTTACTAAAATCAAATTGTTTTGCTTTTCTTACTGGTGAGAAAGAAATACACATAAATGTTTTTAAGATACTAAGTATGTAAGTCTTGACTCCAATCTGCATTTAAGACAGAATTCAGTGACACTGAGTGCTCACTCGTGAGAGCACAAAGTAGCTTCAGCTGTCTTCAATACTTGAAACTTCAGGCCAAGGTGTGACACTACACACAACAGAATGCTACTCAGCTACAAACAAGAATGAAATCCTGCCACTGGCAACAGCATGGCTTAACCTGGAGGGTGTTAAGCTACATGAAATAAGTCAGAGAAAGACAAGTACTTCCTTTCTGGAATCTAAACAAACAAAGCAGCGAAAGTAACAAAAAAGAAACAGACTCAGACATAGAGAACAAGTCAGTGGTCACCAGAGGGGAGAGGAAGCCTGAGGGCTAAGTTAGAGGTGGGGAACTAAGAGGCACAAACTCAATGTGCAAAGTAAACACACTCCACAGTACAGCACAGGGAACACGGCCAGTGTTTCACAACAACTATGAATGGAGTATAACCTTTAAAAGTAGCGAACCACTGTTGTATCTCTGAAACTTAAAGAAACTGTACATCAACTATACTTCAATTAAAAAAAAACTTTAGGCCAGTTATTAAAAACAAGCCATGAATTGAGGCTGACATTGTAATGGTAAACATTACAAACCCTTTTAATGGCATCACAGTAAATCAGTAACTTAATCCAGCACTGACAAAAAACCCCCCCAGCAATTCCAAATAGGAAAATAATAATATGGATTTTATTTTGCTATAATCTTCATTTTGAGGTGGAAAAGTTAGAAAATAATTCCTATTTTCTTACTTTTTTGAATAAAATATGGTGAGTGATAACTTTAATTGAAATTCCTGATGACCTCCTCTCTCATGAATACCTTGTAGATGTGTAATTTTGCCCCAGCAGTGCCTGCCCAGAAAATGGCACAAGTGAACAATTAGAGTATGTGTTTAGTATGTTACTCAGAAATTGTTACCAAAATGCTTTCCTTTTAAAAACTGAACACTTCAAAGTCTCAAGTACAGAAACAGCAGATGACAAGAGATTCGTTCTAAAACTAGAACTTGGACATGAATAAGTGTGAATCAAAGTTATCCATGAAAAAGCAATACTACTAGCATTCGAAAAGAAAAGTCACAGTCATGGTTCTGCAGTCCCGAATGCTGAGTGCAGTGTTCTGCCAGAGCCTCACAGATAAACACAGAACTGATCAAAGCGGGTGCTTGCTCTCCAAGGAGCCAAGGACCAGGGGTGCAGCTCAGTGCCGAACAGAGCAGACATCCCACACCTCCAGTGGCAAAAGAATACAAACATAGAAAATCAGGACCAAGTTCAGAGAGCCCTCTGAACACGCTGTAGGAACCTTCAGAGAAGCTTTCACCTAAAATGAAATTTCCTCATGCCTATCAGAATCACGAGCGAGAAGCAGCTACGTTAGTCTTGTGTAGATCTTTAAAAATCCATCATTAATTTTTCTTAAAAGGCAAGTTTTACATTCAGTTAAATATGTTTATTTTATGTAACTAAGAAGTTATAAGTTAAAACTCAGTGCCTAATTCATTTTCTTATTTTCTATAAAATAGCAGCATATTAGCCAAAACACTCTTAAACGACATGTTATCTGTGGGCTACATAACAGTCTCCCCAGTTATCAAACATGCCTGCTCTTTCTTAACAAAGAAAGGGCATATCAAATTACCTTCAAGAAATGTGCATGAACCAATTAAATGGAAAAACTAAATCTAGTCTCTTTATTCTAAATGTGTATGATCTAACTCATCATGAATATGCATGAGCAACAATGCATGTTACAGCCTCAGTCATGGGGAGGTGAGGAGCGACAGCACGGGTGTCGCACAGGTAGGACTTGCATCCTGCACCAACATCAAAGCCACACCGCTTTGTAAGAACAGAGTCTCAATTTTGGACCACACGTGTCTGGTTCAACTTTAGACACCCAATAGGAATCACACTCCTGCCAAGTACGAGATGTTAGTTTTCACACACACGGAATGTAGGAAAATGGAACGTAGACTTCACTAACATTATGTCAGAGCCACAGCTGTCCTAGAGGAATCCACCCCTGGGGTCTAAACACTTAGCAAGAACAGCCCATCCCTCAGCTGGACTGAGGAAAAACTCACAAGACAGCGTCAGTCACGGTGTCTCGTGGCCAAGACACATCCTGGACGCAGACGCCAGATGCCCGTCCTCCCCGCTGACCTCCTCCCAGCACCCAGCCTCTCGGGGGCACCCAGGTGAAGGGTGCTGGCCACACACGCCAGGCACTGCACAATCAACCCACTGTGAGCCCTCCTAATGGGGGTGTGGGGATCGAGTAAAAAGGCAGCATGCGCGCACACACACACATACACACACGGACACAGTGTGGAGCCTTTGTTCAACTGGAAGGACCAAGGACATGAATGAGGCTTAGGACCCAGGTCACAATCTTGCTCCCAAGTCTTCTGCGCCTTCCTGTGAAACACAGAGGCAAGCCGACCGGCAGCAAGCAGCGCGGCCCTCACCTGACACCCTGTAGATGCCCTCGCACTTCATGCCGTGCTTCTCCACGTAGTCCACGCACTCCCGGAAGACCGCGGGCAGCCGCACGCCGTCGTACATCATGGTCCTCTCCACCGCGTCGGCCAGCGGGACCCCGAAGATGGGCCTGAGACTCGGGACATCCAGCTGAGGCACCTCTGTCTCCTGAATCGGCTTCTTCTTCTTCTTCTTCTCCTTCCACTGTTTAACCACGTCGGCTGCTGTCAAGTCTTTCGACTTCTTCTCTTTATGCTTCTCCTCTTTGTGCTTTTCTTCTTTATGTTTTTCCTCTTTGGGTTTCTCTTTTATTTTAAAATCCTTCTCTTTCTTTTTAGAAAAGCTGGGCTTCTTGAAGACATGGATCCCCTTGGACCTCTTCATTTTGGAAGGACTTTCAGCTTCTTCCCCCGAACTATCTTCCTGAAAGGCAGCATAGCCTTCAGCTGCCAAAGAAACGCAGGAAGCGTGAGTCACAGTCTGCTGAATGTCACACTGTCCGTTTTTTATGTTTAAAACAGGACCAAAGAAGAGTCACCTGGCCTTGGCGACCTAGCTTTCCACCTGTGGCCCAGCCCTCCTGTTTTCCCAGCCACTCATCTCGGCTGAACGGTGTTGCTATGACATCCCTCAACCACAAGAGGGCAACGTGACCAGAGCTAGTTACCCTTGCAACAGGTTTTATTTTATACATATGTGCAAGAGGAACTTTTACAAACCAAATTACTGTAAATAATCATTTATATTTCAAATTATTTGGAAAGAATCCCACCATCACACACAACATTCCTGCACAGTCGGAAGAACATCCTCTAACCTACACTTTTCTCAGCTTAGGTTTTTCTATTTGGTGCCTGGAATCTGAAGCCATCTCCAGTCACAATTGGAGATGCAGGACTGTGTAGGTGCTCTTTTCCTCCCCACCGCATCTGGCTCCCAGGTCTCTGGCTGGTAAGTTCCTTCTGGGGCACCAGCAGGGATGGAGCTTCCTCTGGGGAGGCCCAACCAGGAAACCCCTAACCTCGAGTGTCAGCCATGCCCAAGTCAGAAGCCTGGGTTTCACACTGACAGCTACTCAATATCAGGGCTGCCCTAGTTTGGCTTCCTTGTTTTTTGGGTTTTTTTTAAAACATCTAAAACTCTCCTGTTCTTTTCTTTACCCTAATATCTTACAAGCTAAAATAGAAATTAATAATAGAGATTCTATAATAGAAATTCTATAACAGAGATTAAAGGTACTGCATAAATTTCCCTCTAGTTAAAATACCACGAACTCCACACCAACCAGAATGGCAAAAGAACATGATATTGGGGTGGCCAAAAAGTTCATTTGAGTTTTTCTGTAACATTGTACAGGAAAACCTGAACTTTTTGGCCAACCCAATAATAGAAAGCTATCATCCTCCCTACAGAACAGGAATCCCATATGGGTGTGTCGTGGCATCTGCTTAAGAAAACAAATACACTATCTTTTACCATGTGCCCCAACTGGCCTACACAACCTCACCAAGACAGTGAGACTCCATAAGCACAAAATTTCAACAATTATTTTTCATACATTATTTTAAAAAACCAACTTAAGAAACCTCCACCAGAAAACTTTACCACTGCGACAGTAAGACCCTAAAATACAAAAACTGAGACCCTGAAAAGAAAATATAAAGCAGGAGTCCCTGGATATAGGATGGCAGGCACACGTGGCTAGAGCAGATATTTATCTAGAATAAAGCCACAGCACAGAGGAAACGGCACTTACTCCTTTTTTCCTTTTTCTTGAACTTTCCTTTCTTCTTCCCATGGTCCTTCTCATCGTCAGACACTACATCGGGAGGCTCGTGGAGGCTGTCGTGGGGGGGTGAGGGCTCGCCCGTGCGGTACAGCCCGGGAAACTTGGTGGGGCTGATCTCCTCGGAGCTGGGGGTGCGGGTAAGCCCACCGCCATGCTCCACCCTGCGGTGCTCACTGGGGCTGCTGGTGGGGGGCAGGAAGCACTCGGTCATGCTGCCTCCCTGATGACAGCGAGCAGGGCTTCTCGGTCACCTATCCATCACACCTGCGGGAGACAGAGCATCACAATCACCTAGTGGCCACCAGCGCCCAGGGGCAGCAGACAGACACACAGCTCGGCAAACCCCCCTCAAGAACCGTCGCTGGTTTTGTCATCTTGAGTTGCATTCGTGCCTCACACATGCACGTCAGTTCTCAAAAAGCTGAAAGCACTGGATCTTCAAGTGTGAGGAAAATTAACCAAATGAAAGGACATAGGACATCAAGGCAGGACAGAGTTTCTCCTAAAAAGAGCCCACCGCTGTAAGAGGTTTCATTTTGATTGCTATCCAACAGAAACCTTAATTTTTCTTAAGTTATGACCAAACAACCATGAATAACAAGACTCTATGTAACTACACATGAATAGTTCAGTGTCATTAGTAAAATTTACAAAACAGTGACAGATGTACTGACTCACACAGGTTCAGATCATTAGCTGCAGTTACACACTGCAGTAGACAATCCACGTGTTGATACAGCTAACAAGGGAGAACCTCACTTGCTCATTCCTAAACTATACACAAAACAGTTTTGCTAGAATGGACATCACAAAGGACAAATGTGGATAAATAACAAGGTTCTACTGTGCAGCACAGGAACTATACTCAATATCATGTGATAAACCAGAACGGAAAGTATGAAAAAGAATATATATGTGTGTGTATATGTGTATAACTGAACCACGGTGCTGCACAGCAATAATTAACACAACTTTGTAATCCAGCTATATTTCAATAATAAAAATTTTTAAAGAAATAATAAAAAGGTACAAATGTAAGAAAAGCTCAAGATCTATTCACATTTTTCTTCTTCACTACACAACGGTACACAGTTTAAGTACCACGCTCAAAAGTGAATTGCGTTAGTTCTTATTCCTCTTTAATGTTTTTATAATATTCATCTGAAAAGCTACCAGAATCACTTGTTTCTCTTTGCACTGATTTAAGGCACAAAGTGAAGAGGAACTAAAAAGCCTCTTGATGAAAGTGAAAAAGGAGAGTGAAAAACTTGGCTTAAAGCTCAACATTCAGAAAATGAAGATCATGGCATCTGGTCCCATCACTTCATGGGAAATAGATGGGGAAACAGTGTCAGACTTAATTTTTTGGGCTCCAAAATCACTGCAGACGGTGGTTGCAGCCATGAAATTAAAAGACGCTAACTCCTTGAAAGGAAAGTTATGACCAACCTAGATAACATATTGGAAAGCAGAGACATTACTTTGCCAACAAAGGTTCGTCTAGTCAAGGCTATGGTTTTCCCAGTAGTCATGTATGGATGTGAGAGTTGGACTGTGAAGAAAGCTGAGTGCTGAAGAATTTATGCTTTTGAACTGTGGTGTTGGAGAAGACTTTTGAGTCCCTTGGACTGCAAGGAGATCCAACAAGTCCATTCTAAAGGAGATCAGTCCTGGGTGTTCTTTGGAAGGAATGATGCTAAAGCTGAAACTCCAGTACTTTGGCCACCTGATGCGAAGAGTTGACTCACTGGAAAAGACTGATGCTGGGAGGGATTGGGGGCAGGAGGAGAAGGGGACGACAGAGGATGAGATGGCTGGATGGCATCACCGACTCGATGGATGTGAGTCTGAGTGAACGCCGGGAGTTGGTGACGGACGGGGAGGCCTGGCATGCTGCAATTCATGGGGTCGCAAAGAGTCGGACACGACTGAGCGACTGAACTGAACTGAAGTGAAGGTGATTTTGAAATTTTAAAAACACACAAACACAAGTGGTAACTGATAAATCTGACCATAAACAAAGTCAAAAGACAAGCAAATGTGAAAAAAAAAGTGTAAAATATGAGAGCGAACTTTTCTAAAAAGCAGAGTTCTCACAAATCAATGAAAATTTCAACACAGCAAGAATGTGAAGCAGTTCACAGGAAAATGACTAATATCCACATGAAAATAACATTCAAGTACAATTGCAATGTTTAAGAACATAAGACAGTAAGTTAGAATTTTTATAACATCAGACTGGCAAAGAACAAAAAAGGTCTATAATATACCAAGTGCTGGTAAGGGTGTGAATATCCACTAAGGGAGAATACCCACCAACAGCTGAAGTATAAACCAGCACAGTCTTTTCTGAAAAGCAACTTGGCAAAATCTAGCAAAATTTTAAATGTGCTCTCTTTGATCTAAGAATTCCTCTTTTTAGGAACTTATCCTTCAGACATCCCTTTATAAGCATTCAAAGATAGGCACATGAAAATAATCATATTAGCACTGTGAAAGCAAAGACAGCAAAATCTAAATGGCTATCAATAAAAGACACGTTAAATTAGGCTTGATCCAAATAACGGAATGTAAAGTCACACACAAGCCATCTCTGACATAGTAAACCATTGTTAAGTCTCTGAAGCTGTAAAAGAGGAGGGAGAGAAAGATTTCCTTTTATTTTGAGCCTTACCATGCCATCTATCACTTTACTGCTATTATCACGTTTTTCATGATTTTTTAAGTCTCATAAAAATGTTTCTGACGATATTTAATAGTCTGAGGAAAGCAATTCACAGCACAGTATCGACTTTTAAATATACAAGCACACAGAAAATGTGAGAACAAGGGGACCTTGGGAACAATTATCTCTGAATTAAAAGGTTATAAGTGATCTTTTCACTTGTTTACGTTTCATCAGTTTTCTACCACGACAGTATACACTACTACTTGCCTAAGCAGGAAAAACATTAAACGAGAAATTTCATCAAAGGAACTGTGAGCCTCGCTATCACTCCAATTCTCTGGTTTTACTTCATGGGTCCTGACGGCTGGTTTTTTTTTTAAATACATTCTTTTCTTAACTGAAGGAATGAGAGTTTAAAGGGAGCTAAGATGCCACCAGCCTATCGGTTATGTATCACAGGTGGGGAAACTGAGGTCTGAAGAGCGGAGAGCGAAACCCCGGGAGCAGGCAGGAGCAGCTTGCCCCTGGCCCGGGCCGCACGCCTCCCTGCGCTGTCTCCTCCGCGCTGGAACCCTCCTTCCTCCCAGGAGTCCTGCTCGGCCCACTCATACCTGTCTTTCCGCATAAGGCCCGCAGATGGGCACAAGGAATCTTTCTGGAGTGACGGCAACAGTCTAGATTTGGATTGTGGTGATGGTTACAAACTGTAAATTGACATTTTAAGTGGGTGAAATCTTATGGTATGCAAATTACACCTAAATAAAGCTGTTAAAAAAAGGATCAAGTACCAGCACCCCTTTCTCCAGGAATCCCCACTCATGCCTCACACGGCCCAGGCTAAGCCGTGCCCGCCTCCCGAGCTACAGAATCAAGGAGCACACCTGGGCACCGCACTGGGCCTTAAGGACCTGTGCATGGGGCCACCTTGCCCAGTAATTAGCAAGCCCAACCTCATGCGAAGAGTCGACTCACTGGAAAAGACTCTGATGCTGGGAGGGATTGGGGGCAGGAGGAGAAGGGGATGACAGAGGATGAGATGGCTGGATGGGATCACTGACTCGATGGACGTGAGTCTGAGTGAACTCCGGGAGCTGGTGATGGACAGAGAGGCCTGGCGTGCTGCAATTCATGGGGTCGCAAAGAGTCGGACACGACTGAGCTGAACTGAACATTTAACACAGCACAGGCTGCACAGGAAGTAGCCAGACGTTTCCTTAACCAACTAAACCCACTAACAAGTCTCTTCAGTGTTCTCAACATGCTGTGTCCCGCTGATGACACAAAGATGAGGAGAAATGACCTGGCCCTCAGCCTCAACTTTCAATTACAGAAACAAAGAAAGGAAACACACATTTTATTTGAGTTCTGTGGCTTCAGGAACTTTCACATCACCTGACACGTCCTGTGAGAAAAGTGTTTTTCCAGGTTTACAAACTGTAGAACTAAGGCTCAGAGAAGTGAAGTCACTTATCCTACTCCACACAGCAAGAGGTAAAACTGGGACGGAAACACACGTTCTTTCTGCTGAAGTGCCCTCTGTGTACACGTGTACACACACACACACGAGAGCACACTTATGCCAGGAGGAGCAGCATACTAATGACACAAGCAGAAACGTGGGGCTTGTTATGAGAACAGCAAGAAGACGGGTCTGATGGGAGCAGATTCATGAAGAAGCAACAGAAAAGACATGGAAAGACAAGATGGTTCTGAACTGAAAGCCAGCTGGTGCGAGCTGAGGAGGTCACCACCAAGTTCAAGTCCAGAAGCGACAACGCTGGGGCTGAGAGGCATGAGGGCAGGACCACGAATCACAGAACGCAGGTGGGTCTGGACTGCCCCTTACTCTGTACTCTTGCTAATTACTGGGCAAGATGGCCCCATACGCAGGTCCTGCACACTGGACTGACCAGGAAGAGTCCTCTTCCTGACACACTGAAGAGATGATTTTGCGAAAACCACTCCAGAGGAACAGCTGCTGCCCTGACTCAGCCACGCATGGCTGGGAGGAGCGGCCACTGGCGCACAGGATGGAGCGAGGCCGGAACGGAGGTGCAGGGACAATCCTGAGCTCAGGGAGCCACAGCACCCCTCAGCGTCCTGAGTAAGTGGGCAGAGAGACAGGCCTTGAAAGGCCCACAGGCACTTCAGCATAAACAGCCAAAGGTGAGGGGGGAAAAAGAAATTCCTACTTCTGAGGCAAAAGGACAAGTGATGTAAACTTGTCAACATTTAAGAAAGATGTCAGCACAGCTAAGAAAAAGACCGCACACTGACAGGCAAAGAAGGCAGACAGGACGGGGCCTCGAGATACGAGGACCAACACTGATCCCAGAGGGCGCTTTCTGCCTCTGCATCGCAGACTTGCAGCAAAAGATGCCAGAAACCCAGCAATGACAAAAGCCAGCCCTCTCAGCTGAAGGACCAGAAGGGGGCGGTCCTTCCAGACAGAAGCCTGGAACAGAGTCTACTCTGCGGTCTCCTCCAGCACAGAGACGTAACCATGACAGTGTGGCGCTGGAGCAAGGGTGGACAGGTTAGTGAACAAAACAGAAACTCCGCAGAGGCACGCATATACACAGTCAACTGCCTGTCAACAAAGGCTCCAAAGGAATTCATGGACAAGGAAAGTCTTCAGCAAGGGGTGCAGAGTAACCATGGGGGCAAGAGAGGTCAGCCCTCCATCGCATCACCACGAAGTGTGTATGACAAACTAGACACAAAACTTCACTGCTAACAACTTAAAACTTCTAAATAGAACACATTTGTGAGCCCTTGGAGGAAGAATTTCCCAGACAGGACCAGAAAGCAATTAACTACTGAATTAAAAGTCCACAAACTAGACTTTTTATCAAAAGCAAAAACTTCACTCATCAAAAGATAGTAAGAAGAAAATTAAGAGTCAAGGCCAAGACGTGGAGAATACACTTACAGTGTGTGTGTGTGTATGTGTGTCTCACAAAAGACTTAAACCCAGGATATATACAGAACTTCTACAGTTCAACAATAACCCAAAACAAAACTGGGCAAAATCAAGCAAACAATTTAGAAAAGAAAATCTATGACTGGTCAATAAGCCCATGAAAAAACCTCCACATCACTAAACATCAAAGAAATGGAAATTCAAACCACAATGAGCTATCAACAGACACCATCCAGAATGGCTGAAGTGCAAACAGAACTATAATTCCCAATGCTGGTGAGGATGTGTGGCACTAGAAATTTAATGCACTGTTGGTGGGAATGTAACATTTAACCACTTTGGAAAAGTATTACTATTTGGCAGTATCTAGTTAAACTTTTACCATATGACCCAGCAATTCCACTCCTGAGTATTTACCCCAGAGAAATGGAAACATATTCACACATACTCACATGATCAGAGTAACTGTATTCATAACAGATAAAAAACAGAAACACATTGCCATTAACAAGCCTGGATAAACAAGCAGAAATATATTCACACAATGGAATACTAGCTTTTTTTGAAATGAACAAACTAGTCATCCATACAACAAAACAGATGAACTTCAGGACAGCACTGCAGACACCTGAGATTACATAGTGTATGACTATTCATATGCAGCTCTGGAAGAGGTAAGCTCATCTCCATCACAAGAATCTACAACTGTGGTCCTGGGGTTTGGGGAAGAGGCAGGGACAGAGTACAGAGCAGCTAGAGAGAACCCTCCAGGCTGATGGCTGTGTTCCATGTCCTGACAGGCATGAGGGCTACACACACACACACATTTGCTGACACACACGATCGTGTTAGTCTCGGGTGTACTAGTGCTCTAATATTTACGTCCATTTTGAAATGAGGACCAGTGGTGAGCCTAGTAACTACCTGTCCCCACACAAAGTTATTTCAACATTATTCCACATTCCTTACACTGCACGTTACATTTCGAGGCTTTTCTTTTAATAACCTGCACCTCCTGATCCCCTTCATCTATTTAACCCTCCACCTCCTTCCCTTCTGGCAACCACACATTTGCTCTCTGTATCTATGAGTCTATTTTCATTCTGTCTTATTTTTCAGATTCTACACATAAGTGAGATCATATGGTATCTGTTTTTCTCTGTCTGGCTTATCTTACTTAGCAAAATGCCCTCTAGATCTATCTACCCATGGGGGTCACACACACACAAAAAAACCATTAAACTGTGCCTATCACTGAATTATAAATTATACCTCAATAAAATCTCATAGATTTGGGAAAAAAAAAACACAGATGCTATGCAGAGATGATCATGAGACATTAAAAATATGAACTCTCCTCAAATGTTGCAACTCTCACCCTAATAGTTGACATCCCCTCCCAGCCCCCTACACCCAAAATCACTGCAATAGGAATTTCTATTTCCAGTCTTTCCCAAATGAAAGCCTTTGGCTATCTGGAAAAAATCTCTCTCCAGAGATAATTTAAGGGAAAATATGTGACTTCTGTAATAACTAACAAAAACTATTAAAAGTATTTCCATACATCTAGAAATTTACTTTAGAATCCCCCCAAATTATACCTTTGAAATTAAATATTTCATGTAAAAAGAATAGTTATGACAGTTTTAACTGGGGTAAAGCCAAAATTAAGTTTCACAAAATCAGACTCAAACTTAATAAAGACTTAAAAAGCTTCGCTCCTCTAAAGAACCAGGATATACACTGTTCAAACAGTCTCCGCTGCTCACGTACCAGTGTTAACCAGCACACGTAAGAGGAACCACTCACCCACGCCAAAGGACAAAGCAGTATCAGCAGGAAAGACCGACTGCTAAACTGAAGTCTCCTGAAATGAGGTTTTGAAAATAACTCCCATGATTCATTAAACTTGATAATATCTACACAGACAAGGGCCTCTTCCAAAAAACTAACAGCTTGCTTAACTAGTTCACAAGTTACACAAGTCCAGTATTTATAAATGGATTTTTATTAAATACAGCCTAAAAGTCACTGGAAGCAGCTTTTCCTTGTTTTTACGGTTTTTAAAAACAATCTGTAAATTAAAAGTCTCTAACCTAAATCTCTACAAGGGAATCCAGATACTGGCTCATTAGAACACACTGAGCGCCGACCCCCATTAACCTACTGTCTGGGGATGGCCAACTCCATAAGCACATGCGCAAGCAAAACACATTCTTGTTCTTCAAATTTTCTCAGAATTAAAGAGCATCCAGATCACAAGCGGCCACTAAGCACCCAGCACCATACATGCAGAGACCCACCAGAGCACCCCATGAGGTCTCAGGGCGCAAGGGACAGAGAGATGATTCTGAAGGACTCCTAGCGGGCAGGAACAGGACAAGCAAACTACAAAAGATCACAACTGATTTGCCAATAGGACACTGGAAATTTACAGACAATAAACAAACATATTCAAAATTCTGATAAGAAAACCAGTTTCAACAACCACCCGAGCGTACAGGTAGAATAAAGATACTCCAGACACACAGCGGCGAGGACTGTATTCCCTGTACACTTGCCCTAGAGACTTGGCAGCCTGAGACGCTACCCAATGGGCAGCAAGGAGCCCAGGAAGAGCAGGCCGGTGGCCAGCTGGCGACACAGTCCCTGTGACCCAGAGGAAGAAGGGCTCCAAGACATCTGCTTGTGAAGAAAAGAAGAACAAGACTGGAGCTCTGGGAACAAATCCATCATAAGAACAGAGTAAAAAACAAATAACAGTAAGAGATGACCACTAACTTTAAGAAAAAAGGCAGATGGGAAAATGAAACCGTAGTCCTCTGCCTGGCGCAGGATTACACAATGCTTCTGTAATAATCACAATGAAAACGATGGATGCTGACTGATGGAACCAAACACTGCGCAGGGCATGACTATGCTGGAGGGCTGGGGGCAGCGAACCCGGGGGAGGGTCTCAGAGACCCAAATCCTCATCCACCTAACGCCTAGGTAACAGAGGACATTCAGAACTGCCATCTTCAAAAACAGCAGTTTAAGGGTATTACTTAGGTAAAGGAAATAAACACCAAAAGAAATAGGTGAAAGGAAAGCTTCAGCTATAAAACTCGGGGGTGGGGGGCGGGGGCAAGGTGGGGACCAGCATTTTGCCTGGAGTCCCCAAGGCCACCCCGGGGTCAGCGATTCACTAGGAGGACTCAAATCAGTAAGCACACAATCACACTCAGGCTAAGATTTATTACAGAGAAAGGATACAGAGCAGAAAAAGCAAAGGACAAGGGGCTGAGTCCAGAGGAACCAGGCGTATGCCAAGGGCCCCCTGGCAGGGGAGACACAGGGACACATATGAAGCACCAGGGGTTTCTGGCTGCTCCTCCGTCAGCCCAAGGTCCCCGAGGAGCCCGGTCATAGCGGCTTTCTCTATGGAGCGGGTATTGAAGTCCCAGACTCCCAGAAAGAAGGCAGGCACTCTGTGTCAATCAGGCTATTCTACAATCCGCTGAGGCCCAGTAACCACACTTCTCACTTACACAAAATTTTATTGGCCATAAGGAACTCTACTCATTAAAGGATTTCTCTTAAGACATGAATATTACTGTTCAAGAAAAAAAACAAAACCAAGTTTACAAGCTGAGATGAGGCAAATAAATCCTTCAGACCAAGCAGATAAGGCTTAGGGAGTTTCCTATTGTCCACAGCGAAGTCCCTGCCATGCTAAGACGAGCGAGGTTCACAGGCTGTGCCCGTGCCGCACAGCAGTATCCAGAGGTACAGAACCACGCACACCCCCACAGACCAACTGTCAGCCCTCTGGATTGTTATGTAATTGGTCCTTTCCAAACTTCCAACTTTTGTTCAGGTCTGTGAGGACAGATGAGCCTGGTGGGGTCGCAAACAATTGGGCACGACTGAGTGACTAAACAACAAGTACTTTAATAGACATTTTACTCGAGTTACTGTTTCTTTTCTGTAGTTGTCTTATATATCATCAAACTTAACCTTTATTTTAATTTCTCCCCAACCCCCAGGGGCTTAGCCAAAAAACTTTTAATTAGTGTCCCATATGCCATAGAGAAATTCACTGAGACACAGTGATTTATGTTTTCCACTCAGCTTCTCAACATTCTCAGTGTCGCTGATTAAAATATGCCTAAGAGGGCTTCCCTGGTAGTCCAGTGTCCAAAGCAGGGGACACGGGTTTGATCCCTGACCTGGAAGACTTAACATGCTGCAGAGCAACTAAGCCTGTGTGCCGTAACTCCTGAGCCTGGGCTCTAGAGCCCGGGAGCCACGGTCTGTGCTCCACAACAGGAGAAGCCACTGCAATGAGAAGTGCAGGCACCACTGGCAGGCAGCCCCCATTTGCTGCAACTACATAAAGTCCATGAACAGCAACGAAGACCAGCACAGCCCAAAGTAAATGAGTAACTAATAAAAATCTCTAAGATATATGTTATCAAAATCAGTTTAAAAGATGTGAAATTCCAAAGTTCATGATAATGAATACGAACGTGCGAATGTCTTTTTAAGGTTGACAATAACTATTACATGACTGTTAACAAGAAAAGAGAAAAATTCACATTTTAGGAAACTGATATAACGCAATACGAAATCAACCTCTGGATGAAACACAAATCTGCAAAGCACAGACTGTGCCCATTATTTAGGTGAACATAAAAACTCTGATGTTCAGAACTCCAGGTGTCAGGAAACGAGCAGCCAGAACATACAGTATCTAGCAGCCAGAAATAATTCCACCTCTGCCTGGGCTGAAAGGCCGGGGAGGACACAGTTCAGCTCTGCACACAGCTGTCCAAATCAAAGGGCATGTATGTAAAAGTATGGAGAGAAAAGTCCACTGCCTTTACACAAAATCCAAAGTGCTATATCATCAGCAGTCACAAACACCGAGGACCAAAAAGAAAATTTTCTTATAAAACAACCCCTGTGACCTAAGTGGGAAGGAAATCCAAAAAAGAGGGGGTATGTGTATACGTACAGCCAATTCCCTTCGCTGTACAGCAGAAACGCAACACTGTGAAGGAACTAGACTCCAATAAAAATTAAATTTTAAAAAACATAATAAATATCATTTGGAACTTAACAGTAAAACAGCACATTTTTAAAGTAACAGTATATCCTTTGGCTGGAAGACAGGTGGTATCTTTCCTGCCATATCTCATAATCACATGATCTAATCTCAAGTAAATCTTAAATCAGAACTTGGCTTGGAAACAGGGGAGCCCAATAAGCCTCATTTAATGATTTTTAAAATGCACGCCATCGATTACAATAGAAAGTGGGTAAAAGCATCTAGTCCATTGTTGCCCGACAGTGCGCAGAGGGACCCAGGGCACTACGAGCAAACTCCACGGGTCTGGGGTAGCTCAAACTGAGGGAAGCACAGTGCTACTCGGCACCTGTCAGACACTGCACAGCTACCAGAAAAGATGGTGGCTTTCAACACTCAACTGCACATTCCCTTCAACAGCATACCTTCATAAAGCAGAGTTTTCTAAGGGTTTTTAAAAAATCAACAGAGAACAAGAAATAAGGGTTGTGATGTTTAGTCTGATTGCAAAGTATCATAAGCAGCACAGTGCTCAAGGGACACACACAGACCACTAATTTTAGTTATTTAAGATAAAAATTATTTTCTCTTTCAGCTTATGTGTATTATGTTTTTTCAAATGGCTAAGTTGCCTGTCATGTGGGCCTTAGGAAGTATCACTAGGAACAAAGCTAGTGGAGATGATGCAATCCCACTTGAGCTATTTCAAATCCTAAAAGGCAATGCTGTGAAAGTGCTGCACTCAATATGCCAGCAAATTTGGAAAACTCAGCAGTGGCCACAGGACTGGAAAAGGTCAATTTTCATTCCACTCCCAAAGAAAGGCAATGCCAAAGATATGTTCAAATTACCACACAATTGCACTCATCTCACACACTAGCAAAGTAATGCTCAAAATTCTCCAAGCCAGGCTTCAACAATACATGAACCGTGATCTTCTAGATGTTCAACCTGAATTAGAAAAGGCAAAGGTCCGTCTAGTCAAAGCTATGGTTTCCCTGTAGTTATGTATGGATGTGAGAGTTGGATTATAAAGAAAGCTGAGTGCCGAAGAATTGATGCTTTTAAACTGTGGTATTGGAGAAGACTCTTCAGAGTCCCTTGAACTACAAGGAGATCAAACCAGTCAATTCTAAAAGAAATCAACCCTGAATATTTACTGCAAGGACTGCTGCTGAAGTTGAAGCTCCAATACTTTGGCCACCTGATGCAAAGAAATGACTCACTGGAAAAGATGCTGATGCTGGGAAAGTTGGAAGGCAGGAGGAAAAGGGGATGACAGAGGATGAGATGTTTGGATGGCATCACTGACTTGATGGACATAAGTTTGGGCAAGCCCCGGAGTTGGTAATGGACGGGGAAGCCTGGTGTGCTGCAGGCAATGGGGTCTCAAAGAGTTGGACATGACTGAGCAACTGAACTGAACTGAAAGTTGCTAGGACATAAATACGTATTTAGTTGTGTGAGCCTAACAATATAATTTAACATACTATTAAACATTTCCATTAGGCTGACGCCAGGTCAAATACATAAGTTATGTATGAGGCTGAACTATCAAGTCATAAAAGAAATGAAAGATGCTTGGAATCAAGACAAAAGGACTCAGAAGTCAACTAGAAGATGCTCCCACCGGCCAAAGAACCAATAACATTAATAACTGCCCTGAACTAAAGTATCAAGTATATTTAAATTCATGAGTTCATGAGGACATTTAAAAATAAAGTTCACTGATCACTTCGGAGGATATGAGAACTAAAGAACCTTGTAATTGTTTGGAATAACTGGCAAGTAAAGGAGGGGGAGCATTTATTCTGAACCTCCTATACAAAGTATAGTTCAGCCAAGTTTCCTTTTATCAAAATCTTCCATGTAATAAACAAAGAAATAAAAGACTATCACCACTTAATCAGCAATTTAAAAATAGATACTGGCAACGATCAATGGCTGTTAATATCACAGACAAAAAAGACACCAGCCCAGAAAAACTAAACTGATAAAACCTTATTCTGATTAAGTCTCAAAATATAGACATACAATGTATTTTATTTAGCTAATACTAAAGAAAAAGAGGGGGGAAGGAGGAAGAGTAGGAGAATGAACATAAAAATTAAGAGACTTAGACTGAGAGGAGAAGGGGACGACAGAGGATGAGATGGCTGGATGGCATCACCGACTCAATGGACATGAAGTTGAGTGAACTCCGGGAGTTGGTGAAGGACAGGGAGGCCTGGCGTGCTGTGGTTCATGGAGTCGCAGAGTCAGACACGACTGAGCAATTAAACTGAACTGAAGACCAAGAATGAGAAGACTAGGAGAAAATATTTGTAGAAGACATACCTGATACAGGACCATTATCCAAAATACACAAAGAACTCTTAAAACTCAGCAATAAGAAAACAAACAATTTAAAAATGGGTAAAAGACCAGAACAGAAACATCACCAAAAAAGATACAAATGACAAATAACCACGTGAAAAGATGTTCCATATCATATAGCATTGGGGAATTATAAATTAAAACAGCAATAAACATGACAAAAATAAATCTAGATTTTTAAAAATTTTTTCTGTGTGTGATGATGAATGCTAACTAGATTTACTGTGGTGATCATTTCATAATATATACAAATACCAAATCTGGCTCTCAATTTGCAGTGCTTTTGATTTAATTTAGCCTCCAACTGATTATGATCATGCTTCATTTTATCAAGGTATACTCTGAAAGCAACTCCAAACAAGTTCCCCTAGTATTTTTGTTGTTCAGCTAGTATTTTTGTTTTTAATTACTTTTAAGGCAAAAGCTTCACATTTAAATATCTATACAACCCTTTAAGGTGATCAGTTTGATGGACTTCATTCAAACTGATCAACTGCAAAGAAACAGACCTAGCGCCTGGTGTACAGTAAAATAAAAGCCTCATTCCACAATTTACACTAGGATTGTTTAGAACAGAGGGCATACATGTTTATACATTCTTTGCTCATACGTGTATAAAACGCCTCTGGAGGAATATACCAGAAAAGATTAAGTTGTGATCTCTTCAGCGTTATCCTTAATGGCTCATCCAGGCCCCCAGTCCTCAGTAAAGAAATCGGGAGAGACCCTGATGGGGAGAGAGAATGTGGCACAGCTGCGGGTCTAAGTACCATCACCCTTCATAGACAGATAAGGGGTTTCCTTATCTGTCAATATTGACACCGACCTGCCACAGCACTGCCAAGATTAAACAAAGCAGTATTCGTGGTCTACAGCAGGTACTCAGTAAGCAGCAACAATAATAACTACATAAAAGCAAGAATATTAAATTCCTGGACAAAACTTGAGATTTTATAAACTATATCCTCCACCCATAAAAGTGAGAAAAGGAAGAATTTCACTATTTTTTCTTTCCTTGACTCCCATTTTTAATAACATTCAGAAAATCATAAGTGCACTGTTAAAAAAAAATCATAAACAAATATAAGAAGCCAAGAAGAAACCTGGAGAAAAAGTACTGGCACTCGACATGACAATTACTTTGCAAACTAATAAACAAAAACAAAAAGCAATTGAGGATTTGAATCTGAAGCAAATAGTTTTAAAATGCAAAAACGGAATTTAAAGATTCTGTTTTTCACCCACCGATTTTCTAAAGAGGAACAGGTCTGATACCCAACACTGGAGGGTGTGGTGAGACAGTCACATGCTGCTGGAAGAAGTGTAAACGGGCTCATTCAGAAGGCAATTCAGCAGCATCCACCAAAAATTAACACTCCGACCTAGCAAATCCACTGTTAAACCCCGTCCCCCAAATAGACAAAAGTAAGCAAAGCACCGTTTTTGATGGCCAAAAAACCTTTATTATGTTGCATCTCTACAAGCACCTCAAATTCTTTAGGAAAAAAGCAAAGAACAGAGAAAAATACTAACCCAACTATATGCTGTCTACAAAAGACTCAGGTGAACTATAGTAACAGAGGCAGCCTAATAATGAATGGAGTGCTAAATAAACAGATGGAGGAAAGTTGGTAAAACAATAGCCTGAGTGCTCAGTTGCTAAATTGTATCCAACTCTTTGCAACTCTATGGACTGTAGCTCTCAAGGCTCCTCCGTCCATGGGATGTCCCAGGAAAGAACACTGAAGTGGGTTGCCATCTCCTTCTCCAAAAATGATAGCTTAAGGAGCTCCAAAAGTTCACCCTCAGAAGAGCCAACTAAAACCAGTTAGAATCCACGTTAACCCTGGAAACTAACCAGAAGCTTGCAGCAATTTAGGGAGCATTTATTCAGGAAAAACAGTTGAATCTTAGTCAGAACGTAGGATTCTGTGATATTTAACTCACTCTGATCCTATCCTAGGCTTCCCAGATCAGTGGCAGCCTTGAAAATAACAGCCCACATTCCCAGCACTGGCACAGCAGAACAAACCTCATTCACAAACTGAAATTATTATTCCAGGGTCTCTGGAAGACCTACCTGCAGAAGCAGCCAGCCTTATCTCACCTAAATGCAGTTACCTCAGAACTTCCCCCATGCCCAGGGCTACGCCTGCTAGGGGGCAGCCAGAGAGAGGTGTTAGCAGTGCTGCCCCCTGAAGCAACAGGCAACAGCTGGAGTGAACACTCCCTCCAAACCATGAGAAGAAAGGCTGAGCAGGGAGATGTTCTAGGGAACAAAGACCTTGAACTGCTGCAACAAATTCCTGGAAATCAGGAGAAACGTGGATGCCCAGCGCCAGGCACATGCTCAGGACACAGAATTCCTGGCTGATCCTGTTTCCTTGCAGCAGTGTGACTGTGTCATCCCACTGCCTTCTGGCTCCCGTGGTTTCTGATGAGAAGTCAGCTGAGGATGACACTGAGGATCCCTTGTATGTGACGAGCCACTTCTCTCACTACTTTCAAGATTCTCTCCTTGTCTTTAAACCAGTCGATTAAGAAGTGTCTTAGGTGGATCTCATTGAGCTCATCGCACCCGAGAAAGCCCTCCCCACTCACCTCTGGATAATCTTGACGTCTGCACAGACAGAAACAAAGGCTAAGACCAAAGCTGTCAAGTGGCTGAGTGCTGAAGCTACTACCAAGAGATACACAGCTGTTCTGGTAGCTTACTGGTCTGCTAATGACTGGACATTAGCAGCCAAGAGAATAAAACAGGCATAAATGTAACCAAGGAGGTGAAAGACTCATACACTGTAACTACAAAACATTGCTGAGAGAAATTAGAGTAGACCTAAATAAACTCCTTTTTAATGGGATAATTCAGTACTGTTAAGATGACAGAAATGGAAATCTGAGCCTCAGTATGGAATTGCAATGGGCCTCGAATACCCACACAAAAATAATGAAGAAACAAAGGAGGAAGACTCACACTTCATAATTCAAAAGCAATTACATAACTAGAATAACCAAAACAATGTGGCACTGGCATCGGGATAAGCATACAGACCCGCAGAATCAATCTGAAGAGTCCAGAACAAACCCAAACATCTACGGTCAACTGATTTTCAACAAATGCGTCCATTTTTACTCCATGGGGGAGAAATGGTCTCTTCAACAGACAGGAACGGGATAATTAGATTTCCACATACAAAAAACAGGCCCTATCTCAGACCATATACAAACATTCACTCAAAACGAACCAACGCCTACATATAAGAACTAAAACTATAAAACTCCTAGAGGAAAACACAGTGTAAATCTTCACACCTGTGGATTTGGCAATGGATTCACAGATATGACGCCAAAATCACAAGCAACAAAAGAAAACACTGATAAATTCTACTTCATCAAAATTTAAAACTTCTGTAGATCAGAGGGCATTATCAAGAAAGTAAAAAAGACTACCCAGAGAATGGAAGAAAGGATTTGCAGGTCACATATACTGATAAGGGGCTTCCCAGATGGCTCAGCTCCTGGAATGCCGGAGGCACAGGAGATGTGGGTTCGATCACTGGGTTAGGAGGATCCCCTATAAGAGGAAATGGCAACCCACTCCAGGATTCTTGCCTGGAAAATTCCACAGACAGGAGTTTGGTGGGCTATGGTCCACCGGGTCGCAAAACAGTAGTAAACAACTGAGCATATACTGATAAGGGTCTACCATCCAGAATATACAAAGGAACTCTCACAACTCAACAAGAAGACAACCCAAAGCGAAGCTAGGAAAAGGACCTGAATAAAGATTTCTCCAAAGAAAATATACAAATGGCCAATAAGCACATGAAAAGAAGTTCAACATCATCAGCCACCAGCAAAATAAATGCAAATCAAACCCACAATAAGTTACCAATTCACATTTACCAGGATAGCTCAAATTTTCAAAAATCAGAAAATAACAAGTGTTGGTGAGGATATGGAGAAATGAGAATCTTTACACTGGAGAGTGAAGTGGTGCAGCTGCTTTGGGAAACAGTTTAGAAGTTCCTCAAACTGTTCCAACATAAAAGTCACTACATGATCTGGCCCATTCTACTCTTAGGTATGTACCCAGGAACAATGAAAACATGTATCTGCAAAAAACGCTGCAAACGATTATTCACATCAGCGCTATTCAAAATGGCCGTAACGCAGCAAGAACATAAACGTTCAACAACTTATGAATAAACAAAATGTGGAATATTCCAGCCAGTGGAATATTCTCAGCAATGAAGAGGAATGGAGTCCCAACACCTGCTACAAAATGGACAGGTCTTGAAAACATGATGCTGAGTAAAACCTGGTCACAGATGATCACATATATGATTCCATGCACGTGAAATGCCCGAAACAGGCAAACCCACAGGGCAGAAGCAGATTAGCGGTTGCTAGTGAGTGGGAGCAGGAAGAATGGTGAGTGGCTGATAATGAAGAAGAGCAGAAATGAAAGATCCTAAAATTGATTGTAGGAGTGACTGCACCCCTATACACACTAAAAACACTTTAAATTGAATTGTACACTTTAGAAGGATCAATTTTATATGATATGGATATCTCAAGAAAAGTACCATAAGGAAAAATCCAGCAATTTCACGCTCCTCTTTCACCCTCATCAAGAGGCTCTTTAGTTCCTCTTTGCTTTCTGCCATTAAAGTGGAATCATCTGCATATCTGAGGTTGTTGATATTTCTCCCGGCAATCTTGATTCCAGCTTGTGATGCATCCAGCCTGACATTTCGCATGATGTACTCTACATGTAAGTTAAATAAGCAGGGTGACAATATACGGTCTTATGTACTCCTTTCCCAATTTTAAACCAGTCAGTTGTTCCATGTAAGGTTCTAATTACTGCTTCTTGACCTGCATACAGGTTTCTTAGGAGACAGGTAAGGTGGTCTGGCATTTCCATCTCTCTTTAAGAATTTTCCAGTTTCTTGTGATCTATGCAATCAAAGGCTTTCATGTAGTTGAGGAAGCAGATGTTTTTCTGGAATTCCTTTGCTTTCTCTACGATCCAACGAATGTTGGCAATGTGATCCTCTGCCTTTTCTAAACCTAGCTTGTATATCTATAAGTTCTCCATTCATGTACTGCTGAAGTCTACCTAGCTTGAAGGATTTTGAGCACAACCTTACTAGCATCTGAAATGAGCACACTTTTATAGTAGTTTGAACACTCTTTGTCACTGCCCTTCTTTGGGACTGGAATGAAAAGTTAAGATCATGGCATCTGGTCCCATCATTTCATAGCAAATAGAAAGGGAAAAAGTGGAAGCAGTGACAGATTTTATTTTCCTGGGCTCCCAAATCACTGCAGATGGTGACTGCACCCATGAAATTAAAAGACGTTTGCTCCTTGGAAGAACAGCTATGGCAAACCTAGACAGAGTATTAAAAAGCAAATACATACTTTGCCGACAAATGTCCATATAGACAAAGCCATAGTTTTTCCATTAGTCATGTACGAATGTGAGTGTTAAACCACAAAGAAGGCTGAGTGCTGAAGAAGTGATGCTTTCGAACTGTGATGCTGGAGAAGACTCTTGAGAGTCCCTTGGACAGCAAGGAGATCAAACTAGTCAATCCTAAAGGAAATCATCCCTGAATATTCATTGGAAGAACTGACACTGAAGCTCCAATACTTTAGCCACCTGAAGAGAAGAGCCATTTCATTCAAAAAGACCCTGATGCTCAGAAAGATTGAAGGCAAAAGAAGAGGGCAGCAGAGGAAGAGATAGTTAGCATCACTGACTCAACAGATATGAATTTGAGCAAATTCTGGGAAATAGAGAAGGACAGGGAAGCATGGCATGTTGCAGTCCATGGGGTCACGAAGTCAGACACGACTCAGCGACTGAACAACAAGGAAAAAGCAGGCTCAGGTCTTTAAAAGCTCCTTCCTATCCCTTTATTAACCTCTGGTAACACTTTTTCCTATTCTTCTCTTAACAGCTGAAAATTTGTTTATACTTGAAATAACCTACATTGGCTTTCTCCACTCTGACTTTCCATTTACACCTCTCAATTCAATCGAACAGCTCCCTCCCCAGATGATAGCACTAAGTAGGATGCTATGAAAGTGCTCTCAGTTATCAAACTCAACAAACTCCCAACAACCCAGTTTTCCTCAAGTTCTCAAAGGCAACATATAGCTTCCTTTATTTTTTATTTTTTTTCTGGAGAGGCAGTTGTGAAGTACAGCTTCCTTCTGAAATGACCCCATTTGGGCTTTTAAACCATTTTCTCACAATTTCTCGACATTTCTAAACACACGGGAATTTCCCATTTCAGTTCTTCTTCAATTTGGCTTCAAATGCAACTATTCTCCATGCGGAAACTCTTCCTATGCCGTGTTACCTAATGAAAAGCTTCAGGTACCACCTATGATAGATCCTGATGACTCTATCAAGACCTCTCCCGTGTGCTCCAAACCCACACACCTGACCCTGTAGCATTTCTACCTGCATGTTCTATAGGTAACTCCTACTCAATGTATCCAAAAGCCAAAATACTGTTCCTCCACAGATCTGCGGATCTTCCTGAATTCCCTGTCTCAGTGTACTTTCCTGTTGTCTATTCAATCACCCAAATTAAAATCCAGTTATTTTGTCCTACTATTTCTCTCTCACTTCCCAAATCCAATTCTCACTGAATCCTGTTAATTCTACCTTGTTAGTATTTGTGCTATTAACTTACTCCTCTGCATCTCCACCGGAGAAGGCGATGGCACCCCACTCCAGTACTCTTGCCTGGAAAATCCCATGGACGGAGAAGCCTGGTAGGCTGTAGTCCACGGGATCGCTACAAGTCATACAAGACTGAGCCACTTCACTTTCACGCTTTGGAGCAGGAAATGGCAACCCACTCCAGCATCCTTGCCTGGAGAATCCCAGGGACGGGGGAGCCTGGTAGACTGCCATCTATGGGGTCGCACAGAGTTGGACATGACTGAAACGACTTAGCAGCAGCTGCATCTCCACTGACCCTACCTTAGTTTAGGCCCTTATCTGTCACCTCAAATATTACAAAAACTGCTCACCGTCCTCCTACATCCTGCCTTGTCCTCCCTCCATCCCTTCTGACATCTGTATGAGACCAGAGTGATTGTCCTAAAATGAAAACCTTATGACTCCTGCCTGGTTAAAATCCATATGCTCTATTATTACCAAGAGAAAAAGCCCTCGAGAACCCTTAGGATGGCATGGGGACCGATCTGTGCAGCCTCACCTTCTGCTACTGATCCCATAAGCCCAATGCTACAGCTGCAGAGAACGACTTTCCACCCTCACAGTCCTCTGGTTCAACTTTCCCTTGGCCTTAACCTCTTCTCCTGCAATTTTTGCCTCCTTCATGCCAAAGCCTTCTTCAAGTTTAAGGACATCAAGTCTAAAACACCTAATACAAGGCCTGACACACAGGGAAGAGTTACAATGTAATTCTGTAACTCTAGTCCCTATGAGAGAGGCTTAGGCCTCTTTATCCTGTCTCAGTGACTCCCGTCTGCTTCAAGATAAAGCTGAAATTACTTCACCTGTCTACAAAACTTCCTAATTTGGCCTCTGCCTACCTCCTGGGTTTCACAGCTTGCCACCACCCTCCACCCTTGTGGGCCATACCTGCAGATCCCACACTCACTCTGTAAGTTTGGACTCCTGGCTTTTCTCAAACAGATCCTCCTACCGAAATGCCCATCCTGTCTGAGCCTGTCTCCTCACTGTTCTCAGCCCTTCCCATAGTTTTCCCTACCACTGCCCCCTTCCACACTCTCCTCCCTGCCCCTTTAAAACTGACCACTACCTCCCTTGTATACCCACCGTGCCCCTGGCCTTCCTCCAGTCAAAGCAATCTCAAAACCACAGTCTTCATGGAAGTTCAAGTAAGAGATAGTCTTAGCATCCTGAAGGCAGGGGCACTACCTTATCCATCTGTAAGTCTTCACAGTACCTGCTACACAGAAATTAAACTAAATGACCTGCACTCTTACTTATTTCCTCTACATATACTAACAAAAGCTTCTATTGGAGATTTTCTTCCAAAAAAGAAAGAACATACTTTTGGGTTACATTTTGGGCCCAATCTCTCTTTGTAAAGGAAACACCATAACTAAAGTTATTATGCACTTTCTGATATCACTATTTTTCTAAATCAAGGGAGAAATGGTCCCTAGAAGACCTAAAAGGAGCAATACTATTTTAAAGAGATAATAAATTATCTCTCGCAGCTTCAAGATACTGTTTAAAAAATTACTTCCCATCGGCTCCTGTTTAGCTAGCCCACCTCGCTTCCTTTTATGGGTCACTCTGAAAAGTGGAAGCCCCTCTGCTAACTAACTTTCTTCCTGCCGGCACCATCTGCCGAAACAGCTGACAGCAATTAACTCGTCCTTAGGAAGACACTCAGAAAGGAGTTACCAAGTGGCCAAGCTAATTCGGAAGGCGGAAAATGGATTACCTTTCTCATTTCCAGACAAGACTCCGTGACCAGCGAACCGCCTGTGGCCGGCGGCTTCCGGAGAACGTGAGCGCTTCTCCGCCGAGCACCTGCACCAACACCGGGGCCGCAGGGCGGAGACCCGCCCGCTCCAGGCGCACAGCCCGCGGTGACCGGCTCCTGACCTGGCGCGTCCACGTGAACGCGGCGTCCGAACCACAGCACTTTCACCCGCACCGTCAAAACCGCTCGGGTTAACACTTGATCACCTTCGAGCACTCAACCAGGCCTTAGGAGAAGATGCTCTGCTTGCTCAGCGGGGAGGCTCTGGAGTCACGACTCCCAAACCCGAGGGGCGTGAGGAACTAAGGGAGGCTCGGGTGTGGGGTATGCGGGGAAACCTGTTTCACTCTCACAACGTTTAGAACAAGAAACAAAACCCGAAAGCCACCCCACAGTTGACCTCCACAAGAGCCTGTGGGCACAAGCCCACCTAATGAGGAGTTCTGATAAGAATTCCCAGCTCGGACTTGTCGGCGTCCCTGGAGCACCCCCGCGTCCACCAGCCTCCCTCCGCGCCGGGCGCGCACCGGAGACCCTCCAGCATCCCGGCCGCGGTTACGTAAAACCCCGAGTCCCTCTCCGCCATCCGAGGCCCGCGCCCCGGGGAAGGGCCCGGCTTCCACCCTCCTCGCCCGGACCCAAGAGCCCCGGCCGGCGAGCAGAGGAATGGGCTGCGCGGGCCGGAGCCGCCGACCAGCGCCCGGCCCCGCCGCCCCGGCAGCCACGCCCCCGCCTCGCCGCCCGGCCGCGAGAGCCCGGCCCGCTGCCTGACAGACGCCGCGGGGAGGCGCGCGGACGGCTGCAGGCACCGGGCCCCGACGCGACCGCCGCCCGCCACTGACCTGCGCCGCCGCCGCCGCGCGACCGCCAGCGCCGCAGCCGCCGCCTCCTTGCTCTCACGCCGCTGCCGCCGCGGCCGCTTCCTGCGCTGCGCCCCCGGCCGGCCTCGGTGGCCCCATTCCCACCCCGCCCCAGCCTCCGCCTGTTTACAATGATTGGGACAGAACCGGGCGAGCCGGCCCACCGCGCATGCGCACTCCCTCCACCCGCCGCAGCCAGCTTCCCGGCTCCTCCTCCCAGCGCAGACGGCCGGGGCCGTGAGGGCAAGGGCCCCGTGACCCCCGCGCGGGGCACGCTGGGAATAGTAGTCTTCGGAAACCTAGTGCCCAGTCCTCAGGCGGCCCTCCGCGGGAGGCGCACTACAACAGCCAGGAAGCATCACGCCTGCCGGGCCCAGTGGCCCGCGGGGGAGACCCGGGAGCGCGCGAGAGAACGCGTCGCGCCTGAGCTCCGCCGGCGCCTGCGCAGTTCTCGGTGGTCTGGGACCGGGTGGTCGCGTACTTCTCCAGCGCGGGCTCCGGGAGGACTGCTGCGGGCAGAGTCGGCCGAACACCGGAGAAGGGCAGGAGTTGTCCTGTCCACGCTCCGCATAGCCTGTTCCCTAGCTCCCGAGGCGCAGACCGTCTTCACCGCGGGTTTCAGTCCCAACCAGTTAAACCGGCCCGGAGGCCAGCCCAGCAGCCGCGGGGTGGGGCCCAGCAGCCGCGGGGTGGGGCTCATCCCGGGCTGGGTGGGGAGTCTGGCTTGGGGTGGGGACTTTTGCTGGGGATTTGGACAAAGGAAGCGCCCCGGGCTTCTAAAGAGGAACCTGCTAGAATTTCGTGTCGGCCTTGGCCTCAGCGTTCCTTAAACGGGGGTAGACGAGAGTCTCTCTAGATCCTTGCACCTTGTACCGAGGAGCTCTTGAGTCAGAGCTGCCCTTCGCACGGCAGGCGTGCACACAGAACTGGATCTGAAGGAAGACGGAAATAACTGCATTTCCTCCAGAAACCCTTCACAAAGGCTTCAAGAATTGTCCTGCAAATGTTCTTGTCTTATAAAGTTTGGCAGTTGACTTGGGGGATGTCTCCTGTCCATCGAATTCCCCAGGGAAGAATGCTGGAGTGGGTTGTCAATTCCTTTCTCCAGGGGATCTTCCCGACCCGGGGATCCAACCCCGGTCTCCCGCATTGCAGGCAGATTCTTTACCATGTGAGCCACCGGGGAAGCCCCAAGATTGGGGATAGATGGCCCTTGCCTATCACCTCCATTCCTGCCTGTGCACCTCTTCCTACAACTTTACATATTTAGACTGACCTCTGTGATCCACCGTATCCTGTTCCAAATCAGCCCGCCTCAAGTCTGACGGTAGATCCCTCCCTTGTACCCTGCATTTCCCACTCAAAAGTTCAGCCCCCTTGGCTTGACGCCCAGGAAGGACCCACAACTGGCCCACAACAGACCAAGATGGTCTGCGGTAGCCATTGTATTCTGACTTTTTGAAAAGCTTTCTTACTGCCCTTCTGGCAACAGAAGGGTGTCCTCTGTCCACTGGGATGGGCATTTTATCTTTCCAATTACAGTACTCTGCCTCTGGCAACATTGATTGGGCCAAGGGATGGGCACTGACCATATTGGCTATTGAATCGTTGTTGGAAGTTGCTACATGGACACACAAAAGGGAGGAAAGGTAGCATCTTATTGATGGTTATGTTATTCACAAAGAATATGACCTTTCTCAATTTCACTGGTAGTCCAGTGGCTAAGAACCTGCCTGCTAATGCAGGGGACACAGTTTAAATCCCTGGTTGGGAAAGATCCCACATGCCTCGGGGCAACCCCATGCACCAGAACTGCACCTGTATGCCTAGAGCCTGTGCTTTGCAGCAACAAGAGAAGCCAATGCAATGAGAAGCCTGTGAACCTCAGGGAGGACTAGTCTCCACTTGCTGCAACTAGAGGAAGCACACACATAGCAACGAAGACCCAGCACAGCCATAAGTAAATAGTTTTAAAAAGAGGCATTTTTGCAGCAGCAATGAAAGGCTAAAAAAAGTGGGGGGTTGGGGAACAGGGGGAGAGGAACCAGGACTGGCACTAGGCAGACTGGCTTCAGCTTCAGAAGCCATGGTTTGTATAGCTCATTTGAAGTGCTTTGAGTATGTGAAGCTAGCTAAGTGAGCCAGTGCAATTACTCTGTGGTTATGGAACATATTTGTTGGTTGCCTCTTGAGAGTCATTCCTCCCATTTAAGCCATGCAGCGTAATCATCCCCTTTGGTAGCTGAGCCTTTCAGAGGTGGTAACCCAATCAGAACCTGATGAGACTCAATGGGACGTGGGTTGGGGCTTCTAGTAAACTGCAGCCTCCTTGCTCTTCTGGCAGGGTGTACATTTGTGAAGTCTGGACAGGTGGCAACTATTTTGCTCCTACAAAAAGAAAATCTGGAGGGAAAAGGTTTAGGTGAAAAGGCAACAGTTGGGCCTGAAAATGAGGTCAGTACTGTCAAATGTGTCCTGTTGCACCATTAGAGCTGCACTGTCAAACCTCACCCCTTTAACCTGTCTTGTAGACAGTCCTATAGACTGTTTAGAATTTCCTGTGTTGATTCAACAAGTTTACACTGGGGAGTTTTCTGTAACTCAAAATTCTAAAAGTCCTAACTGATTCTGTTGGATTTGCTTTACATGATGTCAAAAGGCCCTGACTAATACAGGTTCCTACTTGAAGAGAAACTGGAATAGACTTTCAGCTATGGTTATATGTTATGGTCAACAATTCCTCTGCACACAAAGCAAGTATAACTTGGACAAAATTGTCAAACACAACCATTTCAGGGCATTGGAAATCACACACAGTCAATTTGAGAGTCAGCTATTCTTGAAAAACTGCTAAAGATTCTAGTAGGAAGAGTAGATACCTGTAACCTTGCCCAAGGCTGCCCTGTTGGCCCAGAACTGAAATTTTACTTGTGTAGGTGGGGCTAGCCAAGAAAACTAGCAGCTTTGCTCCCAGAGGGGATGGACTCGATTTGCTGTGGGAGGTCAAAACCCATGGCTTTGATGGCTGAAGGGAATATATAATAGTGCATCTGCTATGGAAGACAGCACGGTGGTTCCTCAAAATACTAAGCATAGAACTACCGCTTGATCCAGCAGTTGCACTTCTGAGTACATACCCCAAAGAAATGAAACCAGAGAGAGAGAGATTTGTAAATCCATATTTGAGGTATTATTTGCAATAGCCGAAAGGTAGAGGGCTTCCTTGGTGGCTCAGAGGGTGAAGTGTCTGCCTGCAATGCAGGAGACCCGGATTCAATCCCTGGGTCAGGAAGATTCCCTGGAGAAGGAAATGGCAACCCACTCCAGTACTCTTGGAAAGTACTATAGTACTCTTCCAGTACTCCTGGAAAATCCCATGGACGGCGAAGCCTGGTAGGCAACAGTCCATGGGACTGCAAAGAGTTGGACACGACTGAGCGACTTCACTCAAAGGTGGAAGCAACTCAGGTGTCCATTAGTGGATGAATGGGTAAACAAAATGTGCTACATACATAAAGTGAAACACTATATAGCCTTTAAAAGGAAAGAAATGCTTAACAAATGTAAAACAAAAATCATGAGAGCTGAAAGGAGAAATTGACCATTTGCAGTTGAAGATTTAATCTTAGCCATTGATTGGACAAGATAAAATCAACAAGGGTATAGAAAATCTGACTTGCACCAACAAACATCAACCAACTTGTAATACTTGACAACTATAGAAGACCATCCAACAGTGTCAGAATACACATTCTTTTCAAGTGCAAATGACACTCCAGAATAGACCATATGGTAGTCACAAAACACGTGTCAACAAATTGAAAAGAATTAAGAACATACAGAATATGTTCTCCTTCTACAAGGAGAAATTAAATTAGAAAGCCACAGAAAAGAAATCCGAGAAATCTCCAAATAGTTAGAAATTAATATATTTCTAAATAAGATACGGGCCAAAAAAGAAATCACAGGGAAAATTAGAAAATACCTAATTTTAATTTAGTTAGAAATTATCTAATTAATTGAATTAAAAGAAAAACATCAAATCTAAGGGAATCAGATTTAATTGCCTCTATCAGTGTGTTTGGGCTTCCCTGGCAGCTTAGCAGTAAAGACTCTGCCTGCAGTGCTAGAGTCCCAGGAGACATGGAGCTCCATCCCTGGGTCGGGAAGATCCTCTGGAGGAGGGCATGGCAATCCCACTCCAGTATTCTTGTTTGGAGAATCCCATGGACAGAGGCGTTTGGAGAGCTACAGTCCATAGGGTCACAAAGAGTTGGATACAACTGAAGTGACATGGCACACTAAAAGTGTGCTTAGAAGGAAATTAATAGTCTTTTAAAAACTTAAATTACCAGTTTATATTTCCACTAAGCTCCCCCTCAAGAAAATAGCAAAAAAGGAATGAATCAAGCCTAAATTATAGAGAAGCAAGGAAATAGTGAAGATCAGAATAGAAATCAATGAATTAAAAAAATAAGAACATAGAGAAAAGGACCCAAATGCCGATTCTTTGAAAGATCAAACTGATAAACCATTAGCTACACTGATGGAAAAAAGGATAATACAAACACAAATTATAGAAATGAAAAGGATTATAAAGAAGTATTATGAGCATCATAATTCCAATAATTTTTAAGGTAGATGAAAATGAAGGCATTCCTACAGAGAACTAATTACCAAACTTAAAAAAAAATTGAAAATCTGAACAACTATGTATTGAGGTAAAAAAAATTGAATCACTAAATACAAATATTGCCACAAAGAAAAAAAAAACCAAAAGTGTTAGTCATTCAGCTGTGTCTGCCTCTTTGTGACCCCATGGACTATAGCCTTCCAGGCTCCTCTGTCCAGGGGATTTCCCAGACAAGAATAATGGAGTGGGTTGCCATGCCCTCCTCCTGTGGATCTTCCCAGCCCAGGGATGTTCTAACCCACGTCTCCTACATCCCAGGCGGGTTCTTTACTGCTGAGCTACCAGGGAAACCTACCACAAAGAAAAGCCCAGGTCCAAATGTCTTCACAGATGAATTCTATCAATATTTTAAGGGGGGAGGAACCCTCAACCTAATAATCAGTTCAGTTTAGTTCAGTCGCTCAGTCGTGTCCAAATCTTTGCGACCCCATGAGATGCAGCATGCCAGGCCTCCCTCTCCAACACCAACTCCTGGAGCCTACCCAAACTCATGTCCATTGAGTCGGTGATGCCATCCAAACATCTCATCCTAATAATAACTTTCTAGAAAACAGAGAAATAAGGAATATTTCCCAGTTTATTTTAGGAGGCCAAATCACCCCGGTACCAAAACCAAGAGCATCATAAAAAAATACAGAAGTACAGATGGAAATCCTTCATAAATTATACATCTTAAAGGGATTGATTTTATGGTATGTGAACTGCATCTTAATAATGCCATTATATTTTTTTAAGATATGAGTGTTCAGTGAAATATCCTAAAGATAAACCCTACCTTTCAATGAACAGAGTGAAAGAATTCAGCACCTGTTGCCTATATCCTCAGGAGTGGCACTAGGGTCTTGATTCCTAAACAGTTCACTGGGTCATAGCATTGTTACATGATTGAAATGTTCTGCTTGTATATTTTTGAAATGTATGGTAAAGCAGATACATTACTTTGCCAACAAAGGTCCATCTAGTCAAAGCTATGGTTTTTCCAGTGGTCATGTATGGATGTGAGAGGTGGACTATAAAGAAAGCTGAGCACCGAAGAATTGATGCTTTTGAACTGTGGTGTTGGAGAAGACTCTTGAGAGTCCCTTGGACTGCAAGGAGATCCAACCAGTCCATCCTAAAGGAGATCAGTCCTGGGTGTTCACTGGAAGGACTGATGTTAAAGCTGAAACTCCAATACTTTAGCCACTTGATGCGAAGAACTGACTCATTGGAAAAGACCCTGATGCTGGGAAAGATTAAAGGTGGGAGGAGAAGGGCATGATAGAGGATGAGATGGCTGGATGGCATCACCAACTCAATGGACATGAGTCTGAGTAAACTCCGGAAGTTGGTGACGGACAGTGAAGCCTGGCGGTGCTGCAGTCCATGGGGTCACAAAGAGTTGGACACGACTGAGCAACTGAACTGAACTGAATAAAATAAGCATCAGAACTGTATGAGTTCATTTTTGCTCTTTGCAGCAATCTGCCCCACAACTTAATGGCTTTAAAGTTTTCTGCTCTTCTTGTGACTGTAGTCAGCGTTAAGTGGAGGTGGGCTCGCTTGGAGCAGCTACAATGGTGAGCCTCTCTTACGGACTCTCAGCTTCCCACTGAGGCTGCATTCTCAATGCACGAGCACTTTTCAAATATTTGCATGTCGTCTACTAATGAGATACTGGCCAAACCAAGTCACACACCAAGTCCCAGCCTCAAGGGATGGAGAATAGACTCCACCTCCAGATGGGAGGCAGTGGAAAGAATTTGTGCCATTTATTTGCAAACTATGACAAGAACTCTTGAATCTCCTTGGCTTCTAAGGAATGATTTTATATCCTCCAAGAATCTGTGATAAGTCACTGTGATTGATACCTTTGCTAAACCAGCTGTATCTCAGGTTTGGCTAACACTGTGGAAGTAAGTACAGGAGCAAAAATTAAGCATGTTCACCATTCTACTTCTGATGACTGGTAGAGTGCCTGGCACATAATAGATGCTTAATAAATTTTTCTGCAATGAGGCTGTTAAACTCTTTTTGGTGGCAAGTGATAGAAATCCAATTCAGATTTGCTTAAACAAAAAAGGAGAATTTATTCACACACATAAGCAAGAAGTCCAAGATACTGACTCTCTGCACTGCTGGCTTTAGGGCTTTAAATGCATCTTGAGGACTGTCCCTTACCATCTTTTGGTTCTCCTTTGTGTTGGATTCATTTTCTGACAGCCTCTCTCCATGTGATAGCAGACACACCACTAAGCAAATATTCTTGGATAGTGTCTATCCTATAACTGTATACAGCTTCTGTGTATGGATAATTGATACAAGTGAAAATGAAATTTTAGAAAATGTCATAGAAGGTTATCACATACTTTTAGATGCTGGGATTTCTCTAAGAGTCAATGCAATCATTTGGGTCTGACCCAGTATTTATATGACTGAGTCTGGCTGCTGCTGCTAAGTCGCTTCAGTCGTGTCCGACTCTGTGCAACCCCATAGACGGCAGTCCACCAGGCTCCTCTGTCCCTGGGATTCTCCAGGCAAGAACACTGGAGTGGGTTGCCATTTCCTTCTCCAATGCATGAAAGTGAAAAGTGAAAGTGAAGTCGCTCAGTCGTGCCAGACTCTAGCGACCCCGTGGACTGCAGCCCACCAGGCTCCTCCATGCATGGGATTACTGAGTCTAGCCCAGGGCTAATCTCAAGTGTGCCATGTAATGAGCCAGGACTGCCTCGCCTTTATTGTACCTTCTATTTTCTGAAGAATCGGTGATTGCTTTTTTGCTTTTGATTGATTATTTAGTTTTCAATGTACTTACAGGTAATTTCCTCTGAGTTGTGTGTTCTGTGTATGTAAACACCCAGATGTCTGTTGCTTCTTGAGATGTCTCTCCAGGAACTTGTGAGCTGCTCGTCTCCGTGACTTGCTCTCTGTAGGCCTCTGCCGTCCTCTTCAGGCATTCCTTCACCAGCATCCCGGGCTTTCCCTTTGTCTTGCTATGTTGGATCCTTCAGTAGTTTCTAGGGCTGCTATGACAGAGCACCACAGACTGGGTGGCATGAACAGCAGCACATTAGTTTCGCACGGTCGTGAAGGCTAGAGGTCAGACATCAGGGTGTGGGGAGGGTGGTTCTCCTGAGATGTGCAGACAGCTGTCTCCTCCCCGTGTCCTCGATTGTCCCTCTGTACGTGTCTGTCCCCTCCTCTAATCAGGACACCAATCATGCTGGATTAGGTCCCACCCATGTGACCTCATTTTCCTTTGATTACCTCCTTAGAGGCCCTACTTCCAGATACAAACATATTCTGAGCTTCTGGGGGTTAGGAGGTCAACATGTGAATCTAGCCCACAACAAACCCTTCTTTCCTGGTCTTACTCTTTCTTAGTTTACTCTTTCCTTTCCACAGAGCACATCTTCCAGTAGCCTTTAGAGAATGGATGTGTGGAGATTCACTTTTTGGAGACCTTGCGTATCTTAAAGTTATCTTTTTTTCTGTGCTGACAATTAATTGACTTGGTTGGACCAGGTCTAACCTCAGATATTGACAATTTGGCTGCTGTCTTCCCACCGTCTAGTGTTACTATGAAAAAAGCCAATGCTTTTTTGATTTCTGATCCTTGTTAAAAAAAAAAAAAAAACTTCAACTTCCCCCTTCTCTAAGGAAAAAATATTTTAAAATTCTCTATTTTGTTCCTGTTTTTATAAACTGAGCTAGGATTAGCTTTATTCTTTGTGTGGGTGAGGTGCCTAATGGGCCCTTTCAAACTGAGGACTTGTGCACTTCCGTTGTTGGCATTTTCTGTATTTATTTCATGATTTTCCTCCTGCACTGTTCTATTCTTTATTTTTGTAACTCCTCTCATTTATATCGAGTCTTCATACTTCTCCTCTGCTTTTAGAGTCTTACTTTCTATTTGTTATCTCTTTGTCTTTATACTTAAATCCTGGGAAACCTCTCCAACTATGTTTTCAACCTGTTTATTGAACTTTTCATTTCTGGTTTCATACTTTTAATTTCCAAGGGCTCTTTCTTTTTGTTTTGCCTTTTTTGTTATTCTTTTTCTCTTAATTATTTATTTCGTATCCTATTCTATTCTTGGGCTTCCCCGGTGGCTCAGAGGTTAAAGCGTCTGCCTCCAATGCGGGAAACCCAGGTTTGATCCCTGGGTCGGGAAGATCCCCTGGAGAAGGAAATGGCAACCTACTCCAGTATTCTTGCCTGGAGATGCAATAACCTGTCTGATCATCCAGAGACTAATGAAAGTATGTATATTCCTTGCATAATCTATGGCTGTTCTTCAGGTTGTGATTTTTTTTTTTTTAGTTTTGTGGCTGTTGTTTGTGTTTGTCTCTTTCATATGAGAGATTTTTCTCAAATGCTTGGTGATTCTTAGCTGTCCAACTACATTTCAAAGTGTAGAAGTAAGGTACAATGAAATATCACCTCACACCAGTCAGAATGGCCATCATCAAAAAATCTACAAACACTGCTGGAGATGGTGTGTAGAAGAGAACCCTTTATGCTGTTGGTGGGAATCAAATTGATACAACTACTATGGAGAACAGCCTGGAGGTTCCTCAAAAAACTAAAAATAGAGTTGCCAGACACCCAGAAATCCCACTCCTGGATATATATCTAGACAAAACTATAATTAAAAGAGATCCATGCTCCCTTATGTTCACAGAAGCCCAGACATGAAAACAATCTAAATGCCCGTCAACAGAGGAATGGATAAAGAAGATGTGGTGCACACACAATGGAATATGATTCAGCCACAAAAAGCACAGAGTGATGCCACTTGCAGCAGCGTGCATGCAGTTAGAGACTATCATGCGAAGTGAAGTAAAGCACAAAGAGAAAGTCAAACACAACATGATATTACACGTGGAATCCAAACTACGACACCAGCCGAAGTACCTATAAAACAAAAGCAAGACTCACAGACAGAGAACAGATGTGTGGTTGCCAAGGAGGAAGAGGGTAAGGGAGGGAAGGTTTGGGAGTTTGGGATTAGCAGATGCAAACTAGTATATATAGGATAGATAAACTACAAGGTCGTGCTGTATGGCACAGGGAACTGTATTCAATATCCTGCCACAAACCATAATGGAACAGAAGATGCAAAAGACTATAATATATAAAACTGAATCACTTTTCTGTGCAGAAGAAATTAATACAACATTATAAATCAACTGTACTTTGATAAATTTAAAATATATGTGTGTATAAATATATATATATATATATTTTCAAAAAAAGAACTCCCAGCAAGTTTGCTACAGTCCCCTAAGCAACCTCCTCTCAGTTCCAAGACCATGGCATACGTATGACCTCCATGTGACTGGCTGGGGTGACCTTTCCCCACAGACTATGAATTAGTGACTAATTATACTGTTGTCCATGACTCTAACTCATCCATAAGGATACTCAAAATACTGTCTCAAACTGCAGAATCCTGTTACACAAGGAGCAGGCATAATGAGATGATTTAATGGGGCACAGTTTTTTTATTAATTTAATAAAACGGAGTTTGAATGTTGTCCAGTTTCTGGGGAGGGGGATGGGGGGTGGCGGTGCCACATGTCTCTCTCGGAGCTACCCAACCCTGCTGCCTTTCTGTCGTGCAGAGACACCATCTCAGCAAAGGGGTGTGGCTACTCCTCTTCCCCCCAAAACCTTTATTTAGAAAAACAAATGAAGCACTGGATTTGGCCCCTGGGCCATGCTTTGCTGACCTCTGCTCTGTGAGCTAGTTTATCACAATTAGATCATTTGCATAAACACTCTTGATGCTAACTACTTTACAAGGTTGTTTTGGCACTTGTATAAAATAGTAGGCGCCACGCAGCGCAGTGGGCCCAAAAGTTAGAGAGACTCTGGCTGGAGCAGGGATCTGCTTACAAGTGGTCTTGGGCAAGTTGCTGAGCCTCTCCTTGCCCTGAGCTCTGGCTGACTGGACAGAGCCTGGGATAGCTGACACTGCACAAGGTAGTTTCATGGCGCATTAGACTTTCTGGTTCACTGACCCATCTGGGGTTCTGGCTCTTGTTCCAGCCACACAGATATGCCATTTGTGACTCAACCAAACACTTTCACTTTAGCTCCTAGTTCTTTAGAAGCTCTGAGTAGCTTACTTTTTTGGTTGCGGTACCCCCTTTCCCTCTTCCTCACACACCTTTTTCTATTCTTCCCCCTCCTCCTTCCTTCAGTGGCCAGCAGAGCTTCCCAAACAGGAGGAGAGGGCTCAGGCTTAATCATAAATGCAGCATCTCAATCCTGTTGGATTCAGGGATGCTGATGGAAGTGTGCCTTTAAGGACAGAAAATCGAGTTTTCAAGTAAAGGAATTCCATTTTTTCACTGAGGTTGCAACAGAAAAGAAAAGAGCCTTAACCAAAACAAAGCTTTGAAGTTTGCCATCAAAAGGACTTTCTTCTTATGGCTGTTGAAAAGCTTTTAGAGCTACATAGGCTTTTAAAAGTAAGGTGGGTTACCGTTTCCCTGGGAAGTTAATGTGTGGGTCTAATTATGACAAAGAAGCATCAGTTGAAGCAATCTCTATAGAGTCTGAATGAAATGGCCGGGAGTCTTTCTGCTAAATGAAGAATGAGAAATGTCCCTCTAGTGAATATTTAAGAGTTCCTTTGTTAAATATTTTACTTTGCAGGTTTCTAGAAGCTGAAGCAGTAGCTAAAAAACTCTTCTCCTCTTGGTGGAACTGTCAATGGAGCAGTCTTCTGAGAGAGAAATTGAGAACATCTAACAAAATGTAAAGTGTACATAAACTGTGATCTGGAAACTTATTCTAAGGTTGTAAGATGCCAAGTGTGGCATGCATACGTATTACTGTTTTTAATAATGAAACACTGGAAAAACTAAAGACCCATCAACAGTGGATTGATTAATTCAATTATGATATTCATTTCAGTAGAATATTATGTATTTTTTAAAGTCTATCTATCTTTATATTTTGGCATGAAAGATGTCCGTGAAATTCAACAAACAGCAAACTTAGTTATCTGGACGAAATATGTATGACAACAACCTGTCAATGTGATGTCTGTTAGGTATGATTCTCTAGAATAGGATATTCTGATTAGTCTGATTAGACTGACTACAGTGGCCTGATTAGTCAAGCTCTAGAAAGAGTATGAATAAAAAACATTAAGGAACAAGTAGTCATTACGCTATTGACACTTATCTAATTATAACATATATTTGACTCTCCAACCTAAAGCAGCATTTCTAAAGAACTTGTTTATTGGTAAAAAAAAAATAAAGTAAAATTATGAAAAACTTTTGAAAAATATTAGATGTTAAAAACATGTAATTTTGAAAGCCTAGCAGGGAAATACCTGGAAATCATGGTTTAGTAAGCTAATATTTAAAATCTCTAATATCAAGCATACAAACAATTAAGGTGGCTCTCAAGAAGCAGATCTATAAATCAAAATATACAATGTCAATATAAATTTTTTAAATTCATTTTATGCTGTTTTAATATTTATTATTTTCCTAAAGTTGTTTAACATGTATTTTCTTCCTTGTCCCTTGATGGGAAAATTGTATCATGAAAACAATATTTCACTTGTCTAAACAAACAACAGAATGGGAAAGACTAGAGATCTCTTCAAGAAAATTAGAGATACCAAGGGAACATTTCATGCAAAGATGGGCTCGATGAAGGACAGAAATGGCCTGGACCTAACAGAAGCAGAAGATATTAAGAAGAGGTGGCAAGAATACACAGAAGAACTGTACAAAAAAGATCTTCATGACCCAGATAATCATGATGATGTGATCACTAATCTAGAGCCAGACATCTTGGAATGTGAAGTCAAGTGGGCCTTAGAAAGCATCACTACGAACAAAGCTAGTGGAGGTGATAGAATTCCAGTTGAGCTGTTTCAAATCCTGAAAGATGATGCTGTGAAAGTGTTGCACTCAATATGCCAGCAAATTTGGAAAACTCAGTAGTGGCCACAGGACTGGAAAAGGTCAGTTTTCATTCTAATTCCAAAGAAAGGCAATGCCAAAGAATGCTCAAACTACTGCACAATTGCACTCATCTCACACGCTAGTAAAGTAATGCTCAAAGTTCTCCAAGCCAGACTTCAGCAATACGTGAACCGTGAACTCCCTGATGTTCAAGCTGGCTTTAGAAAAGGCAGAGGAACCAGAGATCAAATTGCCAACATCTGCTGGATCATCAAAAAAGCAAGAGAGTTCCAGAAAAACATCTATTTCTGCTTTATTGACTATGCCAAAGCCTTTGACTGTGTGGATCACAATAAACTGTGGAAAATTCTGAAAGAGATGGGAATACCAGACCACCTGACCTGCCTCTTGAGAAACCTGTATGCAGGTCAGGAAGCAACAGTTAGAACTGGACATGGAACAACAGACTGGTTCCAAATAGGAAAAGGACTACGTCAAGGCTGTATATTGTCACCCTGCTTATTTTACTTATATGCAGAGTACATCATGAGAAATGCTGGACTGGAAGAAACACAAGCTGAAATCAAGATTGCCGGGAGAAATATCACTAACCTCAGATATGCAGATGACACCACCCTTATGGCAGAAAGTGAAGAGGAGCTAAAAAGCCTCTTGATGAAAGTGAAAGAGGAGAGTGAAAAAGTTGGCTTAAAGCTCAACATTCAGAAAACTAAGATCATGGCATCTGGTCCCATCACTTCATGGGAAATAGATGGGGAAACAGTAGAAACAGTGTCAGACTTTATTTTGGGGGGCTCCAAAATCACTGCAGATGGCGACTGCAGCCATGAAATTAAAAGACGCTTACTCCTTGGAAGAAAAGTTATGACCAACCTAGATAGTATATTCAAAAGCAGAGACATTACTTTGCCAACTAAGGTCCGTTTGGTCAAGGCTATGGTTTTTCCTTTGGTCATGTATGGATGTGAGAGTTGGACTGTGAAGAAGGCTGAGTGCCGAAGAATTGATGCTTTTGAACTGTGGTGTTGGAGAAGACTCTTGAGAGTCCCTTGGATTGCAAGGAGATCCAACCAGTCCATTCTGAAGGAGATCAACCCTGAGATTTCTTTGGAGGGAATGATGCTGAAGCTGAAACTCCAGTACTTTGGCCACTTGATGTGAAGAGTTGACTCATTGGAAAAGACTCTGATGCTAGGAGGGATTGGGGGCAGGAGGAGAAGGGGACGACAGAGGATGAGATGGCTGGATGGGATCACTGACTCGATGGACGTGAGTCTGAGTGAACTCCAGGTGTTGGTGATGGACAGGGAGGCCTGGCGTGTGCGATTCATGGGTCTCAAAGAGTCGGACACGACTGAGCAACTGAACTGAACTGAAACATGTTTTGAAATAGCAGAATTCTCAGTTACTATATTTATCTTATTATTCAATAAAATGTTGTGACCTATAGAGGGAAGAAGCTGTGGCCTGTTGACCTCAGAGCTTCCAGTACATTAGGTTTAGAATGATCTATTCTGTCAGAGAAACCTATCAATGGAAAATTGACTACCAGCAAGTTTCTGCTGCCATCCTGTAATCAATGACAACTCTTCACAAGGGGTAGTTTCATGAATAATAGTTATCCAGAGAGTAAATATGAACAATTAAGGATCCCCCAAAATGTCAGAAAATAAACAGCAAAAAGGAAAGTGCCAAAATAAACAGAAAATGTATTTTGGAGCAACAGTGGTAAGTCAAGCTATCTTGACATTAATTTTAAATGATTTTCAATTAAAAATGCCATATATAAACTACCCATTGAATAAGAAAGCAAAATGAAGATATTTGCACACATAGAAGAATTTTTTAAAGTGTACCTTCCACATATTACTATTTAGGAGGTTCTGGAGGATACACTTCAGTGAGATGAGTGGAAGCCAAGAAAGAAGACGTGAGAATCGGCTATGCCCCAATACAAGAAAAAAAGTTTAAAGTTTGAGGAAAAAAACAAAAGCAATAAAAAATTAAACATATACTCCCCTCCCCACAAAAAGTTAGAAGATGTAAGATACAGGAAACAGAAGCTAGCTCAGAAGTCTATTAAGAAGAAGAAAGGTTTCTTTCTTTTTTTTTTTTTTTTTGGTATGTTTCTTTTTTTTTTACAAGAAAATAGAAAAGCACTTAGATAAACAAATAGGACCTAATCAAACTTATAAGCTTTTGTACAGCAAAGGAAAACAAAATGAAAAGACAATGTATGGACTGGGAAAAATATTTGCAAATGATGCAACTGAACAGGGCTTAATTTCCAAAATATACAAGTTCAACAACAACAAAAAACAAACAACCCAATTGAAAAATGGGCAGAAGACCTACATAGACTTTGTCCAAAAACATAAAAATGACCAACAGGTACATGAAAAGATGATCATCATTGCTAATTATTAGAGAAATGCAAATCAAAACTACAATGAGGTAACACCTCATACCAGTTAGAATCCTTCAAAACTCTACAAATGACAAATAATGGAGAGAGTGTAGAGAAAAGGGAACCCTCTTACACTGTTGGTGGGAATGTAAATCAGTACACCCACTGTGAAGAACAGCATGGAGGTTCCTCAGAAAACTAAAAATAGAATTACCATATGATCCTGCAATCCCACTCCTAGGCATATACCTGGAAAAAACCATAATTCAATGATACACGCACCACTATGTTCAGAGCAGCGCTATTCACAATAGCCGAGACATGGAGACAACCTAAGTGTCACTCGACAGGTGAATGGATAAAGATGTGCTCTCTCTATATATTTATACATGTATATATATAGACACACATGTACACAATGGACTATTACTCAGCCACAGAAAAGACCGAAATAATGCCGTTTGTAGCAACATGGATGGACCTAGAGATCATCACACTAAGGGAAGTAAATCAGAAGAATGTCAACTACCATATGATATTACTATACGTGGAATCTAAAATACGACGCAAATCGACATACCTACAAAACAAAAACAGAGACAACAAACTTGGGGTTGCCAAGGGGGAAGAGGGGAGGGAAGTTTTGGGAATTTGGCATTAGCAGATGCAAACTATTATATATAGGATGGATAAACAACAAGGGCCTATTGCACTGCACAGGGAACTATATTCAATATCCTGTGATAAACCATAATGGAAATAAATGTGAAAAACCATGTATATGTATGTACAACTGAATCATTTTGCTGTATACCTGAAACTAACAACACTGTAAATCAACTGTTGTTTTTCAGTCACTAAGTCATGTCCGACTCTGTGACCCCATGAACTGTAGCACGCCAGGCTTCACCATCTCCTGGAGTTTGCTCAAACTCATGTTCATTGAGTGGGTGATGCCATCCAACCATCTCATCCTCTGTCATCCCCTTCTCCTCCTGCCTTCAATCTTTCCCAGCATCCGAGTCTTTTCCAATGAGTCAGCCCTTCACATCAGATGGCCAAAGTATTGGAGCTTCAGCTTCAGCATCAGTCCTTCCAATGAATATTCAGGGTTGATTTCCTTTAGGATTGAGTGGTTTGATCTCTGTGCTGTCCAAAGGACACTCAAGAGTCTTCTCCAGCACCACAGTTCAAAAGCACCAATTCTTTGGCCTTTTTTGTGGTCTAGCTCTCACATCCATACATGACTACTTGGAAAACCATACCTTTGCCTATATAGACCTTTGCTGGCGTTTAGCCGTAGGCAGAATTAAATTGTACTAGATGGGGAGGACTTTGACATAGGGCCTGCTATACAGTAACAGCATCTTCGTTGCTTGTCTCCCATGGCCTCAAAGTATTGGAGCTTCAGCTTCAGCATCAGTCCTTCCAATGAATATTCAGGACTGATCTCCTTCAGAATGGACTGGCTGGATCTCCTTGCAGTCCAAGGGACGCTCAAGAGTCTTCTCCAGCACCACAGTTCAAATCAAGACCAACTATACTTCCATAAGATAAAATTTTTAAAAATAGGCCAAAGTGGCTGTCTTAAATTTTTGAAGTTTTTGGTTAGAAAAGATCAGTTGGTTTATTTTTATGATTTTTCTGTTTAGTTTCAAATTATTTGTTATTTTTCTTTCAAAAATCATATATTGTAAATAGAAGACTGTTTTCCTCCATAAGTGAAAAACCAAGTTGGATTTTTAAAAACTGTTTCCTCTTTTAACACTGATTTTTGAAGAATTAGAGATAGTTTGATTTGCTGCATAAGAAAATTGTGGTCAGATAAATACGTCATAGATCTAGGGGAAAATGTTCATATATTTTCTTTGGAGAAATGTACACTTAAGGCCTTTGCCCATTTTTAACCAGGCTTTTCATTTTTGTTATTAAGTTTTAGGAGTCCTCTATAGGTTCTGGAGGGCTTCCATTCAGTGGGTTTGCTGTTTTGTTGTTATTCAGTCGCCAAGTAGTGTCTGAGGCTTCGTGACCCCATGGACTGCAGCACGCCAGGCTTTCCTGTCCATCACCATCCGGAGTTTGCCTAAGTTCATGTCCATGGCATTAGTGATGCCATCCAACCATCTCATCCTCTGTCGCCCTGTACAAAGCAGCAAACCCACTGAATGGGAGAGAATATTTGCAAATCACACATCTGATAAGGGATTCATTTCCAGAAGGTAAATGACACAAAAGGAAGGATAAAAGCCTGAGAAGGACTTAACAGTCCTCTCAAAAAGCCCTCTTAGAAGCTGGTACAGAGCCAGCTCAGCTAGTCTGTGCACCTCCTAAGCATTTGGTAGCTCTCAAACTTGTTTTAAGGCTGAAATTTTTAAAAAGCAGATACTGCGCTGTTTTTTAAAATTGAAATAGAAACAGTGGCCATTCTATCTTCTAACAGAGTAAATCTTTTGAACTCTCAGTTGGGAAGCACTGCCTGCTACAACGAATCTGATTTTTGATGTCTTTGCTTTGACATCATCCAGGACTCACTGGGTGCCCTCCTCAGAGTGGGAGACTCTCTAGAATTTTCAGGCTTCCCTTGTTCCCCTATCAGTTCCTCCCTTTCAGACTCCGTGAGCTGAGCCATTCACAGGAGTCCTCTGTCACCTCCACATGGGTGAGAACTTGGAAATACAATTTTAGAATTTAAAGATGACATCAGTGGCTCAGAGCTAAAGAACCCAACTGCCAATGTGGGAGACATGGGTTCGATCCCTGGTCCGGGAAGATCCCAAATGCCACAGAGCAACAAAGCCCATGTGTCACCACTACTGAGCCTGTGCTCCACAACAAGAGAAGCCGCTGGAATGAGAAGCCGGTGCACCACAATTAGAGAAAAGCCTGTGCAACCACAGAGACCCAACATGGCCAAAAATAGATAAATAAAATTATTTTTAAAATGACATCAGCATATTTGCCAAAAGAACTACACTCTGTGAAATCCCCTTTCTAACCTGAGGAAGATTCAGACCTTGAGTCTGGTCTCTGGTGCAGGGGTCTCCCTGATAGCTCAGCAGTTGTTAGAACAAGTGGAGTCTGAGGCTGGGGAGCAGCATGGCCCTGGAGAAGTTCCAAGCGGGAGCCAGGACCTCAGATGAACATTGGCCCTGCCCTGAGCCCCATACTCGACCACTGTGTGTCCGATTAATAACCATACGCGAGCTAACTAGGAGAGAGATTCTGTGCTGTTCTTACGAAAAACAAAGCACCAGGTGGCATTATACGTGTGGCTGTTTGAAAGTTCTGTGAGAGTAAAGCCCAGCTGTGATCTTGGGACAATTAATTATAAGACATGATTTCAAAGGCTGTAATTCTATTTCAAGAATTCTGCTGATCGCCAGCATTTGAAAAACACTCTCCACCATGCCCGTTTCACAAAGATCACTGTGACATGTTTTGCTTTGGGAATTTCTTTCTCACCAACACTTATAAAAGCATTGAACTGGGTGAAACTGCTACTCTAGACATTTGAAGTTTGTTTTTGATTCAGAAAAGAGAAAGAGAAATGAAAGGGAAAGGAGAGCCATTTAACATCATTAAAAACATCTTTGAAGGTGTGATAGGCTGCTGCTGCTGCTGCTAAGTCGATTCAGTCATGTCCGACTCTGTGCAACCCCATAGCTGGCAGCCCATCAGGCTCCCCCATCCCTGGGATTCTCCAGGCAAGAATACTGGAGTGGGTTGCCATTTCCTTCTCCAATGCATCAAAGTGAAAAGTGTAAGCAAAGTCGCTCAGTCATTTTTGACTCTTAGCGACCCCATGGACTGCAGCCTACCAGGCTCCTCTGTCCATGGGGTTTTCCAGGCAAGAGTACTGGAGTGGGGTGCCATTGCCTTCTCCATGTGATAGGCTAGTGCCATGAAAACCTAGAATGAAATGGAGGACCACAACTTTCCTCACCCTCCTCTGCAGAGATGTAGAAGCCAAATCTATATTAGGGGACCCCTGCACCCCCAAGACACAGCCTGGTTATAGGATGCTCCTGTTGGACAGATCAGTACACATCCAGTCCAGGCAGGAGGCCCCACCAGTCTCTCTCCTGGTCACATCACCTGCCTCCTAATTCTAAATCGTCAATAGAACTTCCCTGGTGGTGCAGTGGTTCCGAATTCGCCTGCCAGTGCAGGAGACATGGCTTCTAACTCTGAACTCGGAGGATCCCACATGCTGCAGAACAACAAAGCCCGTGTGCCGCCACAACTGCTGACCCTGTGCTCTAGAGCCTGGGAGCTGTAGCTGCTGAGCCCACCGGCCGCCACTGCTGAAGCCTGCGCTTGTGCTCCGCAGAAGAAGCCACCGCCAGGAGAAGCTTGCAAGCCACAGTGAGAGAGCAGCCCGGGCTCGCCAAAACTGGAGCAAAGCCCACACAGCGACGAAGACCCAGCACAACCATAAACGAATAAATACATTTCAAAAGGCATCGAAAAAAAGATCAACAGCTGCAAAAAACAACAGCAGAAAGAACACAACAGGCACCTGCTAATTTTCAAAGTATGGTTGTTAAAAAGAGTGAGATGGCTCCATACATGCTGACGTGGAATACCCTCAGTGCGAGAAAGTCACAGAGAAAGTCAATGCGAGCTTTGACTCAGAAGTCCATTTTTAAAAGAAGGAGGGGTGACCTTGGCTTGTCTCCAGGGATATTGGCCAGCCTGGGGCAGAGGACCCCTGGACTGACCTGAGCGCCCTGGCAGGTTCATGGAGGGGAGAATTCCCCCTGACTGTCTGGTAAGGAAGGTATGGGGCTGGGGCAGGACTTGGGGCCCTGGGAGGGCTTTTGGTGAAGCCTGGGCTCTAGGGGCAGGGTACCCCCTTCACATGGTGGGGATGGGGGATCTCAGGAGGCCTGAAGGAGGAGCAGATGTCGTAAGTCAAGGTCATTAGACCCTGCCTCAGGCAGGAAGAGCGCTTTCTGAGGGTCTTCCCCCGACCTGCTGCTGAAAAATGTACAAAGCAACCTGGAAAAACCAGCCAAGGTCGAGGCTTGTGAGCCCAGAACTTGTACCTGTGACACTGGGTCCGGGGAGGTCGGCCAACAGTAGGGCAGCCCTGTGGTCTCCAGCCAAGTCCATCCTCTGAAGGCCGACCGGGGTTCCCCCACCGTGGTTCTCAAGACGGTTCACTTCTTGGCAGCAAAAAGCACAGAACGGCCTGGAACAACCATCTCCAGTGAACGCCTGTCTCCTGCCCACCTCTGCAGATTGGGCCGAAGTCAGCCATCATCTCATCAGAAACTCGAGGCCTGCCTGGAGCTGCGGTGTTGGCTGCACCTGGGAAGCGTTCAGGATGGCAGTGGAGGGAAGCGCCAGGTGCGCTCATCCGCGGCTCAGGGGTCGCCTTGCCCCTGTGGGGAGCACCAGGGCACAGTGGGGTCTGCCCCTTGAGCGCAGTTTCTGAGGGCTGAGCCACCCCTCTGAACACAGCCGACTAGACAGCGTACAAGCAAGCAGCCCTCAGGTCAAGGCTGAGTCAGTAGCCCAGGTTCCAGACAGTCTGTGGACTGCAGATCTCTGGAAAATGGCCTTCTCTCACTCCCCATCGAAGCAGAGGCCAAACAAGAAGCTTAGGGTTTGGCAACCGATTCTGTCTGCTAGTGTGGTTTCTGGAAAGGAGCAAGCAGACGCGGGGGTGACTGTCCGCAGCTTGGCTGTGAGGAGGACAGCGGATCCGGACGAGGAGCAGCGTGGCTGTGGGCTCGTGGAGGGGACCCTGCAGAGCTTCCCCACAGGAGACTGTCGACAGCTGTGGCTTGATGGTCATGTGTGTGACCTGGCTGCCAGTCTGTCCTGGCAGCTCCAAGACTGCAGCCAGTGGGTCACCTCTCCTGACAGTCACTGTGTGCTGAGGGTGGGGCAGCCTGTCACAGTCAGGGAGTCCAGGCTTGGTCTCACTCAGCACCTCAGATGGTGAGGAGGGTGGAAGAGGGGACTGTGTCACCTGAGAGAAGGTCAGATGAGGGGCTGCCTTAGACTCGGAGCCTAATCCAAGAGAGGGATTCAGGAGGACAGGGGGTGAGGTACTCAACCCTCCCCTACTTTCCGAGGGTGTATGGGTATACTCTTCCTGGGAGATGACAAAACATTTCACCTCCTCAGCAGAGTCACAGACAAGGTGACCTAGACATCTGGGCAATTTCCAGGTGGAGCACACTCAGCCCAAGGTCTCCATCGAGCCCGTGGCTGTTGGCACCATGACCAGTGTTTCTTCCTCCTAGCAAGCTTTCTTTTTTAACGTGTGTGTGTGTGTGTGTGTGTGGCTTCCCAGGTGGCACCAGCGGTAAAGAACCTGCCTGCCGATGCAGGAGCCTTAAAAGACGCTGGTTTGATTCCTGGGTTGGGAAGATCCCTTGGAGGAAGGCATGCCAGCCCATTCCAGTCTTCGTGCCTAGAGAATCCCGTGGACAGAGGAGCCTAGTGGGCTACAGTCCATAGCGCTGCACAGAGTCACGACCAAAGCAACTTAGCCTATATCCATCCATACATACAGGTACATATATACACAGATGGTGGTGGTTTAGTTGCTAAGTCGTTCCGACTCTTGCAACCCCACAGACTGTAGCCTGCCAGGCTCCTCTGTCTATGAGATCCTTCAGGCAAGAATACTGGAGTGGGTTGCCATTTCCTTCTCCAGGGGATCTTCTTGACCCAGGGATCAAACCCGGGTTTCCTGAGTTTCAGGCAGATTCTTTACTGACTGAGCTATGAGGGAAGCCCCTACACACAGGTGTGTATATACATATATATAAGCACACAAGCAGTTCAATGTTAGCTACCTGCTAGTGTAGCTCATACAAAAGGGTTAAAATTGTCAGTGAAGATAAGCAGCAAGGCCCTCCTGTATAGCACAAGGAACTGTACTTAATGTCCTGTGATAAGCCATCATGGAAAAGAATATAAAATATATCTATATCTATATATCTATACATATGTGTGTATATCTGAATCATTTTGCTATACAGTAGAAATTAATACAACATTGTAAATCAACTATACTTCAATACAATTTTTAAAAAATTGTCAGTGAGGAAAACCCAAAACGTGTCCCATCATATGAAGGCTCTTCCCTGGCAGGAAATGGGGATAAAGCTGATTTCATCTGATTTCTCCTCTCTTTTGCAAACACAAGTGTAATTGTAAAACAGTATTATAATTCAAAGACCCATTATTGGGCCATTCCCCCCTCCCCCGACTCCAGCTGACATTGGGACCCGGTAATACTACATAAGAAAATCTTTCTCTTTTCCATAACTTCAGTATGCCATTTATAGTAGGAAATCATAGAGAACAAGAACAGTGTTAAAACTTATAGAAGAAAAGCACACAGTGAAAAGAGCCACACTGTGATCAGCAAAGACACAGACGGAGCAGAAAAGGTACCGAGCAAAGCACACACTTGGTGATGGGGTTCCACAGCCACAGGGTTCTTAGATCTGACCTGCGTCAGGCACATCACCTCCACCTTCAAAACACTCTGACCTTCTCAGGTCCCTCCCTAGACATATTTAACATTTAGAAGCTATTTTCAACAACCGCACTAAAATTTTTCTTAACAAGTTTTGTGTTTGGAAGATTTTTTTGTTTCACCCTTGGCTAAATGTAGGCCAAGCTTGACAACTGTATTTTTTATTTCAACTGAAAGTAATTGTATAAAACCCCTGTTTGCTCTGTTACTGCCTTAACAATCTCAATCTTCCTTAAATAGCTATTCATCTAATAACATGGCCCCGCCTGTTTCATTTCTCTTTAATCTCTGCCTTTCATTAAGTCGCTAAAGACACGCAGCTGTGCTTTTTAATCCATGGTGACCGCCCATTTGGAAAGAGATGATTTCTCCTAGCTCTTTGTTCCTCTACCCTCTCACCCCAGGAAGATAGTCAGGTTTGGTTCCACTAAGAACACACACCTGTACTGGGAATTCCCTGACAGTCCAGGACGCCGTGCTTTCACTGTCAGAGCCCGGGTTCAGTCCCTGGTAGGGGAACTAAGATCCTGCAAGCTGCACAGGAAACTAAATAAATAAATAATATACAATAGAAATTTAAAGTCAGCTATTCAAAAGAAGAATACTCACCTGTATCAATCCCGCCAGGTGATCATGTTAGGTTAGGTGAAAGCCCGACACCTCCGTAAAGCAAGGTTTCTACTCAGCGGACTCTCATTAACATCAGGTTTACTAATGTCATTCAAGAAGCAATGCCTATTGGCCAGTCATAACAAATAAAAGTCAGACATAGGCAAACACAGACAAATGCACAAACCTGAAGGCTGGGACTGTGACCTGGGATGCGGGACTCTAACCAGACCCTCTGAGAACCTATCATGTTGTCTCTCCAGGGTGGGACTCTAACCTGCAAGCCCGATGAGGTTATTAGACAATTTAGGCACAGATACATTTTAACACGGATACTCACCCCCAAAGACACCCGAGGCTGATCCAGGAGCTGTTCTTTTCAAAAGCAAAGTAGCTCTGAGAAACCTGGAGCACCACGATGGGGAAGCAGGGACCATCCAGGCAAATTCGGTCTGAGTTGGCTGGTCAGGATCAGTGGTGAGGGCCCATGCCCGTTGGGGGCTACAGTGACTTGGGCAGGTGGTCACAAGACTTGACTCCCTTTGTGGTTGCCAAAATTGTTCCTGGGCAACAGCTTGCTGCCTGGGACACACTGAAGCCAATGTTATGGCACCAGCTTTTGAGAAAAGAAAGAACTTTATTGTGGGGTCAGCCAGCAAGGAGACAGATTCGAGAGCCTTCTGTCTCCATGCTGGTCCACCTGGCAGTAAACCTTTCTCTTCTCAAGGCTGGTGTCACAGTATTAACTCCTGTGCAGCCAGGCAGTGAGTCCTTCCTCTGTAACAGTACGGCAACATTTGAATAAAAAAATTAAAAATATCACATAAGAAGTATGAACTTAAAAAGTAAATACTGAGCTTGCACGTTATAACTTTGTGAAATAAATGCAGACTACACAATACCTCCTTGTGAATAAAACGGGACATTTCAAACGTATTCCAGGGCCTTTGCTGGTGGTCTGATGGCTGGGACTCCATACTCCCAGTGCACGGGGCCTGGGTTTGATCCCTGGTCAGGGAACTATATCCCGCATGCCACAACGAAGACTGAAGACCCCACACAGCCAAATACATAAAATAAACAAATATTGAAACTATTTTTAAAAACCATTGGCTCAGACAGTAAAGAATCTGCCTGCAATGCAGGAGACTCAAGTTTAATGCCTGGGTCAGGAAGATCCCCTGGAGAAGGAAATGGTAACCCACTCCAGTATTCTTGCCTGGGAAATCCTAAGGACAGAGGAGCCTGGTGGGCTCCATGGGGTCACAAAGGGTCAGACAAGACTGAGTGACTAACACTCCCACTTTCAATGTAACTATCACCCAGCCAACAGTTCTCCATACATGGCCAATCCCATTTCACTTTCATCCCCCACCTGGCAAGTCTCAGCTACGGGACTGGTTCATCAGTAACTGCTCATGTGATTGTTTTAAGGAACAGATGATATAACAGAAAGCACTCGATTCAGAAGGTAGAAAGCAAAGTCAGGAAGATTCGACACAATGCTTACCTCCCTTCAGTCAAGCCCCACCCCCAGAGGCAACGACTCTAACTCGTTTCTAACTAATTTTAAATTCTTTTAAACGGAGGACCTCTTCCATGAAAAGGAGATTTCACCTAAGAAACCAACATAGGAATCAGTAGACTGAACTTGGTATATTTCATCGGCGGCGCCCATGGTGAGAATGTCAGGTTGGACTATACTTATAGATGAGTCAATATTTGTGACTCGACTCCACTGATCCTGGAATCACCTGAAGACAGACGCTAATCAAAACTAAACTAATTAAAGCGCACACTGTGCACCTCTGCCTCAGCAGCACGATAACTGTAAAAACAAGAAGGGCCTCAGCACTCGTTTCCTGGAGTCCCAGCAAGTGAGGAAACAGAGGTACAACGGTGGCAAAGGAGGGCTCAGAATCCGGTTCTCCCACGTCCAGCGCTCTGCCCACCGAGTGTCCTACGTTCCATGCTGGAACACACTTGGTCCATGTGACAGGCATCGCCATGACCTGTAATTGAGGGCAGATGCTGCAGGCTCTGAAATTTGCCATTGGAGAGGAATCCTAAGCATCTGCTATTGAATGTTTGATGGAACAGCCAACGGTGTGTTTCATGTGCCAGAGTTGGCCACAGACAACTCTTCCCAGGACTCGAGACATTCTCCAACAGAACCCATCTGATGAAACATCACCAAGGCCCACCCCCACCCGCCCCGCACCCTGTGGATTCTGCTTCTGTCCCTGGGCTCACAGCAGGTAGGTCACCTTAAGCTCACAACACTTTTGTGTAGCACTGAAAAGATCGTAGTTTTCTCTGCATCCAACAGTTCACACATTCCTCCTCCTTGCGGGCGGGTGCTTGTAACCCTGGTTTTACATAAAAGAGAATGAGATTCAGACTCGCTTTGTGACCTTCCCAGGACATCCAGGCAATGCTGCAGCTTAAACCACAGCCTGAGGCCCCACCCAGCTCACCATCTTCACATCTTGTCTGGCTCACAGATGAAGCTGGGCACGTGTCCTGATTTAAGGTGAAAATATAAAACTTGTCCATGGTTTTGGAAGCCTGTGTGTACAGTATGTGTTTATCTTGGCACCAGTTCTAATTTGCTGATTCAGGAAAGGGCGTGTCCAGCAGGAGGCAAGCAGGACATGTGCAGGATTACATGTAGTTGAGCTTCTGGAGCACAAGATGGGAGCCAAGCAGGAGTGACAGCAGAGACTAGGGAGGTGGGCAGGAGTCACTCTCGGAGGTGGACTATACACCATTAGGAGCTTGGCTGTTAATCCTCTAGGGAGTAGGCAAAAAGTAACTGTAGATTTAAAGCCAGAAGTGTGGAGATTTTGCACTTTGCAAAGGTCATGTGGTGACTATAAGGAGGATGGGTTGAAGGTGCCAGGACCAGAGGCAGAAAGAGCAGCCTGCGGCTGCACCTGGGCCAAGTGAGAGCTGCAGGGGAGTGGGGGGGGGGGCGGGGTGGAGGGGGCCAGGATGGGACATGAGACCCTGTGGCCAACTAGGGGAGCCCATGGGAAATGCTCACTTATTTGCACCCTAATGATATTGGGCTTCTCAGGTGGCACTAGTGGTAAAGAACACGCCTGCCAATGCAGGAGACTAAGAGACATGGGTTTGATCCTTGGGTTGGGAAGATCCCCTGGAGGAGGAAATGGCAACCCACTCCAGTATTCTTGCTTGGAGAATCCCATAGACAGAGGAGCCTGATGGGCTACAGTCCAGGGGGCCGTAAAGACTCAGACACAGCTGAAGTGACTTAGCACGCACACACGCTATTGTTATTAGGCAGAATAATATGTGCCACAATTCCCTGGTTTCACTTTTTTATTGGAAAAATTTTAAGATATAATGAACGCACAGCCAAATGACAGGTATTCAGTGTTCAGCCAAGTCGGTTCTGACAGCTGTGTGAGCCATGTAGGCAGAAGGATGGTGGCTGGCCAGTGACTTCAGGTGCAAACACGAGGGGGAGTGAGCACCTTTTTCCTTCCCTTTCTCATGCTATGTCCCGAAGACATGCGGGAGAGGACAGAGTCAGCACCACAGCCTTGGAGGTTTTTCCCTCCAATCTGGATGACCCTAGAGAGATTGCAGAGGGCTGGAGGGCAGAGCCGGGAGCGACAGGAGCTTGGTGTTTAGTGATGCTGGAAGTCCCACAAATGCAGGGGTCAGGACGGCACTCGGCCCAGGTCACCGCCAGGCCCATCCTCAGCACAGACAGCACTTGATACCAAAAGACGCGGCTTCCGTTTCAGCTTGTCTTGATGACAGATTTGTTCTTTTAAAAATGTCACAAAACAAGTAGAACTGGAAGTTATGCTTATGTTTCTCTGTGGCTCATTTCATGTTCTTTTGATAGTTCCAATATGTTTCTGCTCTTGAAAAACTGGTTTTGGCCTGAGACAGTGAGAACTATAGCTAAATGTCTTGGGAGGGCCAGGGGAGGGTGAGGGTAGTGGCCAGGACTGGGACTGGACGGACTCTGGGGGGGGACAACTTCACCCAACTGGGGTGGTGGGTTTCGTGGCAGATGGTTTCCAGTAGGTGGGCAGTAAACTGGACTTGGCTGTGATGATGACTGTTCAGAAGTCTGGTTGCCCGTCAAGGAAATTCTATAAAGCCTTAGCCATATTTATGAGAATTCTCACAATATATTGTCAAGTTAAAAAAAAAAAAAGACTGCATTTCATTGGCCCAGTTCTGTAAGAAAAAGTACACAGGTACATGTGGGTAGAGAAAAAACACTAGAACATTGGGTTACTTGGGATTTGGGGCTTTAAAGAACAGACTCACTGAAATTTCTCAAGAAAAATGGCTTGTTGCAAGAAAAGTCCCACACAAGAATACAGGAAAAGCAGAAAACATGAGGCTGAGATCATTCTGGGTTCAGGCAGGCCTGAGCCCGTGCCATGGGGGGCTTCGCTCTGTCTTGTGACTGGCCAGCCTGTGACACCCCTTTCTGTTCCTCTTCGATTCCTGCGTGCACAGGACCTGCCGGGCTGCACTGGTCCTCCTGGCGTCACTCTTTCAGCTAGGCCCCACTGCGAGCAACTCCTGGACCTGGGGAGAGAACAGCTGGGGTCCACATCGTGGGGTCCGCCTCACCGTCAGATCGCGGCTGGGAGGCAGGCTGCTTTAGGTGGGACACCTCTGCTTCCTGGTCCAGCCGGCATGGGACCTGGCTCCCAGGGTTACCTGACCGGCAGAGCAACCCCAGGTGTGCTCAGATCATGCACACACACGTTGACCTAATCATGGATGATGGGAGAGGATGCAGTTCTGCATGATGCCGTGGCGCCCCCTAGAGGGCGGTCGTCACCCGCAGGCTTCAGACCGGCAGGTGAACGCCCCTCACGCACCCCTTGTCCTGCAGTGTGGAGCAAGGCTAGCTTCCCGCTGCTGTCTTGCTCTGTGCTCAGTGTGGATTGGAAGCATCCGGAAGAGCCCCAGACCCGTCTGTCCCCATTTCTCAGGAGAAACATCTGAATTCGAGAAATAATTTAATCATTCCCCACCCCCCAATCGCCCCTCTCCGCCAATCCATTCTGTGAACCCATTACTATCAGGAAAATCAAGCAGTAAATAGTTTTCTCCTTTGCCCTACGTTCAGTGGACGTTTCCTTTTCTTTTTATCTAGAAATCAAAGAGAGAAAAAGAATGGGAGAGTCTTGTTCACAAAGACATGGCTGTTAGGAGACCTGAGTGCCGGAGGATGGGCCGCAAAAGCCCACACCTCTGGGCGGTGGGAAGGCCGGGGCCTTGCTGTTTGAATACCGTCTCCAGAGTCACCGAACACCTGCACCTCCTGAACATCACTCAAGATTCCTGATCAGTGAGTATGTGTTCTTTAAAGGGGTCAGGTCCCCTTCTGGAGCTTGGAGAGGAGCCTGCCTGGCGCCCTGCCACAGCCCAGGGATTCCTTGAGTCTGTGCTCTGGGCCCTTGTAGAAGGAGCTCTTTGTGTCTGTACTCATGTCAGAAGGTCCCTGGGAGGAAACCTGGTAGGTCAACTCAGAGGATGCATAAAAGGAGGGTTTTAAACACTCTGGGAGACAAGGTTTGTTTTAATAAACTAGCAATCACCTTGGAACAATGACACGGCTCTGCTTCCTCCTCCCCCCAGGGTGCTGCTGCTGCTGCTAAATCACTTCAGTTGTGTCCGACTCTGTATGACCCCATAGACAGCAGCCTACCAGGCTCCCCCGTCCCTGGGATTCTCCAGGCAAGAACACTGGAGTGGGTTGCCATTTCCTGCTCCAATGCATGAAAGTGAAAAGTGAAAGTGAAGTTGCTCAGTCGTATCTGACTCTTAGCGACCCCATGGACTGCAGCCTACCAGGCTCCTCCATCCATGGGATTTTCCAGGCAATGGTACTGGAGCTGCCAAAGTTGCTGGGTACTTTAGGAAACAGGCATGGACAAGGACACTCCAGCTCAAAAATGTCACGGAGGCCCCGCTGCTGGGCTGGAGGGAAGGGGATGTGGTACAGCCATGTCCCACAGCCGGTCAGTCGATGGAGCAGCAGAGGCGAGCCCTAGGTTAGTGTGCTTTACTTGATCAAAGTACATTCTTCTTAAAGATCATTCTCGTGGGGTTTTAAAAATCAAGGTTTGGAGTTTCTTGCTAAGGTTCTTGTTTATTCTGATTAGTTTAAGGAAGTTGAGATGTGGCTGTTTAAATGACTACTGGGCCTGACTTTATATTCTTAAAGTCTTTTATAAGGATAATGAAGTAAATCCCAGGTAAGAGAAAACACAGACCATAGGACTATCTGTCTTAAAATCTTTTTGCTCAAATCTTAGATCCTGTTTGGAATTACTTATTAGAATTTAAGAAATGAATATATGTCACTGGTCTGTCAGAAATGTGACTAGATCAACAGTTTGGGGGATTTTCAGTTACTATCAAGACTCCCACTGACAAAGAATTTTGTCCTTGTCATACGTTGTTTATTAGAGATCAGGTAGCTAGTCATTGAGAGGGACTCAGTTTTTGCTGGGCGACAGAAAAGATTTTTTAAGGAAAAATATTTTATAGGAAAATTCTGCTAGTGTCTTTTTGAAAATTTTAGTTTTAGGTAGGTATTTCTGAAGAGGCAACACATGCTCATGGGTCAGAGTTCAGGGAATAAAAGGGCGTGTCCCTTCCCATCCTGTCCTTCAGCCTCATGTTTGCCCGCTCAGCGCCAGTCAAGGTTTTCATCCTGCGAATCCTTCCAGGTATTTTATGTGTACAAGCGAAAGTGAGCATTGTAGAATACCATACGTTTTAGGGTTCCTCAGTTGGCAGCCCCATGGAGCAGCTACAGAAGCAAACAGAAAATATTCCCAGCAACCCAGGTCTCCTGGGAACGGACCTGAGCTTGTTTATCCGAAAGGATAATGTGAGTGGGAATGGGACTAGATGTAACCGCTGGAATCAAACGCGTCGGAATGCTCCTTTAGGCAAAACCTACCACAGACACCTGTGGTATGCCTGCTGCCTCACTGACTGGCCGCCCCCCTTGTCTGTCCAACTAATACACATGCTGAGGGACCCTAAGAATAAAGACACTCAGAAATGCCACCACTTCCTGTCAGCAAGATCTGTACCCCAGAACAGTACAGACATCCATTCCACAAGTATTTGCTTTATTCCCCAAATGCCCATAGGCATAAGTTTCAAAAGTTTAATTATCAATACTCCAATTTATTTTCTTAAAAAACCCCCCAAACCTGAGGAACCTACTAGCAGTACCTGGAAGAAAATCTCACCAACAAGCCAGGGGGAAAAGCCACTTAAACAAGCGCAAAGCCAAAAATGTTACAAAAACTATAGAACATGACCCCAAACGCTGTCCAAAGGCAGGGAATACAGGATCTGACTTGGCCGATGGAAGGAATACTCAGCACAGGTGTTTGTACTCAACATGGAGAGTGTAGAAATATTAGTAAGTATTTCCTGAGTTCCCTGTGGCCCAAGTATAGGCTCTAAGTAAGTTCTTAAATGTTTTGGCGGCCAAGAGTTAGCCACCTGGTTGTGGTGGGTGTTTAGTTGCTAAGTCATGTCCAACTCTTTGTGACTTCATGGACTATAGCTCGCCAGGCTCCTCTGTCCATGGGATTTCTCAGGCAGGAATACTAGAGTGGGTTGCCATTTCCTTCTCCAGGGGATCTTCCTGACCCAGGGATTGAACCCAGGTCTCCTGTATTGCAGGCAGGTTTTTTTTTTACCATCTAAGCCACCAGGAAAGCCCCAGAGTTAGCACCTACTAAATTATAAAATTAAAGATTATAACAAATTATTGTTGCATTATCCTCTTGTGAATTATGAATAAGCTTAAAATAACAGATGTAGCAGTGGAGGAATAAGTCCTTGTTGATTAATGTTTAGAATATCCTTTATTGAAACTCAAAGCACATTTTTTTTTATCCTCAGAAAATGTATCGTGCTTGAGAGTCAAACTGGCTTTCAGACAAGTTCTTTTCGTTCTTTGGCTAAAGTACTATTTCTTGACTGATTTACTAAATTATATTAGTATGAATTTTTACCATGTTAGGCAAATAAAGGAGAAGGAAATGGCAACCCACTCCAGTATTCTTGCCTGGAGAGTCCCATGGACAGAGGAGCCTGGTTGGCTGCTGTCCATAGAGTCGCACAGAGTCGGACACGACTGAAGCAACTTAGCCTGCATGGATGCACTGGAGAAGGAAATGGCAACCCACTCCAGTATTCTTGCCTGGAGAATCCTGGAGATGGAGGAGCCTGGTGGGCTCCTGTCTATGGGGTCACACAGAGTTGGACACGACTGAAGTGACTTGGCAGGGAAATAAAAAATATTAATTGCCAGACCTCAAATGAAAAACTGCAGGTGTGAAAACATTTTAATGCAGATTTTCTGTTGTTTGATGGTGAGATGAAAAGGCATGAGGCGAGCCTGGCGGGGTGAGTGGGATCAGACTGGGGGCCTGAGAGGCCTGCTGAGGAGCCGGGTCTTTATCTGAGTCCATTGCAGAGCCACCGTTTTAAGTGGACATCTGATAGGATCTGCTGAGTTCATTCATCCATAACCCAGTCAAGGCCAGCCTCCAGGGTGCAGGGTACTGTGTTTAAGGCAACCACACAACAGAAAAATAAGGCCCCTTCTTCATGGGCTCTGAATGCTGGATGAGAAGAGATGAGTAACAAGAGGCTGACTGGTAGATACTTTTGGGGGTGCTGTCACTGCCTATTAAAACAATGGAACTGGAGGGGGGTCATGGGGAGGGGTTGCTGCTTTAGAAACAGAGGTAGAGGCCTTAGCTGAGGTCTGAGTCAGAACAAGGAACCAAAATCTGCACAAACAGCAGAAGTGGCTGAGGAAACAACTGCAAAACCCAAGGGTAGAGTGAAGCTGCTGTGCTGGGGGCAGAGCCAGCAGGGGTGGACAGAGGAGAGAGGTGATTTGAGTGACGAGGTTGCTGAGGCCACAGGCTGGGGAGCTAGGGAGTTATGGCCATAGACCCGGGGCGCCTAGTGTCTCCTTTCCTTACTTCTTTAAATCAAGTCTGACCCTGAGTTCCGTGGCAACCAACGTCAGCCCGAGGCTGTCACCTGCCCTGTGTCTCACAGAGCCCTGGGGCCAGTGTGGGGCCCCTGAACAATGAGAGCTGAAACCTCCAGAAAGAGGCATCTGCAGGCTCAGGAGCCTGCCCCTCTGCGTGAGCTGCCAGCCCTCTCAGAGCTCCAGCCTCGTCCAGGGCCTGCAAAGGCCCCAAGGTTGGCGAGGCCCAGACCCCTCTGCAGCCTGCTCTGCGCTCTCTCCCCTCCCCACAGCAGCATCCCCAGGGGCAGGTGAGGCTTCTGGGAAACAAAAGCAGGAAGTCTGCCTGCCTGATTCCTCCTGGGCACCTCAACCCTCTGGGACACAGGAACACTGAGGCCTGGCTCTCCGCCTGGAACTGGAGCTAGGATTAGGTGCTGATGACCACAGTCTCAGAGGCTTGCCGTGGCTTCAGTGTGAAGCACTGAGCTTCAGGGGCAGGAACCATCAAGACACTGCAGGGGTGACCATGTCTGAATGAGGGGTGGGGTGGGGGAGGGAGACTACTTTCAGGCAGAGGGGCATCTCTGCACTCTCCAGCTTCCTCCATCAGTCCCAACAGCACCAGGAGGACTGGAGACCCTTCTTTCCTCATCTCTGCTCTTCAAGCTCTCATTTCAGAAGCCAGATGGCAGGGTTGTAGCTGCCTCTATCCTGCCAGCACAACTTCAAAATAAAAAGATGTGAATTTGTTTTTTGGAGGTTAGGAAAAACCTCTAAGAACTCAACAGCCACAACTCCTAACCAGCAGCTGCAGGCTTGTCTGTGGGCACTGTGGCCTGGAGCTGATGGGTCTTCAATAGCAGCCTGCTGCCTGGGGTCCGCCCCACCAAATTCTCAAATTCAGAGGTTCCCCCTCCTGACTCCAACCCTCCCTACGTCAGCTCCTCACAACCGCCGGCCCTGGACACCATCAGCAAAAGAACAGCTTTCTGGATCAAATGAATAACCTTTCCTGAAATTGATTCTACCCCTCAGGTCCATCACCCCTGATGTCAAGCAGGCGGGCAAGGACAGCCTGTCCCCTGGGCCTTTCCTCTCCACTAGGCTGTCACAACGCAGAGTCTGGGAACAGCCCTGACCTCACTGCACGAGAAGCCTAGGGCACTCAGCGCCAGCAGCCCTGCCTGTTGAGTCAGGGTGGGGCCGATAGGTAGGCCTCTTACCCACGGCATTCTCAGTGCTCCTGCTGACCAACCGACCAACCCTTGGAAGTTCACATGAGGTTGTGTGGCTTCACAAGGCCCGAAGGGCAAGGAGAATGTATGTATCTCATTCCAAGTTTTCCCCATGTTGGAGTAAAGCCCATGAAAAAGCAGAGAGCAAACTTCTGAAAGAGCCTTTGTTTCAACAGATCTGTAGGGATGTCCAGAGAGAGGGTGACATGTCTCAGCTGACCCCTTAAACAATAACTGCACCAGACAGAAATGGCAAACTTATTCTGGTTTGCCACGTCGACATTAACAAAGAACACTGCACACTCATTTCAATTTTTTATTAAAATACTTTTTTGTTCATAGGGACAACCAAAGGAAAAAATACATAATTTTATATGTCAGAGATCATGTAAAATACAATAAACATAAACTCTTGGGAAAGAATAGATTTTAAAAATCTTCAATGAAGATTTCATTAAAAACAAACTTTAAATATGTGGCTTTTTACATTTACCTCATTTTCCAGAAGTCTTGGTTTCTTTTCTCTATTGTGATGCTATTCTATTAGTAAAGTTATTCAAATATCCAAACATTTTATCAATTTTGCTTTCTAAAACATTAGAAATCATATTTCTAAACAAATGACTCTCTTTTATAGCATCTATGTATCTTACTGCACTTGGATTATCATTTGATTTGGTACTACTGTTGTGAGCACAGTCTTAGTAATAATTAGATGTTATTGGGGGGCTCAGAAAAGCACAGACATGTCTTACTAAAGGACTGAAACTTTTATATATGACTTTTAGAACACCTACTGGTTCAAGATTTAATTTTTTTGGATCTAGTTATAAAAAAGGTAACAAAATGACTTTTGATTTTTTTTTAAACCAGAGCTTCAATATAGAAGTGAATTGTGCTTAGAATGATAATAGATGGTATAAATCATAGAAGAGCTATCAGTTTCCCAAATGCTATACTTTTAATTTGGAAAACTATTGTTCAAAACCTGAAATACATTACAGAATTGGAAACGGAATTGTTTAGGTGAATCCTTTCTTTTCACTCCTTCGTAAGTCTAAAGGTTAAGTAAATTTGAATGTAAAACTTACCATTATATTTAGGGATAATTTCTATTGGGAGAAATAGTGATAAGAAAAATCAGTTAAAACACAACATAGTTCAAGAAATTATTCTTCCAATAAGTGATATTATATTTTAGAGTTTAATAATGAACACCAAAAAAGGAAGATAAATGCAATTAAAAGAAAAGCTTGCTGACATATTTATGGAAAATTAAGCATGTTGTCAATAAACACAAAAGCATTCCTCTATTCCTAAGTATAAATGACTCTGAAAAACAGTAAAGTGGAAATGAAGCAGCTGGCTGCAGATTTCTTTAAAATTTTCTCTCAAGTTCAATAAAACCTTTGGTTTTATAGTTATTAGTGAAGAAAGGGAGCTAATGTTTGTTTTCAAGGCACTTGTAAACAGAGGCATTCTAGGTAAAAGTAAGAAGACATCCCAATGTTTTCTCATCTGAAAAATACATCCATGAGCTAAATTTCAACTTTTTAAAAGGCTAAAGTACCTTGAGTGTTCATCAGAGTTATGAAAGAGAGAAAAGGTATCAAGTCTTTATATTTTATGAAAGTTAATCATAATATCACATATGATCTTATAACTACTGTTCAGATAATGAATACGAAAACCATTATCTATTTTTATATACTAAAATATTTAGATATACAAAGAGGTATTCCTAGAAAGTTATTTATAATTCAAATATATACTATTTGAGAAATTAATAATTTTGTAAAGCTAAGAGTCTCTGAACATAAACATGTACGTTTCAGTTTCACCCTTGAAGATCAAGATTTTATTACCAAGAAGGTCACATACTATTTAAGCTTATCTTCACTGACACAATGTTCTGTAGTGTATTTAGAGTTAATGTCGTCTTGAACAGAATTATCTGGGGGTTGGGGTGGGGGCAGGCAGCAGTTCATAATCTTAACCTCCTAGTGTGTGATTACCTATGTTTAAGGAGAACACTTGATTCAGATACAAACCTAAAGGACAGGTTACAAAATAACAAAATAATGAATGTAAATAGTTTTGTTTCTATTAGAATCCAGGCATTTTCAACCCTCCTCGTTCACACCTGGATTCTCTGCTCTGTCCCCTCCGACCACCCGTCCACTGGAGGACGCGGCACTAAGCCTGAGCGGGCTCATTTCCCCATCCAGCAAGCACAGGGCTGCCATCTCCATACAAGGGGCGCTGTGTCCCTGGAGTCCAGGTGGCAGTGGTTTCCCATTCCTGGAGCTCTTTACACTGGTACCTTAAGTCAGAGAAAGCTCTCCCTTCTTGCTTACCAAGCCGTCCTCTTCACAAAGCCTCAGGAGTGCCAGGCAATTCTTGTAAAGATGCTCCTTATGACCTACACCAGCACTCTGGGCCTGGGTTAGAGGAGGAGAGACTCTCCCTACAGCTTTGTCATATGTGGAGTGCAGAACTGAGTCAGAACCAGAGAGTTCTACATTGTAAAATACAGTAAGCGTTTACCTTCAAAAACCAACGTAAAGGGGTTTCAAATTAAACTTTTACGGTGATCTTTCGGTGAGATCTCAGAATGATCTATATGACTATCTACCCTACGCACAGAATGGGTAAATAATACCAGGCACAGTGGAAAATGGCAAACAACTCTAAAAACTCAGCGTCCTAGGAGTAGTACAATGAAGAAATCATAACTCATTAACATGCTCTAAACCTTTGACACAAGAGGCTTCTGGAATGTGGCAGAAAACGACAAGAGGCTTTGTGTTAGAAGCCTCTCCTTTCGGCAGGCATTCTCTGTGCACTTGCTCCTCAGATGACCAAGGCTGTAGGTGTTTCGAAGAAAGGGCTCCTGCAAGCAGCAGGCAGGAAGAGCAGTTAGAATTGGAAGCCAGAACAACCCTCGATTTGTCAGACTTTAAATGTAACTCGGTCCAAACTCTTTACATTTTCTCAATCTGCTGCATTTGGATGCAACCAGGAGACATCACTGAATAGCTTTCCATATCACACCTCTGACGAAACTGCTTCTGTCTGTACATCTTCTCCTTCCTTAAAACATGCAGTTCATACATTTGACAGTTTTGCTACCATAGTCGATGCACTCTGGGCCGATGCACTCGCAGCAGGCATTGTGGAACCAGCGATACTTGGAAGCACCCATGGACTCACAGGATATTTTACACTGATGTATGGACATGCAGTCATCAAAGTAAACCACGGTACACATGTGTTCTGAAAAACCAAAGATTAAGTAAGGTTTCAGAGCAATGCATAGGAAAAGGAGGAAATGCTCTAATACCTAGCCGAACACTGCTAACAAGTTATTTATCTAAGCTCTCTTGCTGTGAGCCTGCCCAGGATGGTGGGTGAGGTGCAGGGAAAAGAACACATCTGTAATCACACTGAGGAGGGAGTCTCCTGCTCCAGCTCAGACACACAGGGCTTCCCTCACCGCTGCCTCAAATTTCACTTTGACCTGGAAGGAGACCATTGGGCACCTCTGATAAGGAGAGGATCCTCCAGCTAAAACAAGTTTGGGAAATACTGTTCCAAATTTATACTGAGAATTTACAATAAAATAAACTTAAGAAATTCAAAGGATGCACTGTGGTTAGCAATGTGGCACAACTCAGCACTGGTTATTAGAAATTACCCTGGTTGGTGTCTCTAGTAATTAGCTTCGTGCTTATTATTAGTTCATGAATTTGAATAATCTTTGAGAAAAACTTATGAATTATTTAACATCTAGCATGTTGATTATCTGTATTTCAATAATGGGAAAGTGGTAGTAAGACATATTTGTACATTTCTGATGTTCCCCAGACCCAGAATTTGTCTTATAAAGCACTTTAAACTGAGGGGAATTACGGATTCTTACTCTTTATTATCAAAAACTGATCTGCTTTTACTGTTGAGGGCTGAAGCTTACACTACTTCAGATAGGTAGGCTTGTAATGGAGGGCACAAGAAAGGGAAACAAAAAAGCACAAACTATACTGCTTGTGCATAACGCATCTCAGATTATAAGAAATAACTGTAATACTCAAACCTGTCTTATTCTTCCACAGTGGACCTGTGTGGAGAGTTGTATTTGGAAACATCACAGATTTTATGAAAGTTACATCCCTCTTACATTCCAAAGTTCAGGTGTGACTGCTCACTAAGACATGTTCCTAAACACGCTTCTCCAAGTCTTACATGCCACTCTTTCATTCAGTTTCCGGGCTGACCAACAACACTCACTTGCAGACCACTGGCTGGGCCCAGGCTACACCTGGAAATCAGGTGCCTGTAATACCAGCTGGCTCATTACAAAACTGAGCTGATGGCCTGGCATCATTCATGACATCAATGCTATTACAGAAACCTGGGCTCCTAGGACGCTCCAGATGTTACCTGACGATGAACAGCTCTGCATAAGGTAAGCAACTGTTGCTGTCTCATGAAAATAACAACGAAAACCTAATGCAAATAAAATTAGAACCAGGTTATCTATTTTTCAGTGTAGGCTTTATCATCGAGAGTCTGAAAGAGTTGTGAGAACAACTCCTTGTTTACTCAGGGATGGGTTATTAAAGTCCAGAACTTACTTAAGACTGTACACACTCAAAACCAAAAGCTGCTCTAAAAGATGTTAAAACAGGCTTCACAGACCACACAGAAAGCAAGGGGGGCAAGAGAGAAAAAGTCGACTTTGGCAGTTACCTTTGTCACTAGAATATGGAGCGTGAACGTTGTTACTGGGAACAGACACATTTTGGTGGTGGGGTTGGTTCACGGTTTCTAAAAATGAAACCAGGTTCTCGTGATGTGAGAGCTCTTCTGCAACAGGGAAGGAGACGATGTTCCAGTTCAGCTGGGTGTCTCCTTCTGTGAGCGCTCGGAAGAGGGAAGGGATGGGCTCGTGAAGCTCCTCCACTGTGCTCTTCGAAGTTGGTGGCGTGTCGCTATAGTTTCGAGGGTTACACATACCTGGCGGAGGGGGTGGGGGTGGGGGGTTGTGTGTGTGGGGAGATGGGAAGGAAGGCAAAGGGAATAAAATTTCTTTTTTTCACTGATTGAAATGTCATGAGATATTATTAGGTAGTGCCTTGAAACCCAAGCTGCAAAATAGTAAGGTCAGGTGCCTTCTAATATTGTACACAGACACTTTCCTAGCTTTTTGGCTAAGAGGGCCTAGAGGCAATGACACCCTAGTAATTGAGTACACCAAGGGCCCAGATCTTGTTTTCTAAATACCTATACTTGGCTAAGAGGAACAAAGCTCCTTGGGGAAAAGAGTGACTCCAGAGGTGGGTTAGGGAATGTCCAAAATGACCCTGGGACACCTTTCTGTGCCAGAAAGTAAGGAAGTGATTAATGAATGATGGGACATGCCAAAAGACATGGGAGGCAACCTGAAAAGGCTCCCATTGGCCAAACTGACAATTTTAACATTAAAATAAATACTGACAATAATGGATTACCACTCTATGCCAAATTGACAATTTTAACATTAATGGATTACCACTCTATGAATAAAATAGCGATTTATGAGTCCTTATATTATAAATAAATGAATTTAAAAATGGAGGAGAAGGGAAGGTTCTTTTAGTCTTCTAGTCTATAGGAAACATAGAGGACAGAGCAACAAGTTAAATAACCACAAGAAGCTCTCAGTCAGATCCAGAAGGTGGCATATTTTCCACCACAACTCTCTAGTGCCTTCATCAAGTCAATGGAATTTTAAAAGGTGATGAGGGGAGGTGGAACTTTTTTAGAATAAAAGAAACTAAAGAAACCTAACAATCAAATATACTAAGTGGACTCTGATAGATCTTGCTTTGACTAAAACAGCAATAAACAACCCTTAGGCAACTAGGGCAATCTGAACAGGACTGGGTGTTAGACATGAAGAAGTACTGTTAAACATGTTAGCTGCGGCACTGATATTATGTTATGTAAGGAAACTCACTCTTTCTTCAGATGAATAACTAAAGCAGTTTGGAGGTACAGTAAAACTATGTATTTACTTTCTAACAGCCCAAACAAACAAGGCGGGGACAGACACACAGACAGATGATGGGCGGAGCAGGCATGGCTGATGGCACTGGGGACCATTAAACAGCAGTTCACTGTGCTCTCTATTTCTGTGTATATTTGGAAAAGCAAAAACAAAACAAACACACACATACCCAAAACAAAGCCTGTGGGTAGAGATCCAGGATCTAAACACCACAGCATCTGAGGAGTATGTTGAACAGCAAAGATGAAATAAGCTATGGCAGTTCCTCTTAAGAGAAAATCAGAAAAAAGGAACAGATGCTCTTACACAAGGGTGCTGGAGGAGAAAGCTTGCCGGACAAAGTGCGTGGTTCAAGTCCACAGTAGGAGAAGGGACCCCTCTAATCTGGGTCCCCTCAGAAGTCTGGGCCCCACCCACAGAAAGTATGGGACGTGTTTCCACTTAGAAGGGAGGTGCAGCCATAGGTCTGCAAAGAACACCAAGGGAGCCCAACTTGGAGGAGAGCTGCCTACAAGGAGGAGAGCACTGCTGCACAGAAAGATCTGGAATATCTAAACTCTATGCTAGAAACAGCAGCTGAAGTTAAAATGAGAGATGAAGGTATGTAATGAATTAACTCAAAGTTGAAAACCGGTCATTAAATCCTTAAAGGTAAATAATATTTTGGAGGGGGAAACTAGCTAAGAAGCTCACCAGTTAATTCTAAAATTGTAGAGATATGAACATGTATAATTAATCTTTCTCAGTGGAAGAACTCTTCCTAGAAAAAGCCAAATGGCACTATTGTGTGATGGTTAAAAGACACACACACACTCTCTCAAACACACATATACTCTTTCTCTCTCTCTCTCTCTTAACACACACACACACACACACACACACACACACAACCTCTTTCTCTCACACACACACTCTCTCACATACACACATTCTTTCACTCAAACAGTATTTTAGTTAATGATACAAGTACATTCGTGTATTTGGCCTCCATGTTTATGATAAATGCTTTTACGTGTTTATCAGGGGTTAATACCACTGTCTCTTTTTTGCTTTCATTATACATACTAAATTAACTTATATTTAATGCTCTAAAGCAATTCAAACTTCTTTTATTTCAGTTAACATCACACACACACACACAACTACACCCATCAAGGGCAGAGAATAAACTGTCCATTTTGGGAGGACAATGCAGTAAGAATTCATTTATTTGACAGTCACAAAACATTGGCATGCGTTCTGTGTGCCAGACACTGTTCCAGGTACTATCTTAGATTCCGAGATATAGGGGCAGGAAAAGGCAAATTGGCTGTGGCTGTCTCAGAACTCAGTACAGCGTAAAAGAGAAGAAGACACTGAAACATTAACTCCTCTTTGGGAGAGTGCAAGAGCTGAATGTCACCGCAACAGTCTCCCTCAGGCCCATGTCACTGTGGAACTCCGGGAAGATTCAGGAGCAGAAGACCTATTCTATCTATAAAACAAGAGCATGCCCCCTTACAAGGACAATCAGAAGAGGGCTCTTGGAAATTAAAATGAAAGCTAATGGAATTCCCTGACAGTTCAGTGGTTAGGACTCTCCACTTCCACTGTGGGGGCCACAGGTTTGATCCCTGATCGGGGAAGTAAGATCCTGCGTGCCGCACAGTGCAGCCAAAAGAAAAACCAACAAACAACTCTGCTCTCTGCCAAGACTGACCCACCCCAACCCCTGGCCCCCAGGCACCTATTCCTGACCTCTCTCATTTAAAATAATAAATAAAATTTAAAAGTAAAATAAAATTTGCATGACTTAAAAAAATATGTACAAACAGTACAAAAATTAAAAATAAAGGGTAAAAAAAAAATCTTCCGCTTGTTCCTCCACTCTTATTTCACAAGAATTTCTTCCCACACCTTTTCTATAAAAATACAAACACATATATATGTAAATACTATTCGAAACAAGCAAATGCAATGATGTTCTATATACCTACAATATCTTATACATACCCTAGTCTATGTACACAAAATACATTTATACTATTTAAGGTCTCTTAAAGTCAAGGATTCTGTGATAGGAAATATTAACAAACTTAACATCAACTTACCAACACAGTCACAGCACTCATCCCAGAGGGTCCCAAGACACAGCATGCACTCCTTACAGCAGGAGCAGTTTCCTTCTCCAGGGCGGCACTGGCAGAGCTCCTAGAAATGAAGCAGACGTTCAGACTTAAAATTCCAAATAACTACGTTTAAAACCGCTACTTTTTTGCAGCAAAAAAGCACTCCATAATAACTGCATTTATAGTAATTTACTCTTGGCACATTATTTTTTAAATTTAACATAATTCACTATTTGTAGGAACATAAATATCTACAAAGTAGATATTTAGACTTGGAATTAGATTCAAGTACTACTTAGATCTCAGGAGATCCAGATTTTCTTTTGGACACATTCAATGAATGCATTTTGGATCCTTTTATTTTATTTTGAAACAAAATAAAGAGATTTTACTTCATAACCTATAACTTCATCTCCCGTATTAACGCAACACACTCAGTACAAGAACAGAATTCACTTTCCAGCTATTAGATTCACTGTCAAATGCATGGCCAGTTGACTTGTAGTGGGAGCTGTGGCTCCTCAATATGTAAAGTGTAAATAACAGCATCTTTTAACAGCTATTTTCATTAATCTAAATGTGCCTGGCATGGCTGACTGTTTACAAAATGGGCAACAATCCTTCCCCTCCCCATGTCACCCTCTTTGCAGCTCTTCTGATCAAGAGACAAGGGTCTATTTCCAGACCTCTTGAATGGAAGTCATCTTGAAATTTGCTCTGATCAACAGAATTTGGTGGAAGTGATTTAGTGTCAGTTCTGAGTGTGGGCCTGAAGAGACCTGGGGTGTTTCCACTCCTCTTAGAATTTTGCCCAGCTGCCATGTGAAGTCCCAGAGAGAGCCACATGGACAAATCAATCCCTCTGAAGCCACCCCGGCTCAGCCATCCTCCAATCAACCAGCAGCTGACAAGAGCCACAAGAATAAGCCCAGAAAACCCACTCGGCTGATAAAGGCCCAAGCTGCTGATCCACAGAAAGAAAAGCAAAATAAATGGTTATTGTTTCAAGTCACAAAGCTTTGGGATGGTTTGTTACTGCATGAAACTAATTAATGCGGCTTGCTTTGTACATGAAGCTTCAAGGTAATTCCTTTAGCCTCTCCTCTATCCCTCCTCTGGCCACCAGAGCCACTGCTAACAAACCCAACCTAAAGGAAACTCTATGGAAACACATGGCTTACTTGGCTTTCTCCAGTTGGTGACATTATATATATATATATATAAACATAGCACAATATTCATCCCAATTAATCTTACTATGTTTCTAGACCATTAGAGTCAATCCATCATTCTTATATGACATAATTTTTTGCAAAATGATATCTCCAGTTTTAGTGAGAGGTAACTGACATACATCACTCACTGTAATTAACACTGACATACATTAAACTTTCACATTTAAGGTGTACAGCATGATGGTTTGATTTACATTGTGAAATGATCCCTGCAGTAGGTTTAGCTAACATCCATCATCTCATATAGATAAAATGAAAAAAAAAAAAGATTTCTCCTTATGATGAAAACTCTCAGGATCTACTCTCTTAACAGCTTTCCTATATGTCACATAGCAGCAGTAACTACAGTCACCATGTGGGACATCACAGCCCTAAGACTTACTTATAACTGCAAGCTGGTACCTTTTGATCTTCCTCCAATTTCCCCTCCCAGTGATCCCACTTCTGGCAACCACAAATATGACCTCCTTTTCTATGAGTTTGTTGGGGATTTTTGCACTTATTTCACTTAGTACAATGCCTTTAAGGTCAATCCATGTTGTTGCAAATGGTAGGATTTCCTCATTTTTTATGGCCGAATAATATTCCACATCCCTGTGTGTGTGTGTGTGTGTGTGTGCATATATATGTATACAAATATATGCAAATACACACACACACCATAACTTCTTTATCCATTTATTCATCAGTGGAAACTGAGGTTGTTTCCCTATCTTGGCAGTTGTATGTAATGCTGCTATGAACATGGGGGTGCAGATACCTCTCAGAGTTGGGTTTTTGCTTCCTTCAAATATATCCCCAGATGTGGAATTGCTAGATTATGTGATGTGTGATGGTTCTATTTTTAATTTTTTGAGGAACCTTCAAAATGTTCTTAACAGTGGCTGTATCAATTAATATTCCCATCAACAGTGCACAAAGTTCCCTTTTCTTCTGAAATTCTTCACCCCTTTCACAGCCTGTCCATGTTCCAGTACCAGCTTCAGAAAGATTACCTTCTATATCACATTCACTTCAAAGCCGCCATCTTAACTAGAGAGCTGGTTGTGCTGAGATGTGGGATTTCTGTGTGGACTGGCTATTTACTAGTTCACTAAATGCCCCGTGACCAACCCTGAGCACCACTCTGTAGGCTGAATGTAGGATCCCAACCAAACTGGATGCCCATAGAGCTGGAAAGAAAGCCTGACCTATTGCCTCCACTTTTGTCCTGCCACTGCCTCCCCCAGAATTCCTAAGTGGGTTTTATGTAACATTAACAGGCACTGTGCTAAGAGTTTTATAAACATTATGTTAAAGCTCATAAAGCCCTTACCAAGTTATTATTTATCTCTATTTTTTATATGTTATGAATTTGTACATCATTCAATTAGTAAGTGTCTGAGATCTGACCCCGGTTCTGGATCGCTATTCCTGCTTTTAAAACATAAAGCTTATTAATATAAATAACAACATAAAGCTTCTCATTAATTTAGCATTTCAATAATTATAGTTATTACTTTCTTAGAACAAGCCCATAATTAAACTCAGCTAACCCTTCAGGTTGCTTAATCAAAGGCACTATTATATCTTTCACTCTCAGTACTCGAATACAATGACAAGTGCTACTGCCCAAGTTTAATCATTGTTTGTAAAGGTAAAATAAGTATCATTGGCATGAGCTGCAAAACCAGTGAGTTGGGATTTAATACCTAATTCTGTTTTTGCTTCATCCAGTTAATGATCACATCACTGCCTCCCTGGTCTGCAAGTCTCAGGGAAAGTGTGGGTGCTGCTCCTGGTCCAGATGAAAGGCTGGAGGGGGCGGGTCAGCAACCCAACTCAACTGGGCTCCAGTGTCCTTCTTCTGCCTCAGGGCTGCTCCAGCCCCAAGGCCTCCGCGAGCCAGAGCCAGGGGGCCATTCATCTCCACCTCTGCAAAGTACCATGCTAGGTGTTCTTAAAGCATGGTGGTCACACCGTTCAACACATTTACAGTGGAAAAAACTGAAACCTTATACTAAATAGAAAACATAAATTTATATGTTTGAGCTAGCCTACATTGACCAGCACGAGTATTTAGAGATAATTTGGTAATCTGCTTCAAAAGCCTCTATGAAATGAAAACATGGCAGGATGAAAAGTTGTGGGAAGAGTCTAATCATTTAAAATGTATTTTTACTATGTTAGTATCAGTGAAAATCTTGAATATTAAAAAGAATTTCAATTTTTTCATGCCAAAAGACAGATTTCATATGACTATTCAATCTTTAGTGGAAAATCTTATTCTCTGTATGACTAAGGTGCTGGCGAGATCTTAATCCTCTATGCAAAATAAACTGGGGGGCATTATTCATCTAAGACTAAGCCAAGACTTACAGTTTCATTTTACAAACTATTTATGAAAGAGTTTTATTTTATAAACTCTTTATGAAAGAGTTCATTTTATAAACTTCCATACTTCCAGGTCAGAGATAGAAACTGGTCACTTGAGGGAAATTTGTATTTATATTCTGATGTAAATTCGCTGGTAGATATCTCCACTCTTTAACTGTTGCCAAAATCTGAGAGATTTGTTAGCACCATTGTTAAAACAGGGAAATATCATCACTGGAAACAGCATTAGAGTCTAGTGGACAGCAAACGACTTGGGCCCTGTAGGGTCTGGATTCAAGTCCTGGCCCGCAAATGGCAGCATGTCACACTAAGTCTCAGTTTCTCAGATGCTTTGTGATCCGGCAGTCCCACTCCTAAGTATTTACACAAGAGAAATGAAAACATACATCCACACAAAGACCTATACATGAAAGTAAATAACTTCATTCATCATCACCCCAAACTAGAAACAATCCATGTCCATCAGCGAGTGAACAGATGAAGAAATTCACACAACAGAACATCACTCAGCAAGACCAAGAAAGGACTCCCTGACACACACAGCGGCACGGTCAATCTCAGAAGCACTCTACTAACTGAAAGAAGCCAGTGGCTACAAAAGGGAACACACTGTGCGATCCTGTTAGCAGACATTCTGGGAAAGGTGAAATTACAGGAACAAAAATCAACCAGTGGTGGGAAGGTACTGAGGATGGGGAGGAGGTTAGTCTTGACTCCCTGGGCACGAAGGGACTTTTAAGGGTGATGAAAATCCTCCCTACCTCAACTGCTGTAGTGGTTACATGAGCAGATGAGACCAATCTTACCCCCAAAAAGCTTTGGGAGACTAAGGAATACCTCATCTCATTTTTGAAGGACCAGTATAGTACACTGAGGCCCATAAATTTATTATTTTAACAAATCTGACCTGAAAAGTATAAAGCATTATATAAACATAAACTGGTATTAAAAAAAGTAACACAAAAGATAGTTCTGAAAATACATTTCTCTCTATTTTAATTTCAAACTAAATTTTGCTAACATGTATTTTTTAAAAAACAAAGAAACATAAAGCAATGCTGGTGAAAAATGCAGACTATGAAAGTTGTATTAATATACAATAACCTTTATTCTATATTTAAGGGTTAAAAATCACCTAAACATAGAATAAAAAGGACTGTATCAAACATTAAGAGTAGTCAGTATTTAGATTCTAAACAGGACTATAAATTGCTTCCTTTCCTTTTTCTTCTTCTATGTGTTTTTTGGCGTCCCTTTGAGAACACAATATTTTCATCAAGGCAAATTTAAATTTAGGTAGTAGGTCTTCTTAAGATACAGTTTAATTGTGTACAGTACAAAAAAAAAAGACACTCAAAAACATAAGCTGAGGTCCTTAAATATTAAACTAAACAAACCGTAACTATTTATAATATCATGACCTAAAACCCCCAGGAATGTCAGAACAAAGGTAATTACGAAAATGAACACTGTGGGAACATCAGTAACCAACAAGGAATCAAACTGTACCTGTGATGACACAATTTTCACAACCCTTACTTAGGTCAAATGAGTGTTTAAAAACCAAATATAAACAACACATCTTCAAATAATGAACCTTTATTTGAAAGAATAAACATAATTATAATTATGTTAGTTACAACAAATCTGTTTTGACATATGAATACTCTTTAAGGAGGACATCAGACAGACTTTCAAACTTGGGACAGAAATATCTAACCCAAATCTTATCAACATGTCTAAATTCTAATTGGCAAACTTTTGTCTTGAAAATAATATAAACTTAAGTGAAATACTACTAACATTACAAAAACAGAATTTATCCTTTTGGTTAAATAGATCAACATACAAGTTCACGTATATACATGAACTACCAAAATATATTAAATTACACCCATTTTTTATATAACCTCATAACAAAACTTTAATTCTACTTCAAAAGTACCCCAAAGCATTTCTTTAAAATCATCCAGATGAGGTGAAGTGGGAGGAGGTAGAGAAGAGACCGGACTGGCCATATGCTGACCACTGCTGGAGCTGAGTGATGGGTGAATGGGGAGTTATTTTACTATTCTCCCTATGAACATTACATTCAAAAACTTCCAAGTGTCCCGATAAAATCCTCATCTTTGGGGTGTTTTTTTTTTTTGGCCCCACCATGCAGCATATAGGAAAGCACGAAGTCTTAACCACTGGACTGCCAGGGAAGTCCCCTGCATCTTTGCTTTGAAGGGAAACAATGACTTATTCTTCCCTTAAATTACATTAGGTATGACTTATTACTTCTGGATATTAATTTCAAAGATTTTCAGGAGGCGTTCCCTGAAGCAAAACAGGACAAAAATAAGTCAGAGTCACAACCTTTAAAGAGAGGGAAGTAGGAAAAAAAGGGAAAACATAGTAATGTTCATAAAAGGAAAGAAGAAACACTGCATACTTTACACCAAATATTACTAGTGTAGTAACCAAGCCAAATAACTGTAGCAAAAAACTAACATGGAATTTAATTAGCACTGATTAAGGCACAAGGGAGAGGAAGTTAATTTTTTAGTTTACTGTGATTAAAGAAAACCCTGAAGTTACCTGAACTATTGACAATTTTAACTTGAAATACATTTTAAAAAGCTAGAATTATTAGTGAGAAACTACTTTGAAATTTCAACTTGTTTCAGATAATCTAAGATTTATTGAGTAGTTAAATAACTTTTTAGAATAAAAAAAACCAGACTGTTGATTTAGTTCATAAAAGTGCAAAATAAATATTCAGACAACAGGCAAAGTGCTAAAAGAATGCATCAGTGATCTCTGAACCCAAGTTTGAATAGCTTCATGAAATATAATGTTTATATCATCCTAAATATGACCATAAATATTAGCTAAAAATATAAGTCAATAAGGGGTTTTTCAGTTCTTAATACAAAAAGGGTCTGGAGATTTCAGCAGCAGAAGTATAATATTGATCCAAATTTTAAGTATTCTTTTCAAAAAGGCAGAAGAAAAAAACAGGAAAGATTTTGTTAAAAGCAAAATCTTATATTACCATTTTTCCCCTAAAAGAGGACAGCTCAACCACTCGTTATATGAGCAAAGGAATATACCAAGATGACAATATTGCTTTCCTGATGTTAAAATTAGCTTTCTTTCCTGTCAGCACAAGATAAATACTTACACAGGGACCACCCTTCTACACAGCAACTTGTAGGAGGGGTAGGAATGACTGTGTTGGTGAAACACATTTACACAACTCTGAGCTTCCAGAAAATGTTTTATATTTAGTTGTTTCATGAGTTGCCGAGGGCTCAAACATAAACAAATGTTCTAACTTATCCTCACAGTACATCATTTCAACACGACAGATGTTGTTCAAACCAAACCAAAAGAACAAAAAGCAAAGCTAAATGCCCTCTTAGGAGGGAAGTTTCTTCTACAGCATGGCCTTCCTTAAAGTTCTTATCTCCCATCTCTGTTTCTGTGCATGTTTTTCTGCAAGTTTAAGGAGAAAAGCTATCATTGCCATCTAACATGTCAACGTGCCTTGATCTATGTTGAGTGGAAACGTGGAATTTTAATAACTCAGTATGTGTGATGGCAAACAAAGCCCCAGCAATTCCTCACCTTCTCAGGGCCGTCAACCACTCTAAGAACCTCCTGAACACTAGGGACTCTTTTCTTAGAAAACTGTACATATGCAAATTTGAATATAATTCTGGGGATCCCTTATAAGAGAAGCATTTACGAGGCCCAAAGATCCCAGCTGATAATTCTTAACACGTGAAAGGTCAATAACAATCTATTCCTCAAGTGAAGAGAACAGGACTAGAAGAGGGCATAAAGTTCAAGTTTCTACCTGACCAGTCAGACTATCCTCCACACAAGGGCAAAAATGACAAGAACCAGGTATCTACCAATCAACTACCACCCCAAACAGCACAAACATCAACCATTCAAAACAAACAAACCAAAAACTTCACTTCAGGAAAATGATCAGCCTCAGAGCAGATCCAGCATCGAGGACTTCTCTGACCCTCAAGTGATACCCTCCAGTCTATGTATGCCAGCCCTGCCACAAACAGTCTGGCCAATCAGACTTTTACGCTTCATTCTTAACTATAAAAGACATCAAAGGAATATTGTACATTTGAGGAAAGCCTCATGCATGAAATAAATATACATTGAAAGAAAAAAATTATCTTGGAAGAAAAAGAAACCTAGGTAACAGAATGGGGTCGAGGGGGAGGGGAGAGACATATCTCCATCTCCATCAATAAAAATTCTAGTAATTCTCAGAGATATCTGAGAAAATGGCATATTCGATACAAGTAAAAGTGTTAATATGAAAAATTACCAAGCAGAAAATAAGTTATTGCTAAAATTTTAAAATTCAATAGAAAAGGTTTTAAGAAAATCCTCAATAAAAAGACTCTCATTTTAACCTTACACACTCTGCCACTATACACTACCAAGGGCTATCTCCACTATTCCAGAAAAGGAGTAGATGATTCCTGGCTCTGAAGGAGCAGGAATCAGAAATGCTCACATGTGTGAAACCGTGGTGTGTGTTTTTTATTTTTTAAAGAGTCCTATGTTCTTCCAATGAGTTTACCAGAATCATCATTTAATAGGAGAAGCTGCACCTGATTTTCCAGTTTTTACACATTTTTTTTAACCTACTTTTGGAAGCATTTTGTATTACAGATTTTTTAAATTAAATAGCAAAACAAAAACTTTAAGAGTATTTATCGACAGTAACCAAAAGCTTTCTTCTTTAAATACTGCCTTACCAAACAAGGTCTTTAAATAAAATCCAATTTTTAATTAGCTGAATAATGGAAATCATAGTCTTGGAGAGTCAAAAATAATTTGAGATTTAAGTAGAGTTCCATCTAAGCATGAATATAGCAATTATTATGAGACTATTTCTAATAGTGAATAGTGAAGCTACACTGAAACAATGTGGGAAGTGGCACAGATTCCCCTATGACCACAGCATAAAGCTGGACTTCACGAGAAGACTACAAAATTTTCAGCCACCATTAAGCCAGTGTGTCAAATCAAAACTTCCAGGTATAAAGCTACATGATATTAAAGAATTATTTTTAATTTTTAAATTGCTGATAGCTATGTTCAAGAGTTCTTATCTTTCAGAGATAGACATTAGAATTTGATAAAATAATGTCAGGGGTCTGCTTGACACTAACAGAGATGGGGACCCTAACAGTGCTAGGGAACAGAGATGAGGCAAGGGAAGCCCTGGGTTAATGACTGCTGCAACTGCTGATGGTTACTGTTGTTCATTATATTCTTCTCTCTTCTATTTAAAAACATCCAGAGTTTAAAAAAAAAATAATTAACAACCAACCAACCAGCCTCTCTAGTTAAAAGTTTTGGTTTAAAATGCAAAGGGAGGGTATGTGGAGTATGAGATGGTGGTAACCACACTTGCAGAAAGGCCAGGCTTCCCATAATGTTAACTATTAATGAGCACCAAAACGTCACAAATCAGCACAGAATACCTCTCATCTACAAAACTCATGATCACTTCTAGTACATATGCACAAGTGCTCTCATATCAGGAGTACAGGCAAGAGTTGGCTGAGTCATACTTCATACAGAATTCAAATATACGTAGTTTCAGCAGTGCACTGAATCTCTTAGCCAACAGCTAGAACAGAGGCTAATTAATACAGACACAAGACTGCCGATGGTCTAACAGGATGGGAAAAGGGAGAACAGCTATATAAGAGGTGAAGTTCACCACTAATTAACAAAACTTTATGGACAGTAATAATCAGTATGCATATGGAAAGGCCATAGCCTTCGTGTTCAGACACAGGCCACGTTCCACAGCCACTTATTAGCTCTGTGAACTAAACCAATCGCTCAACCCCACTTTTCTCTTCAGAAAGGCTTGCCTTGATGGCCGAGAGAGATCACTGTCAAGTATCTTGAAAGCAGATTCTCCCAACACTTGCGACCTTGAGAAACCCTGGCCCCAAACCACCCAGCTCAGCTGCTCCTAGGTTCCCAACCCTTAGGAACTGTGTAAATAATAAATGTTTACTGCATTAAGCTACTCTGTTTGGGGTAACTTGTTACACAGAACAGACAATTAGTACATTATATTTAGAGAACAGTCTGTCTATGATTTGACTAGCTAAATTTTTTTTTTCTAAATATAGTAAGTGAGCCTCTTTGCTATGTAAACTCGATTGTACAACAGAACCCTTTAATTCACCTGAATAGATAGCTCATCACCTTGTAACGGCCTGTTTACAAAGCTGGATATTATTTCCTGTACTGAACTCCTTGAGTCTGAGTTTGTTTGTGAAGTATGGGGGCAAAACCCCAGACTAGTGTTACGGTTCTTACACTGTATTACATAGACACTCTCTGTGTATTTGCATTCTGTATTTGCTATATAATAAATTTTAATATTAGTAAAAAGAGTATTCTTAGTCCTACCTGAATGAGGCATTTGCTCACATCACTGGCACAGAGTGCTTTGTTACAACTCAGTGACATAGGGACCCATGTCAGGAACACCAGAATGGGGAGAGTAAGCATAACAACAGAGAGTGACTTCATGATTCTTCAAAGACAATCAGTAACTCCCAGGAAGCTAAACAAACAAAAAAACAAAAAATTTTAATTCAAAGGCAAGTACTAAGGTAAAAGCAAATACAAAAATGAAAAACAAGTAAACTAAGACTCGTTGTTTGTGTTAGGACTTCTGAGTGATCATTTATAAAGATTATTCTCAACAAAAGATTACTTACACACTCAAAAAAAAGTTACAATTTTATATAGTAACATCTTGTTAGCCATCTTCAAATGTATAGAATTCTGAAATTCCTCAGACAATCCAGAAATGGTGACTGTGAAAGTTAAAGCAAATTAGTTTCAATATTACACCATTACTATTCAGCTTTAGTTTCAGGCCTACTATTCAACTTTAAGCCAGTCAAAAAACCCAAAAAACTATTAATATTGCATTATAAATTTTTAAAAACATTTAATGATATTTTAATTCCCACAATTAAAATGAAATTTAAAAATGCAAACTATTCTAGTGGTTACTTATTACTACCTCATTTTGTCTCTTAACATAATTAGCTAGAATGAAGCAGCTCAACGGAAGGAGTGGGCAGTTGCTCCTGACATACTTCAGCGATTAACAAAGGGAAGAGTAAATTATTGACTGCATTAAGAACTCCGATTTATCAAAATGTGACGATATTCTTCTACTTCTTTACCTTAACTACCACAGATTCTTCAAAATTACTGAAAAAGATGTTACAGTCCAAAACGAGAAAAAGACCAGCACAAATTCTGACGGTGGTAAAAACAACCAACACAGTCATTAAATTTTCAAAAAGGGGAAAATAAAACTTTCTCGGGTTTAAAACACACACTCAAAATGGAATCAATGAAATAAATAGGTGAGGTGAGACGGATAAAAGGTATATTTATGGGCCTTTCAGATCGCTGTAAACCTTTATCCTAAGTGTGAGGAAGAACAATAAAGCAAAGCCACAGAAGGTGGAGAGAGAACCGGGGCTCTGTACCCGGGCGGCTCGGTTTTGGACGAGAAAGCCCGGAGACGGAGCCAAAGCGGGGCCCCTCCAGGACCGTCGGACCCACCGCCCGCTGCACTGAACCCGGAGCGGCCGACCCGTACTCGTGGCGGCCCAAGAAGGCGTCGGAAAATGGAAGCTTCCTGAACTAGTTATCAGCCCCAACCACTGAACAGGGGGTATTTCCCCAGCTCACGGCTGTCCCCGCGCCCCTCCCCGAGCTGCCCCTAGCGGGCGCCCAGGTGAACGAGGCGCCGAGAGGCAGGTAGCCGGCTTCTCAGCTGGGAGCGGCTGCCTCCGGGGCCCCGGGAACAAAGCGCCGCGGCCCGGCTGGCGGCGCTGACAGCGGCCCCGGAGGCCCGCGAGGAGCGACGCCTCGCGCCTGGCCCGTCTTGTCCCCCGCAGGCCGCCCAGGCCGCGCGGGCCCCGTCTCCTCCCGCCGCGCCGGCCCAGCCGCGGCCTCCAGACCCCGAGCAGCGCCCCCGCCCGCCCCCCGCCGCTCACCGTGCGCAGCGAGCTCGCCGGGCCCCAAGTTCCCCACGGGTCGGCCGAGCGGGCGCGCTTTGGGATGTGGAGGGAGGCAGGCCGCGCCTCCACGCCGTCCTCCGCGCGGCGCCCGCAAACCTCCGCACCGAAAGAGGCAGACACCGGCCACTCTCCGCCTCACCCCCGCACCCCGCTTCCCTCCGGCCCCTCGGCTCCCGCCTGGGCAGCCGCCAGCTCCCGCCAGGAGGCGTCTCTCACTCCCCGCCGCGCTCCTGTCAGTGCGCGGCCCGGCTCCGCCCCCCGACTAGGCCCCGCCCCCGCCCGCGGGCCCCGCGGGCCTGGGGTCCCGCCCCGCTAGCGCTCCGCCCACCAGAGGCCACACCCCCGACCGGGTACACCCGCCGGGCCCACGCGCTCTGTCCTTTCTCCCTCTTCCCTGTCAGCATCTCCGGCCCCTGCTCGGCAGCTACTTGTTATCACGGACCCTGCTATCCGGCTCTTCTTGCTCCAGGCTCGACTTGCCCTGGTCCCGGAGCTGGGACGTGATGTCCACGAGCTCCTCGAGTCCTCACGGCCATCCTGGGAGGGAGCTGGTCTCCGCCTGGTTATGGGGATGCCCAACTGATCGAGGCAACTCGCCGGCACCCAGTGAGGCTGACACCTGAGCCCAAGGTTGACGTCAGAGGGAGGACTTATAAAAAAAAGCAGGTTTCTGGGGTCTGCCCTCACCTACTGAATAAGTGTCTCCAATAGTAGAGCCTTCAGTGCACTGGATGCTGCGCCCTTGGAGGGCCCCTGGCCCTGTGCTCAGCGCTGGAAGAGCGCAGGGGGCCCCGTGGTGCTGGTCCAGAGGGTGGTTGGCCAGGGAAGATTGAAACCGTTTGGTGTCGTTCCGGGGCTCCAAAGGGCTCCGGTACACAATCCTTTACCTCTCTTCACAGAAGACATTCAACAAAGAGGCAAAGTGATGAATAAGAAGTGTTTTATTAGACTAGGACGCTTGTAAGGCTTACAAAAGAGTGGGCAAAGGGGTGTCACATCCCTAGGCCATAGTTTTATAATCAAAGGAAAAATGGGGAGAGGGAGAACTTCTTCGTCTTTCTTGAGTAGACATCATGCTTCCATCATCAGTTCCTCCCTCAGGTTCGGCAGGGGAGTTTTGTCAAGCTAGGTCCACAAATTACTTTTTTATGTGTGCAGAGAGCATGTCCGAGGGGTCATTAACTTACTGAGCTCATTGGGCAGGATGTGGGGCTCATTCCACCAGTGTTTTATTGCTTGGGGGTCACATCCCATGCTTTTGTTGCATGGTTTTGTGTTTAAGCAAACCTGCTTTCTTGAGTAACCATTAAATTACAGGGGTCTCCCATATTTTTCTATTTACAATCCCCTAGTGGGATAGACTGGAGACAGCAATGGCAACCCATTCCAATGCTCTTGCCTGGAAAATCCCATGGACGGAGGAGCCTGGTAGGCTGCAGTCCATGGGGTCGCCAGGAGTCGGACACAGCTGAGCTACTTCACTTTCACTTTCATGCATTGGAGAAGGAAATGGCAACCCACTCCAGTGTTCTTGCCTGGAGAATCCCAGGGACGGCGGAGCCTGGTGGGCTGCCGTCTATGGGGTCGCACAGAGTCGGACACGACTGAAGCAACTTAGCAGCAGCAGCAGTGGGATAGACTACACCAAAGCTTTTGACTGTGTGGATCACAAGAAACTGTGGAAAATTCTTCAACAGATGGGAAAACCAGACCACCTTACTTGCCTCCTGAGAAATCTGTATGTGGTTCAAGAAGCAACAGTTAGTACTGGACATAGAACAACAGACTGGTTCCAAATTGGGAAAGGAGTACATCAAAGTTGTATATTGTCACCCTGCTTATTTAACTTATATGCAGAGTACATCATGCGAAAAGCAGGACTGGATGAAGCACAAGCTTTAATCAAGATTGCTGGGAGAAATATTAATAACCTCAGATATGCAGATAACACCACCCTTATGGCAGAAAGCGATGAACTAAAGAGCCTCTTAATGAAAGTTTAAGAGAAGAGTGAAAATGTTGGCTTACAACACAACATTCAGAAAACCAAGATAATGACGTCTGGTCCCATCACTTCATGGCTAATAGATGGGGAAACAATGGGAACAGTGACAGACTTTATTTTCTTGGGCTCCAAAATCACTGCAGATGGTGACTGTAGCCATGAAAAATTAAAAGACGCTTGCTCCTGGGAAGAAAAGTTATGACCCACTTAGCATATTAAAAAGCAGAGACATTACTTTGCCAACAAAGGTCCATCTAGTCAAAGCTATGGTTTTTGCAGTAGTCATGTATGGATGTGAGAGTTGGTCTATAAAGAAAGCTAAGTGCTGAAGAATTGATACTTTTAAACTGTGGTGTTGGAAAAGACTCTTGAGAGTCCCTTGGACTGCAAGGAGATCCAACCAGTCCATCCTAAAGGAAATCAACCCTGAATATGCATTGGAAGGACTGATGCTGAAGCAGAAACTCCAATACTCTGGCCACCTGACTTGAAGAATTGACCGAGTGGAAAAGACCCTGATGCTGGGAAAGATTGAAGGTGGGAGGAGAAGGGGATGACAGAAAATGAGATGGTTGGATGGCATCACTGACTCAATGAACCTGAGTTTGAGTAAGCTCTGGGAGTTGGTGATGGATAGGGAAGCCTGGCGTGCTGCAGTCCATGGGGTTGCAAAGAGTCAGAGACAACTGAACAACTGAACTGAGCGGGATTAACTGGGCTTCCCTGGTGCTCAGATGGTAAAGAATGTGCCTGCAATGTAGGAGATCTGGGTTCAATCCATGGGTTGGGAAGATCCCCTGGAGGAGGGCATGGCAACCCACTCCAGTATTCTTGCCTGGAGAACCCCCATGGACAGAGGAGCCTGGCGGGGTACAGTCCATGGGGTCACAAAAAGTCAGACACGACTGAGCAACTAAACACAGTAGGACTAACTATTTAATCACCTACTCTGTCCCTATCAGACTGGCTAATGGGGTGGATTACATTATTGATATTAGTCCATTTTTATACAGTAAGTAAATAAGTATATATTTCAAAAACCATTTCTGAAAACTTTCTGAAAGCAATAATTAAGTGTACACAAATTTAAGGATCTTATTCTTGGCATTACTTACTGGTTAAATGATTATGATACTCCAGTGCAAAGGGCTAAACCAGCTATGAAAAAATAGTATTATAGATCAGAGGTTTACAAACTTTGTATTCTCAGGACTCTTTTATACTCTTGAAAATTACTGAGTGCTCCAAAGTTATTTTGCTTATGTGTGCTACATCTTTCAAAACTTTGAAAATTAAAACCAAGAAATTTCAGAAATATTCATTATTCCACATATTATGCACTCTCTAAAAAAAATTTAATGTGAGAGGAGAATGTAAAGGCAAATAAGGTATTAGAATTAAACTAAGGATGGTTTTGACCCCAGGAACTACCTGTCTTGGGGACTCCAAGTCTTGGAATTCCCAGGATCCCCAGCTCACACTTGGAGAACTAGCACTGCAGATGAATACCATTGCCCCAGAAAGATATTAATGACATGTCAACATTTTACAGCCGTGCATGTATTTAAAATGACTAATATTTAAAACTATACAATTATTTTAAAAGCCCTGGAAAGAGAACTGTGGTGTAAGGAGTGGTGGTCTCTTGGTGAGATTATGAACAATTTGTGTTGTTTTTTTTCTTTGTGCTTGTCTGCATTTTCTCGTATCTTTGCTTGCATTACTTGGGTAGTAAGAAAAAGATAGTTATTTTTAATTTGAAGATCCTCTTTGATATGCTCTAGAAGATCAAATGTCGGTTGAGCTTCCAGGTGGCAATCAAGTGGTTCTGGACCTGTTTTGGAATTGAGAGCTGCAAGGGTTATTATAGTGGCTATTTTATTTCACCAATGACCAATGCAATAGCCTCTTAGTAGGGTTTGATAGGCTTCCCAGGTGGTGCTAGTGGTAAAGAACCCAACTACCAATGTAGGAGACATTAAGAGGCTCAGGTTTGATCCCTGTGTTGGGAAGATGCCCTGGAGAAGGGTATGGCAACCCACTCCAATATTCTTGCTTGGAGAATCCCATGGACAGAGGAGCCTGACAGGCTACAGTCTTTGTGGTTGCAAAGAGCTGGACATAACTGAAGCGATTTGGTACAGCACAGGGTTGATGACAGGGTCAAATGTCACCACTTCACCTAAAGTGATTCATTCAATCATCTGATGTAGATGCATCAGTTGACTGTCAAACCATCACAGTGAAGAGGTTTCCTATTGCTGATAACAAACACTGCCTTAAAGCAACATCCATCTATTTTCTTACGGTGCTGGAAGTCCTAAACTCAGGCTAGATCAGAAGAGCTGTACTCCTTCTGGAGGCTCTCAGGGAGACTCTGTGACCTAGCTTCTAGAAGCTACCTGCATTCCCTGTCTTGTGTCCCTTTCTCCATCTGCAAGGCTAGCAGCACAGCATCTTCAGGTGAATAAACACACTTCCCTTCCACGCTTGCTCTCCCTCAATCCCCCGCTTCTCTCTTCCTCCCTGTTTCTCAGCTCCTCTACACATCTTCTCACTCTCCCATCGCAATATCTGTAACTTTATCATGTTCCCAAAGTTCCTCTTCCTATGTAAATTTACATGGACAGCTCTTAGGGATTAGGATGTGGACATCTTCGTGGGCTGGGGGAGGGGTGGGGTGGGTGGAGGTAGTGAAGCTAGGGGTGGGGGAAGTTGTTCTGCCCAGTATAGAGGGACAACAAGGACAATTGTAGCTTCTTACCTCTGGGTCTCTCCTCACTCCAGCCAATCCACCCCAGGAGACAGAGAGCAAAAGGGTCACCAAGGCACAGTGCTGGGTGCCCCCGGTAAGCACTCCAGTTGGTCTGGAGTCTCCACTTTGGAGCTTCCTTGCTGGTGTGTGGGCAGATCGCCCAGTCCTGCCCATGGGAGGAGGAAGCTGGGCTTGCATGGAGGAGGCATCCAGCCTGTGCACCACATGGCCCAGTGGAGACAGGAAAACCACTCTGTGTCCTGAAATCAGCCAAATGCCCCAAGCTGGGTACTCCGGTCTGGAATCCACCACTCCCCTCTTCATGCTTTGCATCCAAGAGACTCAGCTGAATTCGCGGATTTGATGGATCTAAACTAAAGGGAGCCAGTCTACCAGCCTCTCAGCTGCCCTGTGGGGGTAAGATCTAGGGATGGGAAGGCCTTTGGGGAGAAGCCTCCTTCCCCATCCTCGCCCTGCTCTTCCATCCCTGCTTTGTGATGGGAATTACCAGGAAGCTCTCAAAAGAAAACACTGAATTCCAAAGGCCTCTCAACTCTTCCTTTTTTAAACATAAAGAAATGTAGAAAATCTTGAGGCTATTTCTGTTTTGTTTCAAGTTCTTAAGATCCTCCTAATTCCCTCAGTGATGAACGGCTGTGAATCCACCAGGCAGGACACCCAAGGGAGCTCTTCAAAGTCTCAGGGCCCAGCAAACCTCCGGGGAAGCTGCCGGCCCACCTGCTGGGAGAAAATGCTGTTTTGGCAGAAGATGTTTGCACAGCACTATCAAGGGCTATTGAGAGATTTACAAATCATTCTGGAAAGCTCCTAAGACCTCTCAAATCATGAGTAAACACTACTCATGGCTCACTCTTGCCTACCAGATTAGGTCCAAACTCTGTAGCTTCTTTAAAATACTTTTCAACTGTTTCTTTTTTCCTGATTACAGAAAATTTAAAAATTATGGAACGTCATACTCACCCTGGGCCATTTTAGCTTCTGGAGATTGCACCTCATTTTATGTGTATTCCTTTTTTAAGTCACATGCAGTGACATGCTTGTGAAAAATGAAATGATAAGAATACTTCACTGCAACATGCTTTTTCCCACCTGGCATATCTAGAACATCTTTTCATGCTACTAGATTTAGATCTTTATACAAATACTCTCCATAAAGCCAAGGTGTTCTATTTGCATGCTTCATTCTTTTCCATTCCTGTATTCTGCACATTTTTCCTTTGGCTTTGTACAGGATTCGTTTTTCCTTGTTGCGTAAACCCTATCCACTTTTTTTCTAAATTTATTTTATTGGCGTATAGTTGATTTACAATGTTGCGTAAGTTTCAGGTGTACAACAAAGTGATTCAGTTATACATGTTATTAATATCCATATTTTTCAGACTTTTCTATTATAGCCTATTACAGGAGATCAGCCCTGGGATTTCCTTGGAAGAAATGATGCTAATGCTGAAACTCCAGTACTTTGGCCACCTCATGCAAAGAGTTGATTCATTGGAAAAGACTCTGATGCTGGGAGGAATTGGGGCCAGGAGGAGAAGGGGACGACAGAGGATGAGATGGCTGGATGGCATCACCGACTCGATGGATGTGAGTCTGAGTGAACTCTGGGAGTTGGTGATGGACAGGGAGGCCTGGCGTGCTGCGATTCACGGGGTCGCAGAGTCGGACACGACTGAGCGACTGAACTGAACTGAACAGGATACTGACTCTAGTTCCATTTTCTACAGTAGGTCTCTGTTGTTTATTCATTCTATATGTAATAGTTTGCATCTGCTAATCCCAAACTCTTAGCCCACCCCTCCCGAACCCTCCTCTCCCTTGGCAACCACAAGTGTGTTCTCTAGCCTGCAAGTCTGTTTTGTAGGTAAGTTCACTTGTGTCGTATGTTAGATTCCACATATAAATGATATGGTATTTGTCTTTCTCTTCCTGACTTACTTTACTTAGTATGAGCAGTCTTCATTGTCTGGGAACCTTGCTTCCACTCTGAAACTCATGGGTATGAACTGAGAGGCGAATGGTTCCAGGGCAGGTAAGAGGGGACATAAGACTATCACAGCTGTGCTGATGTTTTATCCCATGGGGAGACAGAGCAATTCTGAGACAAGAGTTCTTTCGAGACTTGAGCTGGGGAGGGCTAACCACAACAAAATAATTGAAACAACAATAAAACCAACCCACGCCAAAACACCCACAGGAAGGCAGTTGGTTTCCTACTTTTCCCTGCTTGCCAGCATCTGCTTGTTCACGCTTGGAATTAGTGATGTTTTTGGACTTCTATGTCTGAAATGGAGCAGGACCCTATGGTCTTTGTCCCCCATGTCCTCTGCCTGCCTTCTGTGGGAAAACTAGCCAGAAAATAAGTTAATCAGAGAAATGAGAATATGCAGAAGCAAGGAAAACAGTTAAGAGAGACCAAATAATAATAGTTTAGTCATTAAGCATAGTCAAGGACCTTTGGTTCCTCCTCCAGGGCTACAGATAATATTCTGAGCTATATCCTGTGAGCTGTCTTATAGGTACTGAAACCCCCACCAGGTAGAAGTTAAACTGTATGATGACCTGCCTGTAACCATGACACAGCTGCCACAATTCCTAGAACTGGCCTCAAGGAAATGGGAACAAACTGACCATGGAATTGAAGACTAGCTGTCACACTGATGACCAATTTCAAGGTGACTATCAGAGCTGTGATGTTTCTGCACATAGCCCCCACCCTCAGCCTATACAAGCTCTAGCCCACTGATGGTCAGAGGAAAGAGTGGGCCTTTGGACAGAAGTCTATCCTCCCCTCAAGTTGTTAGCATCCAAAATAAAGCAAGCTTTTGCCTCTTTATTGCCTTCTGAGCAGCCAGAAGCCGGGCCCCACTTCTGGTTACATGTTGGGAGTACACTTTTAATTAAGATGTTTCTTCATGAAACTTCCACCACGTGCTAACTTAAAAGTCTAAGGGCCAGAGCTTCTTGATGCTTTCTGGAGGACAAACTGCTCCTTCCACCATATCCAGCCTGCGGTGTCTCTAATTCAGGGAACCAGAAGGCTTTAACAGGGCTTCCATCTGAAGTATCTCTGATTAGACTGTACCGTTCAAGATTTTCTGCTCTCTGCCCTTCAACAATGGCTTCAGCTTTTTGCCTTCAAGCCCGTCAGACTTAAAAGTTCTGAGATTTTTCTTTCTTTCCTTCAAGCTCTTTAAAATACAGATGTCACATTCATCTCTTTCGTTTTATATCATCATTCCCATCTCACAAAGCATGTTGCTCTGATTCTCTTTCCCTTTTAGGAAAACAGAATTTTTGTATTCTCCAAATATTCCAGTTGGGATGGTTACACAGTAGTTTAATTATTTTGAGATAGTTAAAAATATACTACTATAATTCATTTTAGCAAAACTGCTTACATAAGAATGTTTGCAATGATACAATATTTTGCCTTAAATCACTAAAACCGAAATGCATGGATATTCATACATTCCTTAAATTCTTACGGACATTAATAAAGACCTGACAAAGGATTTGAGTGCAGAATAAATACTTTCTAAAATCAATCAGTAATACAAAGACAACACAATGAACACTTGAGGACTTTTCACACAATAAAATGTACACATGGTACATTAAACATATTAGCAGTGTTCAAACTCCCCACTCATGAGCGAAATGCAAATTAAAAGCACAGGAAAATACCACTACCATATCCATCAAAATTGCTAAAATTGAAGACTGACAAGTCAGTCTCTCCAAATGTACTTTTCACTGCTACTGCTGCTGCTGTGTCACTTCAGTCGTGTTCGACTCTGTGCGACCCCGTAGACGGCAGCCCGCCAGGCTCCCCCATTCCTGGGATTCTCCAGGCAAGAATATACTGGAGTGGGGTGCCACTGCCTTCTCCAGTGCATGAAAGTGAAAAGTGAAAGTGAAGTCGCTCAGTCGTGTATGACTCTTAGTGACCCCATGGACTGCAGCCTGCCAGGCTCCTCCATCCATGGGATTTTCCAGGCAAGAGTACTGGAGTGGGATGCCATTGCCTTCTCCAGTACTTTTCACTGTTTAAATGCTAATGCTTAAACTCTAACCTTTTTAGCCATCTGATTAATTGGGAATTATTTAAATTTTAAGGTTTGAAAAGGATTTTTTAAGAAGTTGTGAAAATGCTTTTTTTCAAAAATACAAGAAGACAAGACTACCTCATGAATTTTAAAAAGTCAATTTCTCCTACATAAAATTTTGGGCTTTTCTGTGTCAGAGATAGAATAAAAAATATTGTTAACTTTTTGAGACCTCATTACTGAGGAGACAAGGCTAATTTTTGTCTTAGAAAAAGGTTGTTTCCCCCCAATGAGCATTTTACCATTTTGCCACCTGCTCAAGTAAACACTGGTGTTGGAGTCATGTGGGAGTAGAAAATAAAAAATTAAAAATAAATCACTTATCACACATTTCACTCCTATTTTTTCTATAAAAATATAACTCTTTATTAAATAACATGCACAAATATCAACTAGTCATTTATTAAACAGATATGATTTAGAACAAGATTTAAAGAAATACAAATCCTTAGGTACAATTTAGTATCTTGTTCATGATATTTGAACAGTTAAAAAAAAATCACTGATTAAACTAACCATCCTTTTATTTCTTTCATAATCTTATATCATTTTAGGCATAGACTTCATTCCAAGTTTTTTTCTAGCATTTCAGAGCTTCAGAATATCTTTAATATCAAGAGCCCTTAACTACTTACTTAAGTATAAATTCCTCCGGACAAGGCATTCACTTTTTTTTTCTAAGCTATTCCAATTGGCTTCGAGTCACTTTACAGAGGAAATCTGCAGAAGCAGAATCATGGCAGACAGGCTCCAGCAACTTGAGGTACCGTTGAAGAGGGAGAGAACTGTGGTTAGTACTAAGACGCTGGGGTGACTAAAAAACGCCAGATTTCTGCTTGTTTGGTTTTTCTCTTCTGCAGCTTGTTCTGTTTGGCCAAACAGTGATTTTTTTTTTCCCCCGTCCCCCATCTCTGGTTGAACCATCAGAACAAAATGCTGTATGAACTTCCCCTTCTTTTATTTTCTGTGACTTCAATGCTCAGTAATCTGGTTTTTTCACTTTTAGGCAAAAGTATAAACAAAATTTGCATTAATTTTTTCATATTAAAAAGTATTGCTTTTATAAATTAGCTTTTAATGTTCCCAGCCTTAATAAACTTAACTTCAACAAAACCAGTGCTTTAAAATCTACCCTGCCTTTCTTGGCCTCATTTATCCAATAAAAAAGGCCAAAATCTTTCATCTAAATTTCTAAAGACTACTACATCCAATCTTTATAATAAAGTCCTTGCACTGTGTATTTTTCACATGTGCTGCTTTATTGCGCATGCCAAGTACAGTATGAATTAAAATATAAACTGAAGTAAAAATTCAAAACCCCTAAGCTTAATATATACCTTTGCACTCAAAAACTTCAATTTTACATTCTTTCCCATTAGCTGGGACTTCCAACTTGCTAGCTGAATTTAAATCACTTTATTCCTTATATATTCTTTACTTCTACTGGAATAAAAAACATCCAGTATTATTTTATAATTTAAGAAGGTATTATGGAAAGTTCTGTAAATTTTATTTCATATACTTATGATCCATTTTACATATAACCTAATTTTCTTTCCAAAAATGTTTAATAAGTTTAGCAGCAGGTTTCAAATCTGAAATATTCCTGAACATTTAATTGATATCATGTTATAGGAGAAACTGGACTTTTTCTATGTATATTGCTAATTATTTTACTAAAAAACAGCATACCAAATCTTACTTTAATTATAAAATTCTGAAAAGTATATGTTTTGCATCTTGATACAAGGAAAAAATACAACATATTAATTTTTCATAAACATTGCAGAGGTCAATAGGAATATGCCCATTGCTTTTACTTATTGTGACTACCAAGTATTTCTTTCTTGAGTACTCAGTTTTTATTTAAAAGTGCAAAGGTTATTAAGCTTAAAACATTATATTTGAGCAATGTAAAAAAGTTTTACAATGATTTAACATGACCAATAAAATTTATTAAACATATTTACATATATTCACAGATTCTTTCATACTTGAGTATTAAAATAGACATTTACAATTTCAGAATTTTCATTCAAAGGCATTTTTTGGGGGGAGGGAGAATAGACTCTATCGTGAGATGAAGAAAGAGCTGTTTCTTTGCATGACTAATTCTAAATAAAATGTCCAACATAGTAAGCCAAAGGTCCTACCCTGGGAGACTGGTATGAAACACCTTACACTACCGCCAGGCATCACTGTGGAGAGGGTTAAATTATAGGAAGCATGCAGCTAAGTCACAGTCTCTACAATTCTGTGATGGTAACAAGCTAACGCAGACACGCATGCCTTATTTAAAGGTCCTGCTACCTCAACACACTATCACTACACTCCATACCATACAAACTACAACTTTGGTCCAATAAAACATTAGACAAAACAGTTTTACAATTATCTCTTTGTGTATGTTTTGACTACCAATCCCTTTGTATACATTTTGACCATTAATTACAAGATTTACATCTGCACAATATGTATAAAATAAGTTATTAAAAAGGAAGACAATATTAAAACTTTCGAAAAGAAAGCTATACAATTAACTTAGATAAAATAAACTGAAGAAATTTTGTGCCAAGTTTTCCTTCCACATTAGAAACTGCGCCTTTTAGTTTGTTGATCTATCTTAGCAGACTGTGACAGAACCTGAACACCCGCAGTCACCTTGTACACAGAGCGCTAACAGCTTCCAGCGCCATTAGCAGCCCCTCTGCTCCCTACTCAACTATGACATCTGCCAACGGGCTCCAATGTGAGTCATCTTCCACCAATATAAATAGTAGTTTTCAGTTAGAAACTGCTTGGATATAAGATCCAAAATAATTCTTTTCATTTTTAATAAAATGACAGTGTTTACTACATCACCAACTTTAGTTGAACTTTACTAACAATTGTGAAGGCATAATATCGTATTTTTGTCAAAAGGCAGCATTCCACAGCGTAACTCTTGAGCCTCATTTGTTTAAGACACCATCAGGAAGTAACGGCTGCTATATAGGAGTCAATTCAAAGTCATCGTTAACATCAACCAGGGGAACGTAAAACTCCTGAATTTCATAGATGCTGATAGATTTATAGGTGGCAGGATCAAGTTCCTGGAGTTTGAGCTGCCATTCTAACCTCTGGACGGCATTTAAAGCTGCAGCTTCATGCTGTTGCCTCATTAAAAGACAGGTCTATTTAAGAGAAGAGAAGAATTGATTATTTATTAGAAACTGCTTTGTTTAAAAAAATTAATCTCATGCATTGTTTCTTTAGGGAGCAAGATGGATATACTAGGGTATGTGAAGTTTCTGAGTTACGTCCATTTCTGGTTTACCCTGTCTTATATCTGTATCCATACACCAAACCTTTCTGGGCCTGTGACTTTATACTCATCTAACAGACTTCAATTTGAAACTGTTCTTTCAAGCAATAAAATTTCAAATTGTCAGAAGAATTATGAAAATCTAAGGAAGAGTGATTTTTAAAAATAATTCAAGCCAAATAATTTTCTTTACAGACTACTGGCAAAATAACATTTCTTCTCTCTCTGTTCTTCCCCTCCTCTTGTACAAAGGATAACAAGCATGAAGACCCCCTTTAGAAACAGCTTTTTCTGTGGCAGCTGCACCTTTGATACTAAATTGGACTCAAAAAATGCGGGGTGGGGGTCCTTTTCTTCATTTATCTTCCAAAGTGAGAACAGCATGAGGATTCACAGCTTACCATCTTTCGTTTCCTAACCACTCCTCTATCACACAGCAATAGTTTCTGTTGATGAAGGGGAAGCATCCAGTTAAAGTGAACTTCTAAACATACATACCTTTAATTTGTCAAATTTATCATCCACATCTTGTAACCATGACATGAACTGTCTTGCATTAAAGCGATCCCTCACAGAAGTTTTACTGTCATCAGACTGAAACAGTAAAAATAATTGGATATTACAAAATAAAATAATCTACTTTAAAAAATCTATATGCCACTGTATCTTTTTATAGTATATTTTACTTTTAAAGGAATGATGAAAGTATATTTCAAAAAAGATAATATCTAACTGAGTATTTAAACAGGCTGATAAAATATTCCCATACTGAGCTGATTAGTTATTAGAATTATTAGGATGTTGAGTTTAGTAAGTAATTAAAGAGAACCCTACTGCTATGTGAGTCAAAACGTCTCAAAAAGGCATGTCATATGATGTATTAAATGCCTGTGACCTTCTTAACATATAACTGATCATGAAACTCATTTTAACGTGACAGTTGGCTCAGACCTGGTAAACAATCTGCCTGCAACTCAGGAGACTCGGGTTTGATCCCTGAGTGGGGAATATCGCTGGAGAAGGTAATGTCAGCCCACTCCAGTATTCTTGCTTGGGAAGAATGGCCAGAGGAGTCTGGAGTGCTGCAGTCCATGGGGTCGCAAAGAGTTGGATGCAACTGAGCTACTAACACTGTCACTTAACCACACGTTGGGAGGAAACAACACCATGGTCGCAGACAGGGCTCTGGGGCTGGTGCTTCTCCCAGGACTGATTCCTTTTTTTAGGACCTATTCTTTGGAGAGTTTATACGGAAATACTATACCGACTCTTACCAGTTTTGGTATTTCTTTAAGATAGGCAATATTCAAAGGTCAGCGTTGTATCCTATTGTGTAATCTCAAATTGATTACATACTCCTTCAATTTTCTATTCTGTAAATGGGGTTAAGAGCATCTCTTTACGTATTGTTTGAGAACTGACTTGTGAAGGCCTCATTCTAATGCCCAGGCAACAGGCAGCACTGGGCCCACCAGGCAGCAGGCAGCACTGGGCCCACCAGGCAGCTGCCTCCATAACTGCCCCACCCAACCTGACCACCAGCACCGCTACAGGGGTAACCAGGCCTCAGACAGTCCCACTACCACACTGCCCACATTCTGACCTGTGACCACTTTTGCCCTGGTCTTCAGGAAAGATGTATTGACCATTTTAAAATTTATCATTCAATGCTTTTTAATATTACAAGTTTATCTGGAAAATGAAGAGGTCTGAAAAGAGAATAGCCTACCTAAGCCAAGTGGACTTGTTCCTTAGACCCTCTGCAGCTCTGTTCACCTGGACAAGCCTGCTCCTCAGTTGAGAGAGACTGTCTATCAACTATAAGGCCAGCCGTACAAGGACAGGCAACAGGCCCACAGTCGTTCTCAAGATGATGACTACGTTCTTCCGTTGACTGTGGCGTGATCCTTTTTAGTCTCTGATCATTCTGGGTTTACTAGGAAAATTCACTTCTTTTCAGAAATTCTCTTTATGACCCGTCTGGGACTCCTTTTTTTCTTTTTAAACAGACGAGAAAAAGAAAGCCCAGAAAGAACTAAGTAATTTTCTCTGTAATATACTGTGTATCCTTTGTGTTTCTATGGTTGGCCTGATTTAAAACAGCATTTCCCGGGACTTCCCTGGTGGTACAGTGGATAAGGTATCTGCCTGCCAATCCAAGGTACATGGGTTTGATCCCTGGTCCAGGAAGATCTCACAGGCTGCAGAGCAACTTAGCCCTCGAGCTGCAATTATTGAAGCCTGTTTGCCTAGAGCCCATGCTCTTCTACAAGAGAAGCTCCCACCATGAGAAGCCTGTGCACTGCAACTAGACAGTAGCCCTTACTTTCTGCACTAGAGAAAGCCTGTACGTAGCAATGAAGACCCAGCACGGCCAAATAAATAATTAACTTTTTAAAAAACCCCAGCATTTCCTAGTCTTTTTTGGTGATGATCCTTCACTGTCTTGTGTTGATACTTTTATATTCTCTTATGACAGGTGAATTTCATTCTGGTTTATGAACTACAAAAAAATTCTGATGACTGATGTCTGGTTCTGGATTCCTGAAATTTATATGTGGCAGTACATGTTTTCAAACTATAGGTACAGTTTCCCATAGTTCTTTTAATTTATCCCAACACCCCCCAAGATCCAAATAAAGCCTGGTCTTCTCTCAGCACTGACTCAACCTGGGTTCCACCTGCCAATTTTTTTTAGCTTCTAGCTTTAAGCTTCCCAGTTGCTCGAAGATCAGGATCGGGGTATAAAATCCATGACAGAAACAACTTACAAGTTATCTATAAAATGAGGCTATCTCAAACACACACGTATCTGTTCTGTAATTGTCTTGATTTAATGATATAAACCTGATGTTCAGAGGGCCAGGTGATCTGGAAGTGCTTTACTCATTTTCGCCTTTGTGCTTTACTGACTGTTGAACTCAAGTTTGTCCTGAGGATACCAACTACCAGAGGCGCTGCTGTCCTAGGGGCACTGAGGCAGCAGGGAGACCTTACCTGGGCATCCAGGGGCACGCTGTACACTTCTGCGTCCAGGAGAACTGTGCATGCACTGAATGGCAGTGTCTGATTTGCCAGTGTCCTTGCAGCTCTGTAATGAACCCGAAGAACCTCCTGTTCATTGGATACAATGAGTTTTTCCTAGTTGAACAAAGAATTAAAAAACAAAAACAAAAACTCTTCAACCACTTGTTTTAAAAGAAAAAAAATCACTTAAAATGTTAAAAGAACTTGAATCTCAGAGACGTTTTTCCTTCATAGTAAGGCTGAGAAATTTGAGAACTCTGAGAATTCTAAATTCTCAAAGAATACTCTGAGAAAAAGTAAATTTTCTTTCCAAAATTGGCAGTCTCTTTTTAAAAATGATCTTCTGAAAGTGTACGATGATGGCTTTCATTAATAACATACAGTCATCTGCTGGTATCTGTGGGGGATGGGTTCCAGGATCCTTGTGGATACCAAAATTCATGGATGTGCAAGTCCCTTATACAAAATGGCATCATATTTGCATATAACCTACACACATACTCCCATATACTTTAAATCATCTTTAGATTACTTACAATACCTAAGACAATGTAAATGCTAGGTAAATTTGCCAATATGTGGCAAAATCAAGTTTTGCTTATTAGAACTTTCTGGAATTTTTTTCCTTGAGTATTTTGATCCCTAGTTGGTTGACTCCATGAATATGGAACCTGTGGATATGGCGGGCTCACTGTATTTACCAAGATGTTCAATTGTCACCACTTAACTCCAGGACATTTTTGTCACCCCAGGAAGAAATACCCCAGGCCCACCAGCAGTCACTCTGCATTCCCCTTCTGCCCCTGACAACCTCAACTCTACTTCTGGTTTCTATGAATTTACTTATGAACATTTCATACAGGTGACATCAAACAGTGTGTGGTCTTTTGTGACTGGCTTCTTTCATGTCACGTTTTCAAGGTTCATCTGTGTTGTAGCACACATCACTTCCATTCATTTTTACATTTTATTTACCTATTCATCAGTTGATGGCTCCTTTGGGACACAGTGAATAAGGCTGCTATGAACATTCATGCTCAGTTCTTTGTTTGAATGTGTATTTTTATTTTTCTTGGGTAAATAACTACGAGTGGGATTGCTGGGTCATATGGTAGGTTTATGTTTAATTTGTTGACAAATTGCCAAAATGTATTCAACAGCAAACTCCGGGAGTTGGTGATGGACAGGGAGGCCTGGTGTGCTGTAGTCCATGGGGTCACAAAGAGCTGGACATGACTGAGTGAATGAACTGAATTGATTTCAACACCAGTTGTGTCATTTTATGTTCTTGCCAGCAAGGTGGAAGATTCCAGTTTTTCAAACCCTTGCCAACATTTGTTATTATCTGTCTTTTTATTATATGCATTCTAAGTGTTCTGAAGTGGTACTCCATCGTGGTGGCATGGTGGCTGCTTCTCTTCTGTAACAGCAAGGCATTTGTAACGTGGCTACATGCACAGATGAAATATACCACAAGCTTGTGGCTGAAACAGCTACTGATGTGGGTTATACACGCTGACTTCTTTCTGCTAACGAACTGTTCACTGATGTGGGTCATGCAGTGTTGTAAGTTGTTTGAGTGCATCTTTATTTGCTTTTCTATTTTTAATACTATAAATTTATTTCATTCATTTACAAACATCATTTTGAGCAAAGGTTTTATATTGGAATCCATGGCACAAAAAAGGTTAAGAACCTCTACCCTAGAGAATCAATCATGAATGAAGAAATTACATACAAGGTTTTGCTTGTATAAGAATCTATGTGTATGTCTGTAAAGAAAGGTCATAACTTATATCACATTTTCAGAAAGTTCCTGACTGTCCCAGAAGAGATATAGAAGGTAATTTATTATTTTTATCAATCCCAGTTACTTTGATGATTTCTATAAATAGATAGGTTTGTTCTCTTGTCATTTCATGCCAAAACTAACCACCAGAAACTGGAATACTAAAGCAGACCGAAAAGACCAAGGAGCACAGCCTCAGTATGATTCTGCACCATGGCAGCTGGTACCAAGCAACAATCTCAGAACTGGGAAACCCATCTGTCTATACGGGAATTCACTGCTACTGGCCTGCAGATCCAGCAAATGACACTGAGAAATTTTAAGAGGTTTCTGTTTATCAAATAAATACTGAACATAAATTGTAATACAGGAATGGCTGTCCAAAAATAGGCTTAAAAATTCTCCATCTTATTGTAGAAGAACAAAAATAAAATCAAGCCATTTCCCAAAATGGTTCTAAATAAGGAAGATTCACTAATAAAAAACTGTAGGCCATCATAATCTGTTAAAACTGTTATTTTTTGCATAAGTGAATTTAAACATTTCTTACCCTTTCAATACTGTGCTGCAAACGTAGTTTCATCCTGACAACTTCCTGTTGTCGAAAAAGCTCTTTAAGTGGATCTGACAGTGAAGGTGGGGGTGTAATCTAATTGAAAAAAAAAAAGTTGAAAATTAGATTAGATTAATTAGATTTCATTTACAATAATCAGCTATTTCTATAAACTTAAACCTTTTTAGTGCAGAACATAATGAAAACATGAATTCTTACGTTCTTTGAATTAAATAACACAGTAAGTAACAATTTCACAACTGGTTGTTACTTTTCAATTTCAACTCTTTGAAAGAAAGCAAAACATCACATATTTGAAATGCTCTGAAAGAAAGCAAAACGTACACACTTTACCTCTGAGGCCACAGCAAATCCCAAAGAGCAAATCAGGATGGAGGGAGTTGTTTGCCGCAGAGACACGTTTTAGAGCGTCAGTATGTGACAGTTCACAGACAGGGAGGAAGGAATAACAAACACACAAATCCACCACACAAACAGTCCTAAAGATGACGGCAGTCTGAGTGTACAGTAAGTAAAGTCTCTCTGTAGACATGATAAAATCCAAACACAAAACTGCAGTCTTATATTTAGTGAATAAACTTTTTTAAAAATAGATGAAACTGTCTTCTAATAGAGCTGTGGTTTTCAAACTTCATTACAAATGTGATACCTCACTTTGTCTATCCAATCTCCAAAGAGCTTATGGTTAGTTGACCTCTGATTTGATCCTTATCATGAACTGTGCTTTTTGACAGATGCTGGAGCTTAAGAAAGCTGACTTAGTCTCAAGCACACTCTTGAGCATTAATACAGAGACACCCAAGTATGGCAGCAACTGTCTGTGATCCCTGCATATTCTCCCTCTGCTCCCAGCTTTTAATAACTGTCAACATACTAGAGTGAAGAAACAAAGGTTTCTCAGAACATCCTTGCACAAAGCAATAACCGTGGGGGACTCTTCTGGCAGTGGCACAAGGAGATACTGACACACGGCTGCAGGGACAGTGTAGTGCCTACCATACCTGAAACACTTGCCAAAGATGCAAAACTGGACCTAGTCAAGACTCTGTTCATAAACAGTAAACAGTGTAACACCATTAGGATTCAATCAGTTGAGTCAATGCAGACTATTCTATAAAACACCTTATTGGGGCTGATCATTTTTCAGGTCTCTAATTATACATTTGTGTCTTAAAACTTCTTTAAATTTAGTAAGAGGCAAGAGTACAGTTTGGTGCTATTACTTCAGTTTTGAAAAGCCACACAGGTGATCCTTCAAGTAGCACAGAGAAAACACCTCCTCCTTTGAGACTGGAGTGTCAGAGAAGGCTTCTCTGAGAGGGTCATGCCCGAGCTCCACCTTAAAGGAAGAGCCGGAATAAAGAGTTCAGAGAAGTTAGTTGTGGGGGAAAAGAGACAGAAGGGAGGGAGCTAATTCGCATAGGAGAGAACAGTACGATCACCTGCCTGAGACAAGCAGTCTGGTGTCAGGAGGCACCTACAGGCAGGCCTGAGTTCCTGGAGCATCAAGAGTGAGAGCAGAGAGGGCAGCATGGAGAGAGCAGCAGGGCCCAGTACTACAGGCTGTAGTCTACCCTGTACACACTGCTTCTCCAGGCATGACTCACAGGACGCTGGGTCCACAAACATGGTTTACAGGAAATGGTCCGAGAACAAGTGAGGTTGGGAAACACTGTATGGATACACACACACATAAATATACTTATTTACATATCTCATAATTAACAAACTAAATTTTAATAGTTTTAGAAATCCTACAGTGAAGAAATCTATTTTTTGATTAAATGATGTTTCCCAAACTTATTTAGTCATGAAAAATAACCCTCTTTCTCCACTGAAGAAGGTATTTAAGTATCACGTTGTGGAACACATATTATGTGTAACACATTGGGGCAAATTTTATATGTAATAGGGAACCAGGGAAAGGTCTTGACAGCTCACAGCTGTACTGGAGAACAGCTATTGGGGGACACGACTATAAGCAAGGAATGAGGAAAACAGGTCACTGGTGCACTGGGGTGAGAGGGGGAGGCAGAGAAAGGGATGGGGTCTAAAAATATGGGTGACTGAGGATAAAAAAGAGGGAGCAGCTGAGGACTCACAGGTCTTTCAGCACTAGGACTGGATGGCTGCTAACAGAGACCACAAGAGGGGACCCGAGGAGAGAGAAGCAAGTTAGGGGCAAGTTCAGTGCTGAAATGTTGAGTAGACCAGCTAGTATAAAAGATGCCAAGGAGAGAGGTTTGTGCAGAATATACAAATCTGGGAATTCTCAAAATACATCCATCTGTAGAGAAGGAGTATGTGGAGGCTTTTTGAGGATACTTTCCCTCTGCTTTTTCCTCATCTTGTCCTATGTTGTGGGACATTCAGAAAACATCCAGAAGCAGGTAGAACACAGTTACGGAAGTCAATAGTGTATTCAGGGTTGAAGACAGAGGTAGGCATCATTCTCCAAGAGACCTGCAGTGTCCCAGCCCTTTGTAAGATTACAGCTCAAAGGGAGGGGCAGGCCTGTAAACAGTTAACTGTAACATCCTGGGTAGGTTTGAGGAAGATACAAGCAATTCTGTTCCGACAAGATCCTGCCCAGAGTGACATCACAGCTCACACGACGACGGAAGAGAGAAAAATGGCCCTGACGAAGACAGCATTCCATGTAGAGCGAACAGCACGGCCAAAGCACCCAGGCAGCGAGCAGAGACTCCACAGGAGAAGGGGCTCAGTGTGACTGAAAGGCTGAGTGACTCGGACAAGTGGTGAGATGATGAAGCAGGAGTGGGGAGACGGGTCAGGCTGCTGTGCTCAGATGTGGGTTTTTATGTGTGGCCAATGGGGAGCCAGCTAATCACAGCTGAGATACTTCAATAGGGAAACAGCTTTTTATTGTTTTTAAAGCGACAGAAATTTAATAACAAAAGGAAAGTGCCAAAAGAAAGAAACTAGGAGAAAGAAGTGGAAAAGTTGCTGCAATGCTGAAGTGAGAGATACTGATGAGGGCCCTGGGACAGGCAGCAGAGAACATCAAGTCCTCAGATCTTAGGGATAGAACCAGGTTAACTGATGGGTTTCTACTGTGGTGTCATCACCAATACATAACGTGTTTGTCAGGGAGTGGGTGGGAGGGTCCTGTTTCGAAGTCTGAGGTTGGAGTGGGTGCCGTTAAGACCTGCCTTCTGGAAACAGAGAATTGGGTGGCCAAAGCACCGCAGCAGCTCAAGATAACAATCACCTCCCCCAGGCCAGGGCAGGCTCCCCACCAGAGGCTCCCACAGGTGCAGGCAGTCACTGCACTCACCTCAGGGCACCTGCCTCTCAATTCCACTTCCTTCACACATGCAGGCACAGCTCCTGACAACTCCCACCTATGACGCTCCTGGAAAACCCTCAGGGTCAGCATACTGGGGAACCAAGCCTGGGACATGTGCCTGAGGTCATTTAACTGACTGCCCAGGAGGCGCGTGCCATCTGATTCTAGAGATGACGTGGCTCGACAGGACATTTGGGACTAACGCTGCTGAAACCACAGAAAGAGACAGGACCTCACTGACTGAAGAATTAACTCCTAGAGAACCTTGATGTTTAAGGGGTTAGTACAAGAGTATTCTTGCCTGGAGAATCCCATGGACTGAGGAGCCTGGTGGGCTACAGTCCACAGGGTCGCAGAGAGTCAGACACGACTGAGCAACTTCACTCACTCACTCACAACAGTCATAAGAAGACAGAAAAAGATTAGTGAGATAAGAGAACCAGAAGAGCACACCATCATGAAAAACCAGGGAGGGGAGGAGTTTATGAAGAACCAGATGGTTATGAAGTCGAATGTGACAGAGAGCAAGCAGAAAGAAAAAGGGAAAGGTCAAGCAATGAGTCAATTCGGAGCTCATGGGGGATCTCTGCCAGTGCACACACAGTGAGAGTGTGAACAGGAAGTAACACAGAGGGGACACTGGACACAGATTACTCTCTAAGGTATGGTGTGAGATCACTCACTAGGCATGACCAAGTGCCACAAGCAAGGGATAACTTTTTTCTCCGTAGGACGAAGGAGACCCAAATATGTTCAGTTGATGGGTAACGGCCAGTGAAAAGAGAAACTATAAAAATATAGTAGCAAGAAGTGTTCTCATAGAGGAAGGTTCCAAAGAAGGCTGGAGGGAATGGAATCAAAAGGACAAGGAAAGGAGTTACCCTTCAGAGAAATAAAAGCATTAACTCCTTACGGTTGAAAGAAGCAGCGGGTAAAGAACACAATATCGAGGACCAGTGCTGTTCAGTAAGGCAGCACAGACCACACACGACTCCTGAGCACTGACTGATGCATGGCTGGTCTGAACTGAGACATACTGCAAGCCAGCCTGGTTTCAAATACTCAGCACCAAATATTTACCTATGTAGACTATCTCGAAAGCTCTTCTATACTGATTATATTTTGACATAGAATTGTGGATATATTGGGTGAAATATTAATTTCACCCATCTCCTTTTACTCTCTAAAACTTCAAAAGTAAAATCACTCAGTCGTCTTCTACTCTTTGCAACCCCATGGACTATACAGTCCATGGAATTCTCCAGGCCAAAATACTGGAGTGGATAGCCCTTCCCTTCTCCAGGGGATCTTCCCAACCCAGGGACTGAACCCTGGTCTCCCGCATTGCAGGCAGATTCTTTAACAGCTGAGCCACCAGGGAAGCCCAAGAATACTGGAGTGGGTAACCTATCCCTTCTCTAGCGGATCTTCCCGACCCAGGAATCAAACTGGGGTCTCCTGCATTGCAGGTGGATTCTTTACCAACTGAGCTATCAGGGAAGTCTCCCATTAAAATGCGGTTACTAGAAAACTGAAGACTACATGTGACCTTCATCACATTCCTACCAATGGGGTTCTCAGTGTATCAAGAGGGGCTACTTACTGTGGGTATGCAGATCTTGCTTAAGGGGTTTCCGTCCAGGAGATATGACCCATTAAACGTCACATATTCATCGTAATACTGAGGTGCCTGAGGGATCACACTACATAACAACTTGCGCTTCTCTTCAATCTTTTTTCTTATGTGCAAGTATTCAAAATAGGGATTTGCGCGCTCTGAGCTGTATGGCTGAATCTCATCAAGCTTCAGTGAGTCCACAATGGCAGCCAGGGACTGCTGGGTTTTCTCTTTTGCTTGCAGCAGAGACGGACTCACTTGCACTGGCTGAGGCACCCGAGACACTTTTCTTTTCCGCGGGTGGTGAATCTGAGGGTCGTCCTCCTCAGTTAATCTTATTCTTCCTCGAGGGGACGCAGACTCACTGTCTTTGTCTGGCAACAGTGCACAGCTGGCCAGAAGCTGCTTGCTTTGACTGGCTCCTGTGTTTCCTTTGTTTCTGGTCATCCTTTGAGGGATCTGGTTTTCAGGTTTATCATCTTCAGCACTTTCCTCTAGTTCTACTTTAACTAAGTGTCCGTATTTATGCATTTCTGGTGGAGCCAATGGCTGTGGATGGTTCTCCAGGCTCGATAAAGTACTCTGTTGTGACTCCTCATCCTCGATGGAAAGCAAACACTTCTCACTTTCAGGACAATGTTTTGGATTATCTGGTTCACTCAGGTTTCCTTTTGGCACTCCTGCATTCATTTCACATAAATCAGAATCACACTTATCATTTAAATGAGTCAAAACCAAACTCTCCAGTTTGTTTTCTTTTTCATGTGAAGCATCCTGAGTATCAGAAGTGCTTTTTTCAGCCTCATGGCCACTGGAAGACTTAAACATTAGCTTGCTAAATGCGTAATGAGGATTTGGCTGGGAAGACCCGTCACTTCCATTAAAGCCCTTTTCTGATGTCAATACTGGCAAAGCACTAGCTTTCTCAAAATTTGGTGCTGCTTCTTCAACAGTGCTTTCAGAGTACACTGGGACAAAGGCATCTGTCTTCTGAACGTCTGTTAGGACAAAAGTATTTTCCGTATCTTTTGTAGGTTCAGTATCAGTATCCAAAACAGAACTGATCATTTGAATTGCATTTTTCTGCTGTAGAATACCTGGTTCTTGAGTGGTGACATAGGACAAAGAAGTATGTCTGGAAATAGATTCAGCATCTGAAAGTGATTGGCTGTGAGAAGAGCAAGGTTGCTGGGAAGGGAGAAAGGATGCTGGATCCTGAGCACAAGTGTTTCCTGGCAATTCAGTCTGGTGCACGGACACAAAATCAATATTCTGTTCTCTCAATACTTTGTTTTCAGGATTACAAAAACCCTGAACAGAAGAATCTTGATCAGGCGCAGCAGAATTTGGGCAGCTAAAATCTCCGGTGTTTAACGACTCCATCTCCCATGACTTACTTTGGATCACACCAACCTGATTAGAGAGCTCTAAGTGCACAGGACTGCCCATCAGCATGCCCATGGGAGCAGTGCCCTTGATGACATTTGTATCAGCAGCATTATATTTGCTGTTTATAGATCTAGTTGGAGAGGCTGCAAAACTGGAATGTATGTTAGACACGCTCAAAAGTTCTCTTTCAGGCACGTTGGAAGATACCTCAGATTTGGGAGAAGGACAAATATCTCTTGGCACAGCTGAGCCATCTTGACTGCTCTCTTCTGATATTGTTTGGAACTGCTTTGTATGCTCACAAATGACAGAGGGCATGCTACATCTTCGGGCTTCTGCAGCTGATCTCCCTTCACTTGTAACTAGTTTAGCATCTTCGACAGAAGATGCCCGGAGATGGGAAGTCAGAAGCCTGCTAGCATACGATGCTTTAATCCGCTCTGATAGGTCAGTCAGGCTATCTAGCTCCCTGTCATGAAGGGCAGGAGATTTGGCAACTGGCAAAAACGGTGACTGGGAAAAGGACATTTGAGAATCCGAACCCTCTAACATAAAATCTGAGTCATATTCAACTGGAGGCCTTGGGGTTGTCATTGTAGTAAGGCAGGAATCTTCTGAGCTAGCCACTGAAATCATAGAGACAGACCTGGAGCTGAGACCTGGCTTTTCACTTTCTGATCTAGGAGACCTGTTCAAGCTATTATCTGAAACAAAGGATGACTTGCCTAAACTCATTGTATTTTTGGTGTCCACAGATTGGGATCTATTACTTACAGCATCTTTACAGTGTTTCTCCTTAGTGTAAGTATCAGTCAACTCAGAACTCTTTGATCTAGTAAGTTCTTTATTTTTGGACTCAGCTAGTGCATGCTTTGTTTTTTCTTTATCTTTTACTTTAAGTTCTAAACAATTGCGATTTCTCAACCGTTCCTTTTCTTTCTGCTTAATCTTTTCCTTGTGTTTTCTGTGCCACTGCTCTATTTCCAGGTCTTTAAGGCTTAGCATCCTTTCAAAGCTGGTCTGCATTAAGTCGTCATTCACGAGCCTCTTTTCTTTGGGCCGAGTATCTTTTGATGCTGGTGATGACTTAGGTTTAGGCTTATCTGCTTCAGATTTTAGTTTGAGTGAACTATTCAGTTGAATTTTATCCTTATGTTTGTCTCGTTCTTTATATCTATCTATATCTTTATCTTTTTTATCTTTCTCTTTTCCATCAGGAGTTCTTAAAGGTTCATCTTTTGTTTTTTCTTTGAGAGAGAAAGTTTTTTCATGTTGTGCTTTATTACTGTCTGTTATACTTGACTTTCTCTCTTCCTGGAAGTGTTTGGAATTACTTATATTTACACTGTCTCTAGATTTGTCCTTTTTATCTACCTCCCTATCTTTTTCTTTATTTTTGCTTTTTTCTGATTTAGAATAGTCACTACTATCTGATGGCTTGTTTTTTTTTTCCATCAAGTGCTTCTCTTTGCTCTCTGCTGGATGTCTCTCTTTCTCAGGTTTTTCTTTGTCATGTTTCCTATCCATCTTTTCTCTACTTTTATCTCTGTCATCGTTTTTTTTAATGGTAGTAATGTTTTTTAGCTTCTCACCTTCTCTATGGCATTTTTCTGTGTGATGTGAATATAGCTTGTCCTTTTCTTTTATTCTGTCGACAGAGTCACTAGGATCTAATCTTTCTTTCTCTGACTTATGCTCATGTTTTATCTTCTTCTCTTTTTCAGAATTTTTTCTGTCAGCCCTCTCAATGTCCCTATCTTTAGTTTGAAATCGTTTTTCAGATTTTTCCTTACTTTCTTTCATATGCTTTTCAATTTCTATGTCTTTTTCCCCTGAATGTAACCCTACAGTGTCTTCAGTGGCACTTACACCTAAAGAGCTGAATTCTGTTTCTTTATCTGTAAGTACATTCTCTCTCTCATCTTTTAAATCTTTTATTTTTTCCTCCCTAAAAGATTTCTCACTTTCCTTTTTAATCTTTTCCCGTTCTTCTTTAAAGTTTCTCTCTTTGGAGATATGCTTTTCCTTGGTTGATTTATCATCTTTTATGTTTTTCTCCAACTTTGACTTTTTTTCTAATGTTAGGGACTCATGTTCCATACTTAAAAATAGATCTTCAGTTTCATCACTTTTAAAAAAATTCTCTTTCCAAAACTCTCTATCAAATTCCACACTGCGTTGCAGCTCTTTAGCACCATCCCTACTTTTGTATTTTTCCTTTTCACCTTCAATTTCTTTTTTATGCTTTTCTTTTTCCCTTTCTTTATGTTTTAACTTATGTTTTTTTAATGTTTTACCCTCTTTATCCATTTTTTTCAGTGTGCAATCTGAATTTTCAAATGTTGGACTGTGATCATCATCTTTTATTTTGGCATTTGACTTTTCACCAAATTCTAAGTGGAAATCTTTATGATGTTTGTTTTTTTCCTTATGCTTACAAGATTTTACACTTGAACTTTCTGGCAAGAATTCAGATTCTATATTGTCATACCGAACAAGATCAGGCTGTAATGACATTTCAGAACTTCCTGGTGATAAACAGGTTTTAGAATGTTCTTGTTTTAGTGGTGTTGACTGCTTTTCACTGAGTCCACAAGAATGTTTGGGAGATTTACCACTGGAAATATGAAATAAATGTAATGAAGTATCATCTTTCGGGCTAAAAGATTTCCTAAAATTCCCCTCATCTCTGGTCTTATCTGAACAATCTAGTGCAGTATTAACTGTCAAGTTTGTTACTCTGGTATTTTCTTTCCCCTCTTTTTCTTGCTTCAGCTCTTGGTTCTCTTTATTTTTGTTCTGGTTCTTTAATTTTCTTTTAACTTTGCCTTTCTGTTTGTGTTCATTTGAAACTCCATATTCCTTTTTGGTTTGAATATCAGAATTTGATGTTTCAGGGACGGAACATGGAGCAGAACACTTTTTGTTCTGAAGAATTTCTTCATCTGAACTTTCAGAACTTGAATACAAAACCCTAGATGGCTTTTGTTTTTTACTTTTAAATGATTTAGGATAGAAAGCTTTTTCCTGTTTTGCAAATAAACTACTCTTTTCTACTTCAGATTCATTCTCTTTTCGCAGTTCTTTCCTAAGAATATGCCTGTCATCAATCATTTTATTTATTTCTTCTTCATCATCATCTTTGAACTCATACTCATCAAGGGCAGATGGAAGAGGTGCTTTACTGGGAACTATCTGTTTACTTTCACAGATGAGAGAGTCTTTCTCTGTCTCAGAGTCAATATTTTCATCAACGCTGGAAGGATTTACAGACTGAGCCTCTTCAGAATCTAGAATATGAAAAAGAAAATCTCCTGTTAGTCAAGAGACAACTGTCAGGAAAATAATACTGAGAGAAAAAACATAGCATATACAGCAAATACTTCAATTCTGAAAAATTTTCATATTTACATGTAAATAATACAATGAAAAAATATGTAAGAGCTTTGCTACAGTTTTGTGGAAAAGCTTCAGAGACTCTGCTTCAGTATGATACCTCATGACACCTGTAAAAGCACACAATACACTGGACATACTATAGATACATATATATAAACTAATATTAAAATGTATGAACAATATAATTAAGACTCCAAAAGGGCTAGATTCAGGGAAACATTGGCTACTAATGTAAAAAACAAAAAAAAAAATCATTTTGTGGCCACGCTATGTGGCATGTGGAATTTTAGTTCCCCAACCAGGGATCAAACTGGTGCCCTGAAGGATGGAGACTTAATCGCTGGACCAAAAGGGAAGTCTCCTATAAAATTTTATATATATGTACATTTTCTTTTTTCCTGGACAGAGAATATTTAAGTAAAATTCTTTGATGCAGAAAAGATTAACAATCACTAACTTAAAAAGTTTAATAAAAATTAGTTTTATATGCTTCAGAACTTTTTACTACTAAAACCATAAATGATCAAATGATTCCCATAAGGACAGAACTTGAATAAAGGTGAATGGTTGTAACTACACAAGAAACATGACTGTCAGCTTTACCGCCAGTAAAAAAAAAAAAAGAAGAAGAAGAAATATATCCACCAATCACAAAATCAAGATTGTAACAGATAGACTGATATATAATTTGAAAAAAGCTACTTTATTCTTTAGTTCTTTCATAGATTTTTTCCTTCCTAGTTGGGCATCTTTTCTTAGCTGAAATGTATGTTGTATGCATGGAGCCTCCAACGGAAAAGAAAACCCAGGCCTGTAAAATTAAAAGAAAACTGAAGACTCTAACCAAAAGAGGAGAACATCAAACTTCACTTTTTTGGCTAAATATATAACAATATAAAGGTAATCAATTTATTTGAATACATCAAGTTTTCCCTAAAAGTGATCTAACTCTCAAATATTGTTTACATGGAAATTCAAGTTGCAGACGCCATTTTAGAGTGTCTGTAAGGTTCTGAGCACTGGACAAGAGCTCTGGAGAGATGTGGAGAAGATGTGGTAATATTCCAATACTATTAAGTGCCAACTGAGTGACAGTTATATTGACATGTGGAATTAAAAAAAGAACATTTTTAGAATGACAGTTGCTTGTAAGCATAACTCCATTCCCAGTTCTTAACACTGCAATACAAAGCATTAAACTGTAGAACTTTATGGTGCAAAAAAGGGAACAGCTGTTTTGGAAGTAGTATTTGTTCTACTCCTCAATTAAATAAATACAAGAATATGTACTTATATGACAGGTGTTATTTTCCTTGTTGGCACCTTATTTACCATTTGTTCTTGAGGATTTTTCTCCCCTTGCAGTTTTTAAGGAGTTGATGTTTTATGGTTTTCTATATAACTATTCTATTTATATTCTTTCCCATTAGGTAAGTTTAACTGGAACTGGGAATGATTTTTTCCCTTGTGTATTCCTTAACACCTCAAGTCGACACTAGAATCAATCTTAAGTAAACATTTAGTATGCTTCTCTAGGCACAAAGTGCTCAGCGGGAGGTGTGATGTGATGAAAAGAACACAGCTCTGCAGAGTAACAGTGACTCAGCCTGATGATGGCTCAGATGGGGGCTGGTACCCGGTTGAAAGGGTGCAGGTACCCTTCTCCAGTCAGCACCTGGCAAAGGGGAGCAGACTTCTCACAGCAACAGCACTGAATATTAGGAACTTCAGGCAGACTTCAGGGTGTGAAAACAACTAATGTAACAAAAGGCAGCTCAAACACAGCATGTCCCATTTCATATACAGCTTTTTTTCATTCAATAGTTGCAGACATTTTCTTTTTAAGTTGCATTTTCTTTGTTACTGTTTTTAAGGGCTGCATGTTACACGGAGTTAATATATAATCACGATATACCATGATGACAGTGTGGAGTTATCCCGGGAGGAGGATGGCAGCCTGGCCCTGGCCACTGAGTTGCACCCGCCCACCAGGCTCGCTTCTCTGTGTGCGGGCTCTCAGTACTGCCAATCAGGACCCTGCATGGCTCTCCTAAAGCTGGCCAGTTTGGGACCCCAGAGATGACTCTATGTCTCTGTGATGCCATTCTGCTGGCAGACTAGGTTCAAATCCCTTTTCTTCCCTAAGGAGTCCTAAACCTTTTTTATTTACTTTACCCAGGACTATGGATAAAGCTGGTCTTGGAATTCTGGCGCAGTAGTAAAAGCAAACATGTCTGCTCCACCTCTCTTAGGATAGTGAGAACTTCACATAAGAATCCAAATCCTCAAGCCCCTGTACTGAAAATGGCCATGGTCATCGTGATATGACACCGTTTTCAATTTGTTTCCAACTTTTTTCGTCTTTACTATTTATTTAGTTACTAGGTTTGAATTTGTATTTAGAACAGTTTACTGAATTATTTCTGATAAAAAAGCTCCTTTAAAAAATATTATGTTTATCATCTCAACAATTTTCTCTGGGAAATGAGGGAGACAAGTGAGAAATAAGCAATCATTAAAGCATTAAATTTTTCATTAAAGCATTTTGTTATCTGTGAAAAAGTGCTAAATAACAAAATATAAAACTTAATTGATTAAAAATGCAATACATTTGAAAGTTGTTCTTGTACATCTCAAGGCCTTATTTGGAAAATAAATTGAAATCATGGAGATGCAATAAGCAAAATCCAGATTTTGAGAAAAATTACCAGGCAAATGATTTTTTCAACCACAAAAAATTACAAGAACAAAAGAACGGAAGGGGATATTTACATGACACGGTGAATTCTCAAAATCTAATTCACACACTATGTGTACTATAATCTACTCCTTTCTTGATAAATTCTTCACAAATATCTCTGACACTTTGTTCTAAAATATGACAATTGCTAGTTGCTGTCACTTGGGAATTTTTCATCAAAATCTGAATCTTTGCATTTTCCCCTTAGACTTTTTTAACCTTGCACTTTAGTTGCGAATGAAATTTTAGGTTCAAAATAATTTTCATACAACGTTGAGCCTGAAGCTGCACCCATCTTCTCACAACAGCTTTTAAGAACAAGAAATCAGTCACTCTGACTCTGATTCTGTGCCTCTGATTCTGGGAGTTTGTAAAATTTTAAACAATCTTCATCCTTGAAGTCGTGATGTAACTTGATGTGGGGTTTTCCCTTTTCATGCTTTTTGTTTTTGCTTTGTACATTCCCCTCTGATCTATAAATATCTTTCTTCAGTTAAGAGACATCTTCTTCAACTAAAAAAATTATTTTCTTCCCAACAATTATTATTTAAAAATAATATTGGATATGCTGGGTACGGTTTTTTTTTAAACCATTTTTCTCATATTCCTAATGTACTTTTCAATGTTTTATGTGTTGCCCTTCTCTTAGATCTCAAATTAGATCTTCAGCGATGTCCAGTTTATTATTTAACCCTATATGGAATGCTTACTTTCAGTAATGAAAAACATTTTGAATTTCAAGGACTTTCCTGGCCAACTTTTTCAAGGTGGCCTGTTAGGGTTATTGGATCGACAGCCCCCACCACTATCCCAGCGTCTCCAAGCGCACTGAGAACTTACCCTTCTGCTTCCTATGTAATTTTCATTCTCCAGATCAACTGTTGTGCGTGTTCATTTTGGCCCTTCTTGCTTGTCTTTCAGTTGATTTTCCTCAACTCACTGGATTTCTTTTCATACTGATAAAGGGAAAAACTGGTTTCTTCAGCAGTTTAATGGAGGACCTCTACAGCAGGCGTCCCCTGCATGTGCTCCTTGGTCCCTCTAACCGCAGTCTGTTGCTGAGAATGCGCCTGCAACAAGCTGACTCTCAACTTCAGAGCCCCCGGGGCTCCACTGGGAGGGATATTTGAGTTGTTGCTTTGCTCCGCAATACTCTACTAACCACAACCAGTATACCGAACCTGATTACATAAATATAACTTACGTTCTAGTCAAGGAAGTAACATTAGAAAAAGGAAACATATCTTTATAGCTTCCATATCCCTAAATTGATTGTAAAATGCAGTCTAGAGACAGGAAAATAAAATATTGGGTAATTTTATACAGCCTATTCTAAATCTCCATTTCTAAAGCTCAATTTAAAATAAAATAAACCTCAATTTTCCTAAGTAAAGGTTAGTTATTTTAATTTTACTGTATAGGAAAAAAGTAGTCATGTTTAGTACATTTATTTGGACGTAAGTATGCCATATGGGAATATATTTTCACTGTATTTCTACAGTAACAGGTACAGGTAAAGGAGTTACAGCAAAGAATTGAGGGGTGAGCTGGGGAGAGAAGAGAGTATAATCAATAGGTGAAAACACTATGTCTAAAAGCGAAACTGACATAAAAAGTAAAACCAAGTACCCCACTACTCTGTACACTCCCTTAGTTATACATGGCCTTTCTATCAATGTATCAGTCACACAAAAATGAAGTCTATAAAGTATAAATTAATCAAGACTGTTCCCCTCTGAAAATATGACTGGTATCACTACAAAAAATTTGATGTCACTAAAGGAAACTGACAAAAATCACCCAGTCTCGGCTATTCCATCAATACGTGTGTGTGTGTGTGTGTGTGTGTATATATATATATGCATATATATATTTTTATATATATTACATGGAGGTCCTTTAAACCATGAGTAGGTAAAACAGGATGATATAGCTAAGGCTAAACTCATTTATTTGTATACATATATGTAATATTTTAAGTTAAAGGTCTTTTTTAAGAATTCTGCCCAAATGTACCCTTCAGAGAGTTTTAGTCTTAAATAGTCAGCAATATCTCAAGGACTAAAATAATGTGACAGACTCACTTTAAGTTGCTAGGCATTGGTAGAAATGCAGTTTATAAGACAAACCATCAAGCTAATATATTTTTAACAAAAAATCAATTCATTCTGAATTTGCAATAAGCCATTTTATATATGTAGGGCAAATACACTTAAAATTTCTTGATTATATTTAGATAAACTTCAAAGAGAGATATTGAGATTATTATTTTATGTAACACAAAAATTTAAAGACATATTCATTTGCAGACATCCAAACAACATACTAGCTGCAGTCACAATTTCCCATGTATTTTTCTGATATATGAGCAAGTAAAAAATGTAGAACTATGCAATTTTTATAGACACTACTAAAGAGCAAATGCTTATAATATGGTAATTTAGGTACAATAATTTCTTTCCCTTTTTCTCCACTTAACAAAATTTGACAAATAAAATTTTAAAAAGACATTCAACCTTGAATTTAAAACTCTTAAGCTTTAGAGTTAGGTTGATATAATGAATCTACATAAAACGCATGATAAAACCTGTATTGATTTTAAAGTACTGGCTTTCATATAAGAGAACTATAGAGGTTTTGGCTGTTTAAGGTTCAGGTAGAAGTAGTTGGTGATATTTAGAGAAACGTGTGAAGAGTTAAAATCAGAACTCTGTGTATAAACTGTACCATATATATCACAAAACAGAGGAGAAAAAGCAGAGTATGCAAAACATGGTGACAGAATTTCTTTTAACTAATCACTAAAGAATATCTTATTGCCTATTACGCTGTATGCTCAGCCCTCTGCACATCACATGCCTTTTCATTTCTTGTAAGCACCTATACCACAGTAAGATGGGTGAAGAATAAAAGTTGCTGAACACCAAGCACAGTGCTTACTCTATGTGACCTCTACCTGTAGTCTTTATGCTTCGAAGGTTAAAAGAAGCTTGTTTTAAAACTTCCTCAGGTGGGTCTTCTTCCTACTTACAGTTTAATTGTTAACATCACATAATCCATTTCATAAAAATTTCTGGTCTATTTTGACTTAAGTAATTGTTTTTTGAATCTCTTGATTTATTAACTGTTTTAATTCCATATCTGCATGAATGGTCATATTTTCATAGTTCCTGAAATATAAAACTGAGGATATGAGTTTAACAAATATGACAATATATTTAGAATAGTTACAATCTTTTAACATTAAGAAAATAAGGCTTTGAATTACTGGTCATTTTGTGTACTTTATAACACAGAAATGCACTCAGCAAACACCAGAGGTAAACATATCACTGTCTTTTTAGAAACTTCTTAATCTGTCTCATGGTAGACTCTAAATACAGACTGCCTACTTATGATGGAGTATTTCCTTCCTTAATCCGAAGCATGCAAGTGAGCAAAGCTTATAGCAGTGGCTTAATAAACATGGCCAGATTACTGGCAGTCAAAGTAATGTAAGAAAAGGGTGAACAATTATTTTTAACAATGCCTGGCATTTTCAACTTTACCCACTGGGCACTTTGTTTACATAATAAAACAGGGTCTGCAAACCTGCAGCAGAATCTTTGGCAATTAATGAGTATAGAAAGCATGGGGAGGGGCACAATGCGACAGAGTCACCCACTTCTCTGGTACTGTAATTCTGGTTCAGGAGCATGGTCTAGTTCTTGGAATATGACTCAGCTTTCAGCAGGTTAAGTAAGTAAATGAAGTCGCTCAGTCGTGTCCGACTCTTTGTGACCCCGTGGACTGTAGCCTATCAGGCTTCTCAGTCCATGGGATTCTCCAGGCAAGAATACTGCAGTGGGTTACCATTTCCTTCTCCAGGGGATCTTCCCAACCTAGGGATCGGACCCAGGTCTCCTGCATTGGAGGCTGATGCTTTAATCTCTGGGCCACCAGGGAAGATTCAGCAGGTTAGCAAGAAGCAAATATCTGTAGCAAATCCTATTATCAGATAGAATTTCTGTCAGGAAGGTAATATGGAATAAGATTGTGGAAAAAGGGCAGAGGTTAGGGGAAGAAAACCACAGAATTATGCAGATTTAAGCGTTGTACACTTATATGCAAATCAGTTGTACTGACCAGGACATGAATTCCTCCAACAATATCATATATATCTGATGTGCATGACATAAAATGACTACTCAAGGAGGTTCATGAACTTGGGCCACCCTGCACATTGTTTATTACTAATCTGTGATGAAATGATGAAGTAACAGGCTTGTATCAGAGGAAATCAGCGACGTCACAAGCACACTCTGAGCTCATCGGACAGATACCTCTTGTCAGAGCATTCTCCTCTCTGATGAAAGAAGCCGTGCACTGGCATATATTCTGGCACAAGCTCTGTGCCCTGAGGACCTGACACTCTGCAGAACAGTGCCTCTGTGCAGCACTGTCACAAAGCACAGCACCTAATGGGATAAGCCAAACTCTAAAATGTTTCCTACAGAATGCCTCTTTATCTACTCCAAATTTAAGTTCTGAAATCCACAACCAGTTATACTCTCTAACTTTGCAACACTTAAAGTGTATCTGTCACATGGATGACGTACATACAAAATGGGTAACAATGCTGTCAAGCTTTACATGTACAAATGTCTATGGGCAGTCAAATTAATACTCCATTAAATATTAATACATTCTGAATTTAGATTAGAGATGTTTAATCTGACAAGGACCTCATGTAAATTAAACAATAAATTTGGGTATTTTCATCAGTCTTTTTCAGCAACTTCAAAATCTTTGTATGATACTTACGGATGATTTTTACTGATGATTTTTAAATCATTCCTTGAGGGATTTTGATCAAGCAATAATTCAGGTACATTCACCATGTGGAAAATAAGTATGCTGAAAAATCAATACATAGCTGATGAACACATGAAACAGGATCAGTGAAAATAAAAAACGGTTCTAAAAGACGTGCTTTACTCTAATGAAACACGTTAAGTTCAAATAAAATACCTAACTTCTTCCAAGGGAAAATTTATTGCAGCACTTCTTTCTCAAAGAAAGATTTTTAACCAAAGCTGCTTTTCACTGCTATTGTTTTCTGAAGAGACCAGGATTACAAAGTCCATAGGCATAATAAATGGGAGAATTAACATATCATATAGAATGTTTCTCTTCTTCAAATCTTATTTTCTTACTTCCCTATGGAAACTACATAATTCAGTTATTATAATCCTTATTTCATACAGTGCAAAGATGTTCAACTGACTTTCAGTTTGCACCTGGCAGATGGATTTACAAATACTTTGAAATTAAAGACGTGACAGGGGTTAGGAGATAATCATGTTAGTATCTCCATTTCCTTCACCAGCTATGTCCTCCAAGCTCACAGATGGCCCCTCCATGCTGAAGCACCAGAGGAGACCTTGCTGTTGCCAGACCAGGTGTTCCCAGACTCACCCAGTCTCCTTAATGGACAAACTCAGTCTACAGGTTCAGCGACTCTGGATTTGTGGGTAATGGAAGCTTCTGGCATAATCCCTAAGGCCCAATTACCCCTTCCTCCAATTAAACAAATATTTGTTAAGCAATGTCTATGTACTAAACACTTCAGTCTACATTTATTGGAGGGTGAAGGAGAGAAAATATACACAAAAAGGAATGTTGCCACCTTTACAATTCCTCCTATAGTTTTAGCTCCCATCATTACAATTTCCACTACTAAACACTGCTGTCAAAGCTTTAAATAACATGTTTGTCTCTCTCTATTCCTCCCTCCCCCATGTTTCTTCTCCTTATAATTAGCCCCCCTTTTGGACGGGTGATAGTCAAGCAGAAGCCTTGATCCTTTCCTAAGTGGAATACGAGAACAATCACTATTGCCAGCCCCTTTCAGAACTACTGAAAACATACCAGGCATTTCCCCTAACATATCATCTTGAGAATTTCTTAGTATTTAAAAAACCCAATATCCTGAACCTTTTATGTGCTATTCACCTTAACTGAGTTTTGTACAAAATTCCCCTGGAGAAGTACCTATTAAGTACACAATTAAAATTTTAGTCTTGTCCATTTTTTAAAGTCTGACATGGTGTTTTAAGTCATTTTTATTTTTTTCTACAAGTCCTCCCTCTTTTCGTACAATCCAGCTGGGAGAAGATGCTGGGTGCAGCTCAGCACACTGTTCTGTCTGGGCCCCTCCTGCCAATGGCAGCGGGATCTGACCCGGAGGACTGAGGAGAGGAGCAGAGTGTCTCTCCAGCAGGAGGGCAGGCAAGGGTTTCATCCTCTTTCTAATTTAATGTTGGCAACTACTGATGCTCAGTGCTCCCAGACATCAACTAACAGGGGGCTGCAAAGTGGTCAGTCTCTCTTGTCATTCTTTTAGCTGGAGTAATCTTATAAGAAAACATTTCTTCTCATCATAATGGGGTTACCCAGTGGTAAGAGTTCATACAGGAATATGGAAGCAAAATAAATGATTGACTTTTCCCCTTTTTTGCCTATTTTTTAAGATAACAAACTGGTTCTTTGGTAACCATGAATTAATTTAAAAATTCACCATGAAAGATTCATGAATTTATACATGTTCAATGGGTTTCAAATCTTTGCAATTAACACCCTTACTGAAGCTCAAACTTTCCCAATTTTGGCCAGTGGAGAACTGTTCCAAGCTGTCTAAGGCCTTCTGACAAAACCTGAAATCTGAAGTAAGGAGATGTTCTATATTTCCTGCCCTAGACTTAGTTTAGCATCATCCATTGTTTTCCAAGAAAGTCTGGCTTTCTTTTAGGAGAAAATGTTTCCCAATTATAATCTGGGTACCAGGAATGACTACTGCTACTGTCTTTGTCAGCTTTAGATCTTTTCAACAGATCTAAATTTGTATTTTAGTTTTAATTTGGAAATAATTTCAACTTACAAAGTTAGAAAATAAAAAATAATAAACACTATGAATCCTTTATCTAGGTTTTCCTATTAACACTTTACTCTTCTTGCATTATACTTTCTTTCTATATATAACATATGTGTATAAATACATTTTCTTCCTTAACTATATGAGGGTAAATTACATATATAATGGCTCTTTACCCTATATACTTCAGAGAGTATTTTGCAAGACATAAAGATATTATTTGTTACAGCATAGTTGCCAATTTCATGAATTTACACTGAAACAACACTAATCTACTGTCCATAATCCTTGCTAAATGATCTAATATCTTTTATAACTATTTCCCCCCTCCACAACAGAAACCAGTCCTGGAGCAGGTATGTTTTTTACTTATCGGTTTTTAAAAAACTCTGAGTATGCCAAAAGTTTTCTGAAATACTCTTCTTGGATCTTCCCTTTTTAAAACTGTGATTGTAAAATTGTGCCGCAATTTTACAACAATGACCAGAATTCAACCACCTAAACACAAAAATAAAAATACAAAGGTGACTCATCAATGCCAGGAAGGGTCTGGTGAGTAGTGCTCTAATTGATAAAAGGATTAAAATAATTCAGACGTGGTACAGCTAGCAGTGGCAGTGTGTAGCAGTGCTGGTAACTATTAATGGGGAGAGAGTCTGCAACAGGCTCGAATCTGACATCAGCAATTTGTGGGGAAAAGAAATCACAGAAATAGGGCAAGAGCATCAGGACTCCATTTACACGGAAGACGTGGAGACAGGACCTCAACTGAGGTTACCAAACTCACCATTCTGAACAGCTAGAGTGCTAGGTGTTACAAAGCAGAAGTACAACATTCTACTAAAATAGCATGTCAACAGGTGAACGGAGACCATGTGGAACAAACCTGTGTAACTCTCATCATCATCAGACAAAGGCACCTCTCTTTTCAGCAACAACTCCAGCTCCTCTGTTTCTGCCACATCCACTGGACGCTCCCCATGTTTATTAGCTTGAAAAGGGTTTCCACCATGACGAAGCAGCAGTTTCACAATCTGCAACATTGAACAGTAGGAAGACTCAGTCCTTTCGTAGACTGCATTATTTCAACCATTCTCTCGATTACATGCATAGTCTCCTCCTGCTCCGTCTACTCTGCCTCCTTCCCCAGTATCTATTCTAAATCATAATTACTCAAGTTCCATTTTCACTGCCATCCCCCTTCTGATTGCATCTACTACCAAGACAGTTGCTCCTTAAAATTGAGGTTGGGCTATCTTAGCACTGAATCTCATGATTTTTCTTCCTGTTTCATCAAACATTTGACAAATATTTATTGAGCACCTATTAACAAGGACTGCATCAAGTTCTGCAGATAAATCAATGAACAAGAGTAACAAGCTCCCTGGCCCCTTGCAATGTACAGGCTACAGGAATTCTCAAAAGAAGTATTTCCCCTGTTTAAGGCAACCAGCCCGACACCAAGGCTCGTTAATAATCTTCTTGTCTCTATCTCCCTGGAATGTAAACTATCACTAACTGATATGAGATTACTTAAAATTAATGAAGCTTAAAATGCAAGGCCTCTGACTTTCATGATCCCCTTACATGGCCCTGAATCTTTTTATTCATTTCTTAAAGAACCTTGTCCTCAAAAATTACATAAGCTTTGGGCTCCACAAACCAAGATGTGCCTGGTTAGTCATTTCATTTTTTTGGTTTTTCTTTCTTTCTTCCTATTCCACTTCTTTTCTATATTAAAACCTCTTTTTTGATTGACTCATTTCTAGAAACCAATCTTTCCAGTTCATTTCTCTTTTGCCTTAACACAATAATGGGAATAAAGAAACAGACTTTTTTAAAAAAGAAACTGTTTAAGCCTATACTCTTCTCCTCCACCTAAACCTCTCTTCTTTCCTGAACAGTCAAGCTCCTGGACAGTGTTTACCCTTGCAGCCTTGACTACTACTTTCTTACGGGCCCTTCACCCTTCCACCTACAATTATGTTGCCTTCAGTCCAGTGAAATCTAAGCCACAGGTGATTTCCCCAGGGCTCTGTCCTTGATTCACTTGACTCATGCTCTGTTCTACATCATCTCCCTGGAGCGCTCACCACCCACTCTGAATGAGATGACAATTACACAATCCATCCATCCATTTTCATTCTCGTGCTCATTCTTTCTTAGCCCTCTTCAGCTTCAGAACTAAATATCCAAGTGTTCTTTCGATATATTGTATTTTAATACAAACATTGAAACCAATTGGTCCCAGAGTTCATTAAACTTGCACCCTTATCTTTTATCTTTTCTATTCTTAGTGACTAGCACCAAAATATACCCAGTCACTGAAGCCAGAACGATGGGAGTCATCACTGATTCTTGTTTTTCATTCATTGTTGCTGTTTAGTCACTGATTTGTGTCCTTCACTTTTGTGATCCCATAGACTGTAGCCCACCAGGTTCCTCTGTCCATAGGATTATTCAGGCAAGAATACTGGAGTGGGTTGCTAGTCCCTTCTCCAGGGGGATCTTTCTGACCAAGGGATCGAACCTGCATCTTCTGCATTGGCAGGAGGATTCTTTATCACTAGCACCACCAGCGAAGTCCTTTTCACTCATATTCCTCATCAGATAGCTGGGAAGTATTATTAATTCTGCTTCCGTGACATCTCTTTTGCTTTGAGCTTTTATTTCCAGTGACATGAGTGTGTTCTGTCATAGGTAAATCTGTACTATAATTTATTAACACATTTCTGCCCTTATCCTAGGGCATAAACTTTATGTGAAATCTTTGTTCGTCTTTGTATTCTCAATACGCAACTATGATGTGTTCTGGTATACAGCGCATCTTTTTCAAAAAACAACATTAAACAAGATGCTACAAATCAGGAATTTCTAACAAAAGAAAGTATTTAAGAGTAACAATGGTTCACAGTGAAATAAAAATGAAAAATTGTTTCTAGGCTATGGAAGAATAAACCATCAAAACAGAACATTTGAAATGTAAGAATACAAAAAGAAAACAAATAACTCATGATCAATTGTTAATGTTCAATTTTCATATTTTCATAAAATTATTTTTTATAAGATCAAATAGCTTTTCAAGGGTGCTAGTGAGAAACAATTGTCCCTGATATTTATCTTCGAATGCTTAAATATCACACCTAGCATGCTGCTTCCATATTTTTCAGTTTTAGGTGTTGTCTACTGTCTTACAATGGAAGACAGGGATTCAGCTCTCGTTTACCAACTGCACCGCTGTACTCCTATACATAACCATTCCCCCTCCTCCTAACTTTCCAGAACAGTCATATTATTTTGTGTGTGTATATTATGACTAATATAAATACTGAACCAAGTAGCATATCATGACTAAATTTTCATTCTTACACAAGTCATTTTATCCCAGAGTTAACTATCTTCATTTTTCATTTGCTCAGTGTTCTACATACTTATCTTTAACTCATCCCCCATTCTGCTACAAGCACAGATCCCTTCAGTTCCACACACAACCACTGTTTCTGTTAAAGTCCTTCTCCAAGCCTTCTCACTTACTTTCAAATGGACTGGCTGCTGTCTAGATTTGCTTCTCATCTGTCATCTTCCTTCATCCTATCATCCTAGAAACACCCTTTCCCCAGTTTTGTGTTCTTTAAATCGTATCTTCTTTGTTGGTTTATGCCATTTTGTTGGAACACCACCTCCAGGAGATTCTTGAGAAATGGTTAAATAATCTAAGATATTTTTTGTACATGTCAGAAAATACCTCTACTCTATCCTCACTTGAGTAATACTTACTTTGGACACAGAATAGTTTCCCCTCCAATTTTAAAGGCATGAGCATTATCTTTTAGCTTCTAGTGCTGTTATTGAAAAGTCTGACACCATTCTGATTTTTTTACCTTTACATGGAACTTGCTTTTTCTCTCTGTAAGCTAGAGGACATCCTTTGCCCCTATGGTTCTGAAATCCCAGGATAATGAAATTTGATCTCAGTCTTTTTAACATTCATGCTGAGCATTCAATTACCCTTTCAATCTGAAGACACCTGTTCTTTCAGTTCTGAGAAAATTCCTGCTTTTATATCTGATAAAGTCCTGTGTTTTCATTGATCTGTCTTCTAAGAACTCTTTAAGACACTGGATCTCCTGAATTAATCTTTTTTCTCATTTCCCCTCCTCCATCTTTGTCTATTTCCTGGTTTCTGGGAGGTTTTCTCAACTTTAACTTTCAATATTCTATTTTTCATCCTGTTATCATTTTGTTAATTTCTAAGAGCTTTTTTTTTTGTTAATTTGCTAATTTTCGTTATTTAGCAAGCCTTCAGTTTTTGTTTCATGGCTACAAGAAACTCTCATCTCTTTGGGAAAGGTAATGAAATTTTTTTTTTGAAGTTTCTCTTGGTCTGTGTCCTCCAAGTTACTACTTTTCTATTTGCCTGTTCTGGTCTTTACCTTCCATATCAGAGACCTTTCCCAAAGGTCAGGTGATCAATGGCTGTCCACATTTAAGACTAAGGAACTAAAAGACTTTCTGTAAGTTTTCTAGGCCTAGGTAGGATTTGCTGATAGGTGGACTTTGTGCTAATGTGATATGGCTGGGCCACTTCATCGGAGCCCCTCTTGGCTAGCTCATTTTTCTATGGAGAAATCTCTCAATTCATGTTTTACTGTCACCATTCTGCTTGACTGAGGTCTTAATGTTAATAAGCTGACATTTAATCCTTACTTCCAACTATTCTTGTAGTATGTCAGTCCAGACAGTATGGTTTATACTTCTTAGAAAATAAACCTTCAATCAAATCAAATCTGCCAGGGAGATGTAGTCATCTGGCTGTGAACGGTTAAGAAGGGCTATGAGGGTCAAAAACAGTTTGATTCAATCCTCTTGTTTTCTTATTCAACAGGCATTTCCTGGTGAACCCAGCCATTAATTGCTGAGCTTCAGTTTTTCTGGGATTTTGTGCTGAAATGGCTTTGGCTTCAATTTTCTTGGACTTTTTAAAATCAGGAGGAGCTGGTAAATTTGGTCTGTAGGCCAAATCTGGCCTGCTGACTAAGAATAATTATATTCTTATAAAATACTTTAAAAAATTGATAAAGGAGAAATATAAAGGAAGACACAGGAAAAAGAGCAGGGGAAGAAGGGAGGAGGTATTTACTATCTGGCTCTCTACAGAAAGTTTGCCAAACCCTGTTTTATGTAGTCACCACTCAGTCCTCAAATTTCTATCTCCCTAAATACTGGTTTCCTGTTTCTGTTCTTTGTCTTTGTGGGTCCATGTTCTTTAAAATCTCACCTTACTATCATTTGAGAGGTTTGAGAAGGTAAAAACCTCTAGTTATTATAAATATTGGTATAGTGAACATCTTCACAAATTGAAATATTTCCCCACCACATTTCTAGCCTTATTTCCTTAGGCTAGAGTCCTAGTTTGAAAAAACAGAAGATCTTGATATTGCTGAATGCTTTCTATACCTATTAGGAAATAATTTTTAAAATATTTATTCCTATGATGGGACAATTAGTTCATTCAAGCATGCTACAAAAACCCTAATCTAAATAACTGATAAAGGACAGAAATGGTATGGACCTAACAGAAGCAGAAGATATTAAGAAGAGGTGGCAAGAATACATGGAAGAACTGTACAAAAAAGATCTTCACAACCCAGATAATCACGATGATGTGATCACTAATCTAGAGCCAGACATCTTGGAATGTGAAGTCAAGTGGGCCTTAGAAAGCATCACTATGAAAAAAGCTAGTGGAGGTGATGGAATTCCAGTTGAGCTATTTCACAATACTGAAAGATGAAGCTGTGAAAGTGCAGCACTCAATATGCCAGCAAATTTGGAAAACTCAGTAGTGGCCACAGGACAGGAAAAGGTCAGTTTTCATTCCAATCCCAAAGAAAGGCAATGCCAAAGAATGCTCAAAGTACTGCACAATTGCACTCATCTCACATGCTAGTAAAGTAATGCTCAAAATTCTCCAAGCCAGACTTCAGCAATACGTGAACCGTGAACTCCCTGATGTTCAAGCTGATTTTAGAAATGGCAGAGTAATCAGAGATCAAATTGCCAACATCCGCTGGATCATGGAAAAAGCAAGAGACTTCCAGAAACGCATCTCTTTCTGCTTTATTGACTATGCCAAAGCCTTTGACTGTGTGAATCACAATAAACTGTGGAAAATTCTGAAAGAGATGGGAATACCAGACCACCTGACCTGCCTCTTGAGAAATCTGTATGCAGGTCAAGAAGCAACAGTTACAACTGGCCATGGAACAATAGACTGGTTCCAAACAGGAAAAGGAGTACGTCAAGGCTGTATATTGTCACCCTGCTTATTTTACTTATAGGCAGAAACGCTGGACTGGAAGAAACACAAGCTGGAATCAAGATTGCCAGGAGAAATATCAATAACCTCAGATATGCAGATGACACCACCCTTATGGCAGAAAGTGAAGAGGAACTAAAAAGCCTCCTGATGAAAGTGAAAGAGGAGAGTGAAAAAGTTGGCTTAAAGCTCAACATTCAGAAAACAAAGATCATGGCATCCGGTCCCATCACTTCATGGGAAATAGATGGGGAAACAGTAGAAACAGTGTCAGACTTTATTTTTTTGGGCTCCAAAATCACTGCAGATGGTGACTGCAGCCATGAAATTAAAAGACACTTACTCCTTGGAAGGAAAGTTATGACCAACCTAGATAGCATATTCAAAAGCAGAGACATTACTTTGCCAACTAAGGTCCACCTAGTCAAGGCTATGGTTTTTCCTGTGGTCATGTATGGATGTGAGAGTTGGACTGTGAAGAAGGCTGAGCGCCGAAGAACTGATGCTTTTGAACTGTGGTGTTGGAGAAGACTCTTGAGAGTCCCTTGGACTGCAAGGAGATCCAACCAGTCCATTCTGAAGGAGATCAGCCCTGGGATTTCTTTGGAAGGAATGATGCTAAAGCTGAAACTCCAGTACTTTGGCCACCTCATGCGAAGAGTTGACTCATTGGAAAAGACTCTGATGCTGGGAGGGATTGGGGGCAGGAGGAGAAGGGGACGACAGAGGATGAGATGGCTGGATGGCATCATAGACTCGATGGACGTGAGTCTGAGTGAACTCCGGGAGATGGTGATGGACAGGGAGGCCTGGCGTGCTGCGATTCATGGTGTCGCAAAGAGTCGGACACGACCGAGCGACTGAACTGAACTGAACTGAACTGAAATAATCAATAATTTACAGATCATCCTCACATTCAAAAAATTACTTATTCTAAAAAGAATTTAAAGTAACAAAGTTGCTTAAAATAGCAGGCAGCATATTAGAAGTAGGTAAAAATGTTGAGACAAGAAGAAAATAATGGTAGGTAGTATCTAAAACAGAACCAGGAATAGGGCTATTATAAGAACATATATTATGAAGTACTATACACTTGAGAAAGGTAGGGCAAAGATTAGGTTCTTAGTAAGCTATGTTAAGAAAAGTAATCTTCTCTTACTCTAAATAATTTAGGACAGAACTATCTTTCTGTTTTTCCCACCTAAGAAATGTCTTATGGATGGCTCAGTCATCATGAGTATCACTGGAAGAAATCTAATTCTTTGCTAGAGAATCATATGGTACAGATAAACACAAATGAGCTTTTGGTGGCTCTCGTTTCCCTCCTCCTCTTTGGGGACAAGTAAAGAATAAGAAGAAAATAGCCCTCAACAGCTCTGAAGTATGACTCCTACTATCCTAGGCATGTTGGTAGGAGGAAAAGCAAAGGTCTCTTGGAAACAGCATGCCAGTCTCCCTCTGGAAAGAGACTGGAAATAGTGTTTGAATCCTTGTAAGTGAATCAGCTCAAAGGTCAGCTTCTGGAAATATTTTGCAGCAACGTGCATATTTAGAAACTTATATTCATAGAAACATGTCTTACTCATAAGGCATAATTATTTAACATTACATTTAGCAATCAAGAAATCTTTTTATGCAACATTTGAAGAAAAACTATTCATGTTTGAAAAACTATCAATAATCCTTATTTTGAAAAAAGGGAAGTGAATACAGTATTTAACACAGCACACCCAGAATATAAATTATATATGTATGAGACTCAATATTCAATGCAGAAAATAGACAAGCACACGAGTAAAAAATAATATAGTTAAGTGCTATCCCATAGGTTATGTGTGAGACTGGAACAACAGTAAGGATCAGTTTAGGAAAAATAACATTGTAGGCTTCATTTTTCCTCAAAATTTGAACTTGAGAATTATGAAAAAGTCTTTTAGAAAGATTTAAATGAGAAAATGGCACTTTTAATTTCTGAATTTTAGTTTCTAAAATATTTGAGTATATTTGAAAAACAGCAATAGAAGCCTTTTAATCTCTGACCTCTGACATTTTTATAACATTTTAGATTTCAAGGTAGGTTTATGTGCTCAGTGTCTTTTTTTCCTTCAAAATATTCCCTTTAAATAGGTACTATTTATTATGAATGAGAAAAAGGAAGTTGAGAGGAAAAAAGTAACTTGAGACCACACATTTGGCAAACTGGCCAGGCCAGAACTGAATTTGTATCTATCTTCACCAAATTTCCTTTTTTTCTCAACTAAAGCGGCTTTTTAAAGGCAGGCAGCATGACCCTGAAATTTTTATTGTGTCAAAAAAGAAAATAAGGCTGAGAATGTTTGCTGCTAATGAAAGAACTAAGGGGGATTTTTCTAGCAGAAAGGTATGAGATGACACCAAAATTTGAGCTAGGGTGTTAGAAAGCATGTCCTATGTTATTCACCAGAGAGCAGAGACAGTGTATTGAACAGCTCTTCCAGCTTAATATATCATTACCTCACTTTGTCTTAAGAAGACATTGGTATTTATCTTATTTAGTCCCTTAACTTGGGACTCCTATCAGTTTAATAAACTTAGGAGTGTCTCAGACTAACATGACCTCATGTGTCTTTGTTTTGCCAAACTCCGGGAGAAGCTAAGGGTACTGGAATGTAGTGGGTCATACAGTTTCCACAACAGACACCAAAGGATGTTCATTTACTGTGATGATTAAAGTGATTAATACATATGAATCATTTACAACACTTATCTCCAAGTGAAAACACACAAATATTGCTGTGAGAAATTAATGCAATGTAGTGGAAATCTCACAGAGACAAAGAATCCCACATGAAATTCACAGCAAAGAGAAATCCTTGGACAGCGTCTGTGCCACAGATCTAGGGCAGCTAGTCTCACCTGAAGCAGGATCCAGGACATTTTGTATACAAAGATACTTTCAAAAACAATGAACTGATGGATGTGTTTGACTTAATTCAGGGCATTTTAGAGTTATGAAAGAGAGAGTAAGGAAATACAAAATATTTATGTACACAGAGAACTAAATAAGAAAAATTAGAACAAGGCTGAGTAGTAACCAAGGTAATAAATAAAAATCCAAGGCAAAATAAACTTAGAGTACACTCTGTGAGTCTCAGAGCAGCAATATATATTAAAATCCTTTGCAGGGGTCAGTAACTAGAGACTAAAAATTTAATAAAGCAAAATAGCTTATACCTTGTTAGAAATGAAGAGAAGAAACACAGCTGCTTTTGGCTAATGGTACTAGGAAGGGTGGAGGGACACAAGGGAGAATTTAGGTATTTTTCTGAGCTAAGCAATACTTTTCAACTTTCTAAACTATGCACAAGTATGTCAATAAAAGTCTAATTAACTGAAAAACAGAAAGTACTTCTTTGATGAACAGAATCCTTTGCTTTAGACACTGCTAACAGTGGCCCAGGTTGATTTGCTTCGGCTATAACCAGGTTACAGTAATGGAACTAAGCACTGCTGCTGCTGCTGCTGCTGCTGCTTAGTCGTTTCAGTCATGTCCGACTCTGCGACCCCATAGACGGCAGCCCGCCAGGCTCCCCTGTCCCTGGGATTCTCCAGGCAAGAACACTGGAGTGGGTTGCCATTTCCTTCTCCAATGTGTGAAAGTGAAGTAGCTCAGTCGTGTCCAACTTGTAGCGACCCCATGGACTGCAGCCTACCAGGCTCCTCCGTCCATGGGATTTTCCAGGCAAGAGTACTGGAGTGGGTGCCATCACCTTCTCCAGGAACTAAGCATTAAACACGCTTAAAACAGAAGCTTTATTACAACAAAGACGGGGTAGGCTTTGATGTCAATAAGCCAGAGACTGAAAATGCAAATGGAATTTAAAACCCAGCATGGGTCATAATATTGCATCAAAACAAATCAAGGTATTTAAAGATGCCATTAAAATTTCAAGCATATATAATCATGTTTGATTAAATCGTCTTATTATATATATAAGCATCTGAATATCTTTAAACAAATAATGTCAGCTAAAATTCAAGAACTGATGTTATATACAAAGGAATCATTAAATATTAATGTCTTAAAAAAGGTATGACAGTGTAAAATTTTTATAAGTAAAATATGCTTTAATCACGACATCTAATTATCCGACAGTGGAATGGCCCTTCAAATAAAAATTTTGTCAAGTTGCTTAATTATCAAATTAAATAGATTTTATGAAAAGATAATGCTAAACCCATAATAGGAATTAGCAGTTAGAAGGTAGAAAAAGGGAAAATAAAACACAAATGAGCTGGTCAGGCAATGAAGGAAATATGACACTAGATTGTACAACTAAGAAGTGAGTTAAATTACTCTGGGTTAAATTTTGAAGATGTGTATTACTGCTCCTCCTGTCATACTCACATCTCTGTGCCCACTACTAGCGGAATCATGGAGTGGAGTGTCATCATCTAATCCTTGTGTGTTAACATCTGCTCCAGCTGATATCAGTATCTTAGCAACATCATAATATCCCACGTTGCAAGCTTCATGCAGTGGTGTCCAACCTAAAGTTACAATATTAATTGAACATATGGTTCACTTCTACTAATCCAACACATATGCTTTTAATATAACCATGTGTGATACAGTAATTCTAAATGTACACAATACAGAAGGAAAAAGGAATGATGAACAAGCTACTGAAAATAAGTACCTAAGAAAACCACTAATTTTACAGAAGGTTCATCCACAATAATATTATTTCCCATGAAAGTGAAGTCGTTCAGTCGTGTCCAACTCTTTGCGACCTCGTGGACTGAAGCCTATCAGGCTCCTCCTTCCGTGGGGTTCTCCAGGCAAGAATACTGGAGTGGGTTGCCATTTCCTTCTCCAGAGAAGTTTCCTGACCCAGGGATCAAACCTGGATCTCCCACATTGCAGGCAGACCCGATGAATATAAACTTGCTATAATTTATAATAATCAACTGAATTATAAAATAAGAGTAGAAAAGGGCAAAATAAGCTTGTTAGGGTCTTGCAATAATACAAGATATTAAATAGAGTTCCCTGTATACAGCAGATTCTTGCTTATCTATTAATATTTTATATACAGTAGTGTGTATATGTTAATCCTAAAAGTGAAAGTGGAAGTGAAGTCGCTCAGTCATGTCCAATTCTTTGAGACCTCATCGACTGTGGCCCATCAGGCTCCTCTGTCCGTGGGATTCTCCAGGCAAGAGTACTGGTAATCCCAAACTTCTACTAACTTATCTCTTTCCCCTACCCAGGGCTCTCTCATATGCCTTTTTTTTTTCTTTCTTCCATATACTCTTGATGGGAGTGAAAATGGATTCAAGACCTTTCTTTTGGAGGGTTATTTGCCTGATTTTCAAAAAAATGGACAAAATTTTTATCCCAAATTAGATAAAAAATTATATGGTAATATGCCAGATAAAACAGAAGCTTAATATTTAAGAATCTGAGTGATTACTGACATGGAATTGTAGTAGAGATCAGGGTTTCATGTACAAACTCCAAAATAGTTTTACATTAAAGTATACTTTTAGAACACTTTTATTTCAGAAAGAGGAACAAAGAATGTCAATTAAATTATAATCAGAGTCTGTTTAGGTGATAATCTCAAAATTTTAGATCCTGAGTATGTCTTTAATTACAAGTCTTACCTGCAAAATCTTTCACATTCACATTTGCCCCTAAACTTATTAGTTCTTTGACTTGTTTTACATCTCCTCGAATAGCTGCCATATGTAAAGGAGTTTCACCACGTTCATTTCTTTTATTAACTTTATCTTTTTGTCGAGATGAGGAACTGGGAGTTTTCTTTTGGGCTGGTGTTTGCGATGGATGATGTGGTGTGGAATCTGTAAGAAAGAAAAGTTTAAAGTTCTAGACTAAATATTTTGTTCATGTAAAGGTTTTTACAGGTAATGTGCTAATTTCTTGGATTGAGGGAGTACCTTCTCACCCAAACAATCTGACACTAGACTTGGATAATCCGATAATGGCCCAGAGTAGATCTTCCTTTAGGGTTATCAAATACTGCATGTGCCAACTAAGAAAAAAATGTTTCACTGTCAATTCTGCCCTGAAAGTACTTGCTCAATGAATAATTTGATAAACTTCAAAAAAATCATTTTTCATGGCATGTTGTGATATTATTTTAAGACTTAGATGAAATGACACTGAAGGCTAGAGTTTACACCTCTTACTCAAAGTACTGGACACAAAGTATGTATTCCAGCATTAGGTACAAATTAAAGTCATAGATGATTTTAGTATGAAATGAAGCTTATGATCCGTAAGAAATGAGGACAGTCTAGAAAAAGGCCTTTAAAAAGGGGCTGATAAAGGAGGGGAAAACAGTGCTTTGCTTTGATTTCTATCTTCTGGTATTTGTTCCAGTTTCTCTCTCAAAAACAAGAAAGTTAAACTGCATGACACTTAAAAGTCCTCTCCTCCCCATTTCAGAACTAAGAAAAACACAAAACGAAAAATAATTTCTTAATCAATTAAGGATTCAAGACATATGTACAGTGTTAATAATTCTGAAAATTTACAACTATTTAAAAGAAACAACAGCTCTAAGGAAAAAAAAGTCTACAGAAAATAATTTTCCAGCATCATATAATGACTTCCTTGCAAACTGCCACGATGGGAATGATAAAGTATTATCCCTCTTTTCTCAGTAAGAAAAAAGTTTAAAGTTTACTTTTTGATTTTTAATGTACATTGAGTTAGTTAATCTATGAATTTCTATAACATACACTCTAGAAGTACACGAATCTTGTCTAATTCATCACTGTATCTCGACTGCTTAGAAGACTTCCTGTTACAGTGTACTTACACAAATTTGTTGAGTGAATACATGATTATTATAATATTTATAGTTAAATTATTTATTTAGGAAATTAGTGATTGAACTTAAAATAAATTCAAACAACTTGCAAGGAATTAACTCATACAAAATTTTCTCAGCCATACCAAAGTAATATAACACAGACAAAATAACAGTAGTACTATCCATAATGGCAATCAGAATAAACATGGGAAATAAGTTATGTAATGGATAAGACTAGGAACCTTAACAACCGTATCTATCAGCTGGCAAACAGGCTGATACCTCAGAAGCTTTCCCCTCTATACATGTATTAATGAGGAGGACTGATATACCCTTAAATGAAAAGAACAAAGTGCAGAACAGTATTACAGTATTAATCTTTATATTTAAAAACAAACAACAACAAAAGATATGTTTACATGTTTATATCTAAACAACTGAGAAGAAATTATGAATAGGGCTTGAAGCTCAAAGGGAGAGGTTATTGGAAATGAGGAAAGATTTTTCACTTCTTGCCTTACTGCATTAATTACTCTAACGATAGAGGTTCATAGTATTAAATAACACTTTTAAGAAACAAAAGTTTTCTCATCTAGCTATTTAATCTGAGTCAAAGTCAACACTTTTCAAATGTTCAGAAACATTTGAAGTTTAACACTGTAAATAACTTTGATTTGGCCAGTCTCCCCAAGTTGTGGGTGGAAAGGCAGAAGAATAACCAACACAACATGCCCCACTTTAAACAGAAAGCCCTAACACACTCTTGTTAGTGAAAGATATAGATATACTTACGTTTTAATGGAAACTATGATCTATAGAAACTAAGAATTTTACCAAGTTGTCCCATTTTTTAATAACAAAGAGCCAACACTGGAAAAGTTCACTAGAAAAACTGTGTTCTTGTCAATGCATTTCAACAGGGTCTGTCATGTTACCCCAAGTGTTATACAAAGATGCCCTGAAGAAAAGAATTTTTCTTCCAAATTTTTGGAACTTTTCTTTCTAAAAGAAAAAGATTTCTCCAAAGAGATTTACTTTCTTCTTGCATTGCTCAATGAGAACTTTATACAACTTAAAACTCTTGGTTTTAGCTACCGGAATGTATAACTAAGCTCACTGCTCAATGTAGTAACTATCCCAGCCCGGCTGTCTGGACCTTATCTACCTTTTAAACTCTTTTAATAAATGAACAAGTTCGTTGTTTGTTCCTTCTTTGTCTTCATCCTGCTGGTAAGCCATCTTTAATCATTTCTGGAGGGCAAACTATTGATACTTGAATAAACACACACACACACACATACACAAAGCACAATATCTTAAATGGAAACGTGAAATGAAACATGAAATAAATTTACATAATACACTGCAGATATTTTTCTTTTGAAAATAAATTTTGTTGTTGCTGTTGTTCAGTCATTAAGTCATGTCCAACTCTTTGCAACCCTATGAAGTGCAGCACGTCAGGCTCCTCTACCCATGGGATTTCCCAGGTAAGAAAAATGGAGTGGGTAGCCATCCCGTTCTTCAGGGGATCTTCCCAGACCAGGGATCGAACCTGTGTCTCCTGCATTGCAGGAAGATTCTTTACTGTTGAGCCAACACGGAAGCCCAAAATAAATTTTAGCAGATCTTAAACAATAAAACATGAATTATACTCTTGCTTCTAAAAGCATGTGTAAGATTACCAGCTTACAACAGAGTGCTAACTATAAAAGTACAGTATAACTATAAAAGTAAACTATAAACCTAGAAGCAGCTCTATAGAAACTGAAGTAAAACTTTCTGCAGGAAGGAAAAGGCACGCACAGTTCTACAACTGTGTGTTGCAGATTTCTCATGTGGACTGATCCAATTCTAAATTACAGTTGACCTTTGAACAACTCAGGGATCAGGGGTACCCACTCTCCTCACATTTGAAAATCCGTGTGCAACTTACAGTTGGCCCTTCAAATCCAGAATTCTGTATCTTCAAATTCAATCAACCATGGATCACGCAGCAAGCAGTATAGTATTTACTACTGAGAAAAAAATCCGTGTGTATGTGGACCCACTCAGTTCAAACCTGTGTAGTTCAAAGGTCAACTGTACTCATTTTAGCTGACAAACATTTACTGAATGTCTGCCAAGAGCCAAGATCCCTGCTCCTGTATACCTTTTCATCTAGCAGATGAGACAGACAATAAACAATTGTCACACAAACACATGTTAAGATTACAAATTTATAAAAAACTGATTAAATCTAAGAAAGGACATTTAAAGTAGTTAAAAATAACTGTCAAGATACAGCTACAGTGTGAAGAAAACCACAAACACACAGGTCAGTGATGGTGAGTGTCACCTGGACTGTTGTCCCGTGCTGTCATCTGCATAAGAAGTGCCATCTGCTTTCGCTCTGAGAGTGGGTAACCAAAGAGAATGCTAACTGGAGTGGACTTCTTAGTTCCAGCTTCCTTTTTGGTTTTCTTCTTTTCTGGACCTTCTTTCTCTGGAATTATTAATAAATATGTCAGAATCTGAATCAAATTTAAGCACTCAAAAGTAAAGCATAAGGAGACTTTTTAAAAATAGATGATACATGCTTATGAGAAACAAGAGTAACAGAAACTTGCAACAGGCAGACAAAAGAGCACTAGGGTTTTATTACATAAGCAATTTTCTCCCTGAATGCTTTGAAAAAACATCTTAATTATATAATTTTCAGAAAATTAATTAACATTTGGAAATTTAGTCCTAGTAAGATCTGTATTTTAATGATCAATTCTATTAAATAACACTTCAAACATTCCTTAGCTTTACATCTCTGAAACTCCTTCATTCACTTTAATCTTATTCAATTATTCCTAAGCCTGTATAGCAATATTCCTTCACATTACCTCCCTAATTCCACTAATAATTTGTACATCCTCTAAGGAGCTGTTTACGACAAAGCACATCACACAGAGTAATTACTGAAAAATAATGCCAAATCACTCTATTGCAGTTACAGGATAGTTGAACATGGAAGACTATTAATCAAAGCTGAAACTGAGCAAAGTTAAAGATTCTATATGTGTGTGGAAAGGGGCTGGGGGAATTAAGAAAGATCCTGCAAAGATTCAAAAATGTCTAAAAATTTTTCAAAGAGATTTGATCCACCATAAAGCCAGTTCTCAGATTTAGCTATTTGGCAAATCTCTGGCAATGGAGCCAATATTCCCCGTTATAAGCCAGAAAATTCAGATGGAACTGGATTCCACAGTTCAAAGAAACATAGGTGCCTGTTACTCCTTCCTTAAGGACATTTCTGGGAATTAATTCAAGTGGCCCTGTGAGATGAGCTGCCTGTTAACTGTCTAGGCATCTATTTCCTGGAAAATCCTGTACCAATATCTGGGATCTACTGATCCAGGTTTGCAGTATACAGAGAAGCTACAAAACTATAAATAAATTAATAAAAATTGTAAACAAATGTAAAATAGCAAAATGAGTACAAGAAGACAAGGCTTAGTAGTCAATACTGTTGTTTTTCTCACGTAGATGTGGCCAGCAGTTAGACTACTCCAGGAGATAAGCATTTATTGATCTAGTAACTTTCAAGAAATGAATAAAAGTTTGATACTATTTATATATTACTGTATTATTATTTAAGGCATAAAATCCTACAGTGTGCCACTTTAAGTTAATCAGGACAAACTGGCATCCTAAGGGTCTGGAAAAATCAAAGGGCCTGCTTTTATACTCTGCTGCCCACAAATCACCCAAAATTCAATAGCTCCGAAAATGTCCATTTTGTTGATATTTGCAGAATTTTACATAACAGAAATAAAAAATTCCAAGATTTTTAAAGTCAGCCTTTATTAATAGTTCTAATATATTATTTTCTTACTTTTCATTTCATTAATGATCCAATTAGTATAAAGCCCATTTTAGCAGTGTTACACCTAACTTACTAAATTTATTATAAACCCCTAAATAGGTCTTTTGGAAAAATCTATTTTTTCCTGAAACACATTCTTTTTCCTAATAATGTTCTGTATGCTTTGGTTCTCAGAATTAATAAGGAACCACAACTGTTGTTTTAATAGTTGTCGATCTGAATACCAAATCTTTAAATATAATGAATGTACTTCTCACTTAAATTAAAATACTTATAACAGTTTAAAGAAAGAAGTTGTTTTAAGAAAAAAAGTACAGTTTAGTAATTAGAAGAAGCAAAATAAAAAATACATATCTATCCTTAAAACACTTAAAATTTTGGAAAAACAATTTTCTTTTATTTTCTCATTTGCAAACTCTTGATTTCTGGTTTTAACTGCATTTTAGTAACACAATGTTTTAAGAAGAATATGCTTGAGGACTTCCCTGGCAGTCTGGTAGTTAAGACTCTGCACTTCCAATGCAGGGGATGGAGGCTAGATCCCTGTTAGGGGACTAGGATCCCATGTGCCATGAAGGAGTGGCCAAAAAATTTTTAAACAGTAAATTCAATAAGATTAAGATCAAAAAGCAAAAATCAATTATGTTCCTCTATACTTGCAATGACCTCCTAAAAAAAGAATATACTCTAAAGTGACACTCAGTTTATAGCAGAAAAACTTTAAATAATGAATTCATTATTAAAATTCCATGCTACCAAACAAACAAAGATATTATATTTTGGAAAGGAATAAACAAATTGGATATATTCCAAATGTTCAATCAAAAACTCATTACTAACATTCATATGAACACTATTTTTTCTCTGAGTTACCTCAGCCATCTGTCTTGAGTTCATGCTCTACATGAGATATGAAAATAAGGTAGGTGAACAGTAGCTGGTGTAAGATAGATTAGAGATAACTTTATACCATTTTAAAAAATCATAAATCTTAGATTAGTATGTCCCAAGTGTGCTTTTTCATGTCGAAACCATTCAACAAAACTCTGTGAAAGCATGGATTCTTAACAACTGGACCACCAGGGAAGACCACCTTGGAAGAGATTTTTAAAGAAAAATCCAGGTGGTTCACTTAAGACTAAAGAAAAACAGATACAGCCTTTTCAACAATCCAGTATGCTTTACTTCAAGGTTCAGAGGACCTTTAGAATTACAGAGATATCTGAGTCTTATAATCCTGAAAATTAGTGCCTTCTTCCCATGTCTTATCAGAATAAACAGAAAGCTCAACACTGTCACATCTCAATTAAGTATACTGAGAAGAGACAAAAATGTTTTTCTTGGGGAACTAGTTCATAAGCCTACCAGTGTCTCAGAAATATGACATTTTCCCACAAAGCAGCCACAGTATAAGGAATGAAACCATGGGAGCTACAATTCAAATACAGATGGTTTTGCAATATCTAGTTTCTGACAGGCGAGTGCTTATATCTTCTGATTTCCAGCCATGACCCTCAGACCACAGGCAATTTCATTACATACCGCTCTTTTAGGTGTGCCTTGGTACTCAGGGGCCCCATTTTAGGAAAGTACCACTAACTCCACAATAAGTATAGATCTGTTTAATTTAATGCTAACTGTAGACAAACCATTGCCAAATTTTGATAACTAAGTATTACTGACTTATCAGGTCAATTGACAGTTTTTGGGATAATTTTAAGAATAATTACTTCGCTGTATACCAACTCCACAAATTTATAAATTAAATACAAAGTATATTAGGAACAGAAATTTTTAGTTTTTACAGTTAAAGGCCATATGCTAAAAACTGGACACTGAGGGACTAAACAATATTTTACATTTAAAAAGTTCGGAGATAAGAATGTAAGCTAATTAAGAAGTTAAAAAAAAAAAAGAATCAAAACACCTAGCTAATTTAGTTTTCACATACTAAAGGATACATTTACTCTTTGATGGGATTTCTCCAGGAAACTTGGCGTTTTAATTCATTTTAAAATTCAACAGGGGCAGTAAAAAAGTCAACAGACTAAAGAGGTCAACTGAAAAAATTTTTAATGTTTTTAAAAACACTGCATGCTTGAAGAGTAAGATGACACTGTCTACGAAAATCACTATGTGTGGTATAACGTGTGAAGGGCGTACAGCTAAGTGATGGAGGACCAGGGCACGTTCCCACAGGGGCCACTGCTCAGCACAGCTCCAAGGTGTACTGCTCTCATACTCTTCTACATGAATGGGTCCCCAGCTGTGCTGCATGCCTGAGTGGCTGTGCAGGATCCTGCTTGCAGCATCCACACAGAACATGTCTTGGACATGGTACATGGGAGCTCTCAAATGAGGCTGGAAAATTTTATGTCACTCATATAGTCACTTATTCAACCACAGACATCTATATGCTGGTTTGAAAATAAGTTATTTATAGTACAAGAATTAATTATAAATGTGACAGAAACCACTGGCTAACAGGAACCCCTGATAATCTAGTTACCTGAGCATGTCCTGTAAGAAGATATAAGTCTCTCCCCCCAATTCTCACTTGTATGTCCTGGGTCTGAATCTACAGAATGAGAAGAGACAGGAGAAGAGAAAAAAGCATACGAAGGGAAATGCAGAATTCAACAAACCAACATTTTTCAAAAGACCACAATGATGTATCACTGTTTTTCCAAAAGATTATTTTTAAGGTAAAGCCAAAAGTACATTTAAAACACAGGTTTGGCCAATACCTAAGATTTCAGTTTCTTTAGTCTTAAAGCTAAAAAAGTCAACTATGTAGGTTGCGGTAACAGTTATTACTGAGGCTGCTTATTAAAACATATCATCTTTCTTTAGAATATTTTTTCAATCTCTGAATATTGATAAAACAGACAGTACTCTTAACTGCTTTTCTGTTTAGAATTTGCCTTTACAGAACTTGAATAAAGACTTGAATCATCCTTTTTGTTCTATGAATGCCAAAACTACTCAGAAGACAATCGAACATTTTGGACTACAGTATCATTCCAGACCAAGTATTTCTATAAAACTATGAACATTTCAAATACTATGAATTATTACACTGACCACCTCTTAGAAAGAAAGCAGGGTAAAGCAAAACAAAATTTATCAGCTAAGAAATGGAATGCTGCCTAACAACTCAATAAATTAGACAATTAAGAATATGGAGAACTGATTTTTGACAGTACGGCCAGAGCAAATATTTTTACTTACAAATAAATGCTACTATAACTTAAAATAATATTATTCTAATCTTTACAATCTCAATTTATTGGCTCATAGTTTTCTTTCCAGAATGATTACTATAAACATTATTCATGAGTTCAGTTAGGTATAAGTAAAAAACAAAAATATTGGGGGAAAAAAATTTAGAGAACAAATAACTCCTAAACATAACATTTGCAAAAAAATAAAATAAAATAAGCCTAAAAGTTTAGTGATGAGAAAGCTCACTCAATTGAAAGGGAAATGATTAATAAAATAACATTTAGACCAATTCCAGAGCCAATGGGTAAACAGATTGAATCACAAGCCTTTCAATAAACATTTGCTTTTTGTAATTGTTAACAAAACCATTAAGTTAACAACTAGAAGAATTCTATGAAGAATATTTGACATTTCATTTCAAGATAAACAAAAATTTAAAAAGACCTCCACAGGTTGCAAAGCAAAGTGGCAACTAATATGTTGCACCAACAAACTGAATTAAATGGATAAGTGAAAGCAGATCATATTACTGCGATCAATTAAAGAATAGTAGATAAAATAAACTTGCTTTCAATTATATTCATTAATGTAAGGAAGTAGTTTAATAGTTTATCCAAACCTTCCTTTGGAAGTAATTAATCTATCCTGGCCCCACATACCCATTGGCTTTTACTCAAATAAGTATGCTCATATTTGGGGCATCTGTATATGTATTCTATAAAGATTTAATTAAGGAGCTAGAAAATTATCAGGGGGAAGGGACAAAAATAAATCTATAATAGACTATCTCCATGAAAATCACCAAAAGATGAGTATCCTTATTAAGCAAAACACTAATTTTATCTGTTACTTTTAACACAGTTATCAGAAAAATAACATTTGTTTTTTTTTTTTAAAAGTTGTCTTCTCCAAAGTTGCTTGAGTCATTAAATAGGGTAGGTCCTTCAATGGGATCAAAGCCTCAGGAAAGCAGGCCTTAATGGATGGCCGGCAGAGACTGAATTCAGAGCATGTGAACACACTCTACAACTGCGACCATGGCCTTGGGGAATGGAGCATACTGTGCCTCTATGCATCTTCTCCTTCCACATTTATTCACACATTACTTACATATGCCACTAGAAAACACACAATAAGCAAATAGATAATGCTTATAAGAAGAAATAAACATTTTTTAAAAAGAATGTTGTATTTTTTTTTTTACTTAAACATGCAAACTAAAATGAAATACTACTGGTTTATCACTATAGATAATTAGATCTATCAAACCTAAAAAAAAAAGCAACTGCCCTGATGCTACTTGAGATTAAAGAACACAAATGTACTGCTGGAAGACTCTGTAACTACATATAATTATTTTAGAGAAATATAGAAACATTGTATCCTTTTAACCCTATAACCCTACTCTTGGAATGAATAAGAAAGAAAAAATTCAGGGTATAACAAAAACACAATCTGGAAAGATACTCTTATGGCATTATTCATAACAAAATAATTCAAATGTAGGCTGGAGGCCAAAAAGACTCACTCATGTGTAGCCTCAAGCAGTCAAGTTCAGTACTTTCATGTTAAAGAACTCTTATGGCATCCAATGAATGCCATTAGGCTAGGAAAGAAAATTAGTATGATTTTATGGTGGACAGAGGAGGAATAAAGTCCACTCAGTAGAAACATTAGCAACTATTAAAGATAACAGCAGTTATCAGTTATTAATATTTTGTTGCTGTTTAGTTGCTAAGTCTTATTCAACTCTTTTGTGGCCCCACTGACTGTAGCCTGGCAGGATCCTCTGTCCATGGGATTTTCCGGGCAAGAATACTGGAGTAGGTTGCTATTTCCTTCTCCAAGGGGTCTTCCCAACCCAAGAATCAAACTCATGTCTCTTGCATTGGCAGGCAGATTCTCTTAACAGTGAGCCACCAGGGAAGCCATATCAGTATTATAAGGTGCCTACTTTAAATATTCATTATCCTCTTCCTATTAATAGGAATACCCCAACTTTGATTAGAGTGACAATATACCCAGCTCAAAAATATTCAACTTTTCAGACTTTCCTGCAACTAGCACAGCCTAACCAGTTGAGGTGCAGGCAAAAGCATCACTGGTCTTTCCTGCCCAGGAAGGATGTCCTGTTACTATAAGGCAAAATGTTGAAGGACAAAGCCTATATACAAGCTAAGGGTGGCAGAGCAGAAATACGAAAGGAACCTAGTCCTTTCGGTATTACTGAACTGCTGCACTGCCTATGCCTGCTCTTACTGCAGTAGATGAAAAATCTCTAAGTCAGTTTTCTATTTTAATTAATATATTACAAACTGATTTTATATGTTATGTCACTCAGAGATCACAATTTCTGAAGTTGGTATTATATATGCACTTTTACAGATGAGACAAATGGGACTTATGAGGAACTCAGCTAATCTGGCCAGAGCAAGAACTCAACATTGGTCTGTCAGACTCAAGAGCCCCTGATAAGAAACACTAGGGTCTGACTTCTCTCTTATTATAACTGTAACAACTTATTTTGTCTGGATTCTGGATGTCTGGGAAAGACTGAAAGTAAAAGCTAAAAAATGGTGATAAAGCAAGCTGACGACATAGCTGTAAAGAAACAATTTGTTTTCTTGTCTATACAGTAACTCACTGAGTCTATGGAAGTAAGGCTTACTATACAGTGAGTTACTGTATAGACAAGCCTCCTAACATTTCATGGGACAAGATTTATAGAAATTCTCTAATAGGATAGGACGATGTGGGATAGATACTGGAATGATATAAGTAGTTATGCTGGAGATTTGTTGAAATGAAGACAATTATAATATAGCTATAAAAACTCATGGGCAACACTTCGAATTATGCTGTAATTTCCCCCCAAATTTTATCTGTCTAGTTAAGCAACTACTTTTCCAGAAAGTGCTATCTTTTAAAAAATTAATAAACATGAAATAATTGAGGATTTAAAGAGTTTAAGACACACTAGGCTATCTCAAAATGAAGACTAGGAATGACTCATCTGGTTGATGGCATTATTGCGGATTATAAGAATCACTGAATCTTTCTTGGACAATATGAATGTCTTTAAAAAATAATAATGGTTGTTTTATAAAAATAATGTATGTCTGTCATGTTAAACATTCAAGGCATATAAAAAAATACAAAGAAGAAAGTAACAAGTCATCCCCAATCCTGGAAACAACATGTTAACATCTCCTGAGTAGCATGCAAAGTACCTTTCTAAATGTATGTAAAGACAGAGGGATCAGGGGAGAGAGAGAGAGAAAAATCAATTTATGTAAGAGGAAGAAAATACCACACACATGTGCAGTCTTTAAATAAAAATCTGTAAGATTAACTTTAATCCAACATAAAAAGAAAAGGAACTAAAGGAATCACTTCTCTACAAGATATTCATATGCTAAAATATAAACACAGGCATATTTATAAACATACAGATAAAATTTTAAATAAGGAAAGATTAGAAGTTTTAAGCAATAATTTTGAAAAAAAATTTCAGTTTTAGGCAATTTCAGTTAATCCCTTGACATGAGAGAAGATGAGCTGAGTAGCACTCAGCTTTTTCTCCTTTTTCCCCATTCCTTATTCTTTTACTTTTCACTAACTCAGGGTTTATAATATTTACATTTTTATTCAGGACCCTTAATAACTCACTAGGTTTAGGTTTAGTTCTACAATGAAACAGTGTTTATATTTAAACAATTTTCTCTTTCTGTATGTGTGTTAATATCTGTTTTATGTGCATAGGCATATAGACAAATATAAAGAATATGACATAATGCAATCAAACAGTACATATTATTTCATAACCTGTTTTTTCAATTTGTATACTATGAACATCTTTCCATACTGCTTATTCTTCTACAATATTATTTTTAACAGTAAAAGGTATTTCCTCAGTGTTTACCATAATTAAACAAATCCTTTATTACCTGACAGTACTTTCCTGTTTTTTCTATTAAAAGTTGAGAGAATTCCGTATATATGTGTCAGTATACTGTACTGGTGTTTTTCGTTCTGGCTTACTTCATTCTGTATAATAGGCTCCAGTTTCATCCATCTCATCAGAACTGATTCAAATGTATTCTTTTTAATGGCTAAGTAATACTCCATTGTGTATATGTACCACAGCTTTCTTATCCATTCGTCTGCTGATGGACATCTAGGTTGTTTCCATGTCCTGGCTATTATAAACAGTGCTGCAATGAACATTGGGGTACATGTGTCTCTTTCAATTCTGGTTTCCTCGGTGTGTATGCCCAGCAGTGGGATTGCTGGGTCATAAGGCAGCTCTATTTGCAATTTTTTAAGGAATCTCCACACTGTTTTCCATAGTGGCTGTACTAGTTTGCATTCCCACCAACCGAAGTGCCAGTCTATGTTTGATACAGGATACAGGATGCTTGGGGCTGGTGCATGGGGATGATTCAGAGAGATGATATGGGGTGGGAGGTGGGAGGGGGATTCAGGATTGGGCGCTTGTATACACCCGTGGTGGATTCATGTCAATGTATGGCAAAACCAATACAGTATTGTAAAGTAAAATAAAGTAAAATTTAAAAAAATAAAATAACCCCCCCCCAAAAAAAGTTGAGAGAAATATACTTGAAGATAGTTTTCATTGTCATCAATAATTATTTATATTGAATAAATGTCAAAAGAAAGAATAAGTCAAATGTTAACAAATTTAGTTTTTAGCATATGTTGTTATATCAAGATAGTTCTATAACTTAGACAAACTAAAGCAAGTTCCTATTCTAAATCAGTGACCAGTTTGTATGATTTCATGAAAGTGTAAGTTGCTCAGTCGTGTGTGACTCTCTGCGACCCCATGGACTATACAGTCCATGGAATTCTCCAGGCCAGAATACTGGAGCGGGTAGCCTTTCCCTTCTCCAGGGCATCTTTCCAATCCAGGGATCGAACCCAGGTCTCCCGCACTGCAGGTGGATTCTTTACCAGCTGAGCCACCAAGGAAGCCCTTGTATGATTCAACCAATGATAATTTTCTCAGTCATTATAAACTCTATTTCCTTAACTACTATTATTTCATAAAAAGATCAATGTCATATATGAGTTTTGGTGCTATAATTATCATTCATATTTAAAACAGCCATTAATGGTACTCTGGACTCTTTTTTAAAATTATGAAAATGAGACAGCTTAATTGTAAATAAGACATTTTTCCTTGGGCCTGGAGAAATTCTTCTCAATGCTTTGGATGTGTGTTTATGTGTGTTCATGCGGAACTAAGGCGTTCATCTGTTACTTACTAAAATTTATAAATTCAGACTACCAAAACTACAGATACACATTTAAATACATCAAAATCTTATTTAACGTTAGCATGTGACCTTTTTAAAAAAAATGTTCATACTACGCAAGTCTGAGAGAGAGCTACAATGCCCCCTATTAAATTCAAATAGTGGAAAGACTGTAGCAGAGAAAAGCATTATATCCCATCAATAAAATATGAATCAGACCATGTTCATTCAGCGCCTAAAGTTCATGTGTTCCTAAGTCTTTCTTCTTTATTTTACACTAAATGAAAGACAAATAACCTAGCTGATCTAATAACAAGGGTTCTCCTGGGAAGTGTGTTATTTTGAAATCTTATATATTTTGAAAAACATGTTTACAATCTTTGAATTTTTCTAAGTCCCTTCTTCAAACTACTAGTAGGAGAACACTGTCACTGGAAAACAACATAGTTAATGTAAGTACTTTATTTATTTATTTTTTTGGTAAGTACTTTAAAAATGACTAGCAGAAGGACTTCCAAGGAGAAAGTCTGAGAGAAATTAAAGCCTGTGTATCTGAAGGCACATAAGCACCTTCTTCTCAGCTAAATGACCTCATAACCTTGAAAACAATGCTGAAAAATAAGGAGGGCCAGGCTTCAAAAAAAAAAAGAGAATCCAAACCTTTAGAAGGCAGTAACTTAAAATGAACAAAGCACATAATTTCCTACTCAAAAAAAAAAAGCAATTTTCAAGGTTTAAAAATGGCATTAAGTGTTTAAGAAAAACTTCTAATTCAAGCTAAGAGAAATAGCCAAATACACAAAAGGAAACCTAGCTGCTACCAAAAGTGTACACTAAAATTAGGTTATTTTCTAAACTATATTAGTATAACTCATTTCAAAAGTCCTTAGGATATTTTCAAAGATTCTGGAGTCAAGATTGTTTCTATACTGATGACTAAGGTAGCTAGAAAGATAAAAGTAGGATACAATCTCTGTACATATATTTAGAATGTAATACTGATTTTTTTCTGTGAGTGAAACTAAAAACAAACATTCTTAAGAACAGTTCATTATTAATACTTCATTCAGGGGATAAAACGATTATGATAAACATATAACAAACACTCAAGTTTATGAGTTTTAGGAAATGACTATCTTAGGGCTAAAATACAACCTAGTATTTATAGACAGTGGTCATAAGGTTCTAATCTATCATGAATAACTGGGATTGACTGATGTCAAGTATCATTCCTGATATAGTGAGAGTCTTGAGGAAAAAAGTACTATGAATTGGACTGAGGCAGCCTCAATATTTTTCTTCTTTTTTTGGAAGGGACATATTTCTGACTCGTTTCTGAATCTAAAATGTTTAAGCTTTTTCTCCTTTGGTGGGTTCAATACGTTGTCCACAAAAACTGAACAACTCTTTCTCAAATTTACCACATCAAAGATCCACGTAACCGAGTAAATTTTCAACAATGAAATGCTCCCCAAGAAATCAAGTTCGGAAAATGATAAGAGGTCTGTAACACTGAGACTGAGAAAAAAACTGCTTTTATATATGATAGAAATTATACTTGGGCAAGGAATATATGAATTTCTGCCCCAATGATAAACCTGAAATTCCAAAATACAAATATTTCTCTATAAAATGTAGTGTAAGAGAAATGATAAAATCACAGTAAAAAAAGATAATTTTACTAGAAAACAACAAATTTTCCTACCTGTGTCTGAATCTCGTTCTTCATTTCTTGATGGGCTGATGGTAAAAGGAAGTTTACGTTTCATGGATGATTTCTCTTTCATCTCCTTGCCCACATCATTTCGATCAATTTTTGGAGTTTTGCTATAGGATGCAATCTTGTCTTTACTCTATTAAAAAATAAAACATGAATAAAGTTTTAATGATACTAGCTAAGCAGTACAGTATTAAAAAATACTTTATGAAGGACATTTTCATACACAAAAGTTGAAAGGGTATTACAAACTACCATCATATTCAATGTCCTCAAGGGCCACTTTCAACAACATGTTTTCTAAATTGTTTCATATTCCCTTTCATTTAGTAATATAATTTTAAATAACAGTAAAACAAAGTATCTTGAATAACAGAACTCTATGTCTAAGACAGACATCATCCAATAAACAAATATATAAATCAGAAAAAGAATTCTACATTGAATTGAGTAGTGAAGATTACTGAAAAATAAAACCATCAAATTATTTCCCAGGTGTAAAGGAAAATCCTCTTGAGCTGTCTTTTCACTTCTGCTAATGAAATGGAGCTTCACAGGCATGCCTTTTACTTACAATGCTGTTTTAAATGGTCAATTTTATTATTATTCTGGCATAGTGAGGCCAACAGGTCAGGAGACCACTGCCAGTGGCAAGAGTTTGTCACTCACAGCTCCCAAGAAAAGAGGGCATGTCACATGTGCAATGCAGTTTCTCCTGGGGAAGCACCTAGCCAGTTCAGGAGGCAGAGGGAGGGAAAGGCAGGCATGCGGAAGCTTTAGTGTGGCTTCCACAGGAAAAGGCTAGGAGAGCAAGCAGGTTTAGGGTTGGCTAGTCCAAGTAACTTGTGCAGGGTCTGGGGTATACGTGTCACTTCTCTAGTTTTCTGGTAACTGACGGTTATTCTGGGGTAACCATCAGGGCAGGGGGACAGTGGTCCAGAGTATGAGAGTTGCTAGAGCTGGTGGTTAGGGATGAACCCTGGATTGCTGGTTTGCAAATGAAAGGTATGGTCACAAATGAGCTATTTATTTTCTCTGGGAACTGAGTGGCCCTGAGAAGGATAGTCTGCCCAAGGTCAGTGAGGCCCCAGATGTCCAAGTATCAGAAGTAAAAAGGCATGATTAATAAAAGGTTAGCCAACAAAGTTCAAGAGATCTGCCTTAGAAAATACAAGTATTTTCTTATTAACAAAAGAATCTAAGAAAAACATTAAGAAGTTCCTTCTACCTTGCATATATGTTATGATACTGTTCCTTGACATAAACAAGTTAAAAGAAACCATGTAAATATATTACATGAAAAGTGTTTGCAAGACTGTATCAATCATGTCCTCCTATGTGATAATTTGGTGACTAGTGTGAATATTCATACAGGGCTTGTAAGATAGCCCAGCTGGTAAAGAATCCACCTGCTGCAGGTGACCCCAGTTCAATTTCTGGGTCAGGAAGATCCTCCAGAGAAGGGACAGGTTACCCATTCCAGTATTCTTGGGCTTCCCTGGTGGCTCAGACAGTAAAGAATCCACCCGCAATGCAGAAGACCTAGGTTCAATCCCTGGGTTGGGAAGATCCCCTGGAGAAGGGAGCAGGTACCCATTCCAGTATTGTTGCCTGGATAAGCCTGGCAGGCTATAGTCCATGGTATCCCAAAGAGTTGGACACAACTGAGCAACTTTCACTTTAAGTGTGAATATTCTTACCTGCTACAAACTTACTCTGTTCTCAAGTAAAACTGTCCTTAAAACTGTTACCCAAAAAGTGTTTTTGTGAGAATTTTAACACTAAAAACTATTTTCAGATCTGGGGAAAGTAACTTTCAAAAGAAATAGTTACTTCTGATTGTCCTGAAATTTCTGTATTATCAAATAGTATTTATATGTTAATAATATAAATACTCTTTGTCTATTCAGGAGAGGGTCACCGGCACATTCTTCTTTTATACGATGACATAATAAACTTAACAGATTTTTTCATTTTAAAATGTTAAGTGCTTTTCATTTACAGTAATGTTTTTCTTAAAATAATCTACAACAGCCATCACACACAGCATGAAAGTATTAACAGTTAGCCAAGAATGACCTTCTATCACTGCTGATACTAAACAAGGTGCTGGTAGTCTTTACCAACTCAAGAAGATAGAAAAAAAGAAGTATAAATTTACCTGGAGATAATTTAAAATATATATACATATATAAACCTTTGAAGGATACAAATCAAAATGTTAATGGCTATCTGTGGGTAACGGCATTGCAGGTGTGCTGGGAGACAAGCCACCATGGCTTTCTTGCATTTCTGTACATCTAGCAAACAGAAGCACTAAATAAATCCCTTTGTTCTATCTTTTCAAAGTTATCTGTATACAGAACAGCCTTGGAAGACAGCAACAGTGTCTTCCTCTGCAGCAAAGGGTAGATTAGGTCTGTTCACTGTTCAATATATAACTTTTCTCTTTAGGGCTAAGGTCAGGTAGATAAGGCAGAGACAGTGTCTTCCTCTGCAGCAAAGGGTAGATTAAGTCTGTTCACTGTTCAATATATAACGTCTCTCTTTAGGGCTAAGGTCAGGTAGATTTACCTCCCATTAAAAAGATTTGGGGTTCCTCTCCTGTTACACAATCCACTGTATATGTAGCTGTCACTGGCCTTCACTACATCCCTTTGTGGGAAATAGGGCTCTGACAACAGACACAAACACTGATACATGGCTACTGCTATGGCTATGTGAAAAAAACTTTCCTTTTTATCTGACCCAGGAGTCTCATGTCTTCTGCTAGAGTCCATGAAACTAATTAGCCTGCAAATAGGGTAGAGTAAAACCTCAAGATCCTTTATCTCAAACAAAGCAATTTCTATTTTCATTATGCTTATATATTTTTAAATTTTTCTACAGTGAACATGTATTACATTATTTGAATAAAAAAAGTTCTCAATTATCAGGTGGAGAGGACAAGAGATAATGAAGACTGAACCTTCACTGATGATGAAAAGGTAGATGATTAACATTCACTCTTTCACACTTCATGAACGTAACTCAAGATTTAGACTATCAGAAAATGTTTGATAAAAGATACTGCTTTGCAAATTATGAACACCAACTTACAGCTAGAAATGTTTCAGTGGAAAAATTTCTAAACTAAAACCAATGGGGGAAAAAATCCCACAGATTGTCAGTAAAAGGATAAAATATCTGGAGAATTTTGAGTAGGTATTTTTGATGAACCCCTAACTATTGTGATACTTACTAAGGTAATAAAAATCACTTTATATAAAAAGCATATTGCTATGGAATTATTATTTAAAATATAATCTATTTGAATGTATTTAAGAAATTAAATTTTGGTTCATGTTATTTTTAAATTTAGAAATCTCTTAACAGCAATGTTTTGTGTTATATTATGCTATAAATATGGTCTCTATTTACATAAGAGAACAACTACAGATTCATTTCTAAAAATTTTATGGAAGGAAAAACTCAGCAGAAGCTAGAAATTGGCTTCAAGGCCAATAACTCACTAAGAAAAGACAATCCTAAGAATATGCTTTGCAAATAAATAAGTGAAAAAAGATAATCATGTCGCCTTCTCTCCTCCCCTCTAATTTTGTCATAAGAAACAGTAGTAACAAATAGCATAAGCAAAAAACTGAGAATGGATATTACTGCCCTTCCTCTCTTAAGCTGTCAAATATTTATTTAAAATGAAAGAAAATTACTTCCACCAGCAGCTTTGGATGCCAAGCTGCTCAGAGATCCGGAGCATGGCAATACTAAGAACCATGCACACTGCTTCAGAAGGGCTTCTGACTCTTACACAAACACATGTGTGCTCTTGAAAAAACACTGAATGATTAAACTGAGGCTGAGAACAATTAAATATATCCCTTTGGGTAAGCCAACTGTTAATAACTAAAGAATTTAATAGTTTGTATTTATTCTTCCTATTTATTTTATAAACCTAATGATTAGTAAGCATTCTTAACTTACCTAAGGAATGTTTTTAACAGAAATATATTAGTAAAAGTTTTTGCTTTTTTGCTTGCCTCTACAGTTTTAAGAAATCACACTTTTATGAAGGCAATGCTTAGGACTACTACATATGTAGTGGCAATCATCAAAAGAATAAAACAAGTACCTAGAAGACTAAAGGCTTCAACAATTTTGGCCTTATAAATTCAAATCCAAAAACTGACATCAAGCAACCTTCACTACACTTTAGCATTTAGAAGTGAAAGTTCTAATTCTCTCCTCAAATCTAACATTGCATCCTGTCCCCACAACTCTGAGATTTCCTCTACTCAGATCACGGTGAGGTATCTCCACTGACAAAACCCAACAACTTCATCTTTCCCATTCACCGCTGTGGCATCTGGCCACTCTCGGCTGTGCAACCTCCGCTTCTCTCTTGTCCTCTCCTGACCCCTCCTAAAATGTGTGAATTCCTCAGGGTATACTCTCCTCCACTCCTGCCCCATTCTCTTTGGATGACATCATCATACCTATAGGTCACGTTTCCACAAATTCTCATACTTTTAATTTTCTTTTAGCTGTTCTCAGCTCTACTCTCGTTATGTCTACTTACACCTCTATTGGATGTTCTGACTTCATTCAACAAGTACAAACCAAACACACTTCCTGAAACAACCTCTTGCTTTTCCTGAGTGCCCTCTCAGGGAACAGTCCAATCAACCTCAGCGTGGACCCAGATCACTTTTCTACATACACAGGTAAATCTCAGTAATTCAGTGTCTTTCAGAACTGCCAATTCTCTCTATCCTCACAGTCACTGCCCATACTGCCTCCTCCTCGGATTTTTAAATACTACTATTGATCTCTGCTACTGCCCTTCCGTTTGGCTCACTGGCTACAGGATAAATGTCAAGATCTTTACCAAGGAACACAAGGCCATAATGAACTGGTCCCTGTCTGAAGCTTATTTCCTATCCTCCATCCTTCACAGGCTACATCCTAACTTTGTGTGCAGTACTTTAACAGACTCTTGTCTTTTTTACATCTCCTGCTTAAGACTACTACTTACTCTCATTTTCCAGCTGGTCACATACGTACTTATCCATGAGAATCCAGATTACATATCTTTTCCACTGTGAGACCCCATGAACACCCATAAACTGACTGCTTTTCTCCTTTGTCCCATCACTGTACACTTGAACACTTTCATTAGTGTGCTTCCTACAATGGTACACAAGTTCACAAAGTGTGGTCCCTTAGATTATTTCAGGGGACCTGCAAGGTCAGAAATAAGCTGACAATAACACATAAGATGTCAGTGTATCTTTGTCTCCCATTCTCTAAAAAGTGTGTATTTGACTCTTGAGACTATGTGACAAGAGATAGCTGAACTCATGGACTGCAGAAGCAAATAATTTCAATATCTTTCTGTTAAGCCAAACATTAAAGATATTTTGCAAAACTAATGACACTCTTCTCCCTGATACTGTCTTGGATTATATAGTTTCATAAAAATATATTCGTAATATGTAACAGTTTTTAGACCAATTATTAAACACATAAATTTCTTCTCAGTTTTCATTTCTGATTATGTAAATATCAACCAGTTCAGTTCAGTCGCTCAGTCGTGTCTGACTCTTTGCAACCCCATGAATCGCAGCACCCCAGGCCTCCCTGTCCATCACCAACTCCCGGAGTTCACTCAGAATCACGTCCATCGAGTCAGTGATGTCATCCAGACATCTCATCCTCTGTCGTCCCCTTCTCCTCCTGCCCTCAATCCCTCCCAGCATCAAAGTCTTTTCCAATGAGTCACCTCTTCGCATGAGGTGGCCGAAGTACTGGAGTTTCAGCTTTACATCATTCCTTCCAAAGAAATCCCAGGGCTGATATCCTTCAGAATGGACTGGGTGGATCTCCTTGCAGTCCACGGGACTCTCAAGAGTCTTCTCCAGCACCACAGTTCAAAAGCATCAATTCTTCGATGCTCAGCCTTCTTCACAGTCCAACTCTCACATCTACTACTGGGAAAACCATAGCCTTGACTAGATGGACCTTTGTTGGCAAAGTAATGTCTCTGCTTTTGAATATGCTATCTAGGTTGGTCATAACTTTCCTTCCAAGGAGTAAGCGTCTTTTAATTTCATGGCTGCAATCACCATCTGCAGTGATTTTGGAGCCTAAAAAAATAAAGTCTGACACTGTTTCCACTGTTTTCCCATCTATTTCCCACGAAGTGATGGGACCGGATACCATGATCTTCGTTTTCTGAACGTTGAGCTTTAAGCCAACTTTTTCACTCTCCACTTTCACTTTCATCAAGAGGCTTTTTAGCTCCTCTTCACTTTCTGCCATAAGGGTGGTGTCATCTGCATATCTGAGGTTATTGATATTTCTCCCAGCAATCTTGATTCCAGCTTGTGCTTCTTCCAGCCCAGCGTTTTTCATGATGTACTCTGCATATAAGTTAAATAAACAGGGTGACAATATACAGCCTTGATGTACTCCTTTTCCTATTTGGAACCAGTCTGTTGTTTCATGGCCAGTTCTAACTGTTGCTTCCTGACCTGCATATAGGTTTCTCAAGAGGCAGGTTAGGTGGTCTGGTATTCCCATCTCTTTCAGAATTTTCCAGTTTATTGTGATCCACACAGTCAAAGGCTTTGGCATAGTCAATAAAGCAGAAATAGATGTTTTTCTGGAACCCTCTTGCTTTTTCCATGATCCAGTGGATGTTGGCAATTTGATCTCTGGTTCCTCTGCCTTTTCTAAAACCAGCTTGAACACCTGGAAGGCCTGGCTTGGAGAACTTTGAGCATTATTTTACTAGTGTGTGAAATGAGTGCAATTGTGTGGTAGTTTGAGCATTCTTTGGCATTGCCTTTCTTTGGGATTGGAATGAAAACTGACCTTTTCCAGTCCTGTGGCCACTGCTGAGTTTTCCAAATTTGCTGGCATACTGAGTGCAGCACTTTCACAGCATCACCTTTCAGTATTTGAAATAGCTCTACTGGAATTCCATCATCTCCACTAGCTTTGTTCGTAGTGATGCTTTCTAAGGCCCACTTGACTTCACATTCCAGGATGTCTGGCTCTAGGTGAGCGATCACACCATCGTGATTATCTTGGTTTTGAAGATCCTTTTTGTACAGTTCTTCTGGGTATTCTTGCCACCTCTTCTTAATATCTTCTGCTTCTGTGAGGTCCATACCATTTCTGTCCTTTATCGAGCCCATCTTTGCATGAAATGTTCCCTTAGTATCTCTAATTTTCTTGACAAGATGTCTAGTCTTTCCCATTCTGTTGTTTTCCTCTATTTCTTTGCATTGATTGCTGAGGAAGGCTTTCTTATCTCTCCTTGCTATTCTTTGGAACTCTGCATTCAGATGCTTATATCTTTCCTTTTCTCCTTTGCTTTTTGCTTCTCTTCTTTTCACAGCTATTTGTAAGGCCTCCCCAGACAGCCATTTTGCTTTTTTGCATTTCTTTTCCATGGGGACGGTCTTGATCCTTGTCTCCTGTACAATGTCATGAACCTCCGTCCATAGTTCATCAGACACTCTATCTATCAGATCTAGTCCTTTAAATCTATTTCTCACTTCCACTATACAATCATATAGGTTTAGAGGGCCTAAATTAAATAGGAATGAAGAAGGACAGTTGTAAAAGGGCAGAATCACTGGCAAGGACTAATAAGGAACAACAAAAACAGTTAACATTTACTGAGTACTTACTGTGTAACAAGCATTGTATTAGATAAAACACTTTAGTCATTTCACTGTCACAACAATTCTATAAAGTACCACTGTCCTCTATTACACTGAGGTTGGAAAAATTACGTAAGATTTATCCAAAGTTACAGACATGGGAAACTGAATAGCTACAGTATTTGTGTGTTTTGTTACCAGGAGTCAGAGGGAAGAAATAACAAATGACTGTGAAGTCTTGGATCCCACCCCCCCCCCATGATTATTTCGCAAGTTAATTGTGCAATCTTAGTAATTTTGTTATCTTAGGGAATGAGAAACAATCTCACCCCCAGGATTTGCCTTCCATACTACTTTTTGTTTTATGGATAATTATTAATATTAAAAATATGAAATCATGGGAATTCCCTGGCACCCTAATTCATTGGTTAGGACATCTAACTAATTCACTGCGGAGGGCCAGGTTCAACACCTGGAAGGGGAACTAAGACCTGGCAAGCTTCTAGGTATGCCCAAAATTAAATAAAACCTACAATTAGAGAAGTTTTTTAAAAAGTAAATAAAAATACTAAATCAGGAGTTTTTTTTTCACAATTTCCAAAGAGTTGACAAAATCTTTAGCATAATCATATACCTTTCTTCCATATGGTTTTTCTACCATATTGCTGTCACTGTCAGAATTTTCACTCTGAACTGGTTTTGTGAACCCAGATTTGGGCATCTTATAGCTGTTCAGCTAGCTGCTTCTTCTGTCAGTCTTCTCATCCTGGATCTGTGAAGAATGGATAAATAAGGGTTATTTGTAAAGGTATGCAATAAAACCTACTTAAAGTTTATGCACCACAATTAGCGCAATTTGGTTTTCTCTATGTCTCTATAAGGTCATTTCTTAGGTTTATCTTAGCCTAAAGTAAGCTTTCATTTAATGATCTAAGCTTTTAATTAAAGATCTCCTATTCAAGCCCATTCAGCTTGCCACTGAAAAGAAGAAAACTACTATTACATCGCTTTCCATGTTCTCTAGACTATTATCTAACCTTAGCTTTTGGGGTAACCAGCCATGTTGAAGTGGAAGTTAAGTGTTTGTCACCCCACCCAGCATGGCTCCAGCAGCTGGAGCTCATAACAGATTCTCTGGTAGTTCTGCATTGGTCTGGAAATTGTTTCTAATTATTTCTAGGTATGATGAGTAATTTTATAACATCTAATGCTATTTTAAATAAAGTCCTCACTACTTAAAATCCCCAGAGTGGTTTCTTTTCACTCACTGAACTCCGAGACACCCCCAGGTATTTAGTAACTCTATAGCCTATACACTGGTTTAATCCTTATCATACTGTAATTGTCACTTTACGTATTGTTTTCTTTCCAACTTGTTCAGTCTTCTGTCTCCTGCTCTACAAACTGATTTAACAGATCAAAGAGCCTCTTGGAAGCTTTTTGCTTGAGAGATCTAGAAAAAATTCCAAAACGTGGGTTTTACAATACAAAACAGGTAGACTAGACCTGTGTTGCTGTCTGTTAGCCACACAGGGTTGTTGAAAGTTAAATTAATTAAAAATTGCTCCCACACTACACAGTGTATCTATACTGTTGGCACCGTTATCTGTTCTATGACCACAGAAAGCTCTCCTGCACCGCCTTTGGCTACACTGAGGCTGTCGGCCAACAGGAGCAGGACTTGGGCCACAGCAACAAGCATAACAACTAACAATCCTAATTATTTCATGCTGTAAATTTCCTATAAGAGGGTATGGATCTAAGTAAGATACATTCTAGGATCTATAGGAATTATTAAAATCCAGACATTCGGAATAGAAAATTAGTAAAAAATCTATATTCTTCAAATTGGTGCTTTAAAATTTGTGGTTTCAATAGAAACATAACCAAAATATCCTTAACTGAACTGAATTAATTGGTAAATTATCAAAACGAGTTTAAATTAACCTGAATGTAGCCAAATTAGAGTATACTGCAACACATTAAACTTCCAGAATTCAAATAGTTCAAATCTTTCATTTTATAGAACAGGAAGCAAACTTGAAGAAATAAAGGGAAAATATTGACACTACACCAAAGAGGCAAAGTTTCCCTTGGGGTCATTTAACTGTTTCTACTGTTACTATATAAAGAGTCATTTAAACATAGCACTGTCCTCAAAGCCAGCTCTATGCAAAGCTTACAGAGTTAGAGCTACAAGTCATATCTAAACAGAATTCTGATTCAAAAGCAGAACTGAGCTGCATAGCATCAACATGCACTAACCTGGGCAAAACTATGAAGATAAAACACTATCTCTTTTGTAGATCAAGTGAAACAAGTCACTGGTGGATGAAGAAATGTCATGAATATTTTTTTTAAGTTAAAATTAAACATGGCAATAATATTGTATTAATAGACTGTTAGAAAAAGCTATTATTAATCAATAACTGAATCTGGAAAATCTCAGCAGCAAGAAAACTGACAAATGGATTTTTAAAATATTACTTTAGTCAATCAAGTATTTGATATATAATTATGTTCTGGGCCTAAGATACATAATGTAATCATCAGAATGATCGATGCACAAAGAGGTGATCAAAATCACACTGGCTAAGTAAAACTTGAATCGTTAAAAATGTACAAATAACCCAACAGAAGGCAGAAACAGAAATACTGAGGAATGAAAAAGAGAAGGAACACACAAAACAGTAATAAAATGATAGACCTAATTGAAACATAGCAATAATTATATAAAATGCAAATACTAAAAACACCAATTAAAAGACACAGATTGTCAGAGAAGAGGGAAACAATGATCAAACTATGTACTACTCATAAATTCACTTAAAATATAATGGTATGAGTAGATTAAAAGTAAAAGAATGGAAAAAGATATGCCATGCAAGCATACTCAAAGGAAAGCTGGAGTAACTATATTAATATCAGACAAAACAGATCTCAAAGCAAAGAAGGACACTACATATTACATACTGATAAAAGGACCAGTTCACAGAACATATATCTAACTAGCAACAGACCTTCAAAGTGCAGGAAATAAAAACCAACAAAACTGACAGAAGAAATAACCAATTGATAGTTATAGTTAGAGGCTCACTACTAAGTAAGAGAGAATATCAACAAAGATATAAAAGGACTGAAAAAATGCCATCAATGTGAACTGACTGGATTTAATTGACATTTATAGAAAAATCTTCAAGAAAATTTTATAGAAAAATTTCTGCAAGAAAATCAGATACCAAGGGAACATTTCATGCAAAGATGGGCACAATAAAGGACAGAAATGGTATGGACCTAACAGAAGCAGAAGATATTAAGAAGAGGTGGCAAGAATACACAGAAGAACTATACAAAAAAGATCTTCATGACCCAGATAATCACGATGGTGGGATCACCAACCTAGAGCCAGACATCCTGGAATGCGAAGTCAAGTGGGCCTTGGGAAGCATCACTACGAATAAAACTAGTGCAGGTGATGGAATTCCCATTGAGCTATTTCAAACCCTAAAAGATGATGCTATTAAAGTGCTGCACTCAATATGCCAGCAAATTTAGGTAACTCAGTAGTGGTCACAGGACTGGAAAAGGTCAGTTTTCATTCCAATGCCAAAGAATGTTCAAACTACCGAACAGCTGCACTCAGTTCACATACAAGCAAAGTAATGCTCAAAATTCTCCAAGTCAGGCTTCAACAATACGTGAACTGTGAACTTCCAGATGTTCAAGCTGGATTTAGAAAAGGCAGAGGAACTAGAGATCAAATTGCCAAAATCCGCTGGATCATTGAAAAGCAAGAGAGTTCCAAAAAAACATCTACTTCTGCTTTATTAACTACACCAAAGCCTTTGACTGTGTGGATCACAACAAACTAAAGAAAATTTTTCAGTTCAGTTCAGTTCAGTCGCTCAGTCGTGTCTGACTCTTTGCGACCCCATGAATCGCAGCACCCCAGGCCTCCCTGTCCATCACCATCTCGCGGAGTTCACTCAGACTCACATCCATCGAGTCAGTGATGCCATCCAGCCATCTCATCCTCGGTTGTCCCCTTCTCCTGCCCCCAATCCCTCCCAGCATCAGAGTCTTTTACAATGAGTCAATTCTTCGCATTAGGTGGCCGAAGTACTGGAGTTTCACCTTTAGCATCATTCCTTCCAAAGAAATCCCAGGGCTGATCTCCTTCAGAATGGACTGGGTGGATCTCCTTGCAGTCCAAGGGACTCAAGAGTCTTCTCCAACACCATAGTTCAAAAGCACCAATTCTTCGGCGCTCAGTCTTCTTCACAGTCCAACTCTCACATCCATACATGACCACAGGAAAAAACATAGCCTTGACTAGATGGACCTTTGTGGGCAAAGTAATGTCTCTGGTATTGAATATACTATCTAGGTTGGTCATAACTTTCCTTCCAAGGAGTAAGCGTCTCTTAATTTCATGGCTGCAGTCACCATCTGCAGTGATTTTGGAGCCCCCCAAAATACAGCCTGACACTGTTTCTACTGTTTCCCCATCTATTTCCCATGAAGTGATGGGACCGGATGCCGTGATCTTCGTTTTCTGAATGTTGAGCTTTAAGCCAACTTTTTCACTCTCCTCTTTCACTTTCATCAAGAGGCTTTTTAGCTCCTCTTCACTTTCTGTCATAAGGGTGGTGTCATCTGCATATTTCTCCCGGCAATCTTGATTCCAGCTTGTGCTTCATCCAGCCCAGCGTTTCTCATGATGCACTCTGCATATAAGTTAAATAAGCAGGGTGACAATATACAGCCTTGATGTACTCCTTTTCCTATTTGGAACCAGTCTGTTGTTTCATGGCCAGTTCTAACTGTTGCTTCTTGACCTGCATACAGATTTCTCAAGAGGCAGGTCAGGTGGTCTGGTATTCCCATCTCTTGAAGAATTTTCCACAGTTTATTGTGATCCACACAGTCAAAGGCTTTGGCATAGTCAATAAAGCAGAAATAGATGTTTTTCTGGAACTCTCTTGCTTTTTCCATGATCCAGCGGATGTTGGCAATTTGATCTCTGGTTCCTCTGCCTTTTCTAAAACCAGCTTGAACATCAGGGAGTTCACATTTCATGTACAGCTGAAGCCTGCCTTGGAAAACTTTGAGCATTACTTTACTAGCGTATAAATGAGTGCAGTTGTGCAGTAGTTTGAGCATTGTTTGGCATTGCCTTTCTTTGGGATTGGAATGAAAACTGACCTTTTCCTGTCCTGTGGCCACTGCTGAGTTTTCCAAATTTGCTGGCATATTGAGTGCAGCACTTTCACAGCATCATCTTTCAGGATTTGAAATAGCTCAACTGGAATTCCATCATCTCCACTGGCTTTGTTCGTAGTGATGCTTCCTAAGGCCCACTTGACTTCACATTCCAGGATGTCTGGCTCTAGATGAGTGATCACACCATCGTGATTATCTTGGTCGTGAAGATCTTTTTCGTACAGTTCTTCTGTACAAAATTTTCTGTGGAAAATTCTTAGAGATGGGAATACCAGACCACCTGACCTGCCTCCTGAGAAATCTGTACACAGGTCAAGAAGCAACATTTAGAACTGGACAAGGAACAGACTGGTTCCAAATTGCGAAAGGAGTACGTCAAGGCTGTATATTGTCACCCTGTTTATTTAACTTATAGGCAGAGTACATCATGAGAAATGCTGGACTGGATGAAGTACAAACTGCAGTCAAGACTGCCGGGAAAAATATCCATAACCTCAGATATGCAGATGACAGCACTCTTATGGCACAAAGTGAAGAACTAAAAAGCCTCTTGATGAAAGTGAAAGAGGAGAGTGAAAAAGCTGACTTAAAACTCAACGTTCAGAAAACTAAGATCATGGCATCTGGTCCCATCACTTCATGGCAAATAGATGGGGAAACAATGGAAACATTGTCAGACTTTATTTTTGTGCTCCAAAATCACTGTAGATGGTGACTGCAGTCATGAAATTAAAAGATGCTTGCTCCTTGGAAGAAACGTTATGACCAACCTAGACAGCATATTAAAAAGCAGAGACATTACTTTGTCAACAAAAGTCCATCTAGTCAAAGCTATGGTTTTTCCAGTAGTCATGTACAGATGTAACAGTTGGACTATAAAGAAAGCTGAGTGCCGAAGAATTGATGCTTTTGAACTGTGGTGTTCAAGTAGACTCTTGAGAGTCCCTTGGACAGCAAAGAGATCCAATTAGTCTTAAAGGAAATCAGTCCTGAACATTCATTGGAAGGACTGATGCTGAAACTCCAATACTGGCCACCTGTTGCGAAGAACTGACTCATTGCAAAAGACCGTGATCCTAGGAAAGATTGAAGGCAGGAGGAGAAGGGGACAATAGAGGATGAGATGGTTGGATGGCATCACCAACTCGATGGACATGAGTTTGAGTAAGCTCTGGGAGCTGGTGATGGACAGGGAAGCCTGGCGTGCTGCAGTCCATGGGGTCGCAAAGAGTTGGACTCGACTGAGCAACTGAACTGATTTGAAATAAAAGAGAGAAAACCTATAAAATCAAAACAATCAATGAAAGGGGGAGCATTACTACAGATACTAAAAATACCAATAAGTAAAGGAAAATAGGGGAACATCACAAACTTTATACTAATACATTCAAATTAAATGAAATAGACAAATTCCTTGAAAGGCACAGACTACCAAAGTTCAATGAACTAGACAGTCTCAATAGGTCAATACTTTTTAAATGACTCAATTTCATATTTAGGAAAAATAGAAAACTCCTAGCATCAGTGGTAAACTCTGCTAAATTCTACAAAACTCTCCTGAAAAGGAAAGAGAATATATTTTTTGAGTCCATCAATACTCTGATAGCAAAATCAGTCTTTTACAAGAAAATTCCAGAGCAATATACTTTATAATCATATAACAAAACTGTCAACCAAATTTTAGTAAACTTGTAAAATTTGTAAAAATTAGTAAATTAGTAAAAAAAAAAAAAAAATCCAACTACATAAAGAAAGATAATACATCATGACTACGTGGGATTTACATGAGGAATCTGAGGTCAGCTTAATGTTTGGCAATTGATCAAGGTAATTCACTGTATTAACAGACTAAGAGAAATAAGCATTTCAACAGATGCAGAAAAAGCATGCATCCATCCATAACATCTAGCAGAAAACACAGGAGAATATTTTAGTGATCTTGGGTTAGCCAAGATTTCTTAAATAGGCTATGAAAGCAAAAATTTATTACAAAAGAAAATATATGGATTAAGTGGGACTTCACAGAGGAAACTCTGAGCTTTAAATGACACTGTTAAGCAAATGAAGAGCAAGACATACAGGGAGAAAATACTTGCAAACTATGTCTTTATAAAAGACTTATAGCCAGAATATATAAATAAATAACAAATCAATTAGGATAATCCAACCTTAAAAGAACAAAAGATTTAAACAGTCCATCAAAGAATATACAGAAAATGATGTTCAATCTCATTAGTCATCAGGAACATAATAATGAGATACCATTATACATCCATGAGAATGGCTAATATTAAACAGTAAGGAAGACCAAGTATTGGTGAAGGTGTAGGGGAACCAGAACTCATATATACAGCCAAGGGTTAGATGGAAAGGCAAACTAGTACAGCGCTTTACAAGTGAAAATAGTTGGTGGTATCTTCCCAAGGCTAAGAAGAGTTATTCTTTACTTCCATCCTTTGTATGATAGTTTTGGTGAGTAACAACACTGCTTGTTGTTCAACCTCCTTGCCCTAAGACTGCAGAGAGACAGCAATACCTGTTAAGGGCCGCAAGCTCTATGAAAGACTTCCTTTGCTCTCTAACAGCTAAAAGAAACAGTCAAAAAGTTTTGATTCTACCTTTTCAAAGGTGTTTCTTCCTTTACAATAAATACATTCTTGCTTCTTATAGACCAAGGAGACTACGTATTCATCTGACAGCAACTTAATTCTGGGGCTGACAATCCATAAATGTATGCTATTATATTCAAGAGTTTTTCTACTCTACTTAATCACAATAGTAAAACGTATCTTTTTCTAAAAGTGATTCAGCATTCTAAAGTTTTTTTTTTAAATGATGTTCCTGTTTGTGATCATTCAAGGGATACTAAAAAAAAATTATCTTTAATAGTATTGCTATTTGAATAACTTTGTTTCTAATAAACTATTCCAGTTGCTATTCAGAAGTACCAAGATAGCAAATATAGGTACATCAAAAACTTGAGTATAAACTAAACATCCTTTGGATGAAGAAACTGCATATATGCCATTTATTCTTTTAGTGTAAGCACTTTAAGAACAAAGGTTGGTTTTGTTTTTTTTTAAGCTGAGTCAAAATTATACCAAAAACTCATTAAATTTCTTACACAGTGGTGAGTAATGGATGGGTGACTATTTCTGGTTGGTTAGTATCATTGTCTTGAACCATCTATATATTCAGTGTCACCTTCCACTGTTCCCCCTTCCTACATGTATGCTACTCTCAAAAACACACTTAGAAATTTCATAGCTCTCTAAATAGTCACAGAATCTGTACTTAGCACCAGTTACATCATCTGATTACTAGTCAAAAAAACTGAATCCATTAACAACTCAAATTTATCAAGCTAATAAACAATAGTGGCCCCAGAAGTCCTCGATGATAAGTGCTACACATTTAGTAGGTCTGAAAAAGACGCAGGAATTTGTCCTTTCAATAAATATCCCAGTGGTTCTTATCATCAGGGAAGTTTGAAAAACAAATTTTAATGATATAAAAGATCTCAGAAAAGAATTCACTTAGAAAAATTAAAAATAGGGGATTTCCCTACCATACTAAACACAATGTGTATGTATGCGGGTGTGTGGGTTACCATCTAATTTTAAAATAACCACATTAGGCAGCCTGATAGTCTCTTTAAAAACAAAACAAAACATTTTACTATCATTTCCTTTTTTCACAGTATGATAACTCTTTGGAAGAGTATTTTAACTTACAATGAAATGGATTCTGAAGAGCATTCAAGCACTGGTATCATCACTAGTTTGTTCCTCTACAGGTTGTTAGTTATGCTATAAACACTCCATAGCTGCCTTCTCCTAGGTTTACCTGTTTCTGTTTTTTACGGGAAGATTTGGGAGCAACCATTAGTTTCTTGTCACTGCTTATTAATTATAACATTTAATACTGGCTTCCCTGGAAGTCGGTTTTTTCCTCTACTCTAGACAGAAAAATTGTTTTAGTTATTGCTTTCTTGTATTTTTAAGTTTGAAATAGTCTCAACAGAAGCCTATAAACCACAGTTAACATTTCTTTCTTTTAGATTACAAGTAGAAAATGATTTAAGTTCTATCCAATTCTTTCAGCTTAGTTTAGTCGCTCAGTCATGTCCAACTCTTTGAGACCCCATGGACTGCAGCACACCAAGCCTCCCTGTCCATCACCATCTCCCAGAGCTTGCTCAAATTCATGTCCATCAAGCTGATGATGCCATCCAACCATCTCATCCTCTGTCGTCCTCTTCTCCTCTTGCCTTCAGTCTTCCCAGAATCCAGATCTTTTCCAATGAGTCAGTTCTTTGCATCAGGTGGCCAAAGTAGTGAAGCTGCAGCATCAGTCCAATATTCATTGGAAGCAATGAATATTCAGGACTGATTTCCTTTAGGATGGACTGGCTGGATTTTCTTGCAGTCCAGGGGATTCTCTAGAGTCTTCTCCAACAACACACTTCAAAAGCATAAATTCTTCGGTGCTCAGCTTTCTTTATGGTCCAACTCTTAACATCCATACATGACTACTGGAAAAACCATAGCCTTGACTAGACGGATCTTGGTTGGCAAAGTAATGTCTCTGCTTTTTAATATGCTGTCTAGGCTGGTCTTAACTTTTCTTCCAAGGAGCAAGCATCTTTTAATTTCATGGCTGCAGTCACCATCTGCAGTGATTTTAGAGCCCCAAAAGATAAAGTCTGTCATTGATTTCACTGTTTCCCCATCTATTTGCCATGAAGTGATGGGACCAGATGCCATGATCTTAGTTTTCTGAATGTTGAGTTTTAAGACAGCTCTTTCACTCTCCTCTTTCGCTTTCATCAAGAGGCTCTTCAGTTCCTCTTTGCTTTCTGCCATAAGGGTGGTGTCATCTGCATAGCTGCCATAAGGGTGGTGTCATCTGCATAGCTGAAGTTACTGATATTTCTTCCAGCAATCTTGACTCCAGCTTGAGCTTTATATTTAAATGTAACTTTAAACAGTATTTTCTAAACTGATTTTTCAAAGCATCCTTCATGGAGATCTCTAGAAACTGCTTCTGAGAGGGCAGGTGTAAAATCACAACTGGAAGAAAGCTACGTATCTCAAATCTCTTGACCTGTGTAAGGTGGTGAAAAAGATCTCATCATCCATCTACCTTATCAAATTCTTTTTAGTAGGCAAAATCATTCCACAAATTCTCTTGGATTATACACACATTTGCTTTAGCAAAAGGAGCCTTATCAATTCATTTCTGAGACACAATACACACTTGATGCTTGGGGGACACAATGCATGCATGCCCCCCAAAAGTCCAGTTTGTTGGAAATCTGCCAAATATTATTGATATAAATGTATATCATTACTCACGAAGTTTAATCAGACAGGTGTAACAAACAAGAACAGCAGAAGCAAATACAACTAACTCAAGAACAATGGTACACACAGATAAGCATCCTTTCTGAAAGCAAGGCAACTGCAATGATGCTAAGTCTTTCGTGCAGGTCAGACAGAATAACTACCCTGGCTCTTCAATAAACATTTCTAAGTTTTTCTTTTTTATTTATGAACTGCCTGTTATACTAAAGCTTAAAGCTAACTATCTGGGGAGAAGTTTATTTTTTTAGCGGAGAGTACAAATTGCCAACAGCAAGAGTCCAACCTTGAGAAGATACTCTGAAAAGCTACTCCAGATAAACTTTGGCACCATGTCTGTGGGGAAAAAACTATCCAACATGTCAAAAGGAGGGCAAGTTAAAAGACAAAGGAGAGAGAGAGGATGCTGGTGGACTATAGGCAAGATAAGAATGAGAGAAAAAACACCTCTGGTTGGCAGTACAGATGGAGAATTTTGGAGAACAGAAATGGATAACAGAACCTGTGAAACTGTATGCTACGGTAAAAATCGACAGACGTGTTCCTTTAAGAATTAAAGAAAAGTCTCTTTGAGACACTTCCTAGTCTTTCGGCTTTAGTGAGTACTGGACCCTCAGAACCAGTGCTTTAAACACCATTTTACTCTGTTGTCTTTAGTCACTCTTTCAACTGTAAGTCTGACTTAAAAATTCTTCAGTGGGGAATCACAAACCACTAGGCTTTTGTCTTTAGCTTCCATCTAAAAAACCAGAAGAGATCTAACTCAAAGTGTGCCAGCTAGTCTTCCCAACTAAGTTATCAGATATACTTGGCTTTAGCATAGCTCCAGAGTTACTTGGCAATGAGTACTTTCTTAAGAACGTATTTTTACCAAGGTAGTGGGGGAAGGAAGAGAGAATTTTCCTACGATTGGACTAAGGTAAGTAGAAGTTTAAAAAAAGGTCAAAAACGAAGCAAAACAATACCCTCAAGAGAAAACAAGCAGAACAAAGTTACTGACACCAAGACATAGTAACGGAAAAATACAGACTATGCAGATTAAAACAACTGAAACATAAACATAGATGCAACTAAGTGACAGTTTAAAATAATGCTTTCCCTCATTTCAACCCTAGGCTGCTATTAATTTAAAGATGATCGAACTGTGCTGGCAGTATTTTTAGGTTTGATGAGGTGCTCCTTGATTGACATTACTACTTTTATGACATTTCAATTTACTCAAAATATGCTGTTCTTTTAGGCTCATGCCACATGGGAATTCAAACTTGCTTGCTTATCAGAAGCAAAGCAGAATACTTTTTTAAAGATACAGACTCTAACTTAATCTTTAGATCCACTGAAACGATACCTAGGGAGGCAAGACAAACACCACTTTTTGAAAAGCTCCTTTGTTGCTGCCAGGGGAAGAGGGAAAACAGGGACTAGCTGCTCAATGGGTACAGGGTTTCCTTCTGGATGATGAAAATGTTCTGGAATTAGTGGTGACTGTTGTATAGTACTATAAATATACTTAAAACCACTGAATTGTACAATTATTTTATAGGAATTTTATTTCACTAAAAAAATCTCCCTGGAAGTACACGTTAGCAATTCTGAAATCACTACACATGTCCTCTGGAAACAAACATTTGAGAAAATGGACAGTGGATGGTAGGAGATGGTCTTCTCACCACAGGAGCAGGACGCTCCAGACAGGCAGGTCAGGAGAAGGCTGGAATGCGGCAGAGGATTACTATCTGAGACATCAATATGAATTCATGTCTAGTTTGATGTAAGATGGTACAGAAAAACCTGAAGGATCTTTCTGGCCAACCCAATGGCTACAGTTACACCCAGAAGTATTCACAGATATACATATACAGAATTAGTACACATACATATATTCCTTCCTGTCAGCTAAGGGAGCCTGGAAGCAACAACACCTCACTAACAAGGAGCACACCTAAGATCTTGGTTAGTGTTACTTTTCTCCAATGAAAAGATTCTGGGCTCCTTAGAGAAATGGCTGATCCTAAGACTGAGGCAGGACACAGACAAAGTAAGTCTGGACACTCTCATACTGCCAGAGTAAGGAAGTGCTCAAAAAATATGTAACCATATAAAGTTAACAATGGGAATATGTCAAAGGGATACAGATATCAACTGAAGGAGGTCCCCGTTGGCAAACTCATGATAATCTGAGCAACAGAGTAAGTAAAACAGTACTGGGTTATAATCCAAGGTATACATATCTGTGTCCATACTGACACAAATAAATGATTAAGACAAAGAACAGGAGAGAACAAATCTTCCATGAGGAATTCCAGGTAGTTCCTGGGGATTTTCTGCTCTCAAGGTGGTAGGACATAAAGACTTACTGTTAAGTGTGGGCCACACAGTAACTTCCTTCCACAGGACACAACATGGAAAGGGGAGGAAGGAGTAAGTTGAAAAACCCTACAAATTCTAACTCAGCAAGGTCTGTATGCAAGTCAGGAAGCAGCAGTTAGAACTGGACATGGAACAACAGATTTGTTCCAAATAGGAAAAGGAGTACGTCAAGGCTGTATATTGTCACCCTGCTTATTTAACTTATATGCAGAGTACATCATGAGAAATGCTGGACTGGAAGAAACACAAGCTGGAATCAAGACTGCCGGGAGAAATATCAATCACCTCAGATATGCAGATGACACCACCCTTATGGCAGAAAGTGAAGAGGAACTAAAAAGCCTCTTGATGAAAGTGAAAGTGGAGAGTGAAAAAGTTGGCTTAAAGCTCAACGTTCAGAAAACGAAGATCATGGCATCCAGTCCCATCACTTCAAGGGAAATAGATGGGGAAACAGTAGAAACAGTGTCAGACTTTATTTTGGGGGGCTCCAAAATCACTGCAGATGGTGACTGCAGCCATGAAATTAAAAGACGCTTACTTCATAGAAGAAAAGTTATGACCAACCTAGATAGCATATTCAAAAGCAGAGACATTAGTTTGCCCACAAAGGTCCATCTAGTCAAGGCTATGGTTTTTCCTGTGGTCATGTATGGATGTGAGAGTTGGACTGTGAAGAAGGCTGAGCGCCGAAGAATTGATGCTTTTGAACTGTGGTGCTGGAGAAGACTCTTGAGAGTCCCTTGGACTGCAAGGAGATCCACCCAGCCCATTCTGAAGGAGATCAGCCCTGGGATTTCTTTGGAAGGAATGATGCTAAAGCTGAAACTCCAGTACTTTGGCCAGCTCATGCGAAGAGTTGACTCATTGGAAAAGACTCTGATGCTGGGAGGGATTGGGGGCAGGAGGAGAAGGGGACAACCGAGGATGAGATGGCTGGATGGCATCACTGACTCGATGGATGTGAGTCTGAGTGAACTCCAAGAGTTGGTGATGGACAGGGAGGCCTGGGGTGCTGCGATTCATGGGGTCGCAAAGAGTTGGACACGACTAAGCGACTGAACTGAACTGAACCTTTTTGATAACATGTAGTTAAAAGGGCATTTTACCTCTGTAATCTCCCTTCTCAAAATGCATAAGTCCACGCTTTTCATAGGAAAAATAAAAGGTCAATTTCAACAGTGGGACACCTTACAAAAACACCTGACCAGTACTCTATAAAACTCTCAAGGTCATCAAAAACAACAACCACCTGAGAAACTATCACAGCCATGAGCACTTAAGGAGACATGATGACTACATGTAATCAGGTATCATGAACAGGATCCTGGAACAGAGAAATCAAATTAGGTAAAAACTATAGAGACCGGAATAAAGGATGGATTGTAGTTAATAAGAATGTATCAATTATATAAATGTATACAAAAGACACTGATCACAGAGGACACTGGGGTGAGGTACACAGGAACTCTGTTCTCTCTCTGCCTTTTTGTTTTTAAATCTCTGCAATTCTTCTGTGTATCTAGAACTATTCTAAAGCAAACAGGTTATTTTACAAAGTTCCCCAGGGAGTTTTAATGGTTTGGGAACTGTTAAAGCAACATTTGCCTTGATCCTTTTCACAGAAAGCACCTGGATACCTACCCCCTAGTCACTCTACTCCATACTGACTTTTCTTCATTGATAGCCTTTATCTCTGCCTCAAATACTGCCCATTTTGGTTTTCTTGTCTCCCTCCCATCTCTATCCCATGCTCCAATCCCTTAGGTTATTTGACTTAATATTAAAACCTTTTCACTGCACTTTAGCCACTTATTTTTCCTCTTTTGAATTTTGTTAGGGTTCCTTTGGCATTTCTACTTCAGCAATCATCATTTTCCTATGATTTCTAAATGACAAACCATGCTGTTTTTTTGAATACACATATATACACAAATGAACTGTGGTTAAATATACTTAATATAGAATTTACCACTTTTAATCATTCTTTAATGTATAATTGACATGAAACATCAGTTTCAGGTGTACAACACAATAATAATTTTATTTGTATATATTGCAAAACGATCACAGTAAGTTAGTAACACCCATCACCATGCATAGTTGAAAAATTTTTATGAGATTTAGTCTCTTAGCAACTTGCAAATATGCAATACAGTGTTGTTAACTACAGTCATGATACATTCCTTTTTACCCGTAACTTTTTTGTTTAATCTTTTGACCTCTTTTATTCATTTCTGCCCTTCCCTCCTTCCAGCAACCACCAATCTGTTCTTTGTATCTATGAACTTTTTTTTTTAAGGTCCTCTAAGAGAGATCCTATGGTGTTTGTCTTCCTGTCTAACTTATTTCACTTAGCATAATACCCTCAAAGTCACCACGTTATCAAATGGCAAGACTTCATTCTTTTTTATGGCTGAATAATTTACCATTGTATATATAATCACATTTTTTTATCCATTCATCCATAGATGGGCACTGCAGTTGTTTTCACATCTTGGCTATTATAAATAATATATTTGCAAGTTAGCGTTTTCATTTTCTTCAGATAAATACCCAGAAGTGGAATTGCTAAATCATAAGGAATTATATTTTTAATATTTTGAGGAACCTCCATACAGTCTCCTACAGTGGTTATATCCATTTACATTTCTACCAATAGTGCTAAAGGGTTCTCTTTTCTCCATATCCTTGCCAACACTTATTTTTTTTTAATGTGTAGGTCTGTGGCGTTCAATTCATCCACACTACTGTGCAACCACTACCAGCAACCAACTTCAGAACCTTTTCATCTACTCCAACTGAAACTCTACCCATTAAACAATAATTCCCCACTCCCCCTGGTCCCTGGCAACCACCATGTCATTCTCTGTCTCTATGAAGCTGACTACTCTAAATACTTCATAAAAATGGAATGATGTAACATTTATCCTTTCTTGACTGGCTTATTTCACTTACCCATGTCTTCAAGGTTCATCCATGTTGTAACATATGTCCTTCCTTTTACAGGCGGAATAATATTCTATTTATTGTATGTAAAAACCACATTTTGTTTATCCACTGACAGAGACCATGCTAAGAATATGAGTGTACAATGGACTATACAATCAAACATATATTTTATGCCTCTATTTTCTTTATGGACCCTTTCTTCTCTTTTAGGCTCAAACTATCTTTATTCCAAGATCTGAAAGTATATTTTCTTTTATTCCTTGTAATTTTTTTTCACATTTAACTCTTCCCATCTATCTGTAATGACAGTCTTTAATAACAATCTTATTCCTTTACATGGGGCTTCCCAGGTAGCTCGGTGGTAAAGAATCCACCTGCCACACAGAATACCCAGGTCCAATCCCTGGGTCAGGAAGATCCCCTGGAAAAGGAAATGGCAACCCACTCCAGTATTTCTGCCCAGGGAAATCCCATGGACAGAAGAGCCTGCCAGGCTACGTGGGATCACAAAGATCCCATGAACTGTAGTAACTTAGCAACTGAGCATGCATGCAAATAATTTTAAACTAGAAATGCAAATATCATTAATAGGAATCAGATGACAAGTGAAAATATTTGCAACACATATGAAAAAGAACTAGTAATTAAAGAGCTGTAACAAATCAATTAAAAAAAAAATCAGAAGACAACTTGAGGCAGTCCAAAGAACAAGAAATACAAACATGGAGTAAACACAGAGAAATATTCAGATTCATTCATAATTTTAAAACTAGAAAGTAACAGATAACTTTTCATTTAAAAGACTGACAGAATTAAGGCTGTGTTGGCAAGGAATAAGGAAAATCATACATATGAATATTCATACACTACTGATGGCAAAGAAATTGGGATTACCTTTTTGGAGAGGAATTTGGCAAAACTATTAAAATACAGATGCACAGCCTTTTGTCTTAATAATCCAATTTTAGTATTTACCCTATAGGTATACTATACAAATATGCAAAGATAATATACAAAGGCATTTGCTACAAGGTTACTTGTATCCAAAACACTGGGGAAATAGTCTACTCATTTTATAAAATCTAGCTAAATGAAGTACAGTATATTTTTATCCTAAAAGTTATACAAAATTCCTATTTCCCTGATGGCTCCTCTTCTGCAAAAACTCGAAGTGTCAGGAGTAACTCAGGACCTGATCCTGGATCCCTTTTTAATCCCTACTGCTGCTAAGTCGCTTCAGGCATGTCCGACTCTGTGCAACCCCATAGATGGCAGCCCACCAGGCTCCTCCGTCCCTGGGATTCTCCAGGCAAGAACACTGGAATGGGTTGCCATTTCCTTCTCCAATGCAAGAAAGTGAAAAGTGAAAGTGAAGATGCTCAGTCGTGTCCGACTCTTAGCAACCCCATGGACTGCAGCCTACCAGGCTCCTCCGTCCATGGGATTTTCCAGGCAAGAGTACTGGAGTGGGGTGCCACTGCCTTCTCCTGTGTCTTCTCAGTCTCCTGCACACACACACAGACACACATGCTCACATACATCATGCGGCCCAGATGCTTCTCCTCATAAATTGCTTCAGGGATTGTTAGGCCTAACACACTCCCTAAACAACCTGATCCACTGAAGAGCTACTCCCTTCCAAGTCTGTATCTCTAGTCCTCCTCTAAAATTCCGAATCTGTCTACCCAGCTGCCTACCTGTCATCTTCACATGGGTGTTTAGCCAAAAAATTACTACAGAAAATTCTTAATTTTCTCTGTCAAACTTTCTTCACATTCCCCACCCTTCTTCTCTATTTCAATAAATGGCACCACCATCCATCCATCCATCACTTAAGACAAAAACTCAGAAATATTGATTCCATCTCTAAGACACATTTCAAATTAAACCCATGTCTTTCCATATCAATTGCTAACCAACCCAAGCCACTATCACCACTTAGGCTAGCACAAAACTCGCCAAATTATCTCCCTTTTTGTATTCTTACTCTATCCCTCCCTTCTCTCTCTCACACACACATATTCCTTCTACAAGCAGCCATCAGTGGTCAGATCTCTTAAAACTAAAAATCAGATGCTACCACTGACTTGCTTTTTTGTATTAGTTTCCCACCGAAAAAAAATCGCAACTCAAACTAAACCATATGGAACAGAATTAATGGAACAGACCTGTGAGAAAATTTTTAACGCATTTAAAATTCTCAAAGAAATAAGAGAAAATTACAATATGCAGCAGGACTAAATAGAACCAAGAAGAAATGCAGAGTATGAAAGTACGATGACTGAAATAAAGAACTCCACAGATTAGGTAAATGGATAAACAAAAGAATGAGCTAGCGAGCTAGAAGATCAGGTAGAGGACAGTTGCAGAAGATATCAAGAGAGAATTTTTTTTTTAAGAAAATTCAAGTTAAGAGATGGAGAAGAGACAAGAAGCAATAGAATCCATATTAACAGAATTCCCAGAAAGAAAAAAACTGAAGACAAACTACTTGAGAAAATGACAATCATTTTCCAGAACTGAGGAAAGATCAAAGATCTTAGATGAAAATGTCTGGAATACAACCTGGCATACTCCCAATAAGTAGCTAACTGTTGAATGAAAGAAGGACGGAATGAATATGAATCCAAGTGCCAAACAGGACAGAAAAGGAACTATACCCAGACACACTATAGACTGAAAAAGATAAACAAAAATTTCAAAATCTAGAGAGGAACTGCAGGTCACACACACAGGAAAAGAAATCAAGCTGACATCACAACTTGCAAAAAGCAACAGCAGAGACAAGAAAATAATGTAGAAATATTTCAAAACGTAAAGGGAAAAGAATTTCAAACCAAAAATCTTTAATCAAACTAAGCTATCATTTAAAAGTGAGGGTTATCATATTTTCAGGCATAAAAAGGTCTTAGAATGCATATATAAAAAACCCTGTTTGAAAATTGTTTTTTCAAGTAGGCACTTAACTGAAATAAATCTGTGAGAACACTATGTGATATATGGTAATTGCATGCATGTTCAGTCACTAAGTCATGTCTGACTCTTTGTGATCCCAGGACTGTAGTTCACCAGGCTCCTCTGTCCATGGAGTTTTCCAGTTAAGAATACTGAAATGGGTAGTAATTTTCTACACCAAGGATTCTTCCCGACCCAGGGATCGAACCCATGTCTCCTGCATCAGCAAGCACATTCTGTACCAGTGAGCCACCTGGGAAGCTCTTATATGGGAATTAATTATTTGTTAGGGAATTAGGTTATTTGTTAGGAATAACCTAACAGATCTAGTATATCATACAAAAAGAAAAATGACAGATGGACGGATGCCTGAAGAATACCTCTACAGAACTAAAATTCTACAAAACATCAACATGGCTGCTGGGACCTTGTGGGGGCAGGAGGTGTAGTGGCAGAGACGAAAGGAAACTGAGAAAGTGGGTAAAGTACTTCTCTTGTTTGGAAGAAAGAAAATATACATATTTGAATATATATTTGAAAATATACATATTTAAATATATTTAAAAATATACTTATAAGATTAAGAAACTGTGGGAAATGAACAAAAATATAGTAAATAGAATGTAAATAATTTCCAACAGATATTATGAAAATTATAATAAATGAAAATGGATTAACCTCATTAATTAAAAGATAAAGAGTCTCTGAGGTTGGGTAAAAATAAGATTCAGCAATATACTTTGTAAAAGAGACCCAAAAAGGATACAAAAACAGTTAACAATAAAAGGACAGGAAGAAGACGCACCAGGAGATGCAACCCCAGGTTGGCAGACTCTTTTTTCAACCCCATTCATCAACCATTCAGACCCTTACTGATCTGGGGACAGCTTCCTGTCATTCCTGGGCCTAGGGGTTCCAGTTTTCCTTTTAGGACAGAGCTTCAATTTCTGCTTCCTAATATGCCTTTGAGTTTTTTTTTCCATTTCAAGCACCTGCTGATTCTGCTTTTTTGCTTTCAAGCTCAGATGTGTTTTTTAAATATTTTATTTTTATCTAGCTTTCCATATACATTACTGAAAAAGAAGGGAGTGTCCCCAGTCTGCCTCACAGTCCAGAAATCCCCAGAGCATACACTTAATGTCTTCATCTACATCACGGAATGGTAAGGCTCAAATAATAAGGCTATGAGAAAATGTTATCTTCACATACACAGTCTTTGGTGCATATAAAATACTCAAATGCTGCCCTCTAAATTTACCAGCAATTTTACATTCTAACTAAAGGAAGTAAAGATGGAACCATATGAATGGAATGGAAATTCCTAACTTTTTTCCTGATCCAGCTTCCACTGGGCTACAGCTATGCTGAAAGTAAAAATGTTTCTTCCAAAATTGTTTTGAGGAAAAAATGTAACTAGTAAAAGATGAAATCAACAGAATTCAAATGACCCTTAAGAGTAGGGACTACCCTGTGGTCCAGTGGTTAACACTCTATGCTTCCACTGCAGGTGGCAGTGGTTCCATCCCTGGTTGAGGAACTAAGATGCCATGAAGCACTGCCAAAATAAAATGGTTACTTTAAAAAATAATAATAAATAAAAAGTTATGGAGCTCATCCTTTAAAAGAGAGAGAGAGAGTCCTTCAGTTAGGAAAGTGACTATTATTTTCTCTGTGATTTGATCTGGGAGACTTTAGTCCAAGATTCTATTCTGAGTCTACCACTGACTTTTTGGTTGACCTTCATTACTTCTCAGTACTTCTGTTTCTTCTTGAAAGTAAAGTTAGGCTAGATTACATTGAAGAACTTCTATTCTTCCAAAATCCTGATTCCAGAGGTTTAGAACAATTTCACTCCATTCTTCATTTCTATGAATACAAAAATGACAGCTTAAACTACTAAACAATTTTGACATCCTTATTGCTGTGCTCCCCCATGCAAAAGGGCTTCTCTGGTAGCTGAGTCAATAAAGAATCTGCCTCCAATACAGGAGATCATCTGCAGCACAGATGACCTGGGTTCGATCCCTGGGGCTAGGAAGATCCCCTGGAAAAAAGAAATGGCAATCCATTCCAGTATTCCTGCCTGGAAAATCCCATGGACAGAAGAGCCTGGCAGACTACAGTCTGTGGGATCACAAGGGTCGGACACGACTTAGTGACTGAACAACCATTACCCATGCAAAAAAAGTGAACCATCAGACATAAATATTAAACACTTCTTATTTGCACAAAGACCAAAAGCTTAACTCTGTAACTAACAGAAAAGCTTTAAGATAAACCTTAAATATGGCTGTATTTCTAGAATAAGAACTGGACCTCTCTACCATCTCAACTACTTAAACAGTTAAGAGTTTCAGTCTCTGAAACAGGTTCATGCCTGCTTTATCATACCTTCCCAAAGTAAGCTGTGGGTGATTTTCACCACAATGTTTCTGGCAGCTATCTCATAACATTCCCCCACAAGAATATGATGGTTATATTTCAGACCAAGAAATCAGTATCATAAAAATCAAAAATTTAACCAACAGCATGAAAAAGATGAAAACAACCACTTCCTTTAAAATAAATTGTCTTTTTAACACTGTCCTTAAGACTATATTTTCTACAGTTCTTAAGAAATGTCTATGGTCTATTTTATATAGTTCTATATTAATTTTTATAATAAACAGGTATTACTTACATAATATACAAATGAAAATTTTTTAAAATAATAGGTTAACTTCCACTTGGTTTGCTCTGGAGAACTACAGTGTTCTGGTTAGAACCCAAGGGGAAAGACTGATGAGATGGCAGATGAGAGAAGTACCTCAGACAGAGCTTGAGGAAGAAGTAAGAGGTACTTTCTGTGTTTTATGTTTTCTAATCTAGCCATTAAAATATGAAAGCAAACAAAAGATTAGGGACAGAAGCTCAATCCAGTAAAATAGGTTGCACTTTGTGTTGGTGCTGCTGTATATTATCTCCTTCAAAAATCTAAAAGTGAAAGTAAAAGTTGCTTAGTCGTGTCCAACTCAGCGACGCCATGGACTGTCCATGTAATTCTCCAGGCCAGAATACTGGAGTGGGTAGCCTTTCCCTCCTCCAGGGATCTTCCCAATCCAGGGATCAAACCCAGGTCTTCTGAATTGCAGGTGGATTCTTTACCAGCTGAGCCACAAGGGAAGCCCAAGAACACTGGAGTGGGTAGCCTGTCCCTTCTCCAGCAGATCTTTCAAACCCAGGGATCAAACCCAGGTCTCCTGCACTGCAGGCAGATTCTTTACCAACTGAGCTAGCAGGGAAGCCCTAAAGCACAGTATTAATTTAGAAGACTGTATCAAGTAAATGCACTGTAAATAGTCAATTTAGTTTAGCTCTATGTGTGTATTACCTTCAAAATTCCACAAAGGTAACCAGCGGTGTAAAAGAGAGCAGCACTTAGACAGCCAAATTGCTTGAAATATAAACAACCAAGCAAGGGTTCATGCTTGCTTTAACTTATCTTCTCAAAGTAAGCCATGGTTGATTTTTAGCACAATGTTTTCTGGCAGCTATTCCATAACATTTTCCCACAAGAAAATGACGATTGTATTCCAGACCAAGAAATTACACTCGCCCACAGAGAGCAGGCCACAGGGAAGGACAGCAAGAACTGAAGCACAGCAGGGGAGACAAAGAGGCTAAACAGAGGAAGAAGGATGGACATGAAGCACCTCGTCACTGTGTCGTTTTATCTTTATGATGACAAAAGCAACTTCAGGCTTTAAAAAAGTCAGTGACACAATTTGAGTAGCATGTTTAAAAGCGCCATTGAGGGGAAAAAAGGGGCCGTTGGTGAAACTCTGGAAGAGAGACTAAAGAGGAATAACAGGAAAGACATGGAGACTACTTCAAGTATGACAACCAGATTGTGAGATGGGAATAAGAGTCCACAAGAGCAAGGAGGCTAGAATGACACCAGCAACAAGAAGCAGAAATGCTCTGAAAATACTTTAAGAGAAACAATTATCCACTGTATTTGTCTCCTAACAGAAATGACCAAACAATATCTCAAATTTTTTAAAACATAAAGTTCCCATTACTTCATTAGATAACATTTACAAAAGAGAATGTAAAAATATTTTTTGGCATTGTCAACAGTGGACCATAAAGGATCATACTCTAACAATACAGTTAGAATTTTTAAAGAAAAGTAATACAGGCAGTTGGATTTAGAATGATCTACTTGCCCTCGATATCTAAGCATATTTACATATAAATTTATTTCCAGAACTGTAAAGGTCAATATACAAAATACTCATCTGCAATGGAGAGTTGACATAAATGACTTCTAAGATTCTAAAAGTGAGTTGCTGGGGTTACTGACCTCTTTCTGGCCTGACAGGGCTCTAAATGTCTGACTTCCATAGGCCAGCAGAGGGCTGCAACAGCCCAGAGAAAAGGGTCAGGCAGCTTTGCTTGCATTTCTGGCACTGAGTGGTGGAAAATTTACAATACTGAAAGTAGAGATCTAATAACCATGACGTACTCACTCCACTATCAACAGACTCTCAAAGGGGGCAAAGACCAATCCCCCAGATCCTGAAAACTAGCAACACTCACCATTAAGCATTCTGCCACCAGCTCCTTTCACTTATTGCAAAATAGTGAAGTATTTGGAAGCAGAACAAAATCTCACTAATGTAGGGTAATTAGAAGGGAAAAAAGCCAGTCAAAATGAGTTAGCAATTCACACTTTCTTCCAGACCACTGCTCCACACACTACTGCTACAAGACTAACCTTCCTAAAATGATTTCATGAGATTACTCTCACATCTACTTTGCCAATCTGTTCTGCATATAGTGCAATGTTGAAGTCTTTACTCTGACTAGATTTAAAGGTAGATTTCTACCTCGTGTATATAGATAATCATTTTCAGCTCCACTAGCCAGTCCACCCTTACTGTTATATACAATACACAACAGAGCTGAAATGGAAAATGTCACCATGGTGAACCCTGTAGAAAGAAAGAAATTTACACAGGCCTAGGGAAAGGGTAGAGCTACTGCTGGAAAAAGTCTGCACAAAGAGGGAGATAGGACTTCGCTGGGGCAAGAAAGGAAATGGCTCAGGGAAAGATACACAGAGGCCTTCAACTAAACTTATAAATGTTTAATTCTTAAGTCTGCAGACAGGTGCCATATGCACACTATGCTGTTTTCTGTACCTTTTAAATTATCTGAAATATGTGAAAATAAAAAACATTTTTGGTATTTTAACTTCACCCCTCAAAAGACAAGTAATTCTTGATCTGCTCAAGAGATTAGACCTCTGGTCTATTCTCAGTACTACTCACCCTTTAATTCTGAATACACTCTAACTCATTTTTACTTAAAAATGCTTTCCTTAAAAATGATAAGTACATATTTTAGCCTTAAATGAAAGGAAAGGACTTTTAACTGCTTAGATAATTGCATATAGTTTGAATAGTGGCGCATAAAAAAGAGATTTGAAATAAAAAGCATGGCATAAAAACCCAGAATAGTTTTTATGATAATCACAGCTTCTGCAATATAAGCCTGAAATCCTGAAAATCAGCTTTATCTACATCCAAACTCTCTATGTGTTAGAGGTAGCTGAAGCCAGTACCCCTTTTCAAGACAGCAACACTTATGAAAGTATTAAGTTATTTCTCATCTACATACCACACCATTCCCACCCTGATCCAACAATGAAGTGGGTGATTAACACTACTTCAATTATAGCCAAAATTGTAGCTTCCACACAACTTCACACCAGGACTGAATTGTCTGGGCCTTTTAGTCCTGATCTACCACTTCTGTGTCCTGCACACTCTTTGACATAAATCCACTTACAATACTACCCACAAGAATTCAGGACAACTGCCAACTCTAAATGAAGTATAACCTATAAAAATACCAAATGGCTGTATTATACACCTGAAACTAATATGACTGATACTATATACCAACTAGACAGCAATAAAAAAAAGAATTCAGGATAACTGCATATGAGTCATTTAAAAGGTGCTCTAAGTTGACTTAGGATAATAGTATGCATGATTGGTTGCTCTTTTTAGTCAGGTCAGTTTAGGATTGTACACTGCATTCCTATCAAAGGATGCTGAGGAGAGTAACGAGGAATGTGGTACAGAGGGAACAAAGCATAGTGAATTCCCTGCAGTCTAACAGCATTAAGTATGTGACACGAAAAGGGTGGTACTGTGGAAAGTCCAACCCCAATGGCAAAGAGTATGTGTCTATTTGGTTTCATTTTTAAAATAAAGCATTTCCTGAAATATAACAATGTAAATATTATGAACTGGGGGTAAAAAGGCAAATCTCACTGATGATGCCAATATTAAATAGCTTTATCTATAAAAAGAAATATCCTGTAAGTCTAAAACCATAAATTTAGGACTATTTAAGAATTTAACAGTTTTACATAAAAAACTGAACTTAAATTTCCAACTCAGTGATTCTTCATCTTTTTTGGACAGACCCATCTCAAAGCCCAAAGCCATAGGACCTTCAACTAAAAAATCTGCAATGTAATTTCCAGATGTTTACAGAGCCTCTCTGTAATTATGGATCCTTGTTGTAAGTAATTATCTCTTCCAGCTAGATTTTAAGCTCCATACAAGCAGAAACTATCTTCTTCAGATATGTGCTTAGCAATGGCACCTAAAACCTTAATATCTAAGCACTTTTTCAATGATCTCCTTGTCTGCTATATGAATTCTATACAACCTCTTGAATTATTTTCTAAGAAAACCTGTGTTACATTATTCCCCATCTTGGAAATTTGTTTTTATCAAGCCCCTCTTCCTTGCAATCACGACCTTTTTCATCTGCTACCCATTTTCTTCCCCTTAGTCCCAATTCATCCTCTTAGGCCAGTAAGCCCATTCGCCTGACATTAGCATTGGGGTGATCCCTTAGAATGTGATGGAATCTGGGATACAACAATGAACAAGACAGACACAATCCATGTCCTTGAGGGCTCACTGTGTTCCATTCTACACCAACTAAAAAGCATTTGAATGATTAAAGAATATGGTCCCCTTTCACATATCCAGTGTAAATTCTAAAGAAAAAAGTACTACAGCTAAGATCATATTAAAATATTCAGTGTAAATTCTTAAAAAAACACTACAGAAAAATATCAGCGAAGATCATATTAAATTCCTACCTCAACAACACTAAATGCAATACTGTTCATAAAAACATTTATTTAAAATTTGTTGGGTCTTCCTTGGTGGTCCAGTGCTTAAGAATCTGCCTTCCAATGCAGGAGATGCAGGTTCCTGGTTGGAGAACTAAGATCCCACACGAGGCAGGGCAACTAAGCCCATGTGCCACAACTAAGACCCGACACAGCCAAAACAAACAAATATAAGAAAATAAAAGTTGTTAATTAAGTATGCACTATTTAAAACCTTGATTATATCCATAATACTTGTTCACTGTGGCAAAGCTTGAAAATACAGAAAAATAAATTCTAGTTACAATCATATTCAATATCCAGAGATAGTCTGTCACATTGTCAGACTGAATCATTCAAGAACTTTCCTTGTAAAAATTCATAATACAAAATAATTATTTTCCCCACAAAGGCTCAAATTTTATATATCATTTCATCTTTTTTTTGTCTTAATAATATCAACTTCTTTGAAGGTATAATTTTTTAAAGTAGCAATACAATCACTAATTTAAATTCATCTGTACAATGAAAACAAACTTCAAAAAGGCATGGTAAAGAGTGAATTGAAGAGAAAAAAGTAGAAGCAATGACAGATATTATTTTCTTGGGCTCCAAAATCACTGCAGACAGTGAGTGCAGCCATGAAATTAAAAGACGCTTCCTCTTTGGAAGGAGCAAGACAGTGTATTAAGAAGTAAATACATCACTTTGCCAACAAAAGTCTAGACTCAAAGCTATGTTTTTTTCCGGTTGTCATGAATGGGTGTGAGAGTTGGACCATAAAGAGGGCTGAGCACCGAAGAACTGATGCTTTTGAATTGTGGTGCTGGAGAAGACTCTTGAGAGTTCCTTGGGCTCCAAGAAGATCAAACCAGTCAATCCTAAAGGAAATCAACACTAAATATCCATTGGAAGGACTGATGCTGAAGCATCTTTGGCCACCTGATGCAAAGAACTGACTCATTGGGAAAGATTCTGATGCTGGGTAAGATTGAGGGCAGGAGGAGAAGGCAGAGACAGAGGATGAGATGGTCAGATGGTTAGACAGACTCAGTGGACATGACTCTGACCAAATTCTAGTAAACAGTGAAGGACAGAGGAAACTGGAGTGCAGCAGTCCATGGGGTCACAAAGAGTTGGACACGATCCAGCAACTTTCAATAACAACAGAGTGAATAAGAATTTATGAGGACAGCCCATTATCAGTCACAGGAGGTTTGTAATTATGCCTCTGACCAAAGGATATGAAGTATCAATTCACAGCAGAGAAAGGGCAAATGATTATTTCTCCACGTTATTAGCTAATGATCAAATTCCTGTAGCTAAAATCAAATCCATTCACACCACAATTTAAGATTAAAGTCTTGGATAACAAGAAAGTGGTTATATAATTTACATGGAAGTGAAATGAAGTGACGTGAAATGAAGTCGCTCAGTCGTGTCCAACTCTTTGCGACCCCATGGACTATAGCCTACCAGGCTCCTCCCTCCATGAGATTCTCCAGGCAAGAATACTGGAGTGGGTTGCCATTTCCTTCTCCGAGGGATGTTCCCGACCCAGAGATCGAACCTGGGACTCCAGCATTCCAGGCAGATGCTTTAACCTCTGAGCCACCAGGGAAGCCCAATTTGGACATAAATATTAATGTTAACTAACAACAGACAGGGACAGATTTACTTTCACTGGATATTGCAAAGCTACTGAACAATAGCACCTGAAGGGGGAAGAGGAGCTAAGGAGGGGAAAAGTATACGGGAAAGGAACAGCGAGTGAGCCCCTTTGCTGTTACACATTCCTGTTTATTTTCAATAGTGTGAGGACTAATAGAAGGTAAAGAAGTATTTTCTGGTCCTGTTTGACTGCAGCCAAAAGAGAACACTCATCTTCATTCTCGAGATGTTTTTATGAACCCTGGAAGACAGGGATAATTTCCGGAGGGTGAATAACCACTGCTGGGTGATCACCTCAACTAAAAATCTGCAAACAGACGACATGATCCTCTATGTAGAAAACCCTAAAGACTCCACCAGAAAATTACTAGAGCTAATCAATGAATATAGTAAAGTTGTAGGATATAAAATGAACACACAGAAATCTCTTGCATTCCTATACACTAATAACGAGAAAATTTCAAGAAATTAAGGAAACAATTCCATTCACCATTGCAACGAAAAGAATAAAATACTTAGGAATATATCTACCTAAAGAAACAAAAGACCTATATATAGAAAACTATAAAACATTGGTGAAAAAAATCAATATGCTAAGTCGCTTCAGTCGTGTCCGACTCTGTGAGACCCCATAGACGGCAGCCCACCAGGCTACCCCATTCCTGGGATTCTCCAGGAAAGAACACTGGAGTGGGTTGCCATTTCCTTCTCCAATGCATGAAAGTGAAAAGTGAAAGTGAAGTCGCTCAGTCGTGTCCGACCCTCAGAGACCCCATGGACTGCAGCCTTCCAGGCTCCTCCGTCCATGGGATTTTCCAAGCAAGTACTGGAGTGGGGTGCCACTGCCTTCTCTGGAAAGAAATCAAAGAGGACACTAATAGATGGAGAAATATACCATGCTCATGGATTGGAAGAATCAATATAGTGAAAATGAGTATACTACCCAAAGCAATCTATAGATTCAATGCAGTCCCTATCAAGCTACCAACGGTATTTTTCACAGACCTAGAACAAATAATTTCACAATTTGTATGGAAATACAAAAAACCTCGAATAGCCAAAGCAATCTTGAGAAAGAAGAATGGAACTGGAGGAATCAACCTGACTTCAGGCTCTACTACAAAGCCACAGTCATCAAGACAGTATGGTACTGGCACAAAGACAGAAATATAGATCAATGGAACAAAATAGAAAGCCCAGAGATAAACCCACACACCTATGGACAAAGGAGGCAAGAATACAGAATGGAGAAAAGACAATCTATTTAATAAGTGGTGCTGGGAAAACTGGTCAACTACTTGTAAAATAATGAAACTAGAACACTTTCTAACACCACACACAAAAATAAACTCAAAATGGATGAAAGATCTAAACCTAAGACCAGAAACTATAAAACTCCTAGAGGAGAACATAGGCAAAACACTCTCCGACATAAATCACTGCAGGATCCTCTATGACCCACCTCCCAGAATACTGGAAATAAAAGCAAAAATAAACAATGGGACCTAATTAATATTAAAGCCTTCTGCACAACAAAAGAAACTATAAGCAAGGTGAAAAGACAGCCTTCAGAATGGGAGAAAATAATAGCAAATGAAGCAACTGACAAACAACTAATCTCAAAAATATACAAGCAACTCCTGCAGCTCAATTCCAGAAAAATAAACGACCCAATCAAAAAATGGGCCAAAGAACTAAACAGACATTTCTCCAAAGAAGACATACAGATGCTCAACATCACTCATTATCAGAGAAATGCAAATCAAAACCACAATGAGGTACCATTTCACACCAGTCAGAATGGCTGCTATCCAAAAGTCTACAAGCAATAAATGCTGGAGACGGTGTGGAGAAAAGAGAACCCTCTTACGCTGTTGGTGGGAATGCAAACTAGTACAGCCACTATGGAGAACAGTGTAGAGATTCCTTAAAAAAACTGGAAACAGAACTGCCATTATGAACCAGCAATCCCACTGCTGGGCATACACACTGAGGAAACCAGAACTGAAAGAGACACGTGTACCCCAATGTTCATCGCAGCACTGTTTATAATAGCCAGGACATGGAAGCAACCTAGATGTCCATCAGCAGACGAATGGATAAGAAAGCTGTGGTACATATACACAAAGGAGTATTACTCAGCCATGGAAAAGAATACATCTGAATCAGTTCTAATGAGGTGGATGAAACTGGAGCCGATTATACAGAGTGAAGTAAGCCAGAAAGAAAAACACCAATACAGCATACTAACGCATATATATGGAATTTAGAAAGATGGTAACGATAACCCTGTATGCGAGACAGCAAAAGAGACACAGATGTATAGAACAGACTTTTGGACTCTGTGGGAGAGGGCGAGGGTGGGATGATTTGGGAGAATGGCACTGAAACATGTATAATATCATATATAAAACGAATCACCAGTCCAGGTTTGATGCATGATACAGGATGCTTGGGGCTGGTGCACTGGGATGACCCAGAGGGAGTATGGGGAGGGAGGTGGAAGGGGGGTTCAGGATGGGGAACACGTGTACACCCATGGTGGATTCATGTTGATGTATGACAAACCAATACAATATTGTAAAGTAGACTCCAACTAAAATAAATAAATTTATATTAAAAAATAATATAAATAAATAAATAAAAATCTGCAAACAAATTGGATTGATCTTAAGAGAAAAACTGGGCTTCCCTAGTGGCTCAGACGGTAAAGAGTCTGCCACCAATGTGGGAGACCTGGGTTCGATCCCTGGGTCAAGAAGATCCCCTGAAGAAGGAAATGGCAACTCATTCCAGTATTCTTGCTGGAGAATCCCAAGGACAGGGGAGCCTGGCAGGCTACAGTCCATGGGATTGCAGAGTCGGACACGACTGAGCAACTAACACTTTCACAAACTTTAAGAACAAACAATTCTCAAAATAATAGATGAACATTTATATAACATAAATTTCAAGTTAGTTCTTGAGTAATAGCGTCTGGAGTTGGAGACATTCCAGTGACAACTTTCTGAAATCTTTTTCATAACTAGATATATAAAATTACTCTCATCATATATTAAAATAACATATGTGAAAGTATCTAACAGTACAAAAGCTCAATAAAAGTTCTTTTCTTTGATCACCAAGTAACTTCCAAATAGTCAAAATTAAGCTCTGGTAATTTAAAAGGACTTATTTTAACTCAGAGGTTGCAAGAGTTTAGTACACAATATGAGAATATAAACCAAGGCTTTATTCCTAGTTACAATATTTTTGGGCAAATTATGGTGAGAAGTATTTTATAAATTAAAAATATTTATTCTCAACTACCTGACATCATTAATCACCATTACTAACTAGTAAATTGCTATAAAGAATGTTTTTAGTATTTACTTCTACCCTGTTTGTTAAAGCTCCAGAAGTGGTAGAAGAGAAAGGAAAGAAAGCTGTGTACAATGCGGCTTTGGTAGAAGAGAAAATAAAAGTAGGTGCTTCTTTCCTCTTCCTTTACATTTGCTAATACTTCTCTTTCATAAAGCAGTCTTAGCATTACTCCAGAGAATTTTAACGTGGATCCTATCCATGGCTCAATATCATCAGATAAGCGGACATTTTGCTGATCTCAAGAGTAGTAGTGAAACTGAAGAGATCTGATGTAAAAATACTTCATGAACTATCGAGGATATAAGTTTTTACATACTATTATCTTTTACCATGAATTTATATATCTATTTCTAGGAAAAAAGACCCACGTACGCATGGTTTTGTTTTCTATTATAAGTTAGAATGCCAACAAAACTCCTATTTAGGAAGAACAACAGTCTGAAATGTAAGAAGCTACAGGACTCTCACAACACTTTCAAGCAATAAGGGAGTTTAAAAATATGGTATTTAATCACTAATATTTGTAGTATTTTCCCCAATTTTGGCCCAAATGCAAACTGATAAGCAGAAGTGTAAGCAACTACATATTTCAAAACAATTTTAGTGCAATAAACAAATATTAAGCAATCAGCCAAAGAGATACAATTTTTAAATGCCAAAGAAATGATTTTGTAACTTAGCTTCATAATTTATCTTTTTTTTTTAACCTCAACTTGGAAGTATTTCTGTGGAGGGTTCTACTTCTAACCTAGACAAACTCCTATTTACTCTTCCTGACTCTATTCCTTTATAAAAGACCTAAATGAGTCTGGTTAGTTATCTTTCTCCTTCACTCACTTTGTTTTAAGTAAGTTTGTTTATGATCTGAAAGGATATATGCACCTCAATATTCATTTGCAACACTGTTTACAAAGTCAAGACATGGAAGCAACCTAAACGCCCATTGACGTTTAGGAATGGATGAAGAAGCCATGATACATATATTCAATGAAATATTACTCACTAATAATGAGTAAAAAGAATGAAATAACGCCATTTGCAGGAACATGGATGGACCTAGAGAGTGTCATATTGAAGTAAGTCAGACAGAGGAGGAAGAGTACCACATGACAGCCCTTATATGTGGAATCTAAAAAGAAATGACACAAACGAACTTGCGAAACAGACAGAGCACAAACTTATGGCTGCTGGGAGGAAAGGACAGTTACGGAGTTTGGGATGGACATGTATATACTGCTATATTTAAAATGGATAACCAACGAGAACCTACTGCTGCTCAATGCTGGAATGCTACTCAAATGCTATGTGACAGCCTGGATGGGAGGGGAGTTTGAGGGAGAATGGGTACATGTATACGAATGGCTGAGTCCTGGTTCACCTGAAACTATCACAACATTGTTAATCAGCTATACCCCCAATACAAAATAAAAAGCTTAAAAAAAAAGTATATTCCCTTTTGACAATGAACATTAATATCAAGGTGGAGTCTGTTAAAACAGTTCTTAAAAAGCTGTTAACAACTGTGGTCCTTCGGTAGCTGGTGAGACTAATTTGCTTCTGACAATTAATGTAAAAAAAAAACAAAACACGAACAACGATATCAACATCTCACGAAAAGGCTTGCTGGCCTATCTTCCACAATTCTTTGTTTTTTTAACCAACACAGTAGAAGGTAGAATGCTGGCCCCACAAATTTTTCACAAAGTCGGAAACTTAAACACTGCCTTAAAACTTCTCAAAATCAGAGAAGCACTCTTAATTAGAGGTAGAACAGAGAAATGGTTAAGAATGAGGACAGCAGAGCTGTCACTTTTTTGGGGTCTGTGAATATCTGCACACCACATAACAGTTCAAAGCCTCATTTTTCTCAGCCATAGTGTCTGTTTTACAGGGTTATTACGAAAATTATCTGAAATAGTTCACTTAAAAACTCAAGATTCTAAGTGCTCAACAATGTTTATCATAACCTTTAGCTTCAAAGTTACAAATAATCCGTGTAACACCACTACACTACAGTACTCATGTACTGACTCCCAGTATTATCAATGTAAAGCACTAAAAAGAAAGGTCTCTCAACCTAACAGCAGAAGTCAACACTTAGTCTTAACATTCCTACTGGGTATATTTTATTTTAGATCTACAAGATAACCTTAACATGAACTACTCAAAAGTTGAGTTTACAAAGGAAATTACATCTCCTGTTGCTGTATATCTCAAAACTAGCAACAAATTAACATTGTTACTAAGATACTTTAACTGTTACTTTTTAAAAGTCACTGTCTGTTAAAGAAACAGACTGTGCATGCAAGAGTGTATATGAGAATGTATTCAAATGCTATATGAAGAAACTTCATATTCTCCACAGGAAGTCAGACTCTTAACAACCACAATATTTAAAATGTTCATAAGAGGCTTTACTAAGATTAGAACTAAGCAGGGATCAGAAAATGTATCTACAGGGAGTTATAATCTGTAAAACAGCAGGTGCTCAAAACAATAAAGACTAAGCAAAAACCTAGGGATGTAGACACCTTAGATAATACAGTAGGAAACTTATTTTTTCTAAAAATATCACTTTTTATATGTATAAAGGCTTATAGAATATAATGTGCTTTCCATACATAATCATATTGGCCATCAAAAATGCTGTAAATTATATAACAAAATGTTTTGTTTGCAGATTACAAATGCAAGGCTCTGAAAATTAATATGATTTGTCAAAAACCACAGTTAGGAAGTGACAAATCAAGAATTTAAACCCCAGTCCTCTCATTTATATTTCCCCTGTTCTTTCCACTATTCCATAAAGCTACTTCTTAAAAGAAAGAAGTAGATTAGCACCTTCACAAAAAGAAAGCTCTAGGCCAAACCACAGACATTTAATTAGCTGTGCTGAGTTGGGGAAGTCATTTCACCTTATCAGGCCTTTATTTTTTCATCTGTAAAATGAGGGAAACAGATTAGAAAATTTGAAGTCCTTTCCAGTTCTAAGGATAAATCTCTAGACCGTACCCTTTAAGAGTACCAGCATTTTACAAATACATGTTGATGTCAGCTTTAGCAATGAGTTCCAAGTCAGAAAGTGGTGTCATTAGCTATTAAGCAACGTATGGCAATTACTGGATAAATTCGTCACACCCATCTGATAGATGCTGCTTCAGTAGCATCAAGTTTATATACGGAAAGCTGTCTAAACCTTTTCCAGACTACAATGGAAATTAAATACCACTAATCATTCTCTCTTTAGATTGAAACAATGCTCTTAATATATAAGAATGGTTTAAAGAAAATTTAACCACTAGTCAACTAGTACCAAGAAACTGAAAATTTTCAATATTATTTTTATTCCCTAGAATAAAAACCTCTTTTCCAATGAAGAGTTTTCCATATATCCCTACTGTTTCTTTGATATCAGGTACATGTTTCACCAACTTCTATATGGGGAAAAAAAAAGTAACATACAAGCATTTTGATAAAAATATCTTCCATTTAAATTTATTCCACCAGTTAGGTACTTATCGCCAAACAAAATTCAAGCTTTTCTCCCCTTCACAATATCAGAGAACTAAAGTCAAAGACTGCACAACATACTTCCACCTATTAAGTTCTTTCCTCATCTCAATATTTTTTTCTCTTCCTCAGTCTTCATGGAATACACACCCAGGGATTTCCACTTTCCCAGTTCTGCCTGTTCATAAAACCATCTTAACAACCATGGAAACCAGAGCGCTTAAGATCATTATAGCCCTCTTTCTCTTTTCCTTTCATGAATACTACTTAGTTAGGTTTTACTTCATTTTAACACCTTGCCTGTCCTTAAAATAGAACACATATCCTGAATAGTTAATCTTGACCTTACTTACTCAACCATTCGCAGACCTTTAGAAATTGTTAGTCCTTGTGTCAACTATAAAAAATTTTTTAGTAAACCTTCCCCCTCTTGCCTAGGAAACATTTCGAATGTTTACAGGTTTTTGTGTTTAGCCCAAATTAAAGACTTTCCCCAACAAGCTTAGCTAATATAACGACTTGATCTTACACAGTCGACACTATCTCATTTTGTTTTTTAAGCCTCTTGGCACCAATACAGCATATGTTCTGCCAGTTCTGAGCTAATCTCCAGGAAAGCCTTTGTATAACGATTGAAGAAACTGAAACAGATCAGTCCCCAAGATTTTTAAGAGCCTACACGAGCATATGTTTTTAATCAGCAGTCAATTTATTTTAAAATAGCTATTTCACCAGTTCGCCTTCTTCCATAAAACCGTTTTAAAATAAAAAAGGACACACGACCGGGAACACAGGTTCAGGTCAAGTTCAGGACCAGAGGCTTTTCCGAAGCGTTGGGGATGCCGGGGTCTGAATCCCGTCACCGCGTCCACGGGTTGGCCGCGGGTGTCTAGTGGACATCACACTCTCGACCGCTACGCCGCTTGAAGCGTTCCCTACGGCTTCAACGGGTTCAAAAGTGTCAACTTCCCGTCCCAAACTGTTTCTTACTGTTATTATTAAAACAGCTGTCAGCTGGGCTCCGGTGACCTCTTTGTACAACCCTTTATTCAACGCTTTGGGATCCTCGAGAATGCGTCACGGCGAGTTACCCTCGAACGAGCTCCGAGAGCCCGACGGCCCGCGGGTCCGCGAGCACCGGCCCCGCTCACCCGCGCCGCCCTCCCGGCCTCACTCGGTCCCCGCGGCTCAGACTAGGCGCGCCCCCGCTCCGCCCCGCCCCGCCCCGCTCCGGCGGCGCCCCCGGCCGCGCACACCCGCTCCCCGCCCGCCCGCTCGCACACGCGCCGCGGCCCCGCCATGTTCCGGGAGCGGCGCGGCCGCCCGCCCGGCCCCCGCCCCCCGGGTCCCCGCCCGGCCGCTCCCGCCGCGCCCCGGCTCCGGCGCTCCCGGCGGGCGGCCCGTCCTGTCAGCGCGGCGGGGCGGGGCGCGTCCTTACCTCGCTCTGGGGAGGAGACGGGAGCGGGCGCGACTGAGGGGCTCCTCCCGGGCGCCGGGGCCGGGGCTCGAAACCGCGCCCCTCCTTCCTCCTCGCCTGTCGCCACGCCCCCCTCGCCCGCACAGACCCCAGGCACGGCCGGCGCGGGAGGGTCTACCCCCGGGACGAAGGCCTCGGCTCCGCCGTCGCTGTCGTGCTCTCCGCCACCGCCGCCGCAACCGCCGCGAACGCCGCCGAGGCCGGGCTCGAAAACATCTCCGGTCTCCGCCGTCCCTCACCACAGCCTGCTCGCTCCCAGGACGGCGCCGCCCGGCGATTGGCCGCGGCGCGGGCACGTGACGCGCGGGCACGGGACGGGCAGCGTGAGCGCCCCGCCTCCGGCCCGCCGCCCCTTCCGTCCGCCCGCCCCGCCCGCGGCCCGCGGCTCTAGAGGCGTCGGGAGAAGCTTCCCGAGCCGGGGGCGGGGGTCGGGGCGTACCAAGTGGACGCGGGGCAACGGGGTCGGCGGCGGACCGGGCGGAGCCCCGCGTCGCCGTCTCCCCTCCGCCGGCTCCGACCCCAGAAGGCAGGGGCTGAGGGAGCGAGGGAGTAGCGCAGGCGCCGCCTCGCCTTGCGCAGTGGCCACCACCGTGGCTTGACTGGAAACTTCTGGAAATGGCGGCGGCGACGAGGAAGAAGAGGCTCTGTCTACGTAGGGTATTCACACGTTTTTGTTTTGCGGGGGCGGGCGGACGAATTTGCCAGCCGGGACCCGGGAGACCGACGCTGCGCCCCCGGCTGGAGGCGGAGGCGGGTGTCTGCCCGGCCCGCGGCCCGCGGCGCGCGGTGGGCCCGGGGTATCCGGAGAGGCGGGCACCCGCTTCCGCGCACTGCGCCTGCGCGCCGGCCGGCCGCACCTGCGGGAGCCCGGGGACCCGCGGGGCCGCGACGCGCCCTCACCTGCGCCAGGTGGGCCTGGGCCCGTCCCGAAAGCACATCCACGTGCACCTGCCCCCAGGTCCGCACGCACTGTGCAGTACGCCCTCCCCCAGTCACACGTTCGGATAACCTTTTTAGACAAATTTCGGTGCATTTCCCCCCAACCGCTCGGGGCACTGCCAGCTGGAGGACTGCGCAAAGGAAAAGTCACCGCCTCGGCAGCCCCGCTGCTGGCAGTCTGACTTCCTCTGGAGGTTAATCCGCGACAGTCTGTACTTGCCCTTATTTAACCACCGAGGGGATTACATAATCGGAGGGAAACCATTTTATTCTGAGTTGCTTCTGGTGACTTTTTATTTACAAGGAGGTTAATCCGCGACAGTTTGTGCATGCCTTTATCTAACCATCAGAGGGCCCTCATCGTTGTGGCCTCTCAACTACAGCAGGGGTTTGTGACTTAGTGAAGTTGAGTTTGTCATTAATCAGCAGATGAGCTATTTCAGACGACAGAGAAAGCTACATCCCAGCATTTAACTATATAAAACATAAGCTTGCATTAAAGATCAGTTTTTTCCTTTCCTACATTTCTCCCATCTTTAAATACATCAGGTTCAAAATGAGTAGTAAGACTGCACCTTGTGGCTAGAAGTGGAACACTGTTACATTTAAGTTGGATATTTATGGCATGAAGTAACAAATACTAAAAATTTATAACCAACTCGTCTGACTTCTCAAGTGGTTGAATTGGTTCTCATTTAACTCGCTGTAACGACAATAGCAATAACTATTTCTACAGCAGTACAAGCCTCAGTTAAAAATTGAAAGCAAATCTTGAATTTGCTGAAATCAGTTAACCATAATTTATGGCAATAACTACATGCACAGCCTTGTTACTTAAAAATCAGATTACGTGGGTAGTTATGATCCAAGGCATTGTACTGTCTACTACTGAATAAGGACACTATCTGTACAAAGTTCATTGTAGAAGTTTGTAAAATTTCTACAAGTTGCAAAAAATTTTAAACTCCTATTAAGATTATATGTGACACATTATAAATCAGCCAATTTGTTATTGGAAAGGTTCAAATGAAACTTACGAAGGGAAGAGGAGCTAATTTTCCTTTTTAATGTGAAACTGGAAGTACAAATCAAGAGGGTAATTCTTAATATAGATATAATAGGATAGAGGCCTGAAAAGAAGCTGGAGCTAGTTGACTATGTAGCTAAGGCTTTTCACTGTAGAGCCCTGTCTTTCATTAGCTCAAATCTCTTCAGCAAGTGGGCAAAATGTTTTTTTAATAGCACCAGGTCAAGGATCCCAAGCAACAAACATCACTCTTAGCCAAGGTTAAGTTTTATCACATTTATTTAGGATTATTACTACCAGACACTTAAAATGCATATGTGGTATGTGAAATAGAAGCCATCTGCAAAATTTACTCTTTCCAACTTCTTACTGTTAGAATCAACTACTGTTATGTTTTCTACATGAAGTCCAGTTAGATCATTCAGAAAATCCTGCCATATTTCAGGAAGGTGAATTAATAAAAATAAAATCTCAGTCATGGCTTACCATATTGACAGTCTTTACAGATGTAATACTTGGGCAGTGAATACCCATATGATTGTCACTTGCTATAGGATATAATAGGACAGTTGCTCTGTCCAGTTATAGCTCAAGTACTTCTGAGGAACTGGTAGCCTTCCCTAGCAACGTTCAGTAGCCACTCCAAAAACCACCAAAAAACCCAGGCACAAGAATTTTTGCCCAGTAGGAAGAATGACAAGTTGAATTATTTGTTGCTCTATTTTTGTAATATGAACATTTCCTCCCTAAATAGCTCTTTTTGAAAAAAACATCATAGAGCTAGGAAATGAGAAGAGGAAAAGAGGGAGCAAATGGTGGTAGACACATCAACACCACCAGCTTCTCTTCATTGGTTTGAGAATCAGGCTAGGCTATAGCTGTCATCTCTAGCAACAAAAAACTGGCAAGGAGTTTTGAATCAAACGTGTTCATATATCTTTGGAACCATCTTGGATTACTGTAATGAAATTTTACCTGCCAGATGTTTTTAAAAGCCTATCTGTAATTATTAAAAACCAGTGTTCTTGTGTAAAAAATTGGTACAATTTTCAAGAAAAATGGCCAAAAAAAATTAAGATTCAACTCAAAATCCTAATACATACTACTGTAGCACAATGTAAGTGATGATCTAAAAGTATTTTTTGATAATGGTGTAACAGTATGCCTATAAAGACCTAAAACAAATTTTCTGCTTCTAAAATAGAACATAATAACCAATATCTTTAATACATAACTTGTTTTTTCAACTAGTATCTGAAACCTTCCCATTCCTAACTGTTCATCTACTTGGGGAAAAAAAAAAAAAGAATATAAGACATTTTTTACAATAGAATTTTAAAGGAATTTAAAGTTATTTAAAATTTTCATAATTTATTCTTACGTATTTTTTCATAATTTCAAATAAAACCCTAACAGCTAACAGAGAAGATAAGACTATTTAAAAAAAAAAAAATAATAAAAGCATTCCATTGCCTGTGGGAAGATCTGAGGGCTCTGGGGCAGAAGGGAGCATTTTCACTGTGTTTTTTTTGTGCCTCTTGAAAAATTACTTTTGCTGTTACCTTCTTAGGTGAAAAATGAAAATTCGTAAAGGCAGTATCAAAAAGTAAAATGTTTGTTCATATTTTTAAGCATCATATACTAGTCTGTCATAAGACTAAGGCCAACCAGTGACTTTGAGAAATCCTGAAACAGTTGGATTATTTAGATCTACCCCTGAATTAAAGCTGGCAAGCTGGCTATTAATTTTTTATTCAAACTTGCAAAACTCATAGCTAGTTTCCTGAACTGGATGATATACACAAAGGGTTTTATTCTTCTAAGTTGTAGTATGCATTCAGTTTCTAAACTTGTAATATGCATTCAACTGAGGAGCATATTTCCCATTCCCACTGAACTTTCAAACTCAAGTTATATTTCCAGTTTCTTCCCCTAGTTAGTTTTTGTGTACCTGCAGTGTCAGAAGAGTGAAGAATAATGTCAAAGTGTTTTGTACCTTCCCTCTTTAAAAATAATAAACAGTACATCTAAAGACAACTACCTTATCCTTGTCACACCTAGTCTGCTTGACATATCACTTACCAGTTGAAATTACAGTAACAACTTTGTGCCACAAATACAAAAATGTTTAAAGAAAATACTAACAAATAAGGTTTATAGAGAGATCATATTAAGATTTGCCTATGGCTAAAGATGGGAGAGCAAAATATACTTGAAATTTGACAGAATTTTTATTTCACAGTACCCTAATATTGATAAAAGTGAACAGGCAGTTGAAAATGGTGCTCTGAAGTTCTGACATGATACTTAACAGCTGTAAGTTGCTAGGTTACAAGCAAGGTGTACCTAGATGGAAATGAACAAGTAATATAAAAAGTTTAAGTAGATAGGAGATTCATATTTTATTTCTCCACTGACATGTTTACAGCGAATATAAATTAAAGGCCTGCTTGCACACCAAACCCAGGTCCTTTTGGTGGTTCAGTCAAAGAGGTAAGACCTCCAGCTGGCTCACAGGAGAAGCGTCCACTCCTGAAAGAAAAGTAACATTAAGCTGACTGCTAATGATTACCATTTACAATTGTTACCTCACAACAGCCCAGATAAGAAACTATTTCTCTCCCAAGAACTAGCATGGCCTATTTAATCCAAATATCACAACTGCTGCAAGATTTTCACTTCCTAAATATGAAAACTGATGTATAAAAATATGAAATATGAAAAATATAAAAATAATACTAATGCTAGTTCTCACTCATCAGTGAACATATATCAGTGGCTCATTAAATCTTTACAGTGCCAAGAGACAAGGGACACTGGCCAGAGTGTTTTACAGACACAGAAACCAAGTCTGGGGTGAGTCAGCGTCTGCCCAGAGATGAGAGCTAAGAACTCAACCCCAGAGGACGTTTTTAAAATCATGTTTTAATAAACTAGAGCACTACATTTATTCTTTTTATATTTGAATTTTGACTTGAGATCCAGTGTCACAGGGAATACATACTTAATATACTATATTTGGAAACAAACAGAAACTGAGTTCTTTGAGAGATTTGAGGGTTTGGGAGGATGTCCCTTAGAAGCAGTGAAGATGAAATTAATTTGTATTGATGTTTTTAAAGGTTAAATTATTAGTAGTTTTCAACAGCAGGCTCTAGATCAGGGTGGCTACCATAGCCACAAAGAAAACATGAACAGATCTTCCTACAGTTCTATGAAGAGAGGCAGCAAGAGGTAGACGAACCTGTCCTCTTTTCACCCCTACACATACTTTCCCAGGTGATCTTTAGGCTCAACCTCTGTCCTGTCTGACCTCTGCTGCTAGAGCCTCGCTCAGCACCTACTCCTGTTTCACCCTCCTATTCCCTGGCTTTGTTCATTTACCTTGTTCCTGCCATAGATTTCAGCTGAAGAACTTACTCAATTAAATCTTTTTATTCCCTCTGGCTTTGCCCTTCACATTCTGTCATCAATCTTACAAGTCTATTTTTAGAGCCCTAGAAAATCATTTGTTGAGGGGACAGGAAAATGACACCACATAATCATTTATAAGCTCTTTCAAGATATTATATTACATAATGCAAGTAATTAGTGTAGTATAATAATACCTACAAAGTCAGAAATCAGTTAATATATCTGCATTATAGGTTTACTATGAAAACCAAATACAAAAGCAGTCACTACACTATCTGTTAGAGCCTAAAATTAAAGTTGTAGGGTAAGTGGCAAAATGCTATAAAAACAGTATTTCGCTTTGTAATTTTTTTTTTTTTTTTTTAATGTTAACTGGTAGCAACCCACTCTAGTATTCTTGCCTGGAGAATTCCATGGACAGAAGAGGAATCTGGTGGGCTACAGTCTATGGGGTCGCAAAGAGTCAGCCACAACTGAGCAGGCACACTTGCTGCTCTTGACTACCAGTAAAACAATAAAATTAATTAACTTTGAAGGACCTCTCTTTCTTTTCCTTACTATGTTCCTTCTTCTGGGAAGATGTTTTCTATACCCCCAAAGAATTCTGTAAAATTTAAAATATCTTTTTAAAACTAAATATGAAGAATTCAAGTTGGATTTAAAATTAGTTTCAGATAATCCATACTAAAAAACAACCTCTATTCATCAATAAGTTGAAAGCAGGGTTAGAGGTTATGTTCAATACTTTAAAAACAATCCCTAGCACACAAATATTTATAAATGTTAAAAGAAAGAATATTGTATTACCATCAGTTTAGCATTTTCTTTCTAGCCATCATTTACCAAAATAAAAGCAGTTCTGAACCACAGAGACAGTCATCTTTACCAGTTCTGTCCAGAGTATACGTGATAGCAGGGCTCAAGTCAGTTACCGCAGAACCAGTTTCACAACTAGCACCTCTGTCAAATATTAAAGGCAGAGCACTTTATTTTAAAAATACTAGTAAGAAGTAGCCAGATTAGGATAATTTAAAGAATAACTATAGCTGTATTTTGGTTACTGCCATTTTATTCACTTAAAAAATTTTTGGCTGCACCACGTGGCCTGTGCAATCTTAGTTCCCACCCACCGTGTCCCTGCAGTGGAAGTGCAGAGTCCTAACCATTGGACAGCCAGGGAATTCCCTATCTCAACTTTTTAAATAAGAGGTGATAAGAAGGAAGTAAAAATAGATTGAGAAACCAGTAATTCTAAAGTCTTTGGCTCAAATCTGGAACAATGTCAAAAACTCCCACTGAATAACTTTAAAATTACTGATAAGCAACATCCCTATTATTAGATGGTGAAAATGCTTAACTGTGCTACTTAGTTCCTATTTATTAATGTTCAAATACAATGTTACAGTACCCCCTGGATTAAAAACAAACTAATTTTACCCCTGGTAATCTCATCCAGGGGCTTCCCTGGTGGCTCAGACTATAAAGAATCTGCCTACAGTCCAGGAGACCCAGGTTCAATCCTGGACAGAGGATTCTTTCTGGTGGGCTACAGTCCCTGGGGTCGCAAAGAGTTGGACACAACTGAACAACTAACACACACAATCTCATCCAGACTTAGAACTTTAAATGCCATCTATTAACACAATAACTAACAAATCCCCAATGTGTATTTCCAGCCCTAATGTATTTCCTAAATTCCAAGCTTGTATCTACCTTTTAGCCATTCTACCATGAGTTTAAGCATCTCAAACATGCTAAGTAGCACATCCAAAACGAAGTGACTTTTCTTCCCCAAATGTGCCCTACCTCGAATCTTCTTTAGTTAAAGCAATCAGAGGTACTCATACTAAAAAGTTAGAAAGCATTCATAATTCCTGTCCCACAACATCCATTAAATTTTAAACTATTCTTTACACAGCAACTAGGATGATACTTTTAATAAGATCACACCTATCATCCCCTACTGAAAACACTCAACAGTTTTTTATACTGAGGATTCAACCCAAATTGTTTACCTGGGTCTCTACCTCTCTGACCTCTTCCACCCTTTTCCTCCCTCATCACCTCACTTCAACCATAACGTCATCTTACCTTTCCTCCAGGACCTTAACACATCTTCTTTCCCCTCTAGAACACTGTTCCTCCAGATTTTTACATGACTACTTTGGGCTTATTCAGGTCATTAACTTACCTCAGAAAGGCCTCCCCTGACTAAATTTACCTCCAATCATTCTCCCAGCATTTATCACTCAGATATTACACCAATTAAAGGACTTCCCTGGTGGCTCAGACGGTAAAGCGTCTGCCTACAATGTGGGACTCCCAGATTCAATCCCTGGGTCGGGGAGATCCCCTGGAGAAGGCAATGGCAACCCACTCCAGTATTCTTGCCCAGAGAATCCTATGGACAGAGGAGCCTGGTGGACTATAGTCCACGGGGTCGAAAAGAGTCGGACACGAATGAGCAACTAAATTTTCACTTCTCACTTTACACCAGTTGTCTCCATCACTAGAATATAAAATATATGACAACTTTACCTTGTTCATAATTTGTACAGACAACCTAAGATAGTGACTGGCACACAGCACGTATCCAGAAATATTTGTGAAACGAATGCTGAGGGAATGTAATAAAATAGACAAAGCAAGAGAAATACTGTGATGTGACATGACAAAAGGTTTCACTTCAGTAGCCTCCATAATGGAGACTGATTCTTCAAAGTGGAAATGTTTTACTCCTCAAAATATTTTCAGTGTAGCCCAAGAAAGCCAGGAACTAGGAAGAGAATGCCAAGCCTCTTTTAAGTAAATTCATTTCAAGTGCTGAAAGAAGAGTGTGTTTTTTAGGGGCCTGCTTGCCTTTGCTAAACTTAAGTTATCCTGAACTGACCTCTTTTTCTCAGTTAGTTGTTTAGTCATGTCCAATTCTTTGCGACCCCATGAACTACAGCCCACCAGGATCCTCTGTCATGGGATTCTCCAGGCAAGAATACTGGAGTTGAGTTGCCGTTTTCTTCTCCAGGGGATCCTCCCGCCTAGGGATCAAACCCGGTTCTTCTGCACTGCAGGCAGATTCTTTACCATCTGAGCCACAAGGGAAGTCCCTTTTTCTTATTAGGTAGGGTCAGTAGTCAGCCAGAACACTGAGGGAGTACTTCCAGCAGACCACAAAACCATGCATAGCCTCTTGACCTAGTAATTCAACCTCAGAGAATTGTTGTTTACAACAAAAAGAAGGAAAATGTATTTTAATACAGTGTCATAAAGGTCACATCATAGTTCCCTCAATATATCAGAATACTATATGGCCTTTAAAACCTACAAATATGTTGAGACAAGGAAAATTTTATGACATAAGCAGAAAAAAAAATACAAAGGGAATATGACTATTAAACTATGCAAACACTGCTAGTATTAAGAGAGAATTTTAAGTAATGTGAACACTTAGATAAGGAATAGGAGTTTGTTTGGAAGCAAAAGTTCAGGGTGAAAACAGAAAGGAATAATTAGAATGACACAACCTGGATAAACAGTGTTTAAGTTGAAAAAGATCTAGGTATTCTAACGGATTGTAAGCACAATGTAATGGTATAATGATGTGAGGTAAGAATTGATGTAATTAGGCTGCATTATTGTAAGCATGATGTCTGGAATAAAGATGACAGTCCCACAGTGCTCTACACGCTGAGTACGTATCTCAAATACTGTGATTAGGCCAAGTATCACATTAAAGTCATCAGCCAACTAGAAGACATAGAAAGGAGGGAGACCAAAACTATGCCATGTAAGGAAAAACAATGAAACAACTGTGGATATTAAATCTGAGAAAAGATATGAGGAAGATGATATAGCTGTTTCGAGTAACTAAAGGGCTGTCATTTGGAAGAGGTCTAAAAATTATCTTGTGTTCGTTCAAAGGAGAGAATCTTGGGACCTCTACGGGGAAAAGAGGAAGACAGACATTGAGTCAAATTCTGGCAGCATGAACTTTTAAACAATGAAAGAGGTTTCTATCTGTAGTAAATCTGCCTTCCTTATAAATATCCAGGTATATACCAGATGATTATCTGACACGGTTTTAGAGAGGGTAAAAAAATCATTTCTTTAAATGACAAGTTGGTTTAGACAGCATTCAAGGCTCCTGAAAACTCCCAAAGACTTACGGTATAAAATTTTTTAAGTTTACATGAAACACGAACTTAGGTTAAGCCATTAAAATTTATTGAAAAAAAAAAAATAATACCTTGGCCCAGGTTTTGGGATTTTGCCAGCCTTCAGTTCATCAATAATTTCTTCAATATCTTTAGGTGTCAGATCCTCCTAGGAAAAAAATGTAAGACAGTCATATTAAAATTACATCCTACTACTAAAATCAGTGTGAATCCCTAGTATCAGTTTATTACTGTCTGTCCCACCTCACGAGTTACTTACCAAGGCAGCACACCTGAGTAATTCCTAGACATAGCCTGTCCTGCCAAATGCAATCGCAGTAGGAACTGCAGCTGAAGGGGCAGCAAGACCGGTGCTCTGAGGGAGACAGTTCTGCATTTGAGCTCAAGTTCCAGCACTTACTAGCCAGCAGTCTTAGAGAAATTACTCAGCCTCCCCAAATTTGTTTCTTCATTTCTCAACTGACTTCAGAATGTTTTGAGGTTTAAAAGCAAAAATACGTAAAATAGAACACGGGCCTGCACATGCTCAACAAATGCTATATCCCTGAGGAATCGGTGAGATACACTGGCAGTCATAAACAGTACATGCCTAGTATCTATCACTAAGCCAAAGACCTAATACTCCAGTGATATCTTCTTGATTTCACAGGTGAAATTCAACCTGTTTCAAACGTCACTTAATTTTCCAAAAAAGTAATTTTGGAGACATTTATTTTAAAAATTCTGACCCTCCAATCCTTATTTCAACCAGACCAACTTTGTATTTTGTACACTGTACACCTGTGTAAAATTCTGACCTCAAGAAAGGATTCTGTTATTTAAAATAATAAATACAATTAAAACACACAGACACACTCTTAACCCTGGCTACGCAATAGGTTTAGTCAAAACAGAACGGGGCAAAATTAAACTAAGAGGAAAATGCCTAAACTACGTTATATCCCCTCTACCCCTCAAAATTATTAAGTCCTTAAGATCTTTTGAGGCCTCTGGTACTAGAATAGAGAATCATGCTTCCATACAGTGTCTTTAGTGCCTTGCCATACAGAAGCCCTTTAACAGATGATGATAAACATTTATGGAAATAAAAACTGCTTAGAGTTCAAAAGATGCTCAGAACTTCAAAACTATAAGGAATCTTTAAACTCATTTAGTGATTTTTATCCCCTATAACTCTTTATTATGAAAATTTCAAAGTATACATGAATAATCATGAATGAAAGTCTCCCATTTGTGTCCGACTCTTTGAGACCCCATGGACTGTAGAGTCCATGGAATTCTCCAGGCCAGAATACTGGGGTAGGTAGCCTTTCCCTTCTCCAGGGGATCTTCCAACCCAGGGATCGAACCCAGGTCTCCTGCATTGCAGGCAGATTCTTTACCAGCTGAGTCATGAGGGAGGCCCACATGAATAATCATATTTCTTGTCATGTATGAATTATGTACAACATGCCTTCTGGTTTTGTGTTTGTACTGTACCATTTAAAAGCAAGCTACAGACATCATGACACTTCACCTTAATAACCACAGCAGGCATCTCCTAAGAACTTTTTTTTTTGGCCATGCCACATGACTTGGGGGATCCTAGTTCCCTGACCAGGGATTGTACGTGGGCCACAGCACTGAAAATGTGGAGCTTTAACCACTGGACCACCATGGAATGCCCAGAATATTTTTAAATGTTCTTAAATAAAACAATACCATTATCACACCCAATTAACAATAGTTCCTTAATAAAATCAAATGTCAAGACCATATTCAAATCTACCCAACCATCCTCAAAATGTGTTTTATAGTTTTCCCCTAATTGGTAGCCATTCAAAGTTTATGTGACCATTTCATTTTATCCACCAGTCAACTGAGATCCATAAAAGTTAACTGCCTTACCAAAGATCATACCAGGAATGACTGAAAGAAGCTCTTGCATAAACCCATAGACTACTATATTTAAACTTACAGTGCTTCATACAAAGCCTTGACTGTCTAATTCCTGCTTAAATTAAGATCCTCCTGATTATGAGTAAATGGCAGAAATGTAGGAGAGGGAAAGTTATTGCCATATTGTTAAAAGGTATTTTTTTTACATATGAGAAAGAGAGGGGGTAAGAAATTTGAATCACCGTCATTAAAATGAACAAAATCCCTATAGGTAATAGAAGTATCCTAGAAACATAAAATGCCAAAGAAGTCCAATTTCATCTTCATTTAAAATAAAATCATAGATTTCCATTTCAGGCATGGCAGGCCAGCTATCCTGACTGAATGTCCTGCTGTTAACAACTATAAATGCTAAATAAAATAAAAAACAAAAACTTTAAAATTTTATTAAGACATTGACAAGGAAAAAATACTCAGAGGTCCAAAACTCAATGAAAACTTAGGGAGACGTGGAACACCAAACAAACTTGGCTTCAGGATGTCACAACCTACAGGGGCAAGGGACAAAGTCACAGGCACAGGAGGGCATCCAAACCACACAAAGTGGAGACACCCAAAGGGTATATTCTCAACATAAAGGAAACCAGAAATTTAAAACTGCCCCTCAAAACACCCTGCTAGTCTGGAACCTTACACTTCAGGGGAAGAAGAGGGAGGATATAAGGAGAAGGGATTTCTTTCAGGCCAGTAGTATTTCCAAGGGCAAGAGAGAAGCAACATCAACTTCTGGAATAATCTACCTTCAACACGGGCCTAAAAGAATTTCCATAAAGAAACTTCTAAGAGTTATGAGCTAACAAGATATTATGAATGAAAACCACTATATAATTAGGGTAGCAAGCAATTAAAAAAGATAACTAGAAAATGCCACACACCTGGATATTAACACTTCTAAAAAAAAAGTCAAAGAAATAAAATTGCAAAATTTAAAAATATTTAGAACTAAATGATAAAAATATTACTTATCAAAACTTGTCAGATCCAGCTAAAGCAATTTTTAGACAAAGGTATGATACCATCTCTGTAAAATTTTTAAAACACACAACACAGTATGATTACCATGCCTGGATACATATATTTTCAAAGTTTAAAAAACACATACAGGAAGAATACACACTAAATTTATGATAGTGGTTATCTCTGGGAATGAAAGGAAAGGAACAGGATTTTGAATAGGGGTAGGAGAAGTTTACCCTCAGATACAGCTTATTTCTATGTAATGGCAACCCACTCCAGTATTCTTGCCTGGAGAATCCCATGGACAGAGGAGCCTGGAGGGCTATAGTCCATGGGGTCAAGCACAGTACATGTATAATAACAATGATAAAAATTATAATACCTGAAGCATGTGTGGCAAAATGTTATCTATTAAGCTGTGGTGTTTATTTTTTGTATTTAAGTTTTTGTTATTTAAAAGTTTTTAAAATGTATCCTGGAGTTAAATGCAAAAATGTTTAATGATGATAACTTTTTTTTGGATGACAATTTTTGAAAAATGTTCTTGTGGACAATAATGTGGAAGCTAAAACTGACATATTTTTATTCATAATTATTTGATTTTTAATAAACTTTGAAACCACAAAAAAAACCTTCTAGATATTTATACCAACAGGAAATCAAGTATTTTAAATATAATGTCATACAAGTTTAATTTACATTAAGTAAATACTCACATAGTAGTTGTCATTTATTTGAACCATTGGTGCATTTACACAGGCCCCTAAACATTCGACTTCTATAAGAGTGAAAAGTTTGTCAGGTGTAGTCTCTCCAACCTTTATTCCTAAAAGTGCAAATAAACACTGTAAGGATCAGATAATATTTTAATTGCAACATAGTTTAAGGAAACAAAACAAAACCAACCCATTACAGAGGCATGTAAAAAGTATTTAAGAGCACTGAACTTCTTAAATTAAACAAACTCTGTATAATTATTATAGAACATTCAAGGATTTCTTAAGTGGACCTGTTCCTTTTCAAACAGTCAAATTTCAAGGGCCTCATCTCCAGTGTTTGTTGTTACATAACAGTGTATCAGACCATATAAATTTTGATCATTGATAATTAATCTACTATTGTATTATAGCTATACAATCAGACTGGGGAAGACTCAGAAAACAGTTAATGTCAAAGATCATTAAGAATGTGAGGATAGTAAGTACTCTCAAATCTTTAGGGAAGGCATTTTGATAAAATCTGACCCAGCAATTCTACATCTTGGAAACCACCTTCATGTACTTGGACAAGTATGCAAAGAGATGCATATGTGAAAGTAACTGCAGCATAATTTAACTTATATAGAAAAATGAGGCAGACATACATATTATCATAGTCAAAATCAAGTGCAAAAAAGCAAACAGACATATTACAAGTATGTATTCAACAATGAAAATAATTAAAACAACATTAACTCTAAAACTGATATACCCAACTGTCATCACAAATTTGTACCTCAGAGGTAGGGGGATGTAATTTCAAGCAGACTTCAGCCTCTGTTTCATATACTTTAATACTGTCCAGCTATTTTTACAACATGCAAGTACTTTATATTCAGTAACAACAAGATTCAGAGACACCTCCTTTTACTTCATTTGGTATGTATACTGATAAATGTGACAATGGCAGTTTGCCCCTGTAGTAACATCTTCTTCCACACTTCCCTTCCTGAAGCATTCTTCCTTTTCCAAATCTTATTTGTTCCAAGTCTTGTTTGGAAGAATGAGGATAATACAGTCACTTCATATGCCACATGCTATCACACAATGAGTGAAACTTACTTTTCTAAGCAACGAACACTTTAAAATTTTAAGAAGCTTTTAAAACATACTCAATGATTAGGAAAGAAAACATGAAAACTCAGCTTTGAGAATGAGAACGAAAGAATACAGAAGAAATAATGGTGGGCAAACAGTAAGACAGAAATTTACGCATCAAGTACAGATCCAATATGATAGTAAAAGTTGGAAAATTTAGGTAGAAAGAGGTCACATTTCAAAAGACAAATCTATTTTTTATAAACACTATAAATATACTGTGCCCCATACCAAGTTTTTTCCGAATGGCTTCCAGTATGCTGTCGGAGTTTCGGAGCATGCAAGGTGTGGTAGTGCAGACTTGAATGTGATACTTTCCAACAGGCTTTCGATTATACATTGTATAAAAAGTTGCTACTTCATACACTCTCATTGGAGGTACTTGTAAAATTTCTGCAACCTAAAATATTTTAATAATACGGTTACAATGTTTATTAATTGAGCTTTAGATATGTCATAAAAAACATTAATTTCAATACTGCTTCAATTTGGTAAAAACCAAAAAAGTTCTTCAGAAGCAGAAACTACATCTGTATTTGATATCTGCGAGGCATAAGTCCTTCAATTTTGACACTTAAAAATCACACATATATTCAGGTCTTGACATGAAAAAAGAATTCGTTAAATGGCATTTCAAATGACAAATATTAAACTTTTTCTTATCAGGGATTCTAAAGGAAATGTATTCTCAAAAGACATCTAACCCTGGGCTCACTCCTGCGGTATTAAAGTAGCTATGCTGAATCTAATTCTGTGGTACTAAATTAGGCTTGCAGCTCTGAACCTGGGGAACTCTCTCAAAATACACAAGCTGGCATCCAATCAATGGGATAATTGTAAGGCCCTGGTGTCTAACTAAAATAGTTCTCCTGAGCTGCTGTTGTGCACCTCCCTATAATGCATGGGCCTCTGGATATTGTTTTTGTTGTAAGGTTGGGCTTTTCTTGGAGGGGAAAGGGCAGTAACATTAAAAGTCTCAAAGTGGAAAGAATTTTGATTCTATTCTCTGTATGCTATTTCTTCCTCTCGTACATACACATCCAATTCTACATAGAATAGGACAATATTTTTAAAACATTTTCACATTGGTTTCTCATTTATTTTGCTCTGCTAAGCCTGACAATTCAGCAAGACTTTCAACAAGCTTACCATTATCAAAAACATAAAATTTTCAAAAAAAAGTTATTTATGATTAGAAACACACCTAAATCATCACCGAGGAAGTTGGCTGTTATAAAATAACGAGGAATTTAGAAACGCCCCCAAACATTAATTTACTGAAATAAAAAAGCACTTATGTTTACTAAGTATGGTGGTTTAGTCGCTAAGTCGTGTCTGACTCTTGCAACCCCATGGACGCGCGAGCCTGCCAGGCTCCTCTGTCCGTGGGATTCTCCAGGCAAGAATACTGGAGTGGGTTGCCATTTACTAAGTATATTACTAACCAAACTTGCTTTATAACATTTTTCATAATCAAAACAAATCAACAAGAGTCCACAACACTGTTAGAGTACCGTGCCAAGTAAATAAGAGATTAATGAACTCTTATCTAAAATTTGCATCCAGGATTCCATTAGATAAACTGAAGACACTCCTAGACTCTAAGAAAGACTCTAAGACATTCCCCTTGTCACAGTGAGAAAGTGACAAGGGGAATGAAGCACAGCAGAATCTCTGCAGATGTCAGTCAAGTACAAACTGCACAGAATTAGATGAGTCAGCCCCAGCTCTACCACTTAGAAATAATAATATAATAATTGGAAAAGCTCTATCTAGTCCAGAATCATCACCGCAGATGAGCAAGTTCAGAGAAAAATCCAATCTCTGAGCTCAAAGTAAAATATATTTTCCATTATATCAATGGAATAATAATCACACTGGCTTATTAGCCGTGTGATTCTCACAAGAATCAAATAATATATGGCTTTGTATTACACTCATAAATGATACACTATAACATAATACCATACAAATGTAGTTACATTAAAAGGATATGAATAAACTTGAAATCTGGATTACTGCTGAAAACACTATTAGGAAAAAAATGAATCCTAAAATATGCGTGAATATACGAACTGTATTTAAATGGGTCACTTAAAAGATTGTCCTAGGTTGTTGATTCCAAGCTGCCATAATCAAATGTCACAAATACCATGTATTATAAGGATTTTAATTAAAGCCTGAGGCCAAAAATGCAAAGTATTAGAAAGATTCACATTAGCTGTGAGCAGATCTTTTTCTCTGCAATTCTAGTATTTAAACAGTACATTCCTTTTCAGAATATCTTGACAGCAAATTATACATATTTGGGATCTTTTTTTCCTCTCAAAGACGGAAAAAAAGCCTCTTTGACTCTAATGCCCTTACTATTTCTTGCAAGGATAAAAAGCTCCACCCTTTCAGTTTTCAGCATTATTAAGGGAACCAACAGAAACATAAATATAATTTAGGGTATGAGATATATAAATGATTTGTTGTTGTTCAGTTGCTAAGTCGTATCCAACTCTTTGCAACCCCATGAACTACAGCACACCAGGCCTCTTTGTCCCTTACTATCTCCCCGAGTTTGCCCAATCCAGGAGAACTTCAAATTCCTGGATTATGACATTAATGACCATCAGAGAAATTTCCACATAAGGAAGTTACTATACACAACCTCTCCTCTTTTTGAACTAACACAAAAATGAAGTACCTTGTTCATAGCAGAGATGGGCAGCCATCCATTCTGTCTCTGGGCTAAATCCAGAACAGGAAGCACAGCTGCTGCCTTATGCCCTTCTGGGTAGTTTTTCACAATGGCCTCTATCCTCTGTATCAGAGAAAAAGCACTTGTTTTTATGTATCTGGAAGATACTAAATATTCCGTAACTATAACGTTAATTCAGTCATACCTTATAGTTTTCTGGTGTGAAATCAAATGGAGTTTCTGGATTATTCTCAGGAGTATCTCTGTGCTACACAAAAGGAAAAAAACGTTTCTCAAAATTAAGAAAATTCCCTGAAAAGTGTGAACAACTTTGTACCTTACTACTACTGATTATTTAATTTCTTCACTTTGATTCAAACATGATATATGTCAATCTATCCTTGCTTCAAAAGCAATGGCTAAACTAATTATTAACTACACATCTGATAAGTATGATTACCAAAATAATATTAGCAGAATTAAAAATTTTAGACATTTTCAAAATCACCCTTTGTAAGTTATAAGAAGTAGCTTTAGGATAAAAAAACAAAAAAAGTGTAATGCAACTTGACGAGAGAATACGACCTTCTAACGTAGTATAATTACAAAAAATTACAGATTATTGGGAAGCCTTATGAAATTAAGACACAAAATTTTGAGCATGACAACATGTACATTTTTCCAAAAGAATGTACCAGATTATCAAAGGGACCCACTACCTACTACAAAAGCACCATCTCTTCCCGACACAACAGAAACTAGCCCACAGATAGTTCTCCATAACAGAAGCTAGCCAACAGCAAGCTTTATTTCTTCTCCAATAAGAGCAGGCCCTTTTCAAACACTGACAAGAAATGGCATGTCAACAGGAAATCAAATGAGTCACACTGAGATTAAAACTTACATCAATTAATGTTTTGTATATATGGTGAAACAGAACTGAATCCCTTAATTTGTTAACTCACAAAGTTCTGCTTTTTCAAGGACATGGAAAAGGAAACAAAGTTTCTTTGGACAATCATCTCAAATATTTTTAGACAAAGACAACAAAATGGAGAGCAGGACTCTACTTATTAACAGTATGGCTAACTCATTTATTAAGATTCAGCCTTTAAATAATTCATTTTCCAAAACTATACCATCAACTGAATCATCACACGACTCCACTAAACTGCCCTTAAACACTAGATTGATTTCTGAAAAATGCACCTTGTCACAGAAAGGGCATACATATCTTAGTCTTTCTGAATTGTGCAGCCAATCAACCTCTACCTGTAGTGAAACCCTGGAAACCAAAAACATGAGGGACAACAGCCAATGTATTGGCTATATTACTGAAATCCATGAGTTTCAAGCTGGTGCCATTCTGGGATTCCCCAGTTTGCAGCCTCAGAATTTTCAGTCAGCCAACATAAATGATCTTGAAAAATCCACAGTATGACAAGAAATAGGTTAGGGCTCACGGTTATTTCACCAAGGAATAATCTAAAGTCTTAATCCCAGGGTGGCCCTGGTACCAATTTAACTTGAAATGCAGTGAATTCAATTATATTTAAACTCCCACAAACTCCCACTCCAGCAAACACCAAAGATGTTGCTCTTTAAGATGTTGCATTTAACCAAACTTCCAAGTCCTTTCATTCTGAAATCTTAATTACTTACCACAAATAAGGCTCCTCCAGCTCCATTCTGAACAGCTGTCTTATGCAGATTTCTTATATGTTTTCCCTATAATTTTAAGAAAGTTCAGTAAATCAAATACCTTATGAAATTTTAAGATCAGTAATTTAAAATAATAGAATCAACTTATAAAGTAAGTTGGACTTCCCTCACGGCTCACCGGTAAAGGAAATGCAGATTTCAAAGGTAAGGTTTCTACCTTGCTTGCCTATAGTAGTAACACAATAGTCAATGGAAGAGCCAGAACCACAAGCTAAATCTCCTACGTTCTTTTGCATGCAATTGCAGAGCTAATGTACCATTAATTTACTGTGTTTCACTTATGTCTGAATCAAATTGGATGCCAATTTTTATTCACTATGGATCTTCATAAACATGTTTCATTCTGTAAAAATGTATAGAACGTTACCCCCTTTTAAATTCTTCACTACTTTAGAAACTCTAGCCATAGAAGTATTAGTTCAGAAAGCTGCTCATAATTGACCATACTCAATTACTTTGGAAGGAATCCACTTGATTACTCTCTTTGTTCTTTTTTTTTCTTTCAGCATGAAGGCAAGTCCCAGTCTATCCCATGATAGGCAGCTAAAACTCCCAAGAGAAAAACTAGTCTTAATGTCTCAGGCTTCAAAATCACTGTGGACAGTGACTGCAGCCATGAAGTTAAAAGACGCTTGATGCTTGGAAGAAAAGGTATGACAAACCTAGACAACATAATAAAAAGCAGAGACATCACAGCCAACAAAGGTCTACACAGTCAAACCTATGGTTTTTCCAGTAGTCATGTACAGATATGAGAGCTGGACCACAGTGTAGGCTGAGAATTGATGCTTTTAAACTGCAGTGTTGGAGAAGACGATTGAGAGTCCCTTGGATAGCAAGGAGATCAAACCAGTCAATCCTAAAAAAAAATCAACCCTGAATATTCACTGAAAGGACTGATCCTGAAGCTGAAGTTCCAATACTTCAACTACGTGATGCAGAGCCGACTCACTGGAAAAGTCCCTGATGCTAGGGAAGATTGAGGGCAGGAGGAGAAGGGGGCGACAAGATGAGATGGTTGAATGGCATCACCGACTCAAGACATGAGTTAGAGCAAGCTCTGGGAGATGGTCATGGACAGGGAAGCCTGGGGTGCTACAGTCCATGGGGTCACAGAGTTGGACACAACTTAGCGACTGAACAACCACCACCACCACAGGAGGGGGATAGGCAAGTGGGAAATCCAGGAAAAGAAAAAGCCAGAGAGAAGCCCCCAGTTCTGTGACTGACTCCAAAAAGTCTAGCTACAAGAACTGAACCAATACGTGAGCTGCTTCCCACAAGGGAGCCAGACTGCAGTCTGAGTCAAGTTAATTGCCTACTTGCAACAATAACTACAACAAAATACTCTTTGGAGGAATTTTAAAAATTCATAACCTCTATGACCATCATTCACAATATCCAAGACACAATCCAAAATCATTCAACACACAACAAAAAAGGAAACAACTCATTCTCAAGAAAAAAAGACAACCAGTGGACATTACCAAACAATCATTTTAAAATGACTACAACAGTGCTTAAGGACATAAAAATATCTTCAATGAATGAAAAGACAGAAATAGAAACCATAAAAAAAGAACCAAATGAAAATTCTAAAACTGAAAACATAATCCATGAAAATGTCACAACCCTTTCACCTCTATGAAACTCCTTAGTGGCTTGGCAATGAGGCAGCATCAGTTGTAAAGTGATGTCAACAACAGAGAAAACACTGGGCAATTTACTTAAGGAAAGATGGAAATACATCTATTCTGAGTAGCTTTTCGCTCCATATTTCATAATTTTTAGGCAATTCTTGCAATCATTCAGTAAGATATTACTGCACAGAAACGAAAAATAAAGTTCAAGGAGATTAAAAATTATGGCTCAAAGTCACACAAGTATCTTCCACTAGACACAGTACTAAATTCTGGATATTTTAAAATCAATGACAAGCTGAAAAAAGCCTGTGGCTGAAGACACTGGCAGCTAGCTAATAAAGCAGCAATTGTAACAAAATAAGCAATTTCTTTGAAAATGTAAATGATTCCCTTAAAAGTGTCTCTTTTAGGAAAGGAACTTCATTAGTGAAACCTCTGTACTCATGTATTTCCTGACTTTTGCTAGGTCATCTGATATCCCAATATTTGTAAAAGATTAGAAGGGCCTGATTATATAAATTACAGAACATCTTCACAATGGCATATCATGCAGCATTAAAAATGACAGAAATGTTTACTAACCAGGAAAGCTGCTCAAAATGTATAATGAGAAAAAACAGGCTACAAACACAGTATGAACAATACGATCTAACTTTAAAAAATTCCATAAGGTCTTTTCAATGCAGACGTCAAAATGTTCACGTTTTGGTAATCTCCCGTTTGATAAAACTATGGGTGATTTTTATTTTTTGAACTTAATTCTATTTGCTGTTCCTAATATTATGTTTTTCTTATTTTGTCCTTTCCTCCTAGAATACCCTCTCCCCAGTCCATCTGATCCCACCCCTAATCTATTCCTATTGCTTCTAGGAAAAATTATAGCACCTTCAAACAAAACTGGATGCTCTATTCACAAGTATCTCTAACACTGCACGGTTGGCCCCTGAAGGATACCGGGGGTTAGGGGAGTACGCTAACTGGTTTTGTGAGTTTGTTTTTTTGGTGGGGCTGGGGGCAGGGGTGGGAATGGGGCGGTCAGTGCTTGCTGGGGTCTCAGTTCCCTGACCATGGATTGAACCTGGGCCACAGGCAGTGAAAGAGTGGAATCCTAACCCCTAGACCACCAGGGAACTTTCTGTGGAACTTCTAAGTAGTAGAATATACGAACCTAACAGATTCCAAATGAGGTTTCTCCATATACCCTGGTGGCTCAGTCCAGTCGGTAAAGAATCTGCCTGCAGGGCAGGAGACCTGGGTTCGATCCCTGGGATTAAGATCCCCTGGAGAAGGAAATGGCAACCGATTCCAGTATTCTTGCCTGGAGAATCCCGTGGACAGGAGCCTGGCTGGCTACAGTCCCTGGGGTTGCAATGAGTTGGACACGACTGAGTGACTAGACCACCATATACTCTGGATCCTGCAATAGTCTAATATCTACTGTTGAGAAAAAAAATACGCTTATAAAGTGGACCCGCGAAGTACAAATCTGTTGGAGGATCAACTGAACCTTCACGTGTATGGTATTTACTTCCTCAAGTTCCTACTGCATAAGACTATCATCAACTCCACAAGAATAGGGGATGTCTAAATCCATGGCTTAACTGTAATATGGGCGAAATAACAGTATCAACCTCATAAATGAGATTTCGAGTGTAAAGAGTTAACAGTGCTTGGCACACGGAAAGCAGTAGCGGAATGTTGTTCCCTGTCACCATTATTATCCGATTTTGTCACCTGGAGCCCAGCAGGTAAGAGTGGATCCTCAAGCGTTTATTGAGAGACCAAGTCTGCACACTGGAATATTCGAGGACACCGGGGACAAGCGTAGAGGCCCAAAGTCCGGAGAAGGTGCGGTGAGGCCACCAGGCGAAACCGGAACTCACGTGCAAGCTGCTGGGCTCGCCCCACGCCCAGAGCCCCGTCGGCCCCTTCCCCCGGGAACCGGCCCCGCCGTCCCAAGGCCTAGTCGGGGACGCAACGCCGTGCCCCTCCTCATCTCTGGGCGCGCACTGCTCAGTGAGCACGAACGAGCGTTTCGCCCGGGGACTCAAGTGTCCTTCCCCGAGTGAGACGTGCTCGGAGGTCACGGGCGTCCGGCCCGACGGACTCGGGCGCGGGGACACCCTAGTCGGCCAACCTCCCCACAGCCACCGGGGGACCACGGGACGTCCCTCCGCGAAGCGGGACGCCCGCGGCGGGCCACGCAAGGGTATCCTGGCGCCGCCCCCCAGCCTCCCGTCCCGGAGAGGCCTCGCTCCGTCGCCCCCCGGCCTCCCCGAAGATGGTGAAGGCCGCAGTGTCCTTGCCGCCGTCCGGGACCAGTCCCGGGCCCGGGCTCCCGCGTGCCCGCCGCTACAGGAGGCGAGGAGAGAGGCGGGGAGGGCGGCGTCCGCGTTCATTCGAGCCTCCTTACCCAGTGGGCGGCGAGGCTGGCCGCGCGGGCCCGTAGCGCCGCGGAGAGGAACATGGCTGGCCAAACTGCGGGCCTCCGGGCCTCGCCGGGCGCGGTCCCGAGCGGCCGGCACGCATGGCGTGCGCGCCCCCGAGTCCAGCCCGCGCGCCCAGGGCAGCGGGGGCGCGCGGGGGCCGCGGGGGCCAGTGGGCGGAGACTTCCGGGCCGAGGCGGGGCGGGGCCTGCTGGCGCCCGGAAAGCGGTCCGGCGGGCGGTGCTTGGGCTCCACATGTTGAAAGTAGTTTCCAGGAACCTTGCGCTCCGCCGATCCGGGCTTATGGGGCGAGTTTCTCTCCTGGAGCCTTAAGAGGATTTAGCTGTCTCTCTTTTGATTGTACTTTTCTAGAAAAAGCTCCGTGGTAACCCCTATCACTCGTGTGTTACACATTGCAGAATTGAAAGCAACTGGGCTGCCTGCTCTCTGCTCCCGTTCTTCTGCTTTGAGGTGCGAGCCTTCGTGTTTAGAGGGAAACAATACGATAATAATATAGTCTAGACTTGGCTCCGGAGTCGCGGAGAGTGGGAGGTGGAAGGCAAGCTGGACGGCCCTGAGTGACGACTGCCGGGCTGCGTGGTAGTGCTCCCTGCTATTCTCGGTTCTTTGTACGTGTTAGAAATTTTCCATAATAAAACTTTCCATAAAGAAAAAAAGCCACTTCCTTCTTGCTGTTTGTCTGGTCATCTCTGGAAATTCCAGCAAATATGTGCTTGGTAACAGCTGTTCTGTGCCGAGCTCGTTTCCTGCAGTGGAGGGTTTACCCCGCCGCCTGCTTTGCTCCTGTGTCTCGCACCCACTCCCTTCCTTTGCCCATTTTGTTCGCTGTAATAAACTTGTGAATGATTTCTGAACTTTCACATCAGAACAGGGACTTTTTAAAAATATATCTTTCATTAATTTTAAAACTCCAAAATATCCCTTTGCAACTCTGTGAGTCATGTTTCACAAATGAGGGAATTCGAGTCACAGAGGGCTGCCAGCCAGTAGCTAGGAATAGACACCAAATGCCTTGGTTCCCATTCCTTTGCCTTATCTTTTATATTGGTTTGCGTCTTCTAAATTGGCTTCAATATTTCCCTTTAAAAGGGAAAAATATTCTGGGCCTCAGTGTTGATTCAAGCTGTTTTATTATAGTGTTAGTCTCTCAGTCATGTCCAACTCTTTGCGACCACGTGGACTGTAGCCCACCAGGCTCCTCTGTCTATGGGACTCTCCAGGCAAGAATACTGGACTGGATAGCCATTCCCTTCTCCAGGGGATCTTCCTCACCAGGGATTGAACTCGGGTCTCCCAAATTGCAGGCAGGTTCCTTATCATCTGAGCCACCTTATAATAATATTATAACATTACCTAAATATTAATACACCTAACACTATTATGCACATAACTTTTATAGTTCTTACATAACTAAGACCAAAACATATCACAAATACATAGAAACTTATACATGAATGATATTGATTGATAAGGCATGGGTTCTTTACACCTGGAATGCATGCTGTTTTACTGGATTCCATGAGGGCCTTCTCCGACCTTCTGGTCTGAATTGCTTTCCCTAAATACGCCTACCTCCAATTTCATCACCACATTTACCACCAGGTTATAACCAACATAGGTGGAGAATCCTGCCCCTCCCAACTCATTCGGTTCAACAACCTACACTGTACCTGTCATGAGAGGAATTCAGTATTTGTTGACAATGAAAATCTCATACATGCAGATATTTGGCCTCTCTAAAGGGGCTGTATGTCTGGTTGGATCCAGGCTTACACGCACAGGTACTGGTGAGAGTGCTTTTCTAATACAAGGAACAGGAAACCTAAGTAAAGTTGATTGAACAGTATTGGGTTCATGATCTCACAGGAAAAGAATTCCAGAGGTAGAGCAGTTCCAAGATTAGATAATTCAGTTACTCAAGGAGTCCTTAGAAATTTGAGTGCCTTCTGTCTTTTCCTCTTCCATTTTCAGCTGGGTCTCCTATGATGGTCACAAGATGGCTGCAGCAGTTCCAAGGACCGGATAGACATGATAACATTCCGAGGGAGAAAGAGAACTCTTACCTTTTAAGGAAGAGCCCCAGGTGTTCCTCCAGCAGATGTCTATATCATGGTCATTCCTGCTACAGTAGTTCACAGACAGGCTCTGGCATCAGAGCTGGTTGAGGGCTTTGTAGCAGTGTGACTCTGGGCAAATTATCTGTGTGAGCTTCCATTTAAATGGTACCCTCCTCAAAGCTTTACCCTGGAAATGAGATGGGTTACTAACCGCCTGTAAAAATGAAACACCTGTGAAAAGCTTTTAAAAGTACTTAGTTTAGAGTAAGCATCAGCAGGGGGTCTTCCATGATAGAGCAGCATCTTTGGAGGTGATAATCCGTAGATACAGTGTATATTTCATTGGCGTCCAGCAGTGAACAAAGACTTAGCAAAATAGGTGTCCCTAATTTCTGTTACTTAGGAGCGAAACCAAAGAGTGAAAAGAACAATGCTTAAAATATGGAAGTTCAGTGTTAAGAGAATGTGTAGCCTGTTAACCCTTTCCCAACAATGATACCCAAAGTAAAATGCTTTTAGTTCAACATTGAACTGCTGGTAAGTGCGACACCACTCTGTTCAGCAGTCCGAAAGATTCGTTAATGGCCAGGGTGATTTTGGCTTATCCTTAACCCAAATAATTCTCAAGTGCAAATGTCAGGATTAATATCTCTCATACCCAGTAAAGTGAGTTTATTTCTAAAGCTACCCCACTCCACAATCAACTATTCTTCCCTGTGTCCTTAGGTTAGAATTGTGGGGGCTGTTTGAAAAATCTTATCCTTCCTTCTACTTTCAAAGTCATGGTTTCTGAACACAGATCCACATGGACATCAGTGATTTCAAATGTTAGTGACCTAACCATGTAGGCATGATTAAAGCTGGCTTGATTACATACATGTGGATTTCATTCCAATCCCAAAGAAAGGCAATATCAAAGAATATTCAAACTACCATACAACTGTGCTTATTTCGAATGCTAGCAAGGTAATGCTCAAAATCCTTCAAGCTAGGTTTCAGCAGTAGGTGAATTGAGAACTTCCAAATATACAAGTTGGATTTAGAAAAAGCAGGGGAACCAGAGATCAAATTGTCAACATTCAGTTGGATCATAGAAAAAGCAAGAGAATTCCAGAAAAACATCTACTTCTGCTTCATCAGCTATGCTAAAGCCTTTGACTATGTAGATGACAACAAACTGTGCAAAATTCTTAAAGAGATGGGAATACCAGACCACCTTACCTGTCTCCTAAGAAACCTATATGCAGGTCAAGAAGCAACAGTTAGAACTAGACGTGGAACCATGGACTGGTTCAAAATTGGGAAAGGAGTACATCAAGGCTGTATATTGTCACTCTGCTCATCTAATTTATATGCAGAGTACATCATGCAAAACACTAGACTAGATGAATCACAAGCTGGAATCAAGAATCAGCAACCTCAGATATGCAGATGATACCATGGCAAAAAACGAAGAGGAATCAAAGAGCCTCTTGATGAAGGTGAAAGAGGAAAGTGAAAAAGCTAGCTTAAAACTCAACATTCAAAAAACTAAGATCATGGCATCTGGTCCCATCACTTCATGGCAAATACATGGGGAAAAAGTGGAAACAGTGACATATTTTATTTTCTTAGGCTCCAAAATCACTGTGAATGGTGACTGCAGCCATGAAATTAAAAGACACTTGCTCCTTGGAAGAAAAGCTATGACAAACCTAGATAGCATATTAAAAAGCAGAGACATTACTTTACCAGCAAACGTACATATAGTCAAAGCTATGGTTTTTGCAGTAGTCATGTATGGATGTGAGAGTAGGATCGTAAAGAAAGCTGAGCGCCAAAGGATTAATGCTGTTGAACTGTGGTGTTGGGAGACGACTTTTGAGAGTCTGAGCAACTGAACAACAACATACATGTAATGGACATTATTGTTCCCTGGATAGCATATATTCCACTATTTTAAGTTAGTGCTGTTACCATAAGCCGAGAGAAGTTGGCCCTAACAATAGTGGTCAACCCTTTAAGAATACATGTGTTTCGGGGTTGGAGATGGGGCATTGGGAATCAGGAGAGCTAGAGTAAAGTTGAGAGGAAATGACCAACTGTGAGAACTTTGGCTCTGCCAATCCTATGCTTTCTTCTCCAATTGAAGCATTGCAAACAGGAAACATTAAGGATATGGAATAATGGAAATCTTGAGATTCGTCATCAGAGGGAACTGGATTTGCATTTTGACCTCATCACATACTAGATTCCGTAAAGCTATGGTCCTCAATTTCTGAAAGTATAATGGGAACATTAAGCTGTTCAGTTTATGGAAAATGATGGAGGTGACTCCTGGCACAGAGTTCCTTCCAGTACCTAAGAGGGGGTCTGCTCCATCTGTGGGACGCTTTAGTCGGGAGTTCTAAATTGTGACGATCTCCTGGGTCATAGCCTACTTATTAAGGCAGCCTTGGGCAGATCACTGTGTACCCTGCCTTGAACGTTGTCGACTGGCCTGCCTTGCCTGGCTTTCTAATGTGTAATGTGAAATGCAGGCCCAGTCCTGCTTTAAGGGAAGAAGTGTGGCTGAGAGCCAGTTGTTATAAAATCAAAATTCAAAGGAAGGAAAAAAAGGGATAAGGTTACTGCTGGTGAGTAAGAGAGAGTTGTAGGAGGTGGGCGGGGGTGGGGGAGTTCTTCAAGCAGGAGATTTGAGAGTGCAAAGAAGAGTCACCAGTCACAGTGGTCCACTGAAGAGCTCAGCTGTTTCGTGCTGTTTCACACCTGGGTGAGTGGGGATAAAGACAGTGAATCGTCTCTTCATGGTCCTTCCAGATTCTCCTCAAATTAACCAGGGATGTGTGGGACCAAACGGGAATGAAAATCAGAACAGTCAGTAACTTAGCTACATGGACTCCTAGAGTAGACTGTTAAAAAAATTATAATAATAAGCAAAACATCACCTAAGCCATTAACATATTCAGGTGACTTCCCTAATGTGAGACTGAACCTAGTGGCTTCCATGGCTCAAGTGAAATTTTCTATTCAGAATTTGATCAATTTGATCTAGTAATCAAAGTACTTAAACAACAATGAATATAATGTCTGCCTAACAGATTGGAGAAATTTTAAGACTGCTCATCACTGGTATCAGAATGTGGAGCAACAGCCTGTCATCCATCATGGCAGCAATGTAAATAAGATCAGCAATGTGAACTCAGTTTCTTTTTTTTAAATATAAGTTTATTTATTTTAATTGGAGGTTACTTTACAATATTGTATTGGTTTTGCCATACATCAACATGAATCTGCCACAGGTATACACATGTTCCCCATCCTGAACCCCACCTCCCTCCTCACTCCCCATACCATCCCTCTGGGTCATCCCAGTGCACCAGCCCCGAGCATCCTGTATCCTGCATCAAACCTGGACTGGTGATTCGTTTCATGTATGATATTATACATGTTTCAATGCCATTCTCCCAAATCATCCCACACTTACCCTCTCCCACAGAGTCCAAAAGACTGTTCTATACATCTGTGTCTCTTTCACTGTTTCGCATACAGGGTTATCATTACCATCTTTCTAAATTCCATATATATGCGTTAGTATACTGTATTGGTGTTTTTCTTTCTGGCTTACTTCACTCTGTATTATAGGCTCCAGTTTCATCCACCTCATTAGAACTGATTCAGATGTATTCTTTTTAATGGCTGAGTAATACTCCATTGTATATATGTACCACAGCTTTCTTATCCATTCATCTGCTGCACTCAGTTTCTTAATATGCAGATCCTTTACCCTGCAAGTTTACACCTCTGAATTTATTCTAAGGAATTGACTAGAAAAGTCTACAAAGTTGTATGTACCCCACAGTATTATTGGGCTTCCCGAGGTGGCGCTAGTGGAAAAGAACCTGCCTGGCAATGCAGGAGACATAAGAGATGCAGGTTTGATCCCTGGGTCAGGAAGATCCCCTGGAGAAGGGCATGGCAACCCACTCCAGTATTCTTGCCTGGAGAATCCCATGGACAAGGGAGTCCAGTGGGCTATGGTCCATAGGGTCACAAGAGTTGGACAGGACTGAGGCAACTTTGATTATGCCAAAGCCTTTGACTGTGTGGATCACAATAAACTGTGGAAAATTCTGAAAGAGATGGGAATATCAGACCACCTGACCTGCCTCTTGAGAAACCTATATGCAGGTCAGGAAGTAACAGTTAGAACTGGACATGGAACAACAGACTGGTTCCAAATAGGAAAAGGAGTACGTCAAGGCTGTATATTGTCACCCTGCTTATTTAACTTCTATGCAGCATACATCATGAGAAATGCTGGGCTGGAAGAAGCACAAGTTGGAATCAAGATTGCCGGGAGAAACATCAATAACCTCAGATATGCAGATGACATCACCCTTATGGCAGAAAGTGAAGAGGAGCTAAAAAGCCTCTTGATGAAAGTGAAAGAGGAGAGTGAAAAAGTTGGCTTAAAGCTCAACATCCAGAAAACGAAGATCATGGCATCCGGTCCCATCACTTCATGGGAAATAGATGGGGAAACAGGGGAAACAGTGTCAGACTTTATTTTTGGGGGCTCCAAAATCACTGCAGATGGTGACTGCAGCCATGAAACTGAAAGATGCTTACTCCTTGGAAGAAAAGTTATGACAAACCTAGATAGCATATTCAAAAGCAGAGACATTACTTTGCCAACAAAGGTCCATTTAGTCAAGGCTATGGTTTCTCCCGTGGTCATGTATGGATGTGAGAGTTGGACTGTGAAGAAGGCTGAGCGCTGAAGAATGATGCTTTTGAACTGTGGTGTTGGAGCAGACTCTTGAGAGTCCCTTGGACTGCAAGGAGATCCACCCAGTCCATTCTGAAGATCAGCCCTGGGATTTCTTTGGAAGGAATGATGCTGAAGCTGAAATTCCAGTACTTTGGCCACCTCATGTGAAGAGTTGACTCATTGGAAAAGACTCTGATGCTGGGAGGGACTGGGGGCATGAGGAGAAGGGGACAACCGAGGATGAGATGGCTGGATGGCATCACGGACTCAATGGACGTGAGTCTGAGTGAACTCAGGAAGTTGGTGATGGACAGGGAGGCCTGATGTGCTGCAATTCATGGGGTCGCAAAGAGTCGGACACGACTGAGGGACTGAACTGAACTGAACTGAACTGAGGTGACTTAGCACAGACACACAGTATTATTCATAATATTGAAATCCAGATTGCCGTGTAAATGATCATGATCAATAGAGAAATGATTAAACAAATTACAGTGCAGCCATACAACAGCTATAGATTAAAAATTAATAATAAAGATCAGTATTTATCATAAAAGAAAAACACCCACAATAGAGTTTAATTGTAAAAATTTTACAGAATATTATGTATAACATGAGCACATTTTTTGTATGTGTGTAGGAGAAAATGCAGAAAGGTACACATCAAAATGTTAAAAAGAGTTCTCTCTGGGTTAGAGAACTTTACACCCTTTGTACTGAATTTATTTCAATTGATATGTATTATTTTCATCACATGAAAAAGAAAACTATGTTCATTTTGAGAAACAGTCTAAGAAAAAAAAAAGTTAAAAATGAGTACTTTGGAGAGACTTCCTGGTGTTCCAGTGGTTACACCTCTGTGCTTCCACTGTAGGAGGCATGGGTTCCATCTTTGGTCAGGGTCCTAAGATCCTGCATGACCCAGAAAAAAGAGCAATAAGAAAAAAATGTTCAATGAATAACTTTGTTAATTTTCTTTTATACTTACTTCTTTTTACTGGATGAAAACCTTCAGAGTTGCTTCCTTTAACTACTACTGATTTTTGTTCAGGTCTTTGTTTAGGGCTGGGAAGAGGGAAATGGGCTGTTTCTTAGGCTCTTTGGGGAGTTGTGATTCTAGGCAAAAGAATTAGCTCTGGAATCCCTCCCACTGCTCCTTCTAGTCAAAGCTATGGTTTTTCCAGTAGTTATGTATGGATATGAGAGTTGGATTATAGAGAAGGCTGAGTGCCAAAGAACTGATTGCTTTGAACTGTGATGCTGGAGAAGACTCTTGAGAGTCCCTTGGACTGCAAGGAGATCCAACCAGTCCATCCTAAAGGAAATCAGTCCTGAATATTCATTGGAAGGACTGATGCTGAAGCTGAAATTCCAATACTTTGGCCACCTGACACATTTGAAAAGACCCTGATGCTGGGAAAGATTGAAGGCAGGAGGAGAAGGGAATGACAGAGGATGAGATGGTTGGATGGCATCACTGACTCAATGGACATGAGTTTGAGTAAACTCCAGGAGTTGGTGATGGACAGGGAAGCCTGTTGTGCTGCAGTCCACGGGGTCGCAAAGAGTCAGACATGACTGAGCGACTGAACTGACTGAGTGACTGAACTGACTTAGCAACTGAACTGACTGAGCAAGGGCACTTGATCCAGGTGCTAGGCCTTCATGGTCCTTCGTGGAAGAGGGATGCTTTCGGCAGGATTTGCAAACTGTGTGCCAACTGTGTGCATTAGCGTCAAGACAAGAAGGAGCTGTGGTTCCAGGAGATGGAAAGACAGGAGTGGCTGTGTGGACTTGGAGACAGCCTGGTCTCATGAGTCTTGGTATCAGCCTTTCAGTGCAGAAGAGACTAGACAAGATCTGGTCCAATCTCTTCACTTAAAAGAAAAATTTTTTTTTAAATTACTGAGATGGCCAAGCTGTTAACAGCTGTCCTCTCCTTTAAGAATAAATTATTAAATGTCACATTCTGTGAAATGGTGCTCTAGCACACTCTTTAAAACTTAACAAAAAGACCCATTCTGTTCATTTGGGGAGTAGCATGGTAATGCTCAGTTTCCTAGCTGCAGCCCCATGTACTTCTTGTGTTTATATAGTCAAAGGTCAAAAGCTGACTAACAACAGATGAGCCCTTTCCTTTTGCATCACTTTTCAACTTTTCAAAGAACTTAAAATAAACTACCATTTTCCATTATTTACTTAAGGGATTTATCTGGCAGAATTTGTAGCTCTTGGGAACCCCCGTGTCGTTCTCACGAAGCGCACAATCTGATTCTTACTCATCTACCAGCATCTAAGGAATGTGAGCATCACTGCATGATGTGTGCCACCCACAACAGAATAAGACAGCTGAGCTGTCCTGTAAGGTCTGTGACTCTCCACAAATATCTGATATGTATAGAACCAGGAAACCACGCTTCCCTGAGACAGAGGAAATGATAGAGATGGAGAGAAGAGAGAACGAGGTGGGGAAAGAGAAAGAGAAATAGGAGAGAGTATATCACACCAAGGATTAATTTTCCCTGAATAAAATAACTTTCTTTTCTAACTAGCATTTCATCTGAGGCAAACAAAGGCACATTCTGAAAACCTACAGCAATATTGGACTTCCAAGGGCTTATCAAAATGCCCAGCTGGCATTGTGCAGAAAAGGGCTTGCAATAATTTTCACATGGATTCACTCTTCTGCTAAACTCCAATTCAGAATCTCTGTGAGATGCCAGACTTCACAGCACATACAGGACCTCAGTCCTTGCTAGTGAACCTTGCTAGATTCTAGAACCTGAGTTCTAAATTGTACTTGCCCAATGAATATACTACAAAGATCAACCTGATGGTAATAACAAGTGCAGATTTCACCAGATACCATCTCTGTTAGTCCACATTGTTTAGTCACTAAGTCTGACTCTTTTGTGACCCCATGAACTGTAGCCTACCAGGCTCCTCTGTCCATGGGATTTCCCAGGCAAGAATACTGGAGTGGGTTGCCATTTCCTTCTCCAGTCCACATTGTAGGTTTTCTCAGAATAGCATTTTGAAAGGTATTGAAAAATGAAGTCACCAGAGCTAATGTGGGGATTGCCCGGTTGACATTCTTTCAACCAAGTATTTGTTCAGATTGCAGCAACAGTAAAGTTCCTCTTTTCATGACTACTTTCTAAATTGGCATAATATTTTGTTAAATGTGTAACCCAGGTGAAAAAAGTTCTAAGAGGAACAGACTTTTTTATTCACTGTATCAGTCCTCAATCCATTCAGTGTTTGCCAAGTTCCTTTCATGAGTCAGGGAAGGGACCGCAGGTGCTGACGATGTCAGACTAAGGACACAGTCCTGCCTTCAGGGAGCTTACATTCCAGCTACTAGCACACACCTGGGTTCTTAGGTGGATATGTCCATGGAAGGGAATGGAATGTACAATCTCAGACTCTTCTATTATTAATACATGGCCAATTCTCTTTGAAATCTAGTGTTCTTTTGCTGTGATGTAATTTTGCAACTTATCTTGCTGTCTTGGGAATAATACATATGCAAAATAACAAACATTATTGAGCACCTGTTATAACCAGGTGGTAAGGACATCATGGCAGGCAGACTTATAGGATGATACTCAAGTATCCACCTTCCTTGTATTCATGGCCTTTAATAATCCCTAACCAATAGACCATGACATTTGTGACGGATGTCACATCTATAGCTAGGTTAGGAAAGACTCTGACTTCTTCCTTTGTTGTATTCTTGGCTTCCATGCTTTGGTGATGCAAACTGCCATACTGTAGAGGCCCACCTGGCAAGACCTTGAGGGTGGCTTCCAGCCAACTGCCATCTTGGAACTGAGGCCCTCAGTTTCCCAGTCCCTGAGGAACTTGATGCTGCCAACAACCCTGTGAACCTGGAAGCAGATCCTTCCCCAGTCAAGCCCTCAGGTGAGGTTCCAACTTGGCCAGCTTCTTGACTTCAGCTTGTAAGAGACTGAGAAAGAGGGCCCTGGCTGACTGAGCCCAGATTCCTGACTCACAGAAGCTGTGACATAATATATGTAACTTGTTATAAGCAGGTAAGTTTTAGTAATGTGTAATGCAGCAATAGATGTGTAATGTGGAAACTACCCCTGTTCTCAAGAGGTTGCATGGACAGACAGAGTCAGACAGAACACAGACTACAGCACAACGTGAAAAGAAGTGCCACCTTCAATGACTTGGTAGGGCTTTAAATGAAGGACTCAATTCCCTGGTTCTGGTATTGTAATTCTTGTCTCAAGCTCACTTGATTTCTGTCATAGACTTTCCAGCTGGCAAAGCTCATGAGCAACCCCATCACTTTAGTGCTTGCCCTGTACACCACCTGAAATGAAGAATAATAGTACATATTGGAATTGCCCTGCTTCGTGATGTGTTACTTGGGGTTAGGGAGAGTATTTTATACTTAGTGCTCTTTTAATTCCCTTTTAATTCTTTTAGTTCCTGCCATTTTGTATGAGGAGAGGGCTCGCAAAATGTGAATGATGAACTACAGCCTCACAGTGAAAGAGCTAAAAGGACATGGAAAACCTCTGAGTTTTTTGAAAGCCCTGGGGCATGGAATGGAGATGGAGGGACAAGGGGCTGCCAATGCAGGCTCATACAGGGCTCTCACGACAACTCGTCAACCAAAGCCCCTTGGAAGTCTTCCACAGGTCATACTGAGTGTGACGCTGCGTGCTTCCTCCAGAGGCTTTCCAGAATCACTGGCCATAGTGGATGCTGCCTGTGTTCTGCTCACATCCCCAGGGTACTCACTAGAACAACCTTACTGCAAGCACCCACAGCTCTCCCTGCGAGGGCTTCAGCCAGAAGTGCAGGGCAGCCCTTGGCCCTGGGCCACCTGACCAGAAGGAAGGACCCTGAAGCTCTGCACCCTCCCTCGGTGAAAGGACTCCGAGCTGTGTTTGTGCTCTCATCCACAGCCCCTCAGCAGCACTGAGCTCCAGGCACACCATGGGTAATCCACCCGATCAGACGCCTTGGGTCACTCCCCCTTAAATCAACTACTTGGACTCAAATTTTCATCCCAAAGTTGACTTCTGTGGAAACCCAACTGAAGACCCTAGTGAATAAACAAAGATCAGAGACTAAAGTCAGAGTCTGGGTGCATTGGTCCCGCTGAGCCTGGCTTGCTCAAGCACCTTAAGGACTAGACATAACCTGGTGAAGAGGGATCTGGTGAAGAACGCTGGGGAGGTGGGTGGGTGCAGGACTTCTAAGCTGACTTGCTCCCTGGGGTGGGATGAACATGGCGGTTCAGATCCAGCGGCTGGAATGGAGAGAAAATTGGGCTCCAGGGCTGTCACCAAAGGCAGTGGCCACAAGACAGCAGTTATGTAAGCAGCGGGCTACAGAGACTCGCCTGCAGGAGGGCAGCACCCCAGGGGGAAAGCTCCATGATGTGAGTCTGGGTGATCTCTGGACGTTCAGGCAGCCGCTGTGGTGGGGACGTGGTCAGAGGGACTGGACTCGAGCACTGAGTCAGGGTGAGGGCCGGGGGCTTCACTCTGTGAGGAGGAGCTGCTGGAACAAAGGAGGCCTCTGGGTCCTAGGGGGCCTCTGGGGCTGACCAGGATCTAACACTGAACTCAGGCTACAGAACAAGCAGAAGCCGATCTATGCCCCGGTCCCTGGGGCCCTGGGGCCATAGCTTTGGCCTTTCTGAGCTCAGTTCCCTCATTGGCAGCATGAAGGCTGTGGAAAGTTTTAGCAACAATATGTAAAGTGAGGGCAAGAGGTGAGTGTATCCCTTCTCTGCTTGAGTAACTGGGGGCAGCCGGGAGCGGCCACGCTGCCCCTGGAGACAGAACTCGCTCTGAACGGAGAAGGAAGGTAAGGGTGATCTCAGAAACACCCATGGTCAAGGAACTCATCCAGTCCTTTCTTGGTCACGCTGCTTCCTGTACGAGCCGACCGTCTCTGCTGAAGTGATGCCTCCCAGACAGAGCAGGGAGGACGCAGCAGGGCTGAAGTCACAACTCTTCCCAGGTGTGCCCGTGTGCGCATGCGCCAGGCAGGCCGACGGGGAGCGGCCGTGGGGAAGGAGAGCTGCAGAGTGTCAGGGTGCCGGCTTGTGGGTCCCTAAGGGAGGCCCCGCTTGAAGAAAGGGTGATGTGAGCGAGGTCGCCTGAGGAAAAACAATAAACTGGGTTCTCCTTCCATCACTGGCATCTCTGATTGACCCCGGAGACTGGCTGAGGTCAAGGCTGGCGACAAGGACCGGGTTGACCCAGCAATGGGGAGAGGAAGACCTCAACCAGATTTCAGCGCTGAAACAGTACATCTGCCAAGACCCATGATGGGTGGCTACAGACACAGTGCTGAACTCTGGGTGAGGTCCAGGTACCAACGGATCAAGGTGGACTGCAGTGGTGCCCAGAGTGGATGTTGGTACCTGCTAGTTATCAGCCCTGTGTCTATCTGTCTATCTATCAAAGGGCTCCAGTGAGCACATGTTTGTGCCCCAGGTAACCATTAATATATAGGACTGGTGAAATGTTCCATTTTCAAGACATACTTATCAAGCTAAATTTGTATTAAGCCTCTTAGACAGGAGAGGAGATTTCAAAAACCAGAGGAATATTCTGAGGAATGTAGCTGCTTAATCACAACACTTACGACGCTTGTTTCAAATACCCTTAAACTGACCTAGAAATCTAGAGAGGAAAAGTTCAATCTACAGTACATCTTTGCCTTATCTTAGAGTTGACAGATGATTTTCCAAAATGATTTGGATGTCCCAATAAATTTTTAGAATATTGACAAATAAGTTGCTAACACCTATAAGTCAACACAGAGCCTGGTTTCCTTCAGCAAAGCTCAGAGATTTTGGTCACCTGGAGAAGCCCCACTTCTGCCTCAAGCGAGGTCCCAGGAGAGGTGGTTATGTTCTTGCTCTGACCTCTTGACCTCCTGAATCCTCCCAGGTCTTGAAGAGCAAAAGCTGAAAACAAGGGTCCCTTCCACTGTTGCAACTGGCTCCAGCTGTAATCACCCAAACCAGCACTGAAAGGTCCCCAGTGACACAGTGGGAATGCAGATATTTATTTTTAAATAAATTACTTTTTTTGGTTTAATCAAAAAGCTTTTATAAAGTTTAGACCACATGCAATATACTAATCTCTAGAGGATTTGGCAAAGATTTATTTTTTCAATTTCTAGTTTTTTTTAAAAAAGTAGCCGCAGATTTTCTTAGATTAACACTGATTCTCAGAGCCCCCAAGTTCAGCACAAAGGACAAGTTTAGATACACCAAGTGACACTAATGAAGGCTTCCAGGTGGCACAATGGTAAAGAAACTGCCTGCCAATGCAGGAGATGCAGGTTCCATCTCTTACTCAGCCAGGAAGATCCCCTGGAGGGGGAAATGACAAACCACGCCAGCATTCTTGCATGGAAAATCCAATGGACAGAGGATGATGGGTTACAGTCCTTCCTTAGGGGCACAAAGAGTCAGACGCAACTGAGCGACTGAGTATGCCACGCTCACACACATGGGTGAGGAGCCTGAGACAGACTGAGCAGATATCTCTGATAGAAAGCTGACATGTCCCTGTCGCCTAACCGCTGGAAGTTTAAGCTGTTCTGCTGTGAAAGCAAACACATTTTGGCATCTAAACTCCACTGTGAGTTTGGTTTGCACCTTGGTTTTCTAGTTCCAGCTTCACAAAGAATAAACAGCTGAGTTCAGTGCAGCCTTCAGTAGACAATCTCCCCTGTGTACCACAGCCAGAGGCCAAGTCTTCACCCAAAGGTGCTGGTGGCCAGATGCTTCCCAACATGACCCCCAAGCCACTGGCAGCAGAGACGGGAGGCAACCCCTTGGAAATTCTGCTGAGAAAATACTCCCTTTCATCCTAACACACATGTTCCTCCTGCCGGGAGAGGCTGTGTGCTTTGGATTATGTTTAAAGATGTTTAAAAGCAGTCTTTTGCGGGGGCAGGGACACATTTTCAAACCAACCTGACCAATTCCATGTGCAATCTGAGTTTGTTCAGAAGGCTTTCGATTTCTTCTCTCAATATAATTTTCTTTGGGCTGAAGGCTGTTTTTCCTCCAATGCTGTGGGTGTCTGGTCCAGAAACTACTAGTATCTTGTGGATCATCACAGTGGACACTCTGGGGGTGACATAATCTGGGTCATGCTGGGCCTGCAGTAGCGTTTGATTCACATCATGACTGCAAATAGAAATTGAGCCTGCCTGGGCGTATATCTAGAAAAGTCAAAAACTCTAATTCAAAAAGTTATTGGCACCTCAGTGTTCACAGCAGCACGATTTACAATAGCCAAGACATGCAAGCACCCTAAATGTCCATCAACAGAGGAATAGATTAAAAAGATGTGGTACGTATATATAGTGCAATATTACTCAGCTGTAGAAAAAGATGAAATAATGCCATCTGCAGCAATATGGATGGACCAAGAGATTATCATAACAAATGAAAGTCAGACAGAGAAAAACAAATATATGTGAAATCTGAAAAAATGATACAAATGAACTTATCTACAAAACAGAAACAGACTCAAAGACAGAATACAAGTTTATGGTTACCAAGTGGGGAAGGTGGGGAGAGGGATAAATTAGGAGTTTGGGATTAACAGATACACACTACTGTACATAAAACAGATAAACAATAAGGGCCTACTGTAGAGCACAGGGAACTATAATAACCTATAATAGAAAAGAATATGAAAAAGAATATATACATGTATGTATGTATAACTGAATCACTTTGCTGTATACCTGAAACATTGTAAATCAGCTATACTTCTATACAAAAAAAATTTTTTAATTAAAATTAAAAAAAAAAGAAATTGAGGATGCAGCTGTGTTCTATTCCCATTGCTGAGGTACACTCCCCCCGCCCCCCAACTCGAGGGCCCCACAAATCCTGTTTATGAAACCTCTGGTCAGGTGGTCAGCTCTATAACAAGCAGGAATGAGTCTGAGCTCATTACTTTCATCTTTTGCAATACATTTTATAAGCATTTTTAATAAAAGCAACATAATATTCAAATAAGATTCAAGTCCACTTTGTTCCCCTCCTCCTTTGCCTTCTCCCATTTTTCTCCACAGAGACAACCCCCAGGAATACCCTCCAGAACACAGCTCTGTTTATTGTGTGTATACGTACACATCATCATATATGGTGTTTTTTTAAATTTTTAAATCATTTGTATTGTATTGTTTAAATTCTCTGCAACCTGTTTTTTCTCTTCCGAGTGCTATTTTTAGTGACCTATGTTAATAAGATTAACATATAGAGACCTAGTTTGTTTTTAAACTGCTATTTTAACATTCTTGGACCTACAAACTTTGTCTCACACAGATTTGAAGTTTCTCTAGAAGAGATCTAGATCACAAGGAATGTAAATTTTCAGCTTTACTGGTTACTGGTAATTTGATACCAGGACAATTGTATTCATTTTCACTCCCATTAGTAGAAATTCAAGTTCCTATTTTGAAGTCGTTTCCAGCATCTCATCTTGTCCAGTTCAACATCTTGTAAACAATCAGAGGAATATCATGTGACATTTAATTAAATTCATGTTTCTCTAAGTACAGTGAAGAGGAGAACATTTTATGAATTTTGGTGATTTTGTTTGCCTTTTCTCTTTCCTGTTCAAAATTTTTTGTCCATTAAAAAAATGGGGGTTTTGTCTTGTTGCTTTTTAATTTTATTTCCTTGTGGTTCTTAAATACTTTGCAATACATGTTACAAATATCTTCTCTGAGTTCATGGTTTGTTTTTTCTTTATAACGAAATTTTCAAGCTAAACTTTAATTTTGGCATCATTTAAAAATTACAAGCAAACTTCTAAGTTTTTTCCTTTATGATTCATGCTCTTTGGAGCCTAAGAAATTCTGCTTAACTCGAAGTCATGAAGATAATATACACATTTCCTTCTAATAGTATATAAGTTGTGCTTCACATATAGTGTTCAGTAAGGTTCTAATTGAATATATTAATATTTACAAATAACTTACTTTCAAAAAAATTTTTATTTACTTGTTTGGCTCTGCCAGGTCTTAGTTGCAGTATAAGGATCTAGTTCCCTGACCAAGGATGGAACGCAGGCCTCCTGTATTGGGGACTTGAAGTTGTTAGCCACTGGACCACCAGGGAAATCTATAGAAATAACTTCCTCGAAATCCTACTGCCCCAAGAGTCACCACTGATACTCTCAACATCGCTTGACCACAGTCCCCTCTCCCCCACCCCCATTTTGATCCTGCAGCTATCGCACAAGGAGGGGACTATACTAGCATTCAGGCAAGTTTAAATAATTAATACTAGAACATCATTCCTCATCAGGAAAATGCACATCAAAGCCATAAGGAGGTGTCGCCTCACACCTGTCAGAATGGCCATCATCAAAAAGACCACAAATAACAAATGTTGGTAAGAATGTGGAGAAAAGAGAACCCTTTCACATTGTTGATGGAAATGTAAACCAATATAGTTACTGTGGAAAACAGTGTGGAGGTTTCTCAAAAAACTAAAAATAGGAGTGCCATGCTTATGCTGCTGCTAAGTCGCTTCAGTTGCGTCCGACTCTGTGTGACCCCATAGACAGCAGCCCACCAGGCTCCCCCGTCCCTGGGATTTTCCAGGCAAGAACACTGGAGTGGATTGCCATTTCCTTCTCCAATGCATGAAAGCGAAAAGTGAAAGTGAAGTCACTCAGTCGTGTCCGACCTTCAGCGACCCCATGGACTGCAGCCTTCCAGGCTCTTCCGTCCATGGGATTTTCCAGGCAAGAGTACTGAAGTGGGATGCCATTGCCTTATGACTCAGCAATTCCATATCTGGGTATAAAGCTGAAAAAACCAAACACTAATTCAAAAAGATACATGCACCCCAATGTTCATAACAGCATTATTTACAGTTGCTATGATATGGAAAAAGCCCATGTGTCCATCAACAGAGGAATAGATAAAGCAGATGCCTCGTGCATGCTAAGCACATGCTCTACCACTGAGCTACAACTGCTCAAAGACATATGCTGTATGATATCACTTATATGTAGAATCTGAAAAATATAATAAACTAGCGAATATAACAAAACAGAAGCAGGCCTACAGATACAGAGAGCAAACTAGTGGTAACCAGTGGGTAGGAGAGAGAGGGGGAATATTGCGGTGGGGGAGTGGAAGACAAAAACTATCAGATGTAACACGGGCTCAAAATTTCATAATAACTGTAAATGGAAGATTCCCCTTTAAAACTATATAAAAATATTTTTAAAGAATTAATACTAGATCTGGACACAATTTATAGAACTTGAAGTATCAAGCTACAGGATTTTCAAGTTAGAGAACATCACGTGATTGTCTCATTTCCTTAAGCAGTATAAATAAGTAAAAAGAAGGAGAAAGGAGAACCCTGTGAGGAGCCAGGCCTCCCCAGGAACAGCCAGTTCTCCACGGTTTGGGAAACCATGGCACGAAGAACTGCCAGCTTTCGAAACCAGGCACAGATTTTCCTAGTGTCACCTCCAGCACGCTAGGTTCATCTTGCTAAATGTTTTCAAATTAAGACTGTTGATATTGCCTCTAAAAAATAATTTATCTTAATTTTGCCACAGAAGTACATAAAGAGAAACAGAGCCAAGTCCTAGAAAAGCTCTAACTAATTTGATGGAATGTGAGTACCTGCAACCACTCTATTTTGGAGATTCTGTGGAAAGAAGTCATTTATCAAATTTCATCACCACCAAGAAACAGGCCATCATATCTGTCCTCTGCATACACGAATATCACCCTTCAGTGTGTTAATACTTGCTGTTCTTTATGAAACTCATATGTAAATTCCTCCGTGGGTATATTAAAATTACATTTGATTTTTGAATTTAAAAATGATCAAAACTATACACAGATCATGTTTATTAGCATGTGGGAGGAGAGCAAGCATTCATGCAGACCTTTTACAATACACAAAGTATGGATTTCTGCAAACATATCTGGTCATTACTAATTTCTGTGCTACAGTGGTTTGAAAACATTTTACATGATTAGAATATTCAGGGTAGAGTTCAGATAAAAGTCGCAGAACTGTATGAGATTTGGAAGAGCTGCCTAAGGATTAAGTCCTTCAGTGAACACAGCCATGGAGAAGAATTCAGAATGAAGCCAGGCTACGTGACTGCATCACTGGTCCACTCCCTCAGATCTGGAAAGCTCTTTCCTTGAGGACGCTGCTAAGGAGAGAAAAGAGGAAATTGCCTCTATGTGTGTTTCTGAGATGACTTCAAGGGGTTTTTTTTTAGCAGGCAAAAAATTTCCAGTCTGCTTTCTTTTTTTTTTTCTTTTTTACATCTTGTCTGAAAGACAGTGTGGTTTTCCACCAGTTTGGTGCTGTCACTAGTCATTTTACCTGACCTCTTTTTTTCAGCAGGCGTAAGGCAAGGCTGAGCTCATACTTTCATGAAAGCCACTCTGCCGTCTAAGCAGAACAAGCGCTGTTAGAAGAGCACGCAAATTGTAATTAAACAAAAATCCAGCAGCCAGCAGTTTCTTTTGACCACAGCGGTTTTTTCCTCCTGCGCGTTCTGCTGAAACAGCAACGCTGCTGTGCATGGCCAGGCATGGGCTTTCTGCTCGGCTCTGCTGTTCCTCTGATGAGAACTGTGCGTGTGAGGACGTTTTATTTCGTGCGTGCTAAGGGTTGCATGCAGCTGGATTTCAAGTATCTAAAGGCGTGGGCCCCTCCTTCCTTGTCTCTTCTCAATATAGGGTTCAACCCAGGGCTGTCATGCGTGATCAATTATCGTCTTCTAAGTGAACGTGTGATTGCATAAATAAGTGACTGCACAGGTCCCTGCTTTCTACATGAAACAGTGCAAAGTAGGTGGGATCCGGGTCAATTACAGAGCAGGATCTGTGTGGTACAGAAATGAAAAGATAAGCACAGGACTCCAACAAGAGGAGGCAGGAGCTGGTGTCCACCAGTTCCTTAGTGATGGTGGTTTAGATCTATGTAGACATAGGTCATAGGGTATACATGTGTGTATATGCACAGATAGTATGTGTTTTGTGTGTAATTATTATACACACAGCCATGTATTATTTCTACATTTCTAAGTGCTGTATATTGTGTATACATATAGAACATATGGATAAGTGTTTATGTATTATGGGTATATGTTTATATGTGTATAGAAGTATATGAATATATATATATATATATATATATATATATATATATATGCATATTTATGGCTTCCCTGGTAGCTCAGCTGGTAAAGAATCCACCTGCAATGCAGGAGATCTGGGTTTGATCCCTAGGTGGGGAAGATCCCCAGAGGAGGGCATGGCAACCCACTCCAGTATTCTTGCTTGGAGAATCCCCATGGACAGAGGAGCCTGGCAAGTTAGTCTATGGGTTACAAAGTTACAACGAGTAGGACACAACTGAGCAGCTAAGCGCATGTGCGCGCACACACACACATACACACACATATTACAGATAATTTGCACAAGAGTTCCTCTTTTTTAATTTTTTGGCTACACCAGGCAGCATCTTAGTCCCCCAACCAGGGACAGACCCTGGGCTGCCTGCACTGGAAGCATGGAGACCCAGCCACTGGACTGGACAGCCAGGGAAGTCCTCCAAGTCCCTCTTGACAACCATCTTTGTTTAGCAAAATATCTTGATTATATACTTGTGGGCTGGAAGGAAGTGAAGTCGTAGCTAAACCAATGTGAATCTAAACATCCAGAGGAATTTGGGAATCAAGAGAGCAGACAGGAAGCAGATTAAAGAGAGGTGGATTTCACCAGGGCTTTCTTGGGACGGTTGTCTTGGGGGAACACAAAGGAAAGTGGCTAATTTCATGTCTGGGTTGGTCCAAACGGAGAAAAGATGCAGACAGTGGAACTGGCCCCCTAAAGAGATGTGAGCACAGCCAGAGCAGGCTTTTGTAACTGAGGGTGAACGTGAACACAAGTCTATAAAATCTCAAGAATTAATAAGTGAATCGGGGCAATCATGAGAACTCTCACTGACTTGGGAAGGTCAAGCAAATTTTCATTAAATCTTAGAAGTTGCCAGCACGTCAACTTAAGTCTCTGGGTTCTTGAGACTTGAGAAGCCCTTGCTTCATTCCAACAAGTCAGCTGGTGCGGGATCTTCCTGAGGCCGAGAGTGACAAAAGAAGACAAAAGCATGAAGACAGACAAACACACTAGGCCCACAGCTGCTCCAGGGGTTAACAATAGATTTTGAATTGGTAAGACTTAATTAATGGCTCCATCCCTGAGCTGGTGCCAAACCTGAGCAGGTACAGACCTCTACATGGAATGTCCCTGACGCACACCTGTACCCATAGACCCCAGCTGTGCAGCGAGGTGGGGATGGGGCTTAAGAGGCAACCTGGGGAAGTATGGCAGCTTAGTTAGAATGGTCACAGCCCGGTGGTGGAGTCTTGTTACCTTCCCCCAGGACTCTGTGCGTACATATAGTAAATCTGCGAGGTAATTCTATCTATACTTGCAGACAGAGATGGGCACTGCTCCTCTGTGACAAACCAGAGCGCCGAGGCTTCAGCTTGCTCAGCGCCAGCAGAACAGGATTCTGGGGAAGGAATTATGGTTTCCCGTGTTGTGCTTGGTTCACTGGATACCATTGTCCTTCTACACAAAGGGTGTTTTTGTGAAATGATCACAACAGCACTTTTAGGAAGAGTTCAATGTCTATCTTGGTGAGAATGTGGGTGAATCTCCGCAACGGACGGCAGAGCACCCCCGGCACAGGGAGAGGGGAGGAGTTTACACTCGCTGTGTTCCTGGCAGAGCCCGAGACCAGGCTCTTCCCCGACGTCACCTGTGGTTTCTGAGAGACAGCGGCAGTGACCAGCTTCCTACAACATGACAAGATGGGCACCCAGGGCAGGGGTTTATCCAAAGGCATCCTCTGGTCCACTTGAGATTTCAGCTCCTCATTCTTTCAGAAGTTAACCTCAAAAGAGAACATAAACAAACACCGAACTCTGGTCAGTGATACAGATGTTGGAGTATTTAGTTGTGGAATGTTCTTATGCCCAAAGCTTGCTTTTCTTTTTTTGTTTTCATTAAAAAAAATTGATGTGTAGTTGTTGTACAATATTATATGTTACAGGTGTATGATAGAGTGATTCACAATTTTAAAAGTTATACTCCATCCATAGTTATTATAGAATATTGGCTATATTAACTGTGTTGTACGGTATATTCTTGTAACTTATTTTATACATAATCGTTTGTACCTCTTAATTTTCTACCCCTATACTGCCTCTTCCCCTTTCATCTTCTCACTGGTAACCACTTGTTTGTTCTCTACATCTGTGAATCTATCTTCTTTTTTGTTATATTCACTAGTGTTTTGTATTTTTTAGATTCCATGTGTAAGTGATATCATACAGTATTTATCTTTTTCTGACTTATTTCACTTAATGTAATACCACTCACATCCAGATGACTCTTAAACACTCCAGTGGACTGTCTTCCTGAGTCCCATCCCTGTAAGTGCCAGTATGAACTCCGGGCACACCACCTCACGTGCTGAGAGAAACTACTGCCCAGGTTTCTCTCTCCTACACCTCCTGCTGCTGCGTGCGCGTGACCATCCACTGTCCTGGACCAGCAGGCGCCTCTCAGGGAGTCTCCCACGGAGACTCACTTCACTCTAATCGAATCAAAGCTTTAAATGCCAACTCATCTTTAAAAAACATGCATCTGATTATATCTCTTCTCTGCTTAAAACTCATCAGTGGCTTATCTCGGTGAAAGTGAAGTTGTTCAGTCGTGTCTGACTCTTTGCGACCCCATGGACTGTAGCCCGCCCCGCTCCTCCATCCATGGGATTTTCCAGCCAAGACTACTGGATCAGGTTGCCATTTCCTTCTCCAGGGGATCTTCCTGACCCAAGGATCGAACCCAAGTCTCCTGCATTGTAGGCAGACTCTTTACCGTCTGAACCACCAAGGAATCCCATCTCTGTGGTTGGGATAAAATACAACATTCTTAGTGTGGGGCACATGGACCTCCCTTTGCGGCCTCTGCCTGTCTATGGGGTTGCACAGAGTTGGACATGACTGAAGCAACTTAGCAGCAGCAGCAGCAGCAGCAGCTGGGGCCCCATAAGCCTCTGTTCTGCCAACAAGAGAAGCATCTTCCTACCCCGGGGCCTGTGTATCTTGGAACGTTCCCAACCATCCTTCCTGCTAGACCCCTACTCACTGTTTAGGTCTGAGCTTAAATAAGGCATTTTGAGAGGAACTTCCTGACATACCCCTCCTCCATCTAAGCTATGTCTCACTGTTACTTTCTCCCTTTACTTTCTCCGACAGTAGAATTAGTGATATAGTTTGTCTGTTTCTCCTGCTAGAATTCAGACTCCCTGTGGGCAGGGAGCCCATGTGCTGTGCTCAACCCTGTGTCTGGGGACACAGCCCTGACACAAGTCCCCAGCACCCAGAAGGGGTCAATTGACACACTTATCTGTTGAGTGAATGTTCAACTATGCCTCAGGGAGAGGCAGTTTGAAAGGTGATGGACAGAGTCCAAATCAACATGGCACCGTGAAGACCTGTGTAGCTACCCCACCTCGAGTGTGAGCATGACAGGCATTTGCAGAATCATTCCTGTCCCTCCCCTCACCCCTCAAGCCTGCACACTCCCCACTTGCAGGAAAAGGGAAAGTGAGAATGAGCATCCAATACTTTAAACACCTGCTAACAAGACTTCCTCTTCCTCATGGACTCACAGGGCGCTTTGGGCAGTCTGCAAGCCCACAGGAATGAAAAGAAAAGGGCCTGAACTCAGAATCATACGGTCATTGCCCCCGGCTCTGTAGCCCACTAGATTAGGACCTGATATGGATGGTTTTGTATCTTAGAACCTTCATGGGCTCTGACTATGCTGCACACCTATTAGGAGACAAAATGAGCTAAAATAAGTGAAAGTGCTTCTTATGCCATAAACCTATGATCACCACATAGAAGTGGGATACCTGCAGATTGAATAATAGTAAAATTTTAGATATACTGATTCTGCTGTTTAACAACGAACAATGTTAATTCCAGTTTTCTTAATATTATATTACTGTGAAAATAATGAAAAACTTGATATTCTTTCCACTTTATGGAAGATTTTAAATATAGATAGGAACATGATAGAAATTACTTAAATTTAGAAATATTACTTCCTATGTCAGCAATTTATGATCACCGTTACCCTACACAGCACTTTAACTGTGTAAGCATTCAACTGACTTGTAACGAATAACTTTCCAGGTTATGTCACACTAAAATCTATATTTTTTTCTCATACTATTTTTATGACAAACCAGCTTTATTTTCCTGTTTGTAAAAGTAATATGCATTCATAAAAATTCAAATGATATACAAATATAGTAAGAAGCAAGAGAAAATTATTCAATAACTTTTCTTTACCTACATCAAAAAATATTGTAAAAATAGGCAAGATTTGCAAATAATTATAAATATGTCTCATAACAGGCATCACTTGATGAGAATTTTTCTCTCATACATGGGATTATTTCAAAAGACTTTCCACATTGCAAAAGCATACATTTTTGTTTAAGAGGCATTTAACTTATCAGCTATTAGTTCTTTTTGCTGATGTGTATTTGAGAAGATCATTCTTTTTGGCTGAAAAATTAGAACTAAAATGTCCATTAGATATTTTAGTAACTTTATAATATATAGCACAACTAAGATATAGATATTGTTAGCAAAGGGAAATGGCACAAGGATCCACAGTATTCCTTTTTTTTCTTTTTAAATTTATTTATTTTAATTGGAGGCTAATTATTTACAATATTGTATTGATTTTGCCACACATCAACATGAATCCGCCATGGGTGTACATGTGTTCCCCATTCTGAACTTCCCTCCCACCTCCCTCCCCATACCATCCCTTTGGGTCATCCCAGTGCACCAACCCCAAGCATCCTATATCATGCATTGAACCTGGGCTGGCGATTCGTTTCATATATGATATTAGTTTCAATGCCATTCTCCCAAATCATCCCACCCTCGCCCTCTCCCACAGAGTCCAAAAGACCGTTCTATACATCTGTGTCTCTTTTGCTGTCTCGCATACAGGGTTATCATTACCATCTTTCTAAATTCCATATATATGCATTAGTATACTGTATTGATATTTTTCTTTCTGGCTTACTTCACTCTGTATAATAGGCTCCAGTTTCATCCACCTCATTAGAACTGATTCAAATATATTCTTTTTTAATGGCTGAGTAATACTCCATTGTGTATATGTACCACAGCTTTCTTATCCATTCATCTGCTGATGGACATCTAGGTTGCTTCCATGTCCTGGCTATTATAAACAGAGCTGTGATGAACATTGGGGTACACGTGTCTCTTTCAATTCTGGTTTCCTTGGTGTGTATGCCCAGCAGTGGGACTGCTAGGTCATAAGGCGGTTCTATTTCCAGTTTTTTTAAGGAATCTCTACACTGTTCTCCATAGTGGCTGTACTAGTTTGCATTCCCACCAACAGTGTAAGAGGGTTCTCTTTTCTCCACACCCTCTCCAGCATATACTGCTTGTAGACTTTTGGATAGCAGCCATTCTGACTGGTGTGAAATGGTACCCCATTGTGGTTTTGATTTGCATTTCTCTGATAATGAGTGATGTTGAGCATCTTTTCATGTGTTTGTTAGCCATCTGTATATCTTCTTTGGAGAAATGTCTGTTTAGTTCTTTGGCCCATTTTTTGATTGGGTCGTTTATTTTTCTGGAATTGAGCTGCAGGAGTTGCTTGTATGTTTTTGAGATTAGTTGTTTGTCAGTTGCTTCATTTGCTATTATTTCCTCCCATTCTGAAGGCTGTCTTTTCACCTTGCTTATAGTTTCTTTTGTTGTGCAGAAGGTTTTAATATTAATTAGGTCCCATTGTTTATTTTTGCTTTTATTTCCAATATTCTGGGAGGTGGGTCATAGAGGATCCTGCTGTGATTTATGTCGGAGAGTGTTTTGCCTATGTTCTCCTCTAGGAGTTTTATAGTTTCTGGTCTTACGTTTAGATCTTTCATCCATTTTGAGTTTATTTTTGTGTATGGTGTTAGAAAGTGTTTTAGTTTCATTCTTTTACAAGTGGTTGACCAGTTTTCCCAGCACCACTTGTTAAAGAGATTGTCTTTTCTCCATTGTATATTCTTGCCTCCTTTGTCAAAGATAAGGTGTCCATAGGAGCACGGGTTTATCTCTGGGCTTTCTATTTTGTTCCATTGATGTATATTTCTGTCTTTGTGCCCACAGTATTTCTTAAATGTTACATTGAAGGGGCAGAATTAAAGCTTCACAGCACATGCTAACTTTGCAAATTGTTAACAAATACAGACATTATGCTGCATCTGTATTGCCACAAGGAAACAACTAAGATATTACTAATTTTAAATGCCAAGCTGTCAGCAAGAATGAAGCTGAAATCCAGGGATGTTCCAAGAAAAGGCAGAAACATGCCTGGAGCACTGAGTAAACTTTCAGGCTGAATTGATGTGACTCACTGGACAACCCTGGGTTTCTAAATTCTTTTGCAGCCTACGTGTCAGGAAGAATAAGGGCCACTCTTGTTCTGTACCGCCACCTAGTGGACAACGACACCCAGGCTCCGGCACATTGCTGGCCCGTTAGGTAAGGAACTGATGAATACTGTTTGGGACAAAGAAGATGAATTGCCCTTTGAGTTTTAGTTTCGGTTTGGATTTCAAAATGTCTGGTTAGTGAAGCAAATGTGGTATTTCATCATCTTTGATCAGCCCGTAGGAAAGAATAAGCAGCATTATAAGCTGCATCTTTTCCTCTTTTCAAGCATTAAAAATGCATAAAGGTGTTCTCTCCACTGAGTTGCCATTAATAATTAATTTTTAAAAATCTCTTTTTGTCCTCCTTCTCCAGCTTTGCTACCTATTTCATAAGTCTTTGATACCATCTGCAACAACTCAACCGTTTGTTTTAAAGCAAAAACAATTCAGGTCCCCTTGCAAAGTATTTCAAATTGTGGGAGCAACACATGAGTGGATCCTGACATCGATACAGGGGGTCTTGTCCAGAATTAACAAATAAAATATTCATTTTTTGAGGCGTCTCCACACTGTTTTCCACGACACGACCACACTTCTTTGAGAAATAATCCAAGACAGTCGGACTCCCAGAAGCAGGAGGGGTGAGGTGGAGGTCAAGTTTCAGTTACAGGAGATGAGGAAGTTCCAGACATCTGCTGACCAACACTGTGTTGTAGTTAACCACACCATATTGTTCACTGAGCATTTTAAGAGGGTAGATGTCATGTTACGTGTTATCACAATAAAAAAGGGATCATTCAGGAGGACTATGAACAACAAAGAAAAAAAGAAAGAAAAACAGACTAGCTTGGAATCTAAAATGTCAACCAGCCTCCAACATGTATGGTGAATGTAATTCTCTGAAACCTGTTACACGCATATGTGTTATATGTCTTCTGTCGTGAGGTAAAGGGCTTTTCATCCTGCGGGACAAGTTCAAGAAAGTTCAAAAGGCTCTGCTCTGTTGTTCTTGAAAAACACCCAAATTACAGATAAAAATCTGTTATATTGCAAATTGATTAGGGTTCCTTGTATGTAAACAGCTTCACTGTTTCTGAAATAGGCGGTTTAAGATGCCCTGAGGCAGGTAACCATCAGCATCCAGAGCGCAGAAGTGAAACTCTGTCGGCCAATCTACCCTTTGTCTTTGATGTGAGGACGTGCCAGATGGTCTGGAAGCCTTGGTGATGGGGCCCAGCCTTTGGAGCCGGACAACCATGGTTTTGAATTCTGAAGCAGATGATTCTCACTGTATGTCAGCCTCTGTGGTCTCAGTGTCCTAATTTGAATGTGAAACTGTTCACGCTTACTGCGTGGAGCTGTCGTGAGAAGCACATGGCCAATGCACACCAGTGTGCCCAGCACATGCAACTGAAGGTGAAAGCCGCTCAGTCGTGTCTGACTCTGTTCGACCCAATGGACTATACAGTCCACGGAATTCTCTAGGCCAGAATATTGAAGTGGGTAGTCTTTCCCTTCTCCAGGGGATCTTCACAACCCAGGGATCAAACTCAGGTCTCCCACATTGCAGGCGGATTCTTTACCAGCTGAGCCACAAGAGAAGCCCAAGAATACTGGAGTGGGTAGCCTGTCCCTTCTCCAGTGGATCTTTGGTAGAAACAGCCAGTGTTGCGCTGGCATCTTTTCAAACAGTTCTTGTCTTTCTTATGGCTCCAGATTTCTACAGCTTAGAACTGCAAATATCCCTATAAGAATTTAAAACCCGACTCCCAATCAGGATCGCTTCTCTAGAGCAGGCCAATGAGAGCCTGAACTCTGCATTATTTATGATTGTGTTTATTATAAGTCTCAGTGGAAGTGTTTTCCTTGTTTCTGCAGGGCAGTATGTTACCAGAGAACATGGGTCTCTCATGGTTTTTCTTCTCAAAGTGGGATACCATCCTGGGGGGAGTGACCACCCAAGTGGAACCACCATGTCTCTGTGAGCAGAGCAGGCATGGAGAGAAGGTGAGGACCCATCTTCTTTGTTTGCTTTAAACCGAGGGGGAACTGACATGGAACATGACATCAGTGTCTGGTGTGCACCACAGTGACTCACAGTTGTAAATATGTGAGACTGTCACCACGGTGCGTCTAGTTACCATCCATCACCACACGAAATCACACATCTTTCTTCTTGTGATAAGAACTCTAAAAGATCCATTCTCTCAGTAACTTCCAAACATACAGCACACTATTGTTAGCTGTAATCACACGCCGTGTTTCCATCCTCAGGACTCATCTACAACTAGAAGTCTGACCTTCGACCCTCTCTCCCCCTCACCACCTGCCCCGCCTCTTGGCTGCACCAGGCCTCTCTCTGAATCTGTGAGTCCAGCTGCATTCACGCCCCTTCCCTTCAGTCTCTCCTCAACCCTCTGCTCCCTCCTCTTTGCTCCTCCAGCCCCAGGAGAACATGAATGGACAGAGTGTTGCTGAAAATAGCACCTGTCTTGCCTTTTGGTTGTGGGGGAGCTGAGAGTGTCCTGATGAGGAAATGAGCAAAGAAGCTGTGAGGACAGTGGGCTTGTGCCAGTGTCCAGCGTTTTCAGGTCTTGAATCCATCTCAGGAACGTTAGCAACACAGGCAGGCGGTGAGGGCGCCGGGGCCTGCCGCTCACCAGTGGTGCAGCCTTGGCAAGTTAGCAGACCTTGTGGAGCCTCAGTTTCCTAGGCTCTAAACCGCAGAAAGCAGTACCTCCCATTCACAGTAGATTTGAAAATTAAATGAGTAATGAGGGTAGATGTGCTGAAATAGATCCTAGCCACAGTAAGTGCTGACTACCGACTCAATGTTTATATCCCCCCACATTCACAAATGGGAGCCTACTCCCTGGAGTGATGGTCTGGAGGTGGGACATTTGATTTTGTCATGAGGGCGGAGTCCCCATGAATGGGATTGGTGCTCTTATTAGAAAAGACAACGATCTCCCCCTACCATCTGGGGGCACCACGAGAAGATTGCCATCTGCAAACCAGGAAGAGGACCCTCAGCAGATACAGATCTGCCAAGCAATCTGCTTATGGACTCTAGCCTCCAGAACTGCGAGAATAAATGCTTGTTGTTTAAGCCCCCTGTCTAAACAAAGGTCTGTACAGTCAACACTCTGGTTTTCCCAGGAGTCATGTAAGGATGTGAGAGTTGGATCATAAAGAAGGCTGGACACCGAAGAATTGATGCTTTCAAATTGTGGTGCTGGAGAAGACTCTTGAGAGACCCTTAGGATGCAAGGACATCAAACCAGTCAATCCTAAAGGAAATCAGCTCTGAATATTCATTGGAAGGACTGATGCTGAAGCTGAAGCTCCAATACTTTGGCCACCTGATGCAAAGGGCTGACTCATTGGAAGACCTTGATGCTGGGAAAGATTGAAGGCAGAAGGAAAAGGGGACGACAGAGGATGAGATGGTTAGATGGTATCACTGACTCAATGAACATGAGTTTGAGCAAACTCTTGGAGACTGTGAAGGACAACAGGGTTGCAAAGAGCTGGACACACTGAGTAACTGAACAACATTATATTGTCACAGATGGACTCCAGTTCTCATAATTAGGTACTCAGTTAGTGTGTATTTGAAAAGATATAACTAGCACCTCAGATCATTAATCATGGAAATGACAGTGTTTGAGACAACAGAGAAGTAAATTAAAAGTGAAAAGCTGAGCTGATTTGCCGGGGTCCAGCCCTGGTGGATCCAGGGTGATTGAAGGTGGGGGGACGGTGTCGGCGTCTTTGGAAAAATACATATTTAATTACAGATAAAGAGGGAGATTAGAAACAGATAGTGTAGTACGAAGATTAGTGGAGAAAGAGAGGCTGAATCCAGATGGGAATTCAGCCAGAGAAACGGGAGCAAGAAAGAAGCGACATGGGGGAATCAGTCTTTCTGGAAACTGATCCGATTTCTTTATTTTTGGGTTTGTTTATATACCTTTTGTTACATATAGGGATGAATACAGAGTCACATGGGGGTCAGCAGTCCTGACCTTTATCAAAATCAGGTGCTTTACATAAAAAGGTCTTAGGGATTTTATGATTCTTTCTTTCTGATAACCCAAAAACTTATTTCTTCCAAAGGTGTTTTTTCTTAAATCAGGCACCACCCTCCAAATAAAGTTGCATTCCTATAGGGTGAGGGTGTAGTGAGTTACAATCAAGAAAGGAATTTATTTAACCCAAGGTTAACATGATTACTCTTAAAGGTTAATACTTATTTCTCCTATATGCTTAAAGGTTAATACTTATTTCTCCTATGTTAGTTATATTCATTATGAGGGTAGGGAACATGGAGATTTAGCAGCAAACATCAGCCCAACAAATGAAAATCCTTTCACCAATGCTCCCCTTAAGATTTATTTAGACTTAAGATAGTGATAAAGTTACATTCTTACATAGCAAGGACACAGTGATTTATAACAAAGTACAGTGATCTATTACAAAAGAGAAAATCCATTAACTCAAAGAGTCTAGTATTGCTAACATCAAAAACTACTATATTTCCTTTTCTATATTCCAAATACATTGATTAATATATTCCCAGGTGCCTAAGGATATGGAGGCCTGGCGGCAATCATTGACTCAACAAGAAGAAAAAGCCCTATGCTAATTAAGACTCTCAAAATACTCCAAAGCTCTCTGTGCTGTTTATGGTTAAGAGGTAGTAAACAATCATGTGGCAAGAATATGGATAATCCTGTCACACAAGCTAGTCTGTCAGCAGAGAGGTTTGACCTGAGACATCCTTGTCCCACCCAGGGGAGGGAATTGGCAGCAATTAATGACACAACAAATGAAAAACCCTTCACCAATATAATTCCTAACCAACCCACTATATTAATAATTTCTAACTCCCCAAAAGAATTTGCCTTTAGTAAGTCTAAAACATATCATGCCTCTCAGATTGGGAGGCTGTAAACAATCACATGTGGCCGGACGAACCTATACAGGTGGGCTAGATAACCTTCAGAGGAGTCCGTAAGCTGAAACACTCTTGTCACGCCCAAGAATTTTTATTGCCTTGGAGCTGCACGTTTACTCCTTCTCCGAGAGAAACGGTTATGGGGGAGAGCCCCCCGTAAAGTCAGAGGTGTAGGTGAGAGCATAAAACAGACTCTGGTTTTGGGGTTAGATGCTCGGGAACAGGGGGTTTCCTGAGGCTTGATCACGCCTTTGCGTATGCCAAGCCTCCTTCCTCATGACCTTTGCCATGGGCGGAGTTCCTCACGCTGGCCCCCGGCACTGATTCAAAGAAAAAACACAGTAATATAGGGCGTACTCAACATTGACAAAGTTGTGAGCACAGGATATGAAAGACTTGGGTGTGAAACTGTTGGTTCTGGTGGAGTCTCTTCTGTGGGACAGTCCTCCTGTGGGGCCCACAGATGAATTCTCACAGACAGCCAGGGCAGGAGAACCCATCACTGGGCTGGGAGGGGTCCGGGTGCCCCTGATCTAGTCATTTTTGTTGTGCAGATGAGCTCACAGCTAGAAAAGTCCCCTGGCTGGATACTCTGACTAGGTGGAGGGTCTCCTCGGGGCTGAGCTTTCACACAGGAAGTAGCAGCTGCTGTTGGTGCTCACGTGCAAGGCAGGCGGGTTCTCCAATAGCAGCAACTGCCACTGTGGTCACTAGGCCCTCATGGCCCCAGATGCCAGCAGACAATGTGGCAAAGAGGAGCCCTGATTCAGAGGCCTGGGATGAATGTCCTGGACAAACTGGAGGGGTAGAGGGAGAAGACAGCAGCCTATGCTTTCTAAGAGCCAGAGGTGCAGCCACATTTGGCAAGGGTTGGTTAAGAGAGGAGGATGTGTCCCAGTCAGTTCAGGCTCTGGCTGGCTTGATTCCCAGGAGAGGAGCCTTGGGGCCTTGCTCTGGTGGAAAGCCCAGGCACCAGGGCAGGAGCCGGTACACCTGCTGTCCTCAGGGGCCTGCTGGGATGCTAGAAAGCTTGGTCCTGGGCTGGAGGCTGAGTGGAGGGTAGAGGGAGGCAGGTCCTACATGGCCTGTGAGTCTCACTACTAGGCTCATGGGTGAGCCCACCTGACCTTCCTGGGACCATGTCTGAGGAGCTTTCCCTGCATTCAACCCAAACCAGACGGGGTGGGGTCCCCTGAGAACAAAACCCTGGGGACTAGGAAAGGCACCTTCCTTCGAGGACAAGGACCAAACATGGCCAGTCTCAACAGGGTTTCTCAGGCAGCTGCCATCAGCTTCCCTGACCAGAGTCGCAGGGTAGTTGTACCAGGGTTTAGTAACACCAGGCCCCCAAGCATCTCCACCATCAGCAGGAGACCTAAAGAATGTTAGGATGGTTCCAAAAACTAAAACAAGGCATAGAGCAGACCATGAGCTTGGCAATGCCAAAGAAACATCCAAACTAAGTGGAAGAATAAATAACTGTCCAAGTCTTTGACTTTACAGTATTTGTGATTATTTCTTATGAACAGTCAACTACAGAAGGAACGAGTCAGCCAGTTTTCTAGCAAGCGGAGATCCTGGGACGCCTGGAAGGAAGACGTTAGGGACTTCTTTGGTTCCAGAAACTGCTAGGTGGTACTTTTCCCCTGATTTTGACTGTTTTGGTAATACCAGTTGAAAGATGAAATATTATTATCACAACCCCATGGGGAGAACCCCAACCAAAGAAACCTGAATCATAAAAATGCTTTTTTCCCCCTTTCTTAGATTTTGAATGCTAGTGCCAAACATTCAAATGCTGTGATTTAAAAAGAAATATTTTGCCTTTTAAATTTATTCCTGGGAGGAGGGGAAGGTGATGTTTTTGCTTTCGTATGGGACTCTCTTTAAAATGTCCATATGAAGTTCTTCAAAAGCAAAATTTTTACTCCTGAAAGGAAGAAAATAATTTGTTCCTCCACCCAGTACTCAGGTCCCTCAGACAAGGTGCTCAGCCTGCCCAGCCAGAGGGGGCCTTGGGACCAAGCCCATGGCGAGTGGCAGAGACAAGATGCGTGTGTGCAGAAAGCTTGCTACATGGTCAGGACTTAATGTGCAGTAGCTGTTAGGTCTTGTTTTTTGTAAACCTGAAGCAGGTTTTTCTTTTAATAGTTCTGCCTCCCATGATCTGTTGGGAGAGGAGGGAGAAGGAAGGTCGACAAGAGTGATGGTCACAGTGGAAGAGGCACATGGGTGGAGTTCTGTGACCTTTGGGAAAAGAAATCATAACCTGCCCACATCACCTATGTTCCTCATCCTGCCAACTCAAAACCAACAGAAACACACAGCCTCTGGGAACGGAAGACAAGAGGAGGCAGAGGGAGCCTTGAGAGATACCAAGGGAAAATGATGAGAAAAACTGACTCTGACCCCAGGTCTGCAGGGAAAGCCTCCATTTGATGGCTTATTTGAACCTCTGCTGTTTGAAGGAAGACAAATCATCAGAAAAAGCAGAGAAACAGGGTGAACAAAGTAGGGTGAGAAAGTCATACACAGACAGGGCACCAGAGAGGTAAGCACAGATGAAACGATAGTCCATGAAAAGGTAGCAATTTTTAAAAGGTGTGTAGGTACATACAATTCTGTGAAATATATTCCCAATGGTAAAAATTAGAGGAGAGTTTGGCATAATGAGAGGATATTCAGTAAAGTTTAAAAGATGCTTCACTTCAATTAAGTACACAAAGCACTGCTGAATTAATGAATCTAACAATATTCATTGGGGGTCACTGTGTGGCTGCAGTGTCCCTGGCTCCAGAGGAAGGAGGGAAGTAAGTGTCTGTTGCGTGTCTAATGGTGACAAGTGCCACAGGTGAACATGCAGTAGGGGGCTGGGGTCAGGGTGAAAGGAAGCAGAGGGGAACCCTCTGGCATCTCGGGTCAGGGAGTACCAGGCAGAGCAGCAGTAGCTCGAGGGCCCTGGGCGGTGCTGGGTCCAGGGGAAGGCAGGCAGGAAGCCAGGGTGATGGGAGCGGGAGTGGAAGCAGCGAGGAGGGGAGTCAGGGTCAGATCAGAGGCAGGTGGAAGCAGGCAGGTTCTTTTAGTCTGGCTGCATTCAGAGTCAGTGGGAGGTTTTGGGCAGAAAAGCGATAGGATCTGACTTTCCATCCTTTTTCAGCAAGGACCCCTCCAGCTGCTGTATTGAGAATCGGTGTGAGAAGGTAAAGGCTATAGCCACAGAACAGTGAGTGGACCACTTAATCACCCAGCAAGAAGCACCAGGGCTCCAGGGGAAGGCATGTGGGCAGGCTTCCACCTGTCCCTCGGGGCAGGAAGGCCAGGAGGGAGGAGGGGGTGGGACGGAGAGTCACCCCGGGTGTGAACACAACCAGAAGTCTGGTTTCGGACATGCTGGGGTCCAGTTTTATATTGTACATAACTTCCTTTTCTCATGCTGAATTCTCCATCCACGTTGGAGAGGAGGTGCTGTTTCTTTTTTAGTATTACCACTGAACAGGAACTGAGGGTTTATGTAACAGTCTGGTGGGAACTGAAACCAGGGCAGGGTTGGGGGGGCGGGGTTTGGAGTGCTTCTGTTTAAACATAGGGAGACAGATGGACGTCCCACCGTCCCATCTTCCTTCAGCAAGAACTCAACATGCCGTGGGCCTTCATGAGCCAGCCCCGGGCTTCCAGCACTTGGTGCTGCAGGCTTTAGCATGATGTCATTCTGGAGGGAAGCCGGCATGACGACATGTCCTCAGGCCCTGCTGGGACAGGCAGCCCGTCGTGGGCCCTGGACACCCGGCAAGCTTGTGCAGAGGGCGCCTGACAGGCAGAGCTGTCCCCTGAATGAAGCAGGTCACTGCGAGGGGGCAGGAACTGCTTGCTGCCTGGTCACGTGCAGGGCACGCGACTCCGGTCCCTCTCCTGCACGTCCTGGTGTCATCTCTGTGCTACATGGGGGAAAAGGGAACTCATGCAAACAGGGGACATTGTGTGCTGGGCTGTCAGCACCGAAGTCCTTGGTCTCTGACCCCAGAGTCTTGTCTTTTGCCAGCCTCTAGGAAACAGGAGCAGGGCAGCTAGTCAGAGTCTGAGTTGGGTAAAGTCTCAGTCTTTCACTCCTGCCGGCAGACCGTGCCTCTCAGAGGGGCTGTGGAGGGGTAGCACGGGGTGAAGCAGGAAAGCTGTCAGGGTAGGTGGCCGGCCAGCAGGGAGGGACTGGTCTCCTTGTGGAGACCTGCTCCGGAATGGAGCACTTGACGGGGCAAGTGAACAAAACTGATCCCGAGGAGTGGAAGGGCTTGGGCAAGTGTTCAGTTTGTCTACACAGTGTTCCTTTCCTCCCTCATGTTGTAAACGGGAGCCCACTCTACAGTCCTCAGGACTGAGTAAATGAAAGGACAGGTGGAAAGATCATTTTCAGAATAAAGGTGGCAGATAATGGCTGCTGAAAACCAAGGGGATCCTGTTCCCTTTTGTCTAGGGAGGGATGAGTCACCAGGCTGCGAAAAACGCGAGATCTTTACTTTTACAAACAAAATCTATTTGCACTTATTTTTAAGAAATTGAAGACTGGCAAGGCTGCTGGAGTGGTGAGCCTCCCTACTTGCATCATTCCTGGGGAGCCCCCCTCCCTCTGTAGATCTGATGCTCAGAGGCCCTGGCCAGAAGACACCCACAGCAGGCGCTAGGGAGCACCGGGCCCGGGAAAGCCGCTGACCAGCTAAGGGAACACAGGTCAGTCTCGCAAAGATGCAGAGCATTAATTTAGAAATGTACCAAATTCCTATGGAATTGCAACTCTAACCTTTATACTCTGTGCAGTGCAATCTCTCGTCCCCTATTGGAGTGCATCTTTTCAAGTTGATTTCAACTGTGACAAGGGAGGGCAAGCATGGCAGTGCTTCTAGAACCATCAATACAAAGAGCTCACGGATGAATCAACATCACAACTTGTGGGAGTGAGGGAGGGGAAAAGTCCTTCCCCCCCAGGGATTTCCTCAGGTGTCTGTCCTGGGGCTCCCGCTGGTCAAAATCTGTTCTTAGAGGAATGAAGGGGTGGGTCGGAATGGCGCACCATGACAAATGATATGGAAGTAGGCCGATGGCGATCTGGGTTGTCTGGTCTCGTGTTATTTCCCCCAAGAAAGAAGGAAATATTAAATCCAGTGCTTATCTTTATCCCTCTGAACACGCTGCCATCCCAAAGAGATAAGAAAATGGACACACAACAAAATGTGGAGATCTCAGCAGCTACTTTGACACGAAGTATGGAGCTCCGACTTCTACAATGCAGGGGCTTCCGTTTGTCGTTTGGCGTCAGCCCAGTCAGAAAAGTGTCTCCTCCCACACGCAGTTTTTAACATTTCTTACTTACCCATCTGATGCACTCTTCCAGGTGTTCATACTGAAGGACAGGCATGATGTTCCAATCTGAAATCTGGAACTCTGGCATCCAAATTAAGTCCTAATTATTTCCATCTTCTCTTGCTATCATGTCATACAACAAAAAACACAGTAATTGCAAACAGTCTTTGAATCAGATCTCCTGCAAAAGAGGTGGTTAAACTGTGGAAGCTGCCAAATACCTTTTTATTCCAAACATCCCTAAAATTCTCATCTGGGTTTTACATTCTGTTTCCTGCTCCCCAGATGACCTTTTCCTCTCTGGATCCACACACAATCTAGGGGGATAGTTCCTTTCCAAACATCTTTCTTCTTCAAATCCAAGTCTCTTCTTAAAGATACACACTTTCTACTCATCTTGGAAAAGACACTGATGCTGGAAAAGACTGAAGGTGGGAGCAGAAGGGGATGACAGAGGATGAGATGGTTGGATGGCATCACCAACTCAATGGACATGAGTATGAGCAAGCTTTGGGAGCTGGTGATGGTCAGAGAAGCCTGGTATGCTGCAGTCCATGGGGTCGCAAAGAGTCGGACATGACTGAGCAACTGAACTGAACTGACTGACTGACTCATCTCACACCAGTCAGAATAGCCATCATTAAAAAGTTTACCAAAAAAAGCCTAAAACTAACAAATGCTAGAGAGGGTATGGAGAAGAAGGAATGCTCCTACGCTCTAGCTGGGAACGTTAATTGGTGCAGCCACTATGGAGAACAGTAAGGATTTCCTTAAAAAATTAAAAATAGAGATGCCATAGGATCCAGCAATCCCACTCCCGGACACATATCTGGAAAAGAAGAAAACTAATTTGGAAAGATACATGCACCCCAATGTTCACAGCAGCATTATTTACAATAGCCAAGACACGGAGACAACCTAAATGTCCGCTAACAGATGAATGGATGATAAGATGTGGTGTATTCATACAAAGGAATGCTATTCAGTCATAGAAAGAATGGAATAATGCCATCCATTTGCAGCAACACGGATGGACCTAGAGATTACCATACTAACTGCAGTAAGTCAGACAGAAATAAACATCATATGATACCACTTATACATGGAATCTAAAAAATGATACAAATGAACTTATTTACAAAACAAAAATAAGATGCACAGACATAGAAAATAAACTTATAATTACAAAGGGGAAGGTGGGAGGGATAAACCAGGAGTTTGGGAATAACAGATATATACTACTAAATATAAAACAGATGAACAAGGACCTACTGTATAGCAAAGGGAACTAGCCTCAATATCTTGTAATAAACCATAATGAAAAAGAATCTGAAAAGGAATATATACATAAACCTGAATATACAGATAAACCTGAATTTATATATATATATAGGACTTCCCAGGTAGCTCAGTGGCAAAGAATCTGTCTGGGAAGCAGGAGACCCGGGTTCAATCCCTGGGTCAGGAAGATCCCCTGGAGAAGGAAATGGCAACCCATTCCAGTATTCTTACCTGGGAAATCCCATGGACAGAGAAGCCTGGCGGGCTACAGTCCACAGGGTTGCAGAGTCAGACAACAGTCAGACAAGACTTAGTAACTAAACAGCAGCACATATATAACTGAATCACTTTGCTGTACACCTTACAATGTTCACAACATGTAAATCAACTATACTTCAATTTAAAAAAATATATATATACCCTCCACCTACTCACTGAGTCTTTTCTTCAGGACCATTGTTAACACCACACACATCATCCCCCACTGGTGACCATGGTCTTCCTGCAGCTAACGTAGAGAGGCTGGCCCCAGACAGGACTTCCTGGTAAACTTCTCAAGGCTTCCTTCTAATGTAGCACAGTTTCCCTAGAACACAGGACACTCCCAGAATGTGCCAGTACTGAGCCCAGACCTCCTATTCTTCCTCCTTTGCTTGGTGTAGGTGAACCCATGCAGGGGGGACATGGGCCCCATCTGCCCCCTCTCCTCCAGCCACAGCATTCTTCATCTAAGGAAGCCCACCCTCTCTCTCAAGTTCTCCGCCCTGGGGCAATTGTGAAATTGGCTCTAATGATTAAACAAAAAATTCTCTGAGTCTCTTTCATTTTCATCCGCTCTGAATGCTTTAGAATGATTAAATATGATCAGAACTATCAGCTGTCTGCAAAAGAACCTAAACAACCCACCAGCACTATATCTCTATGATTAAAGGACAGATCTGAGTTTGGAACCCTTGTGATTACTTTGCAGGAGAAAGATATTATGAGGAAGAAGTCTAGAACTTGACTCAGGCCAGGTAAGTGTCTCTGCTCGTTTGGTGATGACAACACATTCTGCCAGATGTTCAGTGTTAACAATGTAAGATTACTGTATTGTGTAACCAAAAGAAGGCAGTGCTCATTCTTCCAGTTTTCTGTTTGGAAATGGAAAGATCATCTTGTTCTTATCCCATTTTTCCTTTACCACAAAGTGAAAATAGCATGTAAAAGTTACATAAGCTAATAAATGAAATATATCCTGAATCCCTTAGTATAACAGATAATTCTACAGCAAAAGAAGACTTTTTCCCTTTTATTTACTTTTCTAACTGTAGATGGTTGCTTTTATTACTGAACATTTAAAACAGTGTCTCCATAAAACCTCCATTATATGTCCCAAACGGCAGAGAATAGGTTCAGTTCAGTTCAGTCCCTCAGTCGTGTCCGACTCTTTGTGACCCCATGGACTGCAGCACACCAGGTCTCCCTGTCTATCACCAAATCCCGGAATTTAATCAAACTCATGTCCATTAGAGTCGGTAATGCCATCCAACCATCTCATTCTCTGTCGTTCTCTTCTCCTCTCACCTTCAGTCTTTCTCAGCATCAGGATCTTTTCCGGTGAGTCAGTTCTTCACATCAGGTGGCCAAAGTATTGGAGTTTCAGCTTCAGCATCAGGACTGATTTCCTTTAGGATGGACTAGTTGGATCTCCTTGGTGTCCAAGGGAATTTCAAGAGTCTTCTCCACCACCACAGTTCAAAAGCATCAATTATTCGGCACTCAGCTTTCTTTATGGTCCAACTCTCACATCCATACATGACTACTGGAAAAGCCATAGCTTTGACTAGATGGATCTCTGTTGGCAAAGTAATCTCTCTGCTTTTTAATAAGCTGTCCAGATTGGTCACAACTTTTTTCCCAAGGAGCAAGTGTCTTTTAATTTCATGATGCAGTCACCATCTGCAGTGATTTGGAAGCCCCCCAAAATAAAGTCTGTCACTGTTTCCACTGTTTCCCCATCTATTTGCCATGAAGTGATGGGGCCAGATGCCATGGTCTTAGTTTTCTGAATGTTGAGTTTTAAGTCAACTTTTTCACTCTCTTTTTTCCCTTTCATCAAGAGGCTCTTTAGTTCTTCACTTTCTGCCATAAAGGTGGTGTCATCTGCATATCTGAGGTTATTGCTATTTCTCCCAGGAACCCTGATTCCAGCTTGTGCTTCATCCAGTCCAGCATTTCTCATGATGTACTCTGCATATAAGTTAAATAAGCAGGGTGACAATATACAGCCTTGATGTACTCCTTTTCCTATTTGGAACCAGTCTGTTGTTCCATGTCCAGTTCTAACTGCTGCTTCTTGACCTGCATACAGATTTCTCAGGATGCAGGTCAGGTGGTCTGGTATTCTCATCTCTTTCAGAATTTTCCATAGTTTATTGTGGAAAATAAATTTTACACAGTCAAAGGCTTTGGCATAGTCAATAAAACAGATTTTTTTTGGAACTCTCTTGCTTTTTCCATGATCGAGCAGATATTGGCAATTTGATCTCTGGTTCCTCTGCCTTTTCTAAAACCAGCTTGAACGTCAGGGAGTTCACAGTTCACGTATTGCTGAAGCCTGACTTGGAGAATTTTGAGCATTACTTTACTAGCATGTGAGATGAGTGCAATTGTGTGGTAGTTTGAGCATTCTTTGGCATTGCCTTTCTTTGGGATTGGAATGAAAACTGACCTTTTCCAGTCCTGTGGCCACTGCTGAGTTTTCCAAATTTGCTGGCATATTGAGTGCAGCACTTTCCCAGCATCATCTTTTAGGATCTGAAATAGCTCAACTGGAATTCCATCACCTCCACTAGCTTTGTTCGTAGTGATGCTTTCTAAGGCCCACTTGACTTCACATTCCAGGATGTCTGGCTCTAGGTGAGTGATCACACCATCGTGATTATCTGGGTCATGAAGATTTTTCTTGTACAGTTCTTCTGTGTGTTCTTGCCACCTCTTCTTAATATCTTCTGCTTCTGTTAGGTCCATACCATTTCTTTTATTGTGCCCATATTTGCATGAAATGTTCCCTTGGTATCTCTAATTTTCTTGCAGCAATCTCATCTTTCTCATTCTATTGTTTTCCTCTATTTCTTTGCATTGATCACTTTCTTATCTCTCCCTGCTATTCTTTGGAACTCTGCATTCAAATGGGTATAGCTTTCCTTTTCTCCTTTGCCTTTCACTTCTCTTTTCATAGCTGTTTTTTAAAATATAAATTTAATTGGAGGCTAATTACTTTACAATATTATATTGGTTTTGACACACATCAATGTGAATCTGCCACGGGTGTACAGGTGTTCCCCATCCTGAGCCCCTCTCCCACCTCCCTCCCCATACCATCTCTCTGGGTCATCCCAGTTCATAGCTGTTTGTAAGGCCACATCAGACAACCATTTTGCTTTTTTGCATTTCTTTTTCTTGCGGATGGTCTTGATCCCTGCCTCCTGTACAATGTCATGAACCTCTGTCCGTAGTTCTTCAGGCACTCTGCCTATCAGATCTAATCCCTTGAATCTTATTTGTCTCTTCCACTGTATAGTCATTAGGGATTTGACTTAGGTCATACCTGAATGGTTTAGTGGTTTTCCCTACTTTTTTCAATTTAAGTCAAAATTTGGCAATAAGGAGTTCATGGTCTGAGTCAGTCAGCTTCTGGCCTTGTTTTTGCTGACTATATAGAGCTTCTCCATCTTTGGCTGCAAAGAATATAATCAATCTGATTTTGGTATTGACCATCTAGTGATGTCCATGTGTAGAGTCTTCTCTTGTGTTGTTGGAAGAGGGTGTTTGCTATGACCAGTGCGTTCTCCTGGCAAAACTCTGTTAGCCTTCGCCCTGCTTCATTCTGTACCTCAAGGCCAAATTTGCCAGTTACTTCAGGTTTTTCTTGACTTCCTACTTTTGGATTCCAGTCCCCTATAATGAAAAGAACATCTTTTGTGGGTGTTAGTTCTAGAAGGCCTTGTAGGTCTTCATAGAACTGGTAAACTTCAGCTTCTTGAGCATTACTGGTTGGGGCATAGACTTGGATTACTGTGACACTGAATGGTTTGCCTTGGAAACGAACAGAGAGCATTCTGTCATTTTTGAGATTGCACTGAAGTACTGCATTTCAAACTCTTTTGTTGACTATGATGGCTACTCCATTTCTTCTAAAGGATTCCTGCCCACAGTAGTAGATATAATGGTCATCTGAGTTAAATTCACCCATTCCAGTCCATTTTAGTTTGCTGATTCCTAGAATGTTGATGTTCACTCTTGCCATCTCATTTGACCGCTTCCAATTTGCCTTGATTCATGGACCTAACATTCCAGGTTCCTATGCAGTTTGGTCTTTACAGCATTGGATTTTACTTCCATCACCAGTCACATCCATAACTGGGTGTTGTTTTTGCTCTGACTCCATCTCTTCATTCTTTCTGGAGTTCGTTCTCCACTGATCTCCAGTATCATATTGGGCACCTACCTACGTGGGGAGTTCATCTTTCAGTGACCTATCTTTTTGAGAATAGGTTGCTGATTCACTTCAGTCGTGTCCGACTCTGTGCGACCCCATAGACAGCAGCCCACCAGGCTCCCCATCCCTGGGATTCTCCAGGCAAGAACACTGGAGTGGGTTGCCATTTCCTTCTCCAATGAACGAAAGTGAAAAGTGAAAGTGAAGTCGCTCAGTTGTGCCTGACTCTTAGAGACCCCATGGACTGCAGCCTACCAGGCTCCTCCATCCATGGGATTTTCCAGGCAAGAGTACTGGAGTAGGGTGCCATTGCTTTTGGGTTTCACTAAATGGTAGTTTATTCAACATTTGAATAAAGTTCAGCACTAGCGAACTTTTGCCTTTTTGGGTCATTATATGTCCCCAAATTACAAACTTAATTGCCCTATCCCATCTTTTCTGAGGCATCTATATTAATTTATCCTTCAAGTCCCAACACATTTGTTTTTTTTTCTAATTTACTTTCTTGTAGGACAGGTTAGTTAATGATCAAGGAAAAGATTTGGTCACCTGGAGTATTACACCTAGACAAACACCCATGAAGTCTGGGACAGTTGATGAGTAACTCCTTCAACTGGCACTGCACCCCTTCCTAGCACTGCACCCCTTCAACTATATATAATGATCTCTGTTCTCTCCCTTGGCTCCAGGAAATGAGGTGGCTGCCTCCAGAGCAGCTGTGAACACCTGCATCAATACACTGTGTGCTGCCATCAGACAGATCTGAATTCATATCCAGACCTGCTGGGCGCTGTGATTTGGAACAAAGTACTCATCCTTGGGGCAAATTTCACTCTTCGGAAAAACGGGGGCAAAATGCCCAGTTTGCCACCTTGTTGTGAGAACAGGATAAAACAATCAATCTATGTAAAACCGTTGACACTGTGTTGAACAGACAGCAGGCATCAATCAACCCAAGCCCATTCCTTCTTGTCTAGAAGAACATGGACATCCACCATTACTGCCATTTGGTCAGTAGATTAAAATAAATGAGAGAAAAACTCTTGTACAAATGTTCTGTTCCTTTAGGAACAAAGATTAAATGGTTTACATGTTCTGAATGGGTCACTGTTTTAACCATTTATTCAGGATCTCATGCAGTAATAATTTACTGAGTGCCAGGGTCTAAGTGTCTTTACATGGGTTGACATCTTTAATCTTTATAGCAGCCCTATAAGATACTATTATCCTCATTTTATAGCTGGGGAAATGGAGTCAGAGCTGTTAAGTAACTTGGTTACTTTAAAGTAACCAAGGTCACACAGCTAGACAAGATGAAAAAACCTAGCATCCAAACCCAGGAGGTGTGTCTCTAGAGCCCAGCTTCATAACCATCATGCCTCTATTTCCCTGATTAAAAAATGAAGAGGATAAAGACCTTGGGAAGGGTTTTTTTTTTTTTTTGGTCTTCTCCTCCTCCTCTTCCTTCTTTTCTTTGGGTTCTTTAGTTTTTATTTTATTGTGGTAAGAACACAACATGAGATCTACACTCAGTAGTTTTTAAGTGTACGATACAGTATTGTCACCTGTAAGTACAATATTGTACAGTAACATGCTAACTTGTTGGCTTGTTAGCAGGGTAAAATCTCAGACCCTCCCCAGATCTTGACAGTTTTGGAGAGAAGACAGGATTCTCATGGCTTTCTGGAAGAGGAACAAAGTTCCAAGGCTTGGGATACAAAGACTTTCTGGGATTGGGATGTGAATGCTCTTGCAAGGTAGTGATTGGTGGGGAGTAACTGCCTCTCACTGCCTTATCTCTTAATGAATGTTTAGAGGCTGAGAGGCAAGAACTGAAGAGGCCTTCCAACTGGTGCACTGGCCACTGCCCACTCTCCTTCAGGCAGGAAGAGGAAGGGAGGATATCATGCCCTATAAACCCAGCCAGAAGGCAATGGGGCTTGGCTGCCAAGTCAAAGCGTTCTCAGAGTAAACATAAATGGTGCCAGCAATGAGGACACAGAATTTGAGGTGAGCTGAAATCAAAGGAAGCTTGCTTGAGTCTGAACAGGAGCCACTTGAAACTGAAAATAAATGTGCTTGCTTACTGGCCCACAGCAGCTCTCTCCTCTGATCCCCCCAGCCTTCAGCTGCTTTAAGGAAAGCAGTGATTAGAGGTGGGATGGGTGTCATCAAGCACACCCATCTAACGTGCTGGGGAACTTCGGTGGCAGGGTGGGGAATGCCTCAGACTGTCCTGGCTGTGTTGCATACAGACACCCACATGACCATCATACCTGGCCCTTGAGGGAGAAGGGCACTTGAATTCAACTGACGGGGTTTGGGCAGGGACCTCACAGGGAAGGGGAAACTAACAAAAACTTGGCTGCATGCCGTCCGGGCCAAGTCGCTGTATTGCTGCTCCATCTGCACTTGAGTATCTGGGAGGAATCCATGTGTTATGTGCTTATACTTCCCCATCCCACAAGGTCATAGGGACTCCCTGATCAGGAAGAGCACTGGGGAGGAAGTGCTGCCGAGGCAGATTTCCCTCCCATTTGGCACCAACAAGCTGTCAAGGTTTTGTACAAGTGCCTCTACCAACTGGTGTTCAAAGTGTTCACTCAGCAGATGCTGTCCTGCAGGTTGACAGGTGGGGGTGGGGGTCTTCACTTCAAAGGCCCTGACTGCCATATCCTCACATTTGTCTGCAGGAGGATCTGATAACCCCCCACAAAATGCAGGGTCTGCTCACTAAGCAAAGTTTCTTGGAACTATGTAGATAGATTCATGATGATCAGTCCCTCCAGGAATCAAGGAAAAATTGCTTTGGTCCCCAAGCATCAAAAAGGAAGCCAGTGGGTGGGAGACAGCACATGTCCCTCCAGAATTCTGCTCAGTCCTTTACATGGGCCTGAAGGGCAGAGTCCCAAGATGGTCCCAGGACCTTCCATTCCTGGTTTTACTTCCATGACTACCTTACGTTTCATGGTAGATGCGATCTTGTGGATGTAATTAAGGTTGATAACTGTACTTAATGGAAGATTATCTGGGTTCAGTTCAGTTGCTCAGTTGTGTCCAACTCTTTGCGACCCCATGGACTGTAGCATGCCAGGCTTCCCTGTCCATCACCAACTCCCAGAGCTTGCTCTAACTCATGTCCATCAAGTTGGTGATGCCATCCAACCATCTCATCCTCTACCCCTTCTCCTCCCACCTTCAATCTTTCCCAGCATCAGTGTCTTCCAGTGGGTCAGTTCTTTGCATCAGGTGGAGTTTCAGCTTCAGCATCAGTCCTTCCAATGAATATTCAGGACTGATTTCCTTTAGGATAGACTGGTTGGATCTCCTTGCAGTCCAAGGGACTCTCAAGAGTCTTCTCCAGCACCACAATTTGAAAGCATCAATTCTTTGGCGTCCAGCCTTCTTTATGGCCCAACTCTCACATCTATATGTGACTACTGGGAAAACCATAGCTTTGACAAGACGCACCTTTGTTGGAAAAGTAATGTCTCTGCTTTTTAATATGCTGTCTGTGTTGGTCATAGCTTTTCTTCCAAGGAGCAAGTGTCTTTTAATTTCATGGCTGCAGTCACAACCTGCAGTGATTTTGCCCAAATTCCTGACAAAGGGTGGCTGACCCTGAAGGGCTGTAGCACCTGGCAGGGTCAGCTGAGCCCCTAATACAAGTGAACTGCAGCTGAACTGCTCCTTCTGCCCTAACCTGCTTCCCTGTCCTGCACAGGTGGTGCTCCCTGATAAACTCCTGCATAGAAACTCTGCCTCAGTTTTTTTTCCCATGGAGCGGGGGGGGTGGGAGGAGGTGGGACAGGGAGCGCATCTGGAAACAGGTGTAAGTAATAACAGTGTAAGGCCGCAACTACTATTCCTTTCTACTTCCATTCTCCAAGTACCAGTCTTGGTTAAAATAATTGGGAGCAGTGCCTCAAAACGAAAACTCTGAACAGGTCTCGGCCCAGCATCCCACTTTAAGATGCAAGAGGGCCATCTCCTAGGTCCCCGGCGATCTTCGGTTCATCACATGATAAATCACTATCTTCTACCAGGGCAGGAAGGGAAGGGGAGAACTGAGCAAGGTTTGAATTTTGTTGAGCAGAGCTGGCTGTGTGCTAGAGAGGAACAGAGAGGGGGTTATAACTGAGGTTTCATGAAATTGAGATCGATGTTCTAGAAACATTTTAGAAGCAACTTGACTGAGAAAGATGCAAATGAGGGCAGCTGCCACAGGCAGCTGGTCTGGCGAGATGCTTCCTTTGCAAAGCCACCTAGCAGTCCCGTTGCTATGGCAGCAGGAGTAGTCCTTGACTGCAGACTCCAAGTAAAAAACACTCTGACTTTCACTCTTTTTTTCTTTAGTATTTTGAAAGAAGCTTTTGAAGTAAAATATTCAGAGCTGGTAGCCTTCTTTGGTGTACAGTAAAGCAAACTCCTTTTTCTCTTGTAGCCTTTCTGCATACATATAACTGATGCTTTTAAACTTGTGATTTGCATAGAATTTTAAAAAGGTTTTATGCAGCTGTGACCAAGCAATTAGGTGAGCAAGACTATGTGACATATATTGAACAGCTCCTTAGCTGTCTAGATAATGCAGAATTAGACTCATTTTTGAACTTCAATCAAAAGAAATTAATTTGTTTATTGAAGTGTTACATGTCTTATTTTTCCATTAGCAAATTTTAAATAAATGAACTTTGTTAACTATTGTGTTTAAATAAATCATTTCCAATCAGAAAGCAGAAAAAATGGAAATGACTATAAATCAATAAATTTTATATCTAGTTCTTAAGACCTCAGGTTCAAAAACAAAGATGTTTTGAAGAGTTTCCTTGTAGGGGATATTTGCAATGCCCACTTATTGAGGACTTACTCTGTTCAAGGTACTTTGCCAATCACTTTCATACATAATTTCATTTAATTCTCTTAACTTTGTGAGATGGATGTTAAGTACATGTTTTGCAGATGGAAATTTGGCAGCTGTAGCATCTTTATGTGTGTTCTCAATGGGAAGGCTGCATGAGGACACAGAGAAGGGGCCTTCTGTAAGCAGAGGAGAGACCCTCGCCAGAAACTAACCCTGAGAACACTTGACCTTGGACGTTATGCCTCCAAATCTGTAAGAAAATGAATTTCCATGGCTCAAGTCCCCCAGCTTGTGGTATTCTGTGGTGCAGATCAATACAGCCACTACAAGAAAACATAACCAGTATTAATTCTTGGTCTGCTCTACAAGAACACGGTTCAGCTTTTTTAAGAGAAGTTTTAGGTTTATAGCAAATTAAGAGTCAGGTACATAGGTTTCCCAATATACTTTATACCCCCACCAACAATTCACACCACTCCCACTTCCAACACCCCCCATCAGATGGTACATGTGTGACAGTTGATTGCACTGACACATCAGTTCAGTTCAGTTCAGTCGCTCAGTCGTGTCTGACTCTGCGACTCAATGAACTGCAGCACGCCAGGCCTCCCTGTCCATCACCAACTCCCGGAGTTCACTCAAACTCATGTCCATCGAGTCAGCGATGCCATCCAGCCATCTCAACCTCTGTTGTCCCCTTCTCCTGCCCTCCACCCTTCCCAACATCAGGGTCTTTTCCAATGAGTCAGCTCTTCACACGAGGTGGCCAAAGTATTGGAGTTTCAGCTTCAGCATCAATCCTTCCAATGAACACCCAGGACTGATCTCCTTTAGAATGGACTGGTTGGATCTCCTTGCAGTCCAAGGGACTTTCAAGAGTCTTCTCCACCACCACAGTTCAAAAGCATAAATTCTTCGGCGCTCACCTTTCTTCACAGTCCAACTCTCACATCCATACATGACCACTGGAGAAACCACAGCCTTGACTAGACGGACCTTTGTTGGCAAAGTAACGCCTCTGCTTTTGAATATGCTATCTAGGTTGGTCATAACTTTCCTTCCAAGGAGTAAGCGTCTTTTAATTTCATGGCTGCAGTCACCATCTGCAGTGATTTTGGAGCCCCCCACAATAAAGTCTGCCACTGTTTCCCCATCTATTTCCCATGACGTGATGGGACCAGATGCCATGATCTTCGTTTTCTGAATGTTGAGCTTTAGGCCAACTTTTTCACTCTCCTCTTTCACTTTCATCAAGAGGCTTTTTAGTTCCTCTTCACTTTCTGCCATAAGGGTGGTGTCATCTGCATATCTGAGGTTATTGATATTTCTCCCGGCAATCTTGATTCCAGCTTGTGCTTTCTTCAGCCCAGCGTTCCTCATGATGTACTCTGCATAGAAGTTAAATAAGCAGGGTGACAATATACAGCCTTGACATACTCCTTTTCCTATTTGGAACCAGTCTGTTGTTCCATGTGCAGTTCTAACCGCTGCTTCCTGACCTGCATACAGATTTCTCAAGAGGCAGGTCAGGTGGTCTGGGATTCCCATCTCTTGAAGAATTTTCCACAGTGTATTGTGATCCACACAGTCAAAGGCTTTGGCATAGTCAATAAAGCAGAAATGTTTTTCTGGAACTCTCTTGCTTTTTCCATGATCCAGCAGATGTTGGCAATTTGATCTCTGGTTCCTCTGCCTTTTCTAAATCCAGCTTGAACATCAGGGAGTTCACGGTTCATGTACTGCTGAAGCCTGACTTGGAGAATTTTGAGCATTACTTTACTAGCATGTGAGATGAGTGCAACTGTGCGGTAGTTTGAGCATTCTTTGGCATCGCCTTTCTTTGGGATTGGAATGAAAACTGACCTTTTCCAGTCCTGTGGCCACTGCTGAGTTTTCCAAATTTGCTGGCATATTGAGTGCAGCACTTTCCCAGCATCATCTTTTAGGATCTGAAATAGCTCAATTGGAATTCCATCACCTCCACTAGCTTTGTTCGTAGTGATGCTTTCTAAGGCCCACTTGACTTCACATTCCAGGATGTCTGGCTCTAGGTGAGTGATCACACCATCGTGATTATCTGGGTCATGAAGATCTTTTTTGTACAGTTCTTCTGTGTATTCTTGCCACCTCTTCTTAATATCTTCTGCTTCTGCTAGGTCCATACCATTTCTGTCCTTTATTGTGCCCATGTTTACATGAAATGTTTCCTTGGTATCTCTAATTTTCTTGAAAAGATCTCTAGTCTTTCCCATTCTGTTGTTTTCCTCTGTTTCTTTGCACTGATCGCTGAGGAAGGTTTTCTTATCTCTCCTTGCCTTTCTTCGGAACTCTGCATTCAGATGCTTATATCCTTCCTTTTCTCTTTTGCTTTTCGGTTCTCTTCTTTTCACAGCTATTTGTAAAGCCTCCTCAGGCAGCCATTTTGCTTTTTTGCATTTCTTTTTCTTGGGGATGGTCTTGATCCCTGTCTCCTGTACAATGTCACGAACCTCCGTCCGTAGTTCATCAGGCACTCTATCAGATCTAGTCCCTTAAATCTATTTCTCACTTTTACTGTATAAACATAAGGGATTTGATTTAGGTCATACCTGAATGGTCTAGTGGTTTTCCCTACTATCTTCAATTTAAGTCTAAATTTGGCAATAAGGAGTTCATGATCTGAGCCACAGTCAACTCCTGGTCTTGTTTTTGCAGACTGTATAGAGTTTCTATGATTCTTTGGCTGCAAAGAATATAATCAATCTGACTTCAGTTATCTGGTGATGTCCACGTGTAGAGTCTTCTCTTGTGTTGTTGGAAGAGGGTGTTTGCTACGACCCATGTGTTCTCTTGGCAAAACTCTATTAGTCTTTGTCCTGCTTCATTCCATACTCCATGGCCAAATTTGCCTGTTACTCCAGGTGTTTCTTGACTTCCTACTTTTGCATTCCAGTCCCCTATAATGAAAAGGACATTTTTTTTTGACTAGGTTCAAGGTCAGGAGGGGGACCCCTGAGGAGATACCCCTCGTCCAAGGTAAGAAGCAGCAGCAGCACTTTGCTGGAGCAGCTGTTAACAGATAACCCATGACCAAGGTAAGAGAAACCCACCTAAGACGGTAGGTGTTGCAAGAGGGAATCAGAGGGCAGACAGTGAAACCATAATCACAGAAAACTAGCCAATCTGATCACATGGACCACAGCCTTGTCTAACTCAATGAAACTAAGCCATGCTGTGTGGGGCCACCCAAGATGGGTGGGTCATGGTGGAGAGGTCTGACAGAATGTGGTCCACAGGAGAAGGGAATGGCAAACCACTTCAGTATTCTTGCCTTGAGAACCCCATGAAGAGTATGAAAAGGCAAAATGACAGGATACTGAAAGGGGAACTCCCCAGGTTGGTAAGTACCCAATATGCTACTGGAGATCAGTGGAGAAATAACTCAAGAAAGAATGAAGGGATGGAGCCAAAGCAAAAACAATACCCAGTTGTGGACGTGACTGGTGATAGAAGCAAGGTCTGATGCTGTAAAGAGCAATATTGGATAGGAACCTGGAATGTTAGGTCCATGAATCAAGGCAAATTGGAAGTGGTCAAACAGGAGATGGCAAGAATGAATGTCAACATTCTAGGAATCAGCGAACTAAAATAGACTGGAATGGGTGAATTTAACTCAGATGATCGTTATATCTACTACTGTGGGCAGGAATCCCTTACAAGAAATGGAGTAGCCATCATGGTCAACAAGAGTCTGAAATGCAGTACCTGGATGCAATCTCAAAAACGACAGAATCATCTCTGTTCGTTTCCAAGGCAAACCATTCAATATCACAGTAATTGAAGTCTATGCCCCAACTAGTAACGCTGAAGAAGCTGATGTTGAACGGTTCTATGAAGACCTATAAGATGTTTTAGAACTAACACCCCAAGAAGATGTCCTTTTCATTGACACATCATAATTATCCAAAGTTCGCTGTTTACATCAGGATGTACTCCTGGTATTGTATATTCTATGGATTTGAACAAACATGACCTGGACCCATTATAACATCATGCAGAGCACCTTCACTGCCCTAAAAATCATCTGTGCTCCTTCCACTCATCTCCCCTCCAGTGTCTCCATAGTTTTGCCTTTTCTTGATCATCATATAATTGGAAGCATATAGTATGTAACCTTTTCAGACTGTCATCTTTCAGTTAGTAATATACCCTTAAGATTCCTCCACATCTCTTTGTGGTGCTGAATCATATTCCAGTGTCTGGATGGAGCACAGTGCATTAATCCATCCAATCACTAATGGACATCTTATTACTCCCAAGATTTGGCAATTATGAGTTCAGTTCAGTTCAGTTGCTCAGTCGTGTCCAACTCTTTGTAACCCCATGGATTGAACCATGCCAGGCCTCCCTGTCCATCAACAACTCCCGGAGTTTACCCAAACTCATGTCCATTGAGTTGGTGATGCCATCCAACCATCTCATCCTCTGTCGTCCCCTTCTCCTCCCGCCTTCAATTTTTCCCAGCATCAGGGTCTTTTCAAATGAATCAGTTCTTTGCAACAGGTGGCCAAACTATTGGAGTTTGGGTTAGAATAAAGGTACTATAAACATCCATGTGCAGGTTTCTATGTGGACATGAGTTATCAACTCCTTTGGGTAAATACTAAGCAGCACAGCACTGGATCATACGGTAAGAATATATTTAGTTTTGTAAGAGATTACTGGATTGTTTTCCAATGACACTTGTTTTCTGTTTGGGGCTGTGATGGGTGAAATTGCTGTGAACTTTACTGTATAGGTCTTTGAACATGTTATTTTTCCCTTGGAGAAAATACTGGAAGTAGAATAACTGGGTCACATGGTAAGGGTGTATCTGACTTTGTAAGAAATTGCCAAGCTGTTTTCCTACATGGTTATACTATTTTACATATTCACCAACAATCAATGGGAGTTTTGGTTGCCTCATAACCACCCCAACCCTTGATATTTCTAAGCTTTTAATTAGACATCTCCATTGGTATGCAGAGGCATCTCCTGTGCTTTCAGAGGACTGTTGACATGGAGCAGCACTTCCCGGGATCACTTGGCATTTGTGTACGTTCTTTGGTGAAGTTTTCATTTAAATATCTTACCCACGTTAAACTGGATTATGTGTCTTATTACTGAGTTAAGAATTTTTTTTTTGTAAAAATTTCCTTTTGCTAACATATCTTTGCATTTTCTTTTTTATTTTGAAGAGCAGAGGATTTTAATTTTGATGAAGTCTAATTTGTCACTTTCTTCCTTAATGACCCGTTTTTGGTGTTTTAAGAAATTTCTGCCTACCACAAAGTTGCAAAGATTTTCTTACATTTTTTCCTAGAAATTTTACAGTGTTAACTTTAATATCTATCACTCATTTTAAGTTTAATATATAGTATGAGGTAAGGATGAAGGTTAATTTTTATCCAAGTGGATATTCAACAATTATTGAAAACTTTATTCTTTCCCCACTCAACTACCTTAGTATCTTAAGAAAATCAACTTGCCATATAAATGTGCATCTGTTTCTGGACCATATATTCTTCTTCACAGATCTCTATGTCTGTCAATTCCTATTTCTATCCGATGATAATAATATCACACTCTCTTCATTATTAGAATTTCAGTCTTGAAATCAAGTAAGGTAAGTCTCACGTGAGTCTTGCATGTCAGAGCTGGACCATAAAGAAGGCTGAGCACCAACAAACTGATTGTTTTGAACTGTAATGCTGGAGAAGACACTTGAGAGTTCCTTGAACAGCAAGGAGATCAAACCAGTCAATCCTAAAGGAAATCAACCCTGAATATTCATTGGAAGGACTGATGCTGAAGCTGAAGCTCCAATACCCTGGGCACCTGATGCAAACAGCCAACTCACTGGAAAAGAACCTGATGCTGGTAAAGACTGAAGGCAGAAGAGGGTGACAGAAGATAAGATGGTTGGATGGCATCACCAGTTCAATGGGCATGAACTTGGGCAAACTCTGCGAGATGGCAAGGGACAGGAAGGCCTGGCATGCTGCAGTCCACGGAGTCACAAAGAGTCAGACACAACCTGATGACTGAACAACATACAGGCCTACCTTAGAGACATACATGTTTGGCTCCAGACCAAATCAACAACCTACTTAAGGAAGCAGAACCAGTTTAAGCAGGTCAATGTTTTATGTGCTGTTTCATAGTCTTTAACTATTGAAATCTGCTGATGCAGCAGGAAAAGTTACTGACAATCCATAACCAAATGAACACGACTATGTTTTAATAAAATTGAAATCTTAATTTTTTGTAATTTATGCATGTCAAGAAATATTTGTTTTGTTGCTTTTATCAGTATTAAGACATGTAAAAAAATTTTGTGGGGTGAGCTGTATGAAAACAGGCAGCAGACTGTAGTTTGCCTAGTCCTGTCTTAAATTGAAGAAATCCGCTTTGCTGTTCATGTTTTTAATTTTTTGACTTACACAAATATAGAGAGCCAACTTCAGGGTTTACCACTTGGTACAAAATGTAATACGTTCTATCAGTGTTGGGACATTTAAAACGATATAAAAACAGTGAATAATTTTGAAACAAAACCAAACATTCAGAATTATTATTTATGACTATTAGATATCAAAGTTAGCATACTCCCAAATCACAGTTTTCCAGGTTTAATCATACTTAAAAAAATTAAGGCGAGATTCACATAGAATAAAATTCATCACTTAACCATTAAAGTGTACGAATTAGTGGATTTTAGTACACTCAGTCTTGTGTGACCATCAGCACTAACTGGCTCCAGAACATTTTTCTCACCTCACTAAAAGAAACCCCATATCCATTAAGCAGTCATTCTCTACTCCCCCTTCCTCCAGCCTCTGGCAACCACTAACCTGCTTTCTGTCTCTACAGATTGCCCTCTTCTGTATATTTCACATGAATAGAATCATACAATGTGTGATCTTTTGTGCCTGCTTTCTTTTACTTAGCACTGTTTTCCAGGTTCAGTACCATGTACAGTGCTTCATTTTATACCTTCATTTCATTTCATTGTGTCAATGTACCAAATTGCTTACCTATTCATCAGCTGAAGGACGTTTGGGCTGTTTCCATTTATTGGCTATAATGAAGAGTGCTGCTATGAACATTTTGTGTACAAGTTTTTATGTGCACTTCTTTTTCAATTCTTTGGGGAATATACCTAGGACTGGAATTGCTGCATCATATGGTAATGCTACATTTAATTTCTTGAGGAACTGCCAAATTGTTTTCTGTAGTGACTGCTCCATTTCACATTCTCACCAGCAATGCCCAAGGGTTTAAATTTTTCCATATCCTCATCAACACTTGATATTTTTGATTCTAGCCATCCTATAGTGTGTGAAATGGCATCTTGTGAGTTTGATTTCCTGGATGACATTGTTTCATGTACTTAGTCATCATTTTATGTCTTCTTTGATAAAACAGCTATTCACCCCTTGTTTTTTGTTGTCTCTGGACTGCTTGTCTTTTTGTCCTCAAGTTATAGCAGTTTTTTACTTCTAGACACTAGGTCCTTACCATGTATATGAATGGCAAATTTTTCTCCCATTTTGTGGGTCACACTTTCACTTTATTGATACTGTCTTTTGATGCACACATTATTAATCTTGATGAACTTAAATGTATTCTTTTGTTGTTTGTGATTTTGGTGTCACATCTAACAATCTATTGCCAAATTCAAGAATATGAAAATTTACTGCTATGTTTTCTTCCAAGAGTTTTATAGTCTTTGCTCCTATATTCACATCTTTGGCCCATTTTGAATTAATTTTTGTAGATGGTGTGAGAAGTGTCAAACTTCATTCTTTTGTATACAGTTTATCTGGTTGTTCTAGGACCATTTGCTGAGAAACTATTATTTCCATATTGAATGATCTTGACACTCCTGTTGAAAACAGATTGGTCATAGAGATACAGGTTTATTTCTGGACTCTTGAATTATAGTTTATTGGTCCTTATGTCTATCCTTGTCAGTACCACATGGTCTTGATTGCGGTAGATTTGTAGTAAGTTCTGAAATTGAGATGTGTGAGTCCTTCAACTTTTCAAGATGTTTTGCCTATTCTGTGTCTTTTGCAATTACGTATGAATTTAGAACCAGCTTTTCTATTTCTGCAGAGAAACGTAGGAGGAATTTTGACACGAATTGCATGGAATCTGTAGATTGCTTTATGGAGTATCAGTTCAGTTCAGCTCAGTTCAGTCGCTCAGTCATGTCCGACTCTTTGCGACCCCATGAATTGCAGCACACCAGGCCTCCCTGTCCATCACCAACTCCCGGAGTTTACCCAAACTCTTGTCCATCGAGTTGGTGATGCCATCCAGCCATCTCATCCTCTGTTGTCCCCTGCTCCTCCTGCCCCTAATCCCTCCCAGCATCAGGATCTTTTCCAATGTGTTAACTCTTTGCATGAGGTGGCCAAAGTATTGGAGTTTCAGCTTCAGCATCAGTCCTTCCAATGAACACCCAGGACTGATCTCCTTTAGGATGGACTGGTTGGCTCTCCTTGCAGTCCAACAGCCACCTTAATAATACTAAGTCTTCTTATGCATAAACATGGGATGTCTTTATATTGCTTAAGTCTTTTTTAATTTCTTCTGGATAAAATTTCCAATGTATTATTGAATAGAAGTAGCAAAACCAAGTATCCTTAACTTGTTCCTAATCTTTGGGGAAAAGCTTTCAGTTTTTATCATTATTCCTCACATTTTCGAGGCATAACAGCTTATCCCTCAAAGCAGAATCATAGCTGCTTTATCAAAGACAATTTTCCTAATAAATTTCTATAAATTTGTTTAGTAAAATCAAGCCTGTATCTCAACATAAGGATCCTTTCTTGAGACTGAGAACAGGAAGTCAAAGAAACAAAGGCAGAATTCCAGAGTTTATATCTTTGTTAGGTTACAAAGATGGGAAAAATAGAACTTTCTGAAATACATAGTCCTACTCCTAATAATGGTGGAACGGTATTTCCCAGACCTTTCCCCAGCAAAAAGTAGATGAATTAGTTTGTTAAGAAGAGTTATGAGATATATTAGGGAGATTTTTGTGGATGTGCTTGGTTCCAGGTAAGTTTTATTCTTCCAGAACTTAAATGTATCTATAATTTAATAATCCCACTTAATTCCACAAGGAATTTGAGTTACTTATTTTTATCACATTTAAATATTATAGTGATTACCACTATCAAATTTATAGTGGTAAATTTGAATATATTTAGCATATGATTTAGTATGCATTTCCAAAGCTATATATTGTAAATCATACTCTAAGAGTTGGTATAAATCAATATCCTGTTTTTCTTAAAAATAATTCAATTATTAAAGGTTATACTCCATTTATAGCTATCATAATATATTGGCTATTCTCTGTATGGTACAATATATCCTTGTAGCTTATTTATTTTGTAGATAGTAGCTTGTACCTCTTAATTACCTAACCCTAACTTGCCCCTCACTGCTTTCTTCTCCCCTCTGGTAACCTGTAATTTGTTCTCTGTGAGTCCATTTTTGTTTTGTTATATTCATTTGCTGTATATTTTAGATTCCACATGTGATAACATACTTTATCTGGTTTATTTAAAATAACCCTTAAAAGTATTTTAATTTCTTAGAATTTGGAGACATCTAAAGCTCCAGTGGAGTACTAGCCAACAGGAGTATCTAGTGTGCTGTGCATTATATTCCAGTTCAAGTATATTGTAGGAAATCACTGAAAAATCCATGTCTTCATACATTATAAAGGTCAGTATTTTGTCTCCGAGTTTCTTTTTCTATGATTATACAATAATCATGCAATCTTTTTGCATGATTACAAATCTTTCTCTATCATGCCTTCTTTTTGACAAGGGTTTATCTCCCTGAGTACAGGATGTAACTGTTCTTATACTCTTTCTACAATTGAAGCTACTTACTAATGAACTGGGGTCCTTCACTGTCTCTGAAGCATTCATGCATGAGATGAACAACCTGCTGTTTTGGATGTTACTGAGAAGATGCCTACAAGTAAGAGAGGTTTAAAGACCATAACCACCAAGGAATTTTTAAATTAAAATTTACACTCTAAGATTTAGGGAAATTCTAGTTTTTCTGCACGGAAGCATAAATCCCACGTCATAATCACTCAGCACAATGTATGTCAATGCTTTCATGGACAGTCCACGGAGCAAGATGACAGAATGTCTGTACATGAATTTCCTGGCTAATCTAGCATGTGAAATCTAGTTACTATGAGCAGTCAGATGGAGAAAAATGATTATGATGAAGAGAAGGCCCAAGGGAAAGGATTTTTCTGCTTGAATAACTAAATGTCAAAATTAAATCACTTCCATTGGGAAAAGTGTATCAAATTCAAAAAGTAAAGAACCACAACAATGGGAAATGGAGACTTGCCTCTAGCATTGTTTTCTAAATTTTTAAAAAACCACAATCAGAAATGTGTTACACACATGCACACACACACACATACACACATTCTGAATTCTTGACTTTTCACACAGTGAATCCATCCAAGTAACCTGTATCTTATTCTATTTCATTCTGATTTTTTATTGAGGTAAAATATACAAGGCATAAAGTTCACCATTTTTAAGCATACAGTTCTGTGATATTAAGTACATTCACACTGTTGTGGAATCACCACCACCATCTGGAACATTTTCATCATCTCAAACTGAAATTCTGTCCCAATTAAACAATAATCCTCTTCCCCTCAACCCCAGCTCCTGACAACCACCATTCTACTCTCTGTGTCTATGAATTTGAGTATTCTATAGATTTCTCATGCAAGTGGATTTTGCTTTTTTTTGTGAAAGGCTTATTTCACAAACGTCCTCGAGGTTCATCCATGTTGTAGCCCATGCCAGAATTTCCATCCTTTTCAAAGCTGAATAATATTCCATTGTGTGTATAAACACATTTTGTTTATCCATTCATCTGCTGTGAACACTTGGGTTGCTTCCATCTCCGGGCTGTTGTGAATAACACTGCAGTGAACGTAAGTGTATAAATACCTTTTTAAAAAATGCCAATGTCAACACATTAAGTTGATTTTCTTGACCTTGAAAAACCTGGTGTTCTGGTTCATTGAGATCAAACGTATCCTTTCCTTTGAGCCATGTGAAGCTAACCAGGGCAGTTTCAGACTCATTTCCCTTCCTTGTACTGGGAAGAACGTTCAGTTCAGTTGCTCAGTTGTGTCCGAGCCTTTGTGACTCCATGGACTGCAGTATGCCAGGCTTCCCTGTCCATCACCAACTCCTGGAGCTTACTTAAAAACTCATGTCCGTTGAGTCAGTGATGCCACCCAACCATCTCATCCTCTGTTGTCCCCTTCTCCTTCTGCCTTCAATATTTCCCAGCATCAGGGTCTTTTCAAATGAGTCAGCTCTTCGCATCAGGTGGCCAAAGTATTGGAGTTTCAGCTTCAACATCAGTCCTTCCAATGAACACCCAGGACTGATCTCCTTTAGGATGGACTAGTTGGATCTCCTTGCAGTCCAAGGGACTCTCAAGAGTCTTCTCCAACACCACAGTTCAAAAACATCCATTTTTTGGTGCTCAGCTTTCTTCACAGTCCAACTCTTACATTCATACATGACCAGTGGAAAAACCATAGCCTTGACTAGAAGGACCTTTGTTGACAAAGTGATGTCTCTGCTTTTTAATATGCTGTCTAGGTTGGTCATAACTTTCCTTCCAAGAAGTAAGCATCTTAATTTCACGGCTGCAATCACCATCTGCAGATTTTGGAACCTAGAAAAATAAAGTCAGCCACTGTTTTCACTGTTTCCCCATCTATTTCCCATGAAGTGATGGGACCGGATGCCATGATCTTAGTTTTCTGAATGTTGAGCTTTAAGCAAACTTTTTCACTCTCCTCTTTCAGCTTCAGCATCAGTCCTTTTAATGAATATTCAGGACTGATTTCCTTTAGGATGGACTAGTTGAATCTCCTTGCTGTCCAAGGGACTCTCAAGAGTCTTCTCTGACACCACAGTTCAAAAGCATCAATTCTTTGGCACTCAGCTTTCTTTATAGCATGTGCCAGAAAGGATGACTGAAGAGTAGATTTTTTCAACAATGGAAACCATCCATGAGTGACATGTGATGCCTTGTGCAGAGAATCTCTCATAAGGCCACCACTCAGACAGACACTAAGCAGCCTGTTGTCTTTCTGGAAGTGGGACTGGTTATGGCCAGCCAGGCTTGTAGTGTGGTCAGGGTTAAGGCCTATCTGAACAGCTACAATACCCAACACCTACTGCTAAATCCAATACAAGCCCAACTGCACTTGCTGAGGAAATCTGAGTCCACAGACTGCGTTAAAAGATATTATGGGCTTGCAGGGTGAACATACTGTTCATTGTTTCAAAGTCTTTCTGAGAGAAACTACTTCCTGAGGCATCAGTGGTCCACTGTTACATGATAAATCTTCTCAAAAATGAGTACTTTCACAGAGCAGTTGGTCCTTGGGCTGGTGATTGGAGTAACTTAGCTTGACATTCCTGCTCTCGCTTCAAGTCATACACGTGGCTGTAATCATCTGCCAGTTCCACTTGACCTTCCTCATGTGTACTGGCTGTTGGCTAGTCTCAACTGACATAGAGGTTGTTAGCTCAGGCTCTTTACCTGGAGGACTGTGGGCTCTGAAAGTGGGGTGGCGGGAGGGAGATAAAGAGGAAAGGGAGGGAGACAGACATAATGCTCATGTGCAGGAGGGAGTCTTCATTTCAGGGACTTTGGAAACTTGAGACTTTAAGAGATCTGGAAGTCCTTTCTCCATGTTCTTTTTTAAAACAAAAATTTTATTTATTTGTGGTGTCAGGTCTTAGTTGCCATATGTGGGCTCTTAACTGTGAACTCAAAGGTTGCACCGTGCAGGCTTAGTTGCCCTCTAGCATGGGGAATCCTACTTCCCTGACCAGGGATCGAACCCATGTCTGCTGCGTTGGAAAGCGGATTGTTAACCACCAGATCACCACAGAAGTCCCTTTTCCAAATTCTATTGGCCAAAATGAGTCACAAGCTAGCCCAGTTCCAAGAGCAGGGAAATGAATTTCCTGGGAGACAGGAGTGGCCAAGCTCCATGGCAAAAGGATGTGGATACAGAGATAAGAAGGATTACTGTAATTATCTTTGTCAACAACTTATCACTCTACTCTTATGGCTAAAAATGAAGGTATTGTCACTGGCAAAGTCCATTAACAATTCTTGAGGAATAAAAATAGAAATATGGGCAATAAAATAAAGTTTAACCTTCTTTTCCTTTACCTTTGTGCTTAATCTAATTTCACTTGCTCACAGGGAACCATGGGCCTCACACCCAGTACTTCAGACCAAAGTTTCTAGTACAAAATGGCTGCACCAACACCTCAACTTGGTAGAGTGTGTGCAGAAATGCTGTACTTGGCACTTCAATTCAAGATGGCAACAATGGGCCGTGTGCAGAGATGCTGTGCAACGACATTTGGATCTGGAGCATGAGTAACACAGTTGTGCCCAACCTGTAAAATCCCACTCTTCTCTTCACTTAAAAGAATCCTAAAAAGCAGCCCTGCCTATAGCCTTTTGGGGAGCATATACTCTAAAGCAGGGGTCTCTATCCCTCAGGGCCATGGACAAGTACTGGTCCATGGTCTGTTAGGAACTAAGCTACATAGCAGGAGGTGCATGGCAGGTAAGCAAGCAAAGCTTCATCTGTATTAACAGTTGCTCCCCATCGCTTGCATTACTGCCTGAGCTCTGCCTCTTGCTCAACGAACTCAATAAATGTAATGTGCTCAAATCATTCCACAACTATCCCTGCTACCCAATACAGTCCATGGAAAAATTGTCTTCTATGAAACCAGTCCCTGGTGCCAAAAAGGTTGGGGACTGCTGCTCTAGAGCACAAGCTCCCATCTCTCCATTCTTTGGTCAACGAAGAAAGTTTTCCTTTGCTTCTGAATCAAGTCTGTCTCATTTTATTGGCTCAAACAACACAGGGCAGGAAGACTCTTACTGAGGACTGACACAGGGCGGTTAATAACAAACTCTGGTGACCCAGATAAAACAGGTCATGGCCTTTTTGCCTGCACTTGTCGGCTAGGCTCCAGGCTTGGCCCAGGTGGCTTTGGGAAGCTCCTGCAAGAATGACTGACTGTAATCTCTGAGGACACTCTGACAGGTAGAATGGTGGTGGCCTCTGGCTGAATTCAGAGCAACTCTGCCCAATAACCTCCTACCCACGTGTGGTGTGCACCCAGCATAACCCCCATAGTCATCCGGACTGTGCCCCTCTGAGGGGGTCACACTGTGGCATCACTGGGGATCGAAGACTGAAACTCATGTGTGTCTGTCTGCTGCCTCTGGTTGGCCCCCACGGTGCTGGACACCTGGGGACAGTGGGGGCTTGTGGACGAGACAGAACCTCAGCAGTCCTGCTTGTGGTCTCACCAGTAGTGCTGTCCTCTTGACCTCTGTACATGGTGTAGTGGCTGCACCAGCTTTTTGTTGTCCTTTCCAACCTCGGGGGTCAACAGTAGCATTCTCCATACTTCCAGTTTAGTAAAAGTGCAAGGGCAGCCCTCTGAGTCAAGAGATGAAACCAGGAAAAAGCCCAGGTAACGAGTATGCATGAGAGAAGAGAACAAGGACACTCAATCCAAGTTCAAGAAAAGGCATCAAGGACACCTGAGTGTGAAAGAGTTCCAAGGTAGGCATGCGACCAGTGACCTGACCTTGTCCAGTCAGCATGAGTTTCTCTGAAGTGAACTGGGGAGACCTGTGAGCAGCTCTCAAGAGGCAAACGATAAAAAGCCCTGTAGGAAAGACCACATACTGGCTATTTTCCTCCAGTGTCAACTGGAGAGCATAGGAATCTGGACTAACTGTCTGGAGACCTTTTAACCCTGGTGAGTAACCTCAGCCCCCAATAAGGGATAGAAAGCCAAGGGAATCAGGACCTAATCAGTGTGCCATAAGTACACATAAGTTAACAGGAAAGAGAGAGTGTCCTCATGATCCCCTCAAAGGGGTAGAAATGGTAGATCTCAACTACTACCTTCGACAGCAAATGATCCAAAGAGATGAAGAATGACAGAGCCAGGAGGCTCCTAAGCTGGCACTCCAAATGACCCCTTAAGGAGCCCTGGCTGACATTTGATATGGGGCAAAAACACTGTCGAATTCTTAGTTGACACCAATGTCATTTTTTTGGTTCTGAACACCAGATCAGGTGAACAGTCATAAGAACTGTAAAATTATGGGGTTTTCAGGGAAGTCCTAAGAAGGGGAATTATAGAGCCACTACCACTAGGATGGGAACTGGATGAACACACGTACATCCATTCCTTCCTGTTTGTCCTTGAATGCCCTCCACCCCTACTAGGAAGAGATACCTTACCTAAATTGGGGGGTTACCCTCCACCTAATGGGAGACAAACTGGAGCCTGTTGTCTCTTTAGACAAGGGGCTGGAGATGATAATGTTAATGACTGAGGACAAACCTCCCCAAACAGAGCAAGTCCATCTCCCTGGAGTGAATCCTGAGATCTGGGCCCTGGCACAGGTAGGACCAGTTAAAGGAGCCGATCTTGCAATAGTTCATCTAAAACCTGGACATCTAAAACCAAGAGAAAACAGTACTCTCTCTGCCAGGAGGCCCTGTTGAGCATCTCCCCTGTAACACAGACCCTAAATGACCAGAGCCTTATTATTTATTAGACCAGGCCAATCAGCTTGTAACACCCCATTCTTCCCATAAGGAAACTCAATGGGGAATACTGGATAGTTCAGGACATCAGGGCAGTCAGTGAAGCCACAGAGTATACACCTACGTGATCCCTAATCCCTACACATTGCTGGGCACTCTGTCACCCAGCAGGACCTAATATTCTGCCCCAAACTCCAGAGACATGACCTGGGGTAACAGACCCCTGGACCATTTTTGTGACCCTCTGACCTGAAGCTTCTCTTCTGAGAAACCACCCAAGTGTGGCCAGGGAGACAGGCCCCACAGCAAGCATTCGATCAGGGTCAAAGGGCCAGAGACCTGCATTTTCAGGAAAAATGTGACATGTGAGCATTATTCTCTTGTCCATATAGGGGCCAGGGACCTTAAACTGTCTGGGTTCCTTTGTCCCCCAAAGGTTACACAAACGGGGGTCATCCAGGGATGAGTATGGTCAAGGCCGAGGCCTGTGGGCAACCAAACAGACCTGAAGAGAAGTTCCCCTCTTCCACCCAACGTTACCAGACACTCTTTCTCGGCAGGAAGCACTCACTGAAAAGGACTCAGGTCCTCAGCGCCCTCTCCCATCCACACAGTGAGGAGGAGACACAGGGCAGAGAAGGGGTTTGTCACCAGCAAAGCCCATTTATAATTCCCAGGGAATAAAAATAGAACCTAGGTGATAAAAAAGGATAGTCTCACCTTGTTTTCACTGCTCTGAGTCTAGCTCCCTGGTTCCCAAGGCACCCGGTGCAAAGGCTTCCCTCCAGCTCTTCCCAACAGAACGCCTGGTGCAAAACGGTGGCAAGGACGGCAAAAGCTCCGCCCCCAACACTCTGTTCAAGATGGCGTGGGGGAGCCGTGTGCAGAGACGCTGCACCCAGCGCCTTGATCTGGCTGCGCCTGCGCTGCCCCCGGGATCCCGCGAGAACTCAGCTCCCACTCGGCCATGGGGTCCTTATAAGCAGCCCCGCCCCAGACCTTACCTGTGGAAACTCCTATTGGCATGAGGGGCTGGATGTAGGAGGACTCTTGCTGGGAAAGGACTCATGAAGGCAGGTAGCAGTTGGACCCCCACATCCCCGCTCTGACAGTGTGCCCTGAAGATATGCCTGCATCCATTTGCAGCAGCTCTTGTGATAGAAACAACCGGAGCGTCTGCTAATAGGAAGCTGCTACACCCACGTTAGGATGCTGAGCATCCGTAGGAGGAATTGGGAACTTCTTGCTTTTTGTTGCAAGATCTCTAGGCTGTAGTGCTGACTGTCAGAAGTCAGAGTCTTAAGAACATACACGATGTCGCCAAAGTCTTAGTGCCACTGCCCGATTTTCCTCCCTGAGGACTGCGAGTCTGCAATTACAGCCTCCGAGGGACTTCACTCCCGGGAGCCTGTGTAATAGATTTCCTTCTTCCTTTAGCAAGCCTCCTCTGACTCAAAGCTGAGGACAAAAATACTATCAGTATGACGAAGGAATTTCACTGGTGTGCTTTTGAGGCACTGTTTTTTGTTTTTTGTTTTTTTTTAATCTGCGAAAAAAAAAAAAACCCAAGGTCAAGGTTGTTTTGAACTCAGTCGGGTGAGCACTGGCTCTCTGACCAGAAGAGAGTGTCTGTTGAATTCGTGGAGGATTCTTGGACATACTTGTTTCGGGGTCTAGAGAAAAAAAGATGCAAAGTTGTCAGAATAGAAGAGGCGCCGAGTGGACACACGAGTGCAGGTGGCCAAGATGACTCAGTAGTTTTCTAGGCTGGAAGCTTGCCCCGCACAGGGAGAAAGATGTCCTTGACTTTGAAAACCTGGGACGTGAAACTACCTCTGTTTATAAGTTTAAAATTTTTACTTCTGTTTCTATCTTGTTCCAAAAATGATTTAAGGTGGGCCTTTGACTGTGTGGATCTCAATAAACTATGGAAAATTCTGAAAGAGATGGGAATACCAGACAACCTGACCTGCCTCTTGAGAAATCTGTATGGCAGGTCAGGAAGCAACAGTTAGAACTGGACATGGAACAACAGACTGGTTCCAAATAGGAAAAGGAGTACGTCAAGGCTATATATTGTCACCCTGCTTATTTTACTTATATGCGGAGTACATCATGAGAAACGCTGGGCTGGAAGAAGCACAAGCTGATATCAAGATTGCCGGGAGAAATATCAATCACCTCAGATATGCAGATGACACCATCCTTATGGCAGAAAGTGAAGAGAAGCTAAAAAGCCTCTTGATGAAAGTGAAAGAGGAGAGTGAAAAAGTTGGCTTAAAGCTCAACATTCAGAAAACGAAGATCATGGCATCCGGTCCCATCACTTCATGGGAAATAGATGGGAAAACAGTGGAAACAGTGTCAGACTTTATTTTTTTGGGCTCCAAAATCACTGCAGATGGTGATTGCCGCCATGAAATTAAAAGACGCTTACTCCTTGGAAGAAAAGTTATGACCAACCTAGATAGCATATTGAAAAGCAGAGATATTACCTTGCCAACAAAGGTCTGTCTAGTCAAGGCTATGGTTTTTCCTGTGGTCATGTATGGATATGAGAGTTGGACTGTAAAGAAAGCTGAGTGCTGAAGAATTGATGCTTTTGAACTGTGGTGCTGGAGAAGACTCTTGAGAATCACTTGGACTGCAAGGAGATCCAACCAGTCCATTCTGAAGGAGATCAGCCCTGGGATTTCTTTGGAGGGAATGATGCTAAAGCTGAAACTCCAGTACTTTGGCCACTTCATGCGAAGAGTTGACTCATTGGAAAAGACTCTGATGCTGGGAGGGATTGGGGGCAGGAGGAGAAGGGGACAACAAAGGATGAGATGGCTTGATGGCATCACTGACTCAATGGATGTGAGTCTGAGTGAACTCCGGGAGTTGGTGATGGACAGGGAGGCCTGGCGTGATGCGATTCATGGGGTCGCAAAGAGTCGAACATGACTGAGCGACTGACTGACTGACTGTGAGAGAATAAGGCTGCCTTTTAGATCAGCTTCTTCCAATTCTGAAATAATGCCTTTTCAAATAAACTACACTGCATACTCCATCTTTTAAAAATTCAGAAAACTTACTGGAAGTCATATGAAACTCACGATAAGGCTGCCCAGCCAGCCCCCACAACCGCCCCCCCCCCAAAAAAAAGCAGGTCTGAGAATTTTTTTAATATTGGCTAATTCACATGAAAAGTCAAGTAACAAGAGCATGTGGGTAAAACATTCTATAAACCATTTGGCAAAATAAAAACTTAAGGTGGTCAAACAAAGACTGTTGTGGGGTTTTTCCCTCAGATGTCTTAGATCCAAAAAGTCACCCCACTACCACAACAGGCCAATTAAGTCTGGTCTAATCAGGCTGCTGGTGGTCTCTTTCTGGAAGTTTCCATGGATGCAGGAGTCGCTGTTTGTCCTCTCCTGCTGTGCTCTGCCCTAGTCCTCCTCCGCTACCCCATTCCCTTCTCATAGAAGCCCATATCAGAGCTCCTTCCCTTTTCTCTGAGCATCTATCTGAACATAGCCTTATCAATTTGTCAGGTTTCTGTCTTCTAGGAGAAAAAAGCTAAGGGTCAAATTCATGGCGCATCAGCATGCATTTGTGTATTCATCTCAGGCCTCATCTCATATCCTTATCCGTTTTTATTTTTAATCTCCTGCTTCAATGTTATGCCTTCCTGCTACAGCCTTTCTGTCTCCTCTCCGTGTGTGTGTGTGTGCTAAGTTGCTTCAGCTGTGTTCAGCTCTTTGCAACCCCATGGACCGTAGCCCACCAGGTTCCTCTGTCCATGGGATTCTCCAGGCAAGAATACTAGAGTGGGTTGCTACGCCCTCCTCCAGGGGATCTTCCTGACCCAGGGATCAAACCTGTGTCTCTTGCATTGCAGGCAGATTCTTTACAGCTGAGCCACTGGGGAAGCCCAAGAGAGTTTAAAGTGAGTGTTTTCTACTCTAATTCTTTCTTTTCTTTGTAGGAACTTTGTGATCTCAATCATTCATGACCCCATCTCAATATACCTGTAAAATTATATTAGTATTTTGTTCCCTTATGTTCTTTTGATACCCTGCGTTCATCTCTGTTGATATAATTATCATTTGTGTTGAAAAGGTCTATTTTCCTATATCTTCCTGACTAGATTTGGATCTTCCTTAGGAATTATGTCTTTTTCATCTTTGCATCAACTCTGTATTTAACAAAGGGCCATGCACACAGTGTATGAGTAATAATAAATGTTTGTTGACTGATTAAATGTAAACATTTAACTCAGGGTCAGTTAACCTATAACATAGGCCAAATACTGACATGTCCAATTTTGTGATCATAGCAGACATCATTAATTGATCACTGATCACAGTGTTCTTTCCCACTAAGCTGGGATATAATCCCTAAATCCTTCTCAACACAACTCTCTAGCCAGCAACTATGAATAGATCATTGCTGCTACACCACCGGAAATCTGTCAACCTGGTTTTAACCTAATGTTACCTCTGCTGTAAGCTGCATTAGCTGGTGCAAGACAAGTTCTGGGTCAGAGTCAACGTTCATCGAGTGCCCCAGAATGACCCACAGATGGTTTACAGAATCCCATGGGCAGAGTAGCCTACACTCCATGGGGTTGCACAGAGTCAGAGATGACTGAGTGACAAACACACACACACACATACACACACACACACACACACACACACACACAGAGTAGAGGTTGTTATGGATGAACAGCAAGTTCTTCACGCTGTGATTTTACATTCCATCTACTTGTCTTTGAGAAGATAGATCCAGTTCTTTCCTCCACTCACCTTCCTTGGGGGAAATGGGCCTTTTTTCCTCCCCATGCTCCCCCTTGGAGTCTTGCTGTGGTCTCCAGGGAGCTCTGTGCTGACAGCATGATGAGCTGCTCGTGAATAAAAAGCTATTCCCAACAGGATTGCATAATAGACACTTCACAATAGAGGAAGTGATAACAGTGCTTACAAAAATGGAAAAAAAGCCAAGAACTAAAGATTTCTCAGCTCTATTTTCAGCAATACAGGTAGAATTATATCTTAAGAAGTTTGACTCTATGTAATTTGAAACTACTGATTTAGATATTTGGGGCCTTCTGTATTTGTTCTGTCTACTCTTTTCCTTCTAAAGGAAACAAGAGCAATTCCTTCTGAGGAAACAATGGAAAAGGTGACAATCCATGCCCCTGCCCCCTGCAAATTACTTAAACTGGAAAAGTTTCATTTAGAAACTAAGAAAGACCCTATAGCTCAAAGATTTCATATGACTAATATTCATCCTTTTTTTTTTTTTTCACATAGAAAGCTTTTGGACAATTGCAGCCTTGAGATGTGACCAAGATGCTGCAGCTGAACTTAAAAATATGAACCTGGACAGTGTTTGTTGGCCTTTCTGTGAACTTCAGTTTTATTCTTAGGTCAGCTCCCTCCACGGAGGAATTGGAGCGTGGTTGCTCCCCCATAGCACTAGATCTTTAAGTCAGTGGTGCTCTCTGCCATCCTGTCAGAGAACGACAAGGTGAGTGCCAGGTTTTGATGACTAGGATTCATGACCAAAGTCCCAGGTCTATCTCAGGCCTCTTGTGTCACCTGTACCTACCCTCTTCAGGTTTATTCTCCTGTCTTTAAATAGTCTGACCAAAAAAAAAAAAAAGAGCCAACCACATTCCAAGCCAGGGAGCTAATGTTGGGGAAAGTCCAACCCCAAACAAGACGTGTGTGTGTGTGTGTGTGCACGCGTGTGCGTGCACGCTAGTCACTCAGTCATGTCCAATTCTTTGCGATTCCGTGACTGTAGCCCACCAGGCTCCTCTGCTTCGGATTCTCCAGGCAAGAATACTGGAGTGGGTTGCCATTTCTGAAACAATATTCACTGAATTCTGAAAGTAGCCAGCATCAATAGGAGCATAAAAGCCATCCCAGAGGATTATGGGCTATGAGGTTCAGGGGTTGTTGTGGTTATTCCAATTTACCTTGATTCATGGACCTAACATTGCATGTTCTTATGCAACATTATTCTTTACAGCATTGAACTTTACTTTTACCATCCACTGCTGAGTGTTGGGAGAAGGAAATGGCACCCCACTCCAGTACTCCTGCCTGGAAAATCCCATGGACGGAGGAGCCTGGTGGGCTGCAGTCCATGGGGTCAATACGAGTTGGACAGGACTGAGCAACTTCACTTTCACTTTTCACTTTCATACATTGGAGAAGGAAATGGCAACCCATTCCAGTGTTCTTGCCTGGAGAATTCCAGGGACGGGGGAGCCTGGTGAGCTGCCGTCTGTGGGGTTGCACAGAGTTGGACACCACTGAAGCGACTTAGCAGCAGCAGCAGCAGCTGAGTGTTGAGAAAGAAGTTCCCGCTTTGGCCCAGCTGCTTCATTCTCCCTGGAGCTATTAGTAATCACTCTCCGCTCTTCCCTAGTAGCATACTGGACACCTTCTGACCTGAGGGGCTCATCTTCCGGCGTCATATCTTCTTGCCTTTCCATAGTGTCCATGGGGTTGTCCAGGCAAGAATACTGGAGTGGTTTGCCATTTCCCTCCTCCAGTGGACCACATTTTGTCAGAACTCTTCACTGTGACCCATTCATCTTGGGTGGCCCTGCAAGACATGGCTCATCGCTTCATTGAGTTATGCAAGCGCCTTCACCACGACAAGCCTGTGATCCACAAAGGGGGAGGTTTAGGGGACTGGACGCTAATCTGGGATTCGAGAAACTTGTGTTGTGACTGAAAGATAATACACGTCTCACCCTCTACTAGTTAAAATGCTTTTAAGCAGTATAGATAGAGAGCGATCTGCAGAATGAGGGCATGCAGCCATCTGTCACCGCTCCTGATCCCCTGAACACACCTTCCTGTAAGCGTCCCTGAGGCTCTGCAGTCCTGCGGCCTGCAAAGGCATGAGGGTGGGAGAAGAGAGAGAACAGAGGAAAGTGGTTTGCAGAGAGGTCTGGATACTCCTGTGTACATATAGTGAATATTTCATATGAGGCCAGGTAATATCATGCTCCGTTTTTCTGAAGAGGGAGGTCAAATACATTATTGGTCTGAATATGTTTTATTCTGTCTTTGGCCCTCAGTCACTTATTCATTTATTTGTCTATCCATTTATCTATTCATCCAATATTTATTGAACACCTGTTGTGTATCATGCTCTGTTCTAGGTGCTGGGGAGGCAGATAGAGATATAACAGATATTCAAATACAATGTTGTGATGAAATATAAAGCAGTTGTAGGGGGTAGTGAATAACAAGGCATATGAAAAAAAGTTTAAAGTGTTAGTCACTCAGTTGTGTCTCTTTGCAACCCCATGGACTGTAGCCCGCCAGGCTCCTCTGTCCATGGAATTTCCCAGGCAAGGATACTGAAGGGGGTTGCCATTCCCTTCTCTAGGGGCTTTTCCCGACCCAGGGTTCAAACCCCAGTTTATTGCATTGCAGGCAGATTCTTTACCGTCTTAGCCACCAGAGAAGCCCAACAAAGAGTATATTGCCAAGTAAAGAGGTGGCTCATATTTGAAGGAACACAACAGAGATAATGAATTTGCATAATAGCTGTTAAAAACACTTTTTGAGACTCAGCTGTCTTTTATTTTTTGGTATTCAACTTATGAATCTTTCATTCTGATAGTCACTATATAAAATAATCAGTTTCCCCTATGATTAAACTACGCTATTTTTAACAATAATGTATTATGTAAGAGTATATATTATGTCAATTATTACTTAAGTAATTAATTTCTAAGATGTCACAGGTTGGGTTTTCCGGAAACAGATACTGAGATAGAGTTTGATGTGTAGGGTTTTTTATTAGAGACCATTATCTGTGGAAAGGAGATGAAGGAAGTGGAATTTCTTGGAGGAAAGGGTCAAACTACAATGCAGACTAATAACAACAGCCCTACAGAGAGCTCTGGAGCAGAAACGACCATCAGAGTGGTACCAGGTTGGGCTGAAATGGCTGGGCCTCTGTCTCTGACCACGATCGGTCAATGCATGCGGGTCCCCCAGGAAGAGCGTGCACTTGGCCAAGTCAGCCTGCGGCTGATGAGACAAGCAGGATATGGCGACCCTAGCGTCTCTCCCAGCATCTGAGAACAAGAGCTTTGCCTCTCCTTCTGCACGTCAGTTTCTTGCATGTACAGAATAATGAATGAGAGTGGGAAGACAGCAGTGATCAAAATACAGCTATAGTTATGCTTTAAGCTTGACTTTTTGCCAGGTCTTTTAACAAGAGCTGGTTAATTCTTTAAAAAAATTTTCTTATAGTATTTTTAGATGAGTTCTAGGTTCATAGCCTCCACATACACAGATTCTCCCCAGCGTCCATATCCCACACTAGATGGTACATGTATTATCATCAGTGCACCTGTGTTGACATCATTATCATCCAAAGCCCCTGGTTTATGTTAAGGTTCACACTTGGTATTGCACCTTCTGAGTTTGGGTAAATGTATGATGACACATACTCACCGCTACAGTGTCACGTAAAGTCTCACTGCCCTAAAGTCCTCTGTGCTCTGCTGATTTATCCCTCCCTCCTCCTACGGGGCCGTTTGCTATCTCCATCATTTTGCTTTTCCCTGAATCTTGTATAGTTGGAATCACACAGCCTTACCATAGTGGCTTCTTTCAGTTAGTAATATACCCAAAGATTCCTCCACATCTCTTTGTGGTTTGATACCTCATTGGTTTTTAGTGCTGAGTAATATTTCGGTGTCTATATGGACCATCATTCATTTATTCATTAGTTTACTGAAGGACATCTTAGTGGCTTCCAAGATTTGGCGATTATGACTAAAGCGGCTATAAACATCTGTGTGCAGGTTTTTGTGTGGACATACAGTTTCAATTCGTTTGGGCAAATACCAAGGAGCTCAACTGTTGGGTCATATGGTAAGAGCACATTTACTTTTATAATAAAAAGACAAACGGTGGTGACTGTACCCTTTTGTAATCCCATCAGCACTGAATGAGACTTTTTGTTGTTCCACAGCCTCATCAGCACTTGGTAGTGCCAGTGTGTTGGATTTTGGTCATTGTAATATGTGTATAGTGCATTAATTCTCCTTTAATTAAACTTTTCTGACGTTATCATATATTTCAAAGAGTTTCTAATTTTAAGTCTTTGAGTAATAAAACCTGAGAAAATTAAGCTGCTTCAATAGCAACTAGTTTTTGAGTACTACAACCAGTTCTACCTGGATGAAAAAACTGTTTTTTTTAAAAATTATTTTTGGTAAATAATTGGAGAAGGAAATGGCAACCCACTTCAGTATTCTTGCCTGGAGAATTCCATGGACAGAGGAGTCTGGCAAGCTACAGTCCATGGGGTCAGAAGACTCAGACATGACTTCACCACCACCACCTAAAGTGGGCTTTCCTGATGACTCAGACTCCAAAGAATCTGCCTGCTAATGCAAGGGACCCAGCTTTGATCCTTGGGTTGAAAAGATCCCCTATATTGAAAAGATCCTCCAATATTCTTGCCGGGAGAATTCCATGGACAGAGGAGTCTGGCAGGCTACAGTCCATGGGGTCACAAAGACTCAGACACAACTGAGCGACAAACACTTTGGTAAATCACAGATAAAAACAAAATACTAAACCAAGCGATGAGAAAACAGTATTTCTTAATGTTGACATAAATAAATATTTATGGGCTGGGATTGCTTTCAATTCAAATACTAAAATAATTCTAAAGCTGCGTATCAAATGACCAATTAATAGATAAAGTTGCTTTGGGTACAGTTTAAGTAAAACAAATTTAAAGCCTGATTAGAATTCTTCCTATTGATTTTTTCAAAAGATACTTAAACTTGGCAGAGTTCTTTGGGAATGCAGGTAGTATCTGAAATATTGAGAAAAACAGCAAGATCCAGGGCTAGTGTGGTTATTGAATTTGGGGACTGTTGTCTGCCTGGAGCAGGAATGGGATGCAGAGATCCGGACACTGACCTGACTCAGTGTCACTGACCTGACAACCCTTGGTTGTCTCTCTATGCCAGCACTGATGTGGGAGGAAATTCAGGACTTGGAATCCAGGTTCCTTGCTGACCTCTCCACTGATCAGGAAAAGGTTGCTTGTAGAACTTTAACAGCATCTCTGGCATTGCTCTTTAAAAAAAAAAAAATCCAAACTATTTTCTAGATTTTTTTTTTCCCCAAAATAGGGCAGATCTGCAAAGATGGAAAGAAAAGGAAATACTAAAAATAACTTTCCCCAATTAGTGATAGCCAAACACATATGGTAAGATGGAAATAGTTTCCAATCGCCCAAAGCAGAACTGTGAATTCCCCAAGCACAGTGGGTAATTAGAAACAGCCCTGACGTTCTCAAGGTGCAGTTGGGACAACACGGTCTGACCTGGTGGGGACTCCGAGCATCACCTCCATGTAGATGTGGACTGACGTCAACTGAGTCTGAAACCATTTATATGTGTTATTTTATTTCACAAAGGCCTGGGTGCTGGCTTTCTTCTTGGAAAGTCAGAAGTCCTGCATCTCAAAATAGAAGTTCTAGGGCTGGAATGTGGTCAGGATTGCACATTTCCTGAAGCCCAGAGGCAGGGGCGCGGCCGTCCCTTCTCAGCTGGCAGGGTTTTGTTTTCCACTGTGGTGGTGGAGGGGCATGGAGAAGAGCCACCTGTGTGGGCGGTGGCACCAGGGGAGGGCGCGGAGGCTGCCAGGACAGCCTGGCAGTGCGTCACTCTGGGCTTTGGCCCAGATGACCAGCTGGTTACCCGGCCTTGGCGATTGGGCTGCCACCCAGCCAGCTGGCCGGGGGCGTCTGCCAGGCCTGCCTCTCCAGACGGGGAGGGTCGGCAGCTATGACCGCTGGGGCTGCCAGACCACCAGACAGGGAGGCGGGCAGCCTGCCCCCACCCCCCGACCGCAGGGTTGCCAACCACCCTTTGTCCTTGGATGGACCCCAACGCTCACATCTCTCTCTCCTCTCTCCTATTCCCAGTGCAGATTTCAACCAGCGCACACCTGTGAGAGTGGTGGTTGGTGAAATACCACATTGCTCTGTACGGGTCAATGGCCAGTGACCGGGCCCGAGGGTCCCTTACCGCCAGGCATGTCTCCAGGGCCTCCGGGGCCTCACCAGAGTCCCATCGGTCAGATAGGTCTGTGTCCAACCCGCTTGGTTGTTCAGTGTTGTGAACCTGTCTGTAATCGCTTTCTTTTCCTTTCTTCCACTGACTCTTAATTTCCTATCCTGTTGCTCAGTCACTCAGTCGTGTCCAGCTCTTTGTGACCCCGTGGTCTGCAGCCAGCCAGTCTTCTGTGTCCTTCACTATCTCCTTCAGTTTTCTCAAACTCATATCCATTGAGTTGGTGATGCCATCCAACCAACTCATCCTCTGCCGCCCCCTTCTCCTCTTGCCCTCAATCATTCCCAGCATCAGGGTCTTTTCCAGTGAGTTGGCTCTTCACATCAGGCAGCCAAAATACTGGAGCTTCAGCATCAGCATCAGTCCTTCCAATGAGCACTCAGGGTTGATTTCCTCTAGGATTGACTGGTTTGATCTCCTTGATATCCAAGGGACTTTTGAGAGTCTTCTCCAACACTACAGTTTGAAAGCATCAATTCTTTGGTGCTCAGCCTTCTTTATGGTCCAGCTCTCACTGTTTTGGCCACCCCCCTCATCCCACATTCCCATGAATGATCTGCAGCCTAGGATCCTTTCTCTCAGAACTCTGGGCTTGCTCCTCTCCTCCTCCTGAAGGACAGGATACCGCCTTCCTCTGCCTCATCCTGCAACCCCCCCACCCCCACCTATGGGGTTCTGATCAATCTCACCAAGGACAGCTAGGCTGACCTGCCGGGCGGGGGGGAGGGGCCCTGCAGATGTCACACGGCCAGAATCCCCCAGGTTCTAAGACTTGTTTTCCCTGGTGCCTCTACTCAGCCTGCTCAAGACTGAAGCGCCTGGACTGACCTCTTTACTCCCGCCCGTTCGTTGGTTCACCAAAAACTTGTAAACCAAGGCTGACTGATCCGGGTTGGGCCGGCATCCACACTGCCCGCAGCTCCCCTTTTGGACGTAACAACCTCCTGGTCCCTGAAGCCACTGCGGTTTCACAGTTAGGTGGATGGGTATTTAAAGGGAGGACCCACTGCGCATGGGATTCCGTGTGTATAAGGCAGTGGAGGCCATGCCCCCACGGACCTCGAGTTTCTGGTTCAGAGAAAGAAGAGCATGATCTGAAGGCAGGGGTCGGGGTGAAAAAATGGGATGAGGGGGAGAAACAGGTGTCCTGGGAGGAGGGAGCTGTCACCTTGGCTGGGGGGTGATGAGGGGAGGGTCCTGGTCCTGGGGAGGCACCCAGGGGTGTCAGAGTCCTGGCTTTGTGACTTCACCCTGCCTCGGTTCCTCCAGCTCTAATATGGAGAGAATCATGCCTGCCTCACAGAATTGTCATAGGATTGATCACTTGAGCTCTTCCAGCCCCTGGCACGTGATAAACAAGGAGTGGACAGGAGTGCTCGCCTGGGTTCACGGAAGAGACAGCCTCTGACCAGGTGGATGCAGACATGGGTGCATGGGGTGTTCGTGCAGGTTGGGGACTCGGATCAACCAGGCACTGTTTCCACCAGTAGAGCTCCTAAAAAACCAACGATTTAAGTGATGCCCTAGTCTTCCATGATACTATTTTTTTCTATTTCCCTTTAAATGCACAGCCCTCGAAAACAATGACCAAAGAAGGTTCCTAACGAAAACAAACAAACAAAAAGACAAAGCACACGAGGGAGGACTGTGGACTTCCCAGGTCTAAAAGTACCACCTGCGGGTGGGAGATAGTGCGAAAGACAAGGTTCGCCCAGGGAGGAGCGTTTCTCCAAGAGACCACTAGGTGGCGACAGACGCACACGGAGGCAGCGGGACTGTCCTCCAGCGCTGCCGGTGCCCGACAGGCGGGTTGGGGTCTGGGAGCCACGCTGCTCCCTGCTGCCTCCCGAACCCCACCCCAAGCCTGCTCCTCCCTCCCTTCCTGCTCGTCTCTTTTCAGATATTTCCTAACAGGCACTAAGGAGCAGAAATGTATGGGAAATTCTATGGAAAAACCCGATCTTTACATAGGTCTGTTATTGTGTAGTCGCTTCAGTCAGGTCCTACTCTTTGCCATCCCATGGACTGGAGCGCTCCAGGCTCCTCTGTCCATGGAATTCGCCAGGCAAGATCACTGGAGCAGGTAGCCATTCCCTTCTCCAAGAATCTTTTCAATTCAGGGATCGAACCCAGGCCTCCTGCATTGCAGGCAGATTCTTGACCGCTTGAGCCCCTGGGAAGCTGAGAGGACAATTCCTGGCTCCCTGCTCCCTGTGGCTTTATTAGGAGTCTGTGTCAGCTGGGTTCTGGGTAATTGGGTTTGATGGTTCAGCCTGGAGTTGATTGACATTTCAGAGGGATGCTGAGCCTGACTTAATCACAGTGTATTTTACATGGAGTATGTTGTAAACCGCGGGTGCCCCCGTGACCTTGGGCATGTTTGGGGGAGGCGTGAAGTCTGCTGTTAGAACGGGGCTGTGATGTGTAAGAAGGGCTTAGACTTAGGACGCTGGCACTTAAGTGCCACTCCAGCTTCTTTGCTCCCTGTGGACTTGAGACAGCACCTGGAGACAGGGCTCGTGGTGGAGTTCTATGATGGCCCCAAAGCTTCCTGCCCCTGGTGCATGTGCTGTGAGTGGTCCCCACCCCTGTGTAGGGTGGTGCCTGCAGATGTGGGGGGGTGGCGGGATATGAAGCCCATATTACCTCATGGTGGACGGCAGAGGTGAGGGGTCTGCAGAAGTCATCAAGGTACTGAATCAGCACCTGGGTGGGCCTGGTCTAATCAGGCAAGAAGGTGCAGAGGTCAGAGACAGAAGTCAGGAAGAGACAGATGTCAGAACAAACCTCACTGTTGTAGAGAAGACCGCAAGCTAGAGAATGGCCCCAGCTGACAGACTGGCAGGACAGCTGGGACCTGGCTGCTATGACCACAGGGGCTCTGGCCGTCACTCCCAGGGTTATCCTCGGTGGGATTGTGTAGAGGTGGGCTGGAAGATGTCCTGAGTGCAGCCCATGAGACCCTGAGCAGGGCCGGGCTGCACCCCTGACCATGGAAACGTATCGACTTAAGTTGCTTAGTTTGTAATAGTTTGTTTGGCGGCGGCAGCAGAAAACGAGCTCAGGACTTGCCCAGTTCCTTGGCACGATTGTCGTGAGGACTAGGAAAAAGATATGCAAAGCACCTGACAGGTAGGAGGCTGCTCATGAATGGTAGCTTTTAGTCACATAATCTGTAATTGTCCCATTCTTTTTTCCCAGCGAACATGAATCTCTCTGTTTTCAATGGATCTCGTGAAATGTTCAGAACTGCTGAGGGGCTTGGATGAAAGGATGCGTCGCTCGCTCCAGGTTGGGGGTCTGGGACACAGTGAACCAGGAGTGACAGAGTGACAGTGGCGGTGACTTTGCAACCATGATGACGTTTACCCTGCTGAAAATTAGGCGTATTTCTCAAGAGGACCCAGAGCTATTTTCCCCCTTAAAACCACGTTTGATTTTCTTCACAAGTAGCTTTTTTTTTTTTTTACAGAAGAACCAGAAACCATGATTGAATCACACACCGGGTAGAAATGAACCTTAGATATAACCTGTTCCAACATCTGCAGGTTACAAATGAAAAACAAAACCAAAAACCCTGAATCTGAAGCAGCTTTGTTTAAGGCCACAAAGCAAACCAGTGGTAGGATGTGGAACGGAATTCAGGTATCTTGATGCCAAGGCCATTTCCACAGATCCACATATTTAGTTCTCTTCTGAAATTTTCCTTCTATTTAAGATTCAGGGCTGTGTTAGCTCACCAAGTGTCAGCATTCTCGTCCCCTCTCCCGCGTCTAAAAGTTACCTGGGCAATTAAAGTGGGTTTGTAACATTTGTTATACAAATAGAAATAGATTCTATGCAAATGCTCAATGGATGAGTTTCCTAGGAGACTCGTGAGAAGTAAACAGCCAGTAAAAAGAAACACACACACTAGTGTGGAGCCCATGTAGCTCCTGGAACTAAACCAAAGCCGGCCTGCAGCAGACACGTATTCTAAGAGGTACAGTGGATGAGAGAGTCAAGGCCACTGAGAAGTCATTTCTGTTTTGAACCAAACACAAAGGATTGGTTCTCTGTTATGTCTGCTCCCAGGCTGTAGGCCGCCCCCATCTAGTCCAGAGGTCAAGCAGGACTTTGACCTTCACTGAGGCTCCTCAGCACTGCCCTGGGCCTTGATGTCTAAGCTGTTGGGGTCCACTTGGCCTGAGCTTCTCCTGGCACACCAGCTGAACATCAAGTTGGGAAGCCAGTGACCCCTCTGGCCTTCCTTCCCTTCTCCCCACCTTCTTGGTACCCCCTCCCGCTCCTGCCCTTGGGCTACCTGCCCCCCATCCTCTCTTACCAGCCCTCACCTCCCCCCCCTCCCCAACACACCTGCCACTAGTCTCTGGGTTTTCTATCTTGAGGGCATTTGCTTTAAACCCTTTTCTGTTACCGAGGATCAGAATACACTTTGCTCCCCCACTCAAAGTGGTTCCAAGCTCAGGGTGGTAGTGGGAGAGAATGCTGGTTCTTCAGTAACCTAGTTCCTAACTCTGTGTGTCCAGGGTACAAAATTCAGGGGACTGAACCTGCATTTTTAAAAAAATTCATCTTTATTGGAGTATGGTTGCTTTACAATGTTGTGTTAATTTCTGCTGTACAGCAAAGTGAGTCAGTCATACGTATACATGTATCTCCTCCTTTTTGAGTTTCCTTCTCATTCAGGTCACTGCAAAGTTTCAAACCCAGAAATTCCCAGTTATAGAAAGCCTGTCAGGTAAGACGCACGCTATCTAACATCTGAAAACTTGCCACACTACTAGAAATGAGGTAGGTTTAAATAATTATGGAATTAGTTACTTTTCAATAAAAGCATATCAGTTCAGTTCAGCTTAGTCACTCAGTCCTGTCCAACTCTTTGTGATCCCATAAATTGCAACACGCCAGGCCTCCCTGTCCATCACCAACTCCCGGAGTTCACTCAAACTCACGTCCATTGAGTTGGTGATGACATCCAGCCATCTCTGGAAGGCCAGAGGGGTCACTGGCTTCCCAACTTAATGTTCAGCTGGTGTGCCAGGAGAAGCTCAGGCCAAGTGGACCCCAACGGCTGTCGTCCCCTTCTCCTCCTGCCCCCAATCCCTCCCAGCATCAGAGTCTTTTCCAATGAGTCAACTGTTTGCATGAGGTGGCCAAAGTACTGGAGCTTCAGCTTTAGCATCATTCCCTCCAAAGAACACCCAGGACTGACCTCCTTTAGAATGGACTGGTTGGATCTCCTTGCAGTCCAAGGAACTCTCAAGAGTCTTCTCCAACATCACAGTTCAAAAGCATCAATTCTTTGGCCCTCAGCTTTCTTCACAGTCTAACTCTCACATCCATACATGACCACTGGAAAAACCATAGCCTTGACTAGATGGACATTTGTTGACAAAGTAATGTCTCTGCTTTTGAATATGCTATCTAGGTTGGTCATAACTTTCCTTCCAAGGAGTAAGCATCTTTTAATTTCATGGCTGCAATCACCATCTGTGGTGATTTTGGAGCCCCCAAAATAAAGTCTGACACTGTTTCCCCTGTTTCCCCATCTATTTCCCATGAAATGATGGGACCAGATGCCATGATCTTATATAAATCCATGTAAAAAAATTCAAAGGGCTAACATCAAGGGTGATGGTTTTGTGGGCATTATTTGTACAAACCGCGTAAAGTGCTCACCTCTGTCCAAGTGGCCGTGACCCTAAGAAGCGGGTCTGAGATCCAGTTTTTGGAAAAGCAAGTGAGGCCTCTGAGGTCTGGTAACCATTCTGGACGAACCAGGCCTGGAGCCTGCATCCCAGCCCCACCCCCAGCACTTCTTACCCCTTCCAATTGTCTTTCTTTCTGCAACGTTGATTCTCTGTGGTCCTCGTATTTACCAGGTTTGCTGCAGGGTGTCTGTCCCTTTGCCTCTCCCCACCCCACCGAGAACCCTCCTGTCCCACAACAGCCAGGGTTTGTCAGTCCCACTGGCTTGGGGGCCCCCAGCAGCAGAGAAGAGGGCCTGCCCCTGTGATAGGCACTGGGTTCAATTCAGTTCAGTCACTCAGTCGTGTCTGACCCTTTGCGACCCCATGGATTGCAACACGCCAGGACTCCCAGTCCATCACCAACTCCCGGAGTTTACTCTAACTCATGTCCATTGAGTCAGTGATACCATCCAACCATCTCATCCTCTGTCATCCCTTTCTCCCCCCACCTTCAATTTTTCCCAGCATCAGGGTCTTTTCCAATGAGTCAGTTCTTCACATCAGGTGGCCCAAGTATTGGAGTTCCGCCTTCCACATCAGTCCTGCCGATGAATATTCAGGACTGATTTCCTTTAGGATTGACCGGTTGGATCTCCTTGCAGTCCAAGGGACTCTCAAGAGTCTTCTCCAACACCACATTTCAAAGAGATCAATTCTTCAGCGCTGGGTAGACATTTGATAAATGAACAAACAAGAGCAGCCAAGGCAAGATTTCAGATGAAGTGTTTTTCTCCAACTTTAGCACCAACTTAGGATTCGCTCAAAGTTGTTGTTGTTTTTTTTCAAATAAAAACAATGCTATATTTAAAAGGGATCACCAACAAGGACCCACTGTATCTCACAGGGAACTCTGCTCAATGTTATGTGGCAGCCTGGATGGGAGGGGAGTTTGAGGGAGGATATATGTATTTGTATGGCTGAGTCCCTGTGTTGTTCACCTGAAATTATCACAACGTTGTTAATTGGCTATACTCCAACACAAAATAAAAGGTTTAATTACTAAATAAAATAAAGACCCTCAGTTCAGCTCTCTTGTGTCCAGCAAGGAAACAGTATTTGGGGATTTCATGCCGTGAAGCCTGCCATGTAGCCTTCACCTGCTCCCTATCCTGGGCGGCTTTGTGTTTCTTTTCCACCCATGTGAAGAGAAGGAGACGCAGTTGTCAGCAGCTGCAGAATCATGTTCATCACTAGCTGGGCTCCCTGGGGAACCGCTAGGGCATGAGTGCTGCCTGGGGGTCACGTCTTCAAGTCACACTTGTAGGGGACTTCCCTGCTGTTCCAGGAGCTAAGACTTCTCCTTCCAGTGTGGGGGGTATAGGTTCCATCCCTGGTTGCGGAGATAAGATCTCACATACCCAGCAATCAAGAAACTAAAACATTAAAAAAAAAAAACAACGCATAAGCAATATTGTGACAAATTCAATAAAGACTTTTAAGAATGGTTCATACCTGTTTTAGAGCATATGGAAGTCTGCTCAATGTTATCTGGAAGCCTGGATGGGAGGGGAGTTTGCATAGAATAGATACAAGTATATGTATGGCTGAATCCCTTTGCTGTTCACCTGAAATTACCAGAACGTTGTTGATTGGCTGTACCCTAATATAGAATAGAAAGAAAAAAAAATAGTCCACAATAACAAAATCTTAAAAAAAAAAAAAGGCACACTTGTGGGCACTGCTCCTTCCGTCCTCGGATGTTCCACATGGCCACCAGCCTCCTCCTCTTGTTTCTGCCCCCAGACAGTCGCATCTGTAAAGAATGCGTCCTTCCCTTCTTCCCCAGCCTCCCTGTCAGCCGCCTTCCACACAAGAGCCTGACTGGGATCTGAACCTGTGGTGGTGTGCCTGCTGTCTTGTGCCACTTGTCTTGAAGCTCTGTATGTGGATTGCTTTGGTTTTCCTAGATCTCTGTATGTGGGATTCTACGTCTGCTCCGATGCCTTCTTACATAATTATCCACTCTATTCACACAGTTTTGTTAGGTTTAAAAGACTCCACATCCATCCTCTTGTGTGACCTCCCAGCAGCATGTGAGGTCAACAAGACAGGCATCGTTACTGGAGATGTTTAGAGTGTAGTGCCAAGTACGATTAGGAGCTTCACAAGTGCCTTTTAAGGCTGATGTTCTCTGCAGCTTCTGAAGTAATAGTCCCTGTGAACCTTGTCAAAATAATCGAGCTAAGGGAATGAAAATACAACCCAAGGTGGTCAGAGAGTTTTGAGGGCACCATGTGAAATGCAAGGAATAAATACATCAGGTGGATAGAAGAGAGATTCGGAGGATGAAAGGCCAGGGTCAGACTGAGTGGAAAAGAAAAAAGAGACGATTTAGCTGGTGCGGTGTTTTTCACCTTCAAATAAGTGATCTTCATTCTGCAACCAGACTTGGGAGGTAGGTGTCTTTGGAATCTCCAGCCACTGATGGAGGCGTTGCAGATCAGAGTTTTAGTGCTATATTTTTCCCTCCAGTACCACGCAACTAGCTACTGTCATCCCTCAGTATCCACGGAGGATTGGTTCCAGAATGCCCTGCAGATACCAAAATCCAACTCAAGTCCTTCGTATAAAATGGTGTGATATTTACATATAACCTATGCACATCCTCTCAGATACTTTAAATCACCTCTAGATTACTTATAATACTTAATAAGGTATAAGTGCTATGTAAATAATTGCAAATACAATGTCAATGCTTTGTAAGTAGTTGTCAGTGCATGGCAAATTCAAATTTTGCTTTTTAGCATTTTCTGGTATTTTTTTTCCAAATATTTTCCTTCTGAGGTCGGTTGAATCTGTAGATTCAAAACCCACCTGTGGATAAGGAGGGCTGACTGTAAGTGATGGAGCTAGGATTTAAACGAGCTGTCTGATTTTAAAGACTGAGCTCTTTCAAGGGCAAAACCTAGACAGTTTTTCTCTGAGCATGTGCAGGAAGTCTGGGTCCTTGAGTTCTATCTGACTTGTTCTTCTGCAGTAAAAGTGGCCACGCTCTTTTTTTCTCCCTTTTCAGTCAGTTCTAGAGGGAGTTAATAGCGCACATGACAAATACGAGTTCAGCCCCCTGCTCTGCCACTCACAGCTCTATGGATTTTTTTAAATTGAAGTTTAGTTGATTGACAGTACCGTATTTGTTTCAGGTGAGCGGGTGACTCGGCATTTTTACAGATTATACTTCATTACAGGTTATTACAAGAGAATGGCTATCATGCCCTGTGCTGTGCTATCTATTCTGGTTGCTTACATGACATGGTGTAATATCTTATCCAGTGATGTGAATCTAAGCCAGGTTCTTGCCCTCTCTGGGCCTCAGTTTTATCACCTGTGGAATGGGATGACAGTGTGTCTAGCACAGAAGGTTGTTTTGAGGATCATATGAGAAGTGAAGAAAGCATGCACAGAAGGCTGGCACCTAGAAACCTTCGTTAAATGTCAGTTGTTGTCATGGTGCTGTGATGAAGAATTCGTCTGATCTTGCCCCAGATTCCTGGCACCGAGCTTCTGAACTCTTGGAATTTCCTGATGCTGGGAGCATCTTTGTTATTCCTGGTGGTCCTTGAACCACACCTGCATCTATGCCAGTGGGATGACTCAGGATGGGCGACTTGTGATATTAGTCCTGCCTCCCATCTCTCAGGGTGGCAGGGCAGAGGACCAGGGGTTGAATAAATCCCCAGTGCTGTGAAGCCCCAGTAAAAACTCTGGATGCCTGATGCTGCCCTAACGTGGGTGCTAGTCCATGCATGGGAGGACAACATGTCCTGATTCTACGACGAGAGGTGTGGAAGTCCAGGGTCCACGATCCCCAGCCTCACCCTGTGGGTATCTTCACATGGCTGTTCCCGAACGGGATCTTGGTAATAATTGTAACTGTAAGTGGAGCCCTTCTTCAGTTCTGTGAACCATTCTAGTGAATTACTGCACCTGAGGGGGTTGGTGGTGGTTTAGTCGCTAAGTCATGTCAGACTCTTGCAACCCCATGGACTGTAGCCTGCCAGGCTCCTCTGTCCATGGGATTCTCCAGGCAAGAATACTGGAGTGCGTTGCGATTTCCTTCTCCAGGGGATCTTCCCGACCCAGGGATCGAACCTGGGTCTCCTGTGTTGCAGGCAGATTCGTTACCAACTGAGCCACGAGGGAAGTCTGAGGGGGTTGAGGGACCCCCAGACTTGCAGCTGGTGTCTGAAGTGAGGACCCACCTTGGTGGAGACCGTGACCTACCTGCAGGGTCTGAGCTGACTCTGGTGTTACAGCAGAATTGACTGTCATCAGATGAGGTGCTGCCTGGCTGCCAGCCGCCAGAAGACAAACACCTCCCCGAGGGCCAGATTCTAGGTCGTGGGGGAAGGAAAAGCAAGCTAGATTCAGGAGAGACCCAACTCCTTGGTCTTTTTGGGTCTCTGAAGGAGGGGTGTGGCTGGAGGAGGGGCAGATGGGAGTAAGAGCCAGCAGACTGAGCTCGTCTTCATTTCTGCTTGTGTGTAACATTACATATTCCGAGGACGTGTCCATTTTTTTCCCCCTGGAATTAAAATATTGATAATAGCAGGCATTGCAGCTAATGCCCAGAGTGCTAACTGAGAAGTGATGCTCTTTGGTCTCTCCTGAATGCTGGGGACACATCTAAGCTCTTTTACCTCTAAAGCACCTTCTTCTGCTGATGGCGGTCTCCACCTCATGGCCGCCTTCCAAAAGCTCCTGGTCATTCATGTTTTCTGGGTCTGGCTGTCTTAGAGGCCTGGCTCCTGCCCTTCTGGTGCACGTGACGCTGCTGGGTCAGCCCCAGGTGCCCCTGGAGGCCGGCCTCTCTGCCCGCAGTCCGGGTCCTCCTCTCTCACCCGTTCTTTCCACGGGCTTCATGTCTGCTCCCTGCGGCTCCCTGCCTCCGAGTGAACGCCTTCTGCTGCTTCTTGCCAAGTCCTCTGCCTTTGCTCTGAATTCTGCTTCCAGACATAGATCTTCCTTGACGACTTTTATGGAGATTTTTGCGCCAGGGTGCTCCTATGATTTGTAACAACTGAGCTGTTGTGTCTTCTAGATTTATCTTGGAGGACAAGGAGCAGCATATAAGCTGATGTAGCCGGAGAAGAAACCCTGCCAAATGGTGGCATTTACTTCTGCAGTTCTTATGGAAATGGTTTCCCTTACGACACAATCCTGTTAAAAACTGACAAAATGTGCATTTAAAGCCAGTCTGTGGTGGTTGCCAAGGGGATGGGGGTGAGGGAGTGTATCTCTGTGCAGTTGCAAAGCTGCTGAACGAGAGATGTGAACTTAGGTAGCCTTCTGGGACCTCAGTCATCTGAAGTGAGGGGGATAATAGTACTATTTGAAGAGAATTATTTGGGGATTAAATGAGATAATCCGCATGAGCTCTTGACGCAGTATCTGGCACCTAGTAAGCATGGTGTGCAAGTACCTGCTGCTGGGCGGGGACCCCCAGCCTGTGGTGCTCAGCACACCTTCCCAGAGTGGGACCCTCTACCACTACCACCTCCCAAGTGCATAGTACAAGTCAATGAGACCAGGTCTTAACCTGAGGTCACCAGCTAGTTAGTGACAGGAATCCTCCTAACCAATGTTCCCATTGGCTTCCCTCTTAGACTCTACACTGGAGACTAGAAACTGGGGGTTGAGGAACAAAAGTGGGGGTGAGCCAGAGCAGGCTTGGGGTTGTTCCCCAGACAGGTCTCAACCTTGGCTGGTTCCTGGGTAATCACTGTAGCCCACAGAGTCTCCTGCTGGATGAGAGTGTTGGTTCACTGGGCACTGGGCCCCACCAGGTCCTGTGCTCATGGCTGCGTTGATGGTGGGTCTTGGACGAGCAGCACCTGTTGGGAGATGCTGGAATCTGAGGGGCAAAGGTCAGGGACAAGGGGACCCCATGCCTACAGGACTGACTCCAATAAAATCCCCTGCAATACGGCTCACATGAGCGTCCCCGGTGGGCAATGCTTTGTACCAACGATCACACCACGTTCCTGGGGAGTGGAGTGCTATCTGTGTGTCTCCACGGTCGTGGGGGGGAACATCAGGACCCTCGCTCCTGGGACTCTCCCTGGCCCTGTCCTCTACCCCCATTTCCTTTGCTGATTGTCTTCTGTATCCTTTGGCTGTAATGAGCCATGGCCATGAGTACAAGGCCATTTCTGGGAGTCCTTCTGATGAATTGCTGAGCCTAAGGATCTCGACTGGGACTCTGGATGCAGTGGAGATGGGGGACCTGCCTCACAGTGGGGAGGAGACACCTGGTACCTGGGGTGCTGTGTCTGGGTTTGAACCGCTGCCTCCTATGCCTTCGGCCTCCTCCGTCTCTCCCTCCTGGCCGGGCCCAGGCTGCCGCCATGGTCCCCGTTAGGCTGGCTTTCCTAGAAAGGGCCACCTTTCTAAAAGTTGCTGCCCTAGGCTGGAAAGATAGGAAGCCTGACTCTCTTCCAGGGTATTTGTTTTCCCTCGGGAAATGGACTAATCGACTCTGGAGGATACACTGTGGTTGATTGTTGAGTTAAACCTGACCCAGGGTTGCAGACGTGTGGCGTCCATTCCTGCTTTGCTGGGGCTGGGGCGCTGGATCTGACCTGCGGGCACAGGGAGTGATCAGAGGCTCCTCCATGCCTGGTACCTCAGCGATGCAGACCAACATGGTGTGCAAGCTAACCTGCGGCCCTGGGCTGTGGGATATTTATCCTGTGACTGATTCTACTGCTGGATGAGGTCTAGGACCACAAGCTAATCCCACCCTGTGGTTTCCTTGGCAATGAGGAGGCAGGCAGTGGTTGGGAAGGGCGTGGAAGTAAGAAAGATGAATGGAGGGAAGGGGGTGGGGCCGTGAACCACCAACTCTGCCAGCTCATTAGTGTCAGTTCACTGTTTTAGGTACTGAATGAATGTGCTGTGTTCTTGGCTTTGAACAAGCTCATTCTCTGGAAACATACCTTTGCCCCTTTTATTTCCATTTCCTTTTAATAATACAAAACTTGCAGCAGCTGTTTTTTAACGTGATTCCGATGCTGGTAGGAAGATTCTCCTGTCTCTCCATCTGGCTGACTTCTGCCTGCCCTCTAGGCCTCAGCTCAGATGTCACCCTTCGAGCTGCATCCCCGTTAGGTCACCATCTGTGGTGGCTTTGAAATCTGTCAGCTTGGCCCAGCAGCCGCATCTCTCAGATGCGGAGAGAAATAATGAACTCCCTTCCCTGTGTGTCTCCCGTGCTGATGACCCAGGGAAGAGGTTCTTATCAAAGGAGGCGAGGAGGGTGGAGGTGGGCTACAGACCCTCTGGCAGTGACGCATGGCCCGCTGCTCCCCTTGTGGGCAGGAGGCCGGGCTGGGCTCCCATTGGTCTGCCTCCCAGGACCCTCCTCCAACCCCACGTGCCCCAAGGCCAGTTGTACAATTGGGTCCATCTTTGTCATGGCCTGGCTAGTGCTGGACACCCACACAGGGACACCCAGACCACTGATATGCCCCACGCCAGGGACAGAGGCAACAAGAGGGCCTCCTGCCTCCCCCACTTTTCATCATCTTTGCTTCCCTGACTGCTTGCCCTGTGGACTCAGCTCCAGCCACAGATGTGAAGACAGGACTTCCAGAAGCTGCTCAGCTGGCTCCCAGAAGTGCCCGAGGCCAGTCCTGCCCGCAAAACTATCATCCATCCATCTATCTGTCACCTACTTATCTATCTATCATCTATTCGTCTATTCAGTTCAGTTCAGTCGGTTAGTCATGTCTGACTCTTGATGACCCTGTGGACTGCAGCACGCCAGGCCTCCCTGTCCATTACCAACTCCAGGAGATTGCTCAAACTCATGTCCATCGAATCAGTGATGCCATCCAACCATTTCATCCTCTGTCGTCCCCATCTCCTGCCTTCAATCTTTCTCAGCATCAGGGTCTTTTCCAATGAGTCAGTTCTTTGCATCAGGTGGCCAAAGTATTGGAGCTTCAGCTTCAGCATCAGTCCTTCCAATGAATATTCAGGACTGAATTCCTTTAGGATTGACTGATTTGATCTCCTTTAATTGATTAATTAGATTAATTAATTCATCATTATTTATCTCTCTCTCCAACTATGTGTTTATTCATGTATTTATCTTAGCTCAGGTTACTCTAACAAAACACCACACACTGGGTGACCCATAAACAGCAGCAATTTCTTTCTTGAGGTTCTGGAGGTGGGAAGGCCAAGGTTCCGGCAGGTTCGGTCACTGGTGAGGCCCCTCCCCTCGCTGCTGGCCATCCCCTTGCTGTGTCCTTAAGTCCTAGAAGCGGACCTGCTGGACTGTTTGGTCACACTGTGTTTAATTTGGGGAGACACTGCCACACCGTTTTCCTAACTCCTGATGGTTTCAAGTCTACCATCTCAGAGTTTGGACTGATGAGCTTTGGTTCTGGGGTTGTTAAGTTACTGTTAGAGTTGGCTTTCATCTGCAAACAAGGAGGAGGGTCCTCACCGGACACCGAGTCTGCAGGCACTGCAATCTCGGACTTCTCAGCTCTGGAAGTATAAGAACACAATGTCTTTTTTTTTTTTTTTTTTAAGAAAAAGGGCTTTGAGACCCTGGCCAATTTAGAGAGTGAGACAGCGAGCATTTTAGAAGGACACTTGGGTTCATCACTTCCCAGCTGCAGATCCTGCGGAAATCATTTAACTCATGGGCGGTCTTCTCACCTGCGAAGGGAGCACAATGCTTTACTTCCCAGGGTCATGGAGAGAAGCAAGGCAGATGAAATGCACAGGAAGCATTCTGTGCAGCGCCCAGCACAGAAAGAAGCCTCAGCAGAGGTCCACGCCTTAGCGCTCTGCGTTGTGTGCCACACCCTCTCCACCCCGGGGTCCCTTCCCCTCGCTCTGCTGCATTTTTCTAGGGAACCCCCATCCCTGCTCTCTCCAGGCCTCCCTCTCTGCAGGGGCCACTTGGAAATGTGCCCCTACCACATCTCACTGAGGGGTGGGTGGTGTATTGTCTAATGCCTGGGGCTCCCTTGGGCATTTGGTTTCCGACAGGGCCCAGGCTGTCACTCTGAGGATGGATCCTCGGTGACGGTGCTTCAGACGTGGGGACTGACCCCAGACAGCAGCGACCAAGCAGCTGGTCTCCTTCATGCACTTCAGCAGCTTCCCTGGTGGCTCAGCAGTAAAGAATCTGCCTGCAATGCCGGAGACCTGGGTTCGATCCCTGGGTCAGAGAGATCCCCTGGAGAAGGAAATGGCAAACCAGTCCTGGAGAATTCCATGGACAGAGGAGCCTGGCGGGCTACAGTTCATAGGGTTGAAAAGCTGTCTGATAGATGTTGTTTGTATGCTATAATATTGGAATTTCTGGGGCATTTTAATGGGTTACAGAGACAAGTAAAATGTTAGAAACTGGGATGGTTTCAGAAACACTAGAGCATATGGTACCCATCCTAGCAAAATTTGCTGCCAATGCAGAAACCAAAAACAAGTGGAATTTTTGGAGGAGGTAAATTTGGAGGCGCTGCCAAACAATAGACTCTTCCTGCCCCTGCCCGACTGACTGCCTGTCGTATCTGGCCAAATGCTGTCTATGGAGGAGAAACAGGGTGTCCTGGGAGGCGTGCAGTGGGCGCCACCCCATTGCACACTGCAGATTCAACGAGGCACAGATGGTGCTCCTTCTTGTAAATGTCAACCCGTCATTTCAAAACCTAAAAATGAAATAGGGTGCGTTTTAAACATTTAAACACAGATCAGTCGAGGACAGGGCTCTGAGAATGTGATGGTGACGCGGTTTCACTGTGTGTCTTGCGTATTCTCCTGATTGCTCTTCCACATTCCAGCTTGCAGTGCAGCGGGCACTGACTCACCGCTCCAGCTCTCACACAAGTGAACCTGCAGCAGGCAGCCTCCCCCAAGGGGCTTTTGACCTTTAGATCCTGCCTGACTAATGTAATGAGGCCACAGGACAGTCACATAGTGGAGCATTTGTGTGTCTTATAACGTATGCAAGCCTTTGTCGTCCCCTGTAAGCGGTCATTGGCTGTATTCGTCAGAATAGGCCAAGTTAGGCTGCAGAACAAAAATCCTTCAACAAACATGGGTTTCTTGTTTGTGGTGAAGGTGCCGCCCAGGTCAGCGGGTGTGTAGGACTCGTCTTTTGCCCAGGGTCACTCTGGCTCACAGAGGCTTTGCCCGCTGTGAGGTGGCTGGTGGCCTATGTGAGAGGCGAGTTTGCTCGGAGCGCTTACATCTGTGACGCAGACGAGAAGCGGCACACCATGTCAGGATCGGCCACAACGCCTCCCTGAATGGCAGGGAGGCTGACATGAGGTCTTCCAGGTCCCTGGAGAAGAGGAGACTTGCAGGTGGGCACTGATAATATCAATGTGATTTTATAACTTCATTCATTCATTCACTCCTTCATCCATCTAAAGAGCCTGCGCGAACTCAATTCTAGGCCCGTGAAGGATTGTGAAGGACTGTGAAGGACTGTGTTTAGTTGCTAAGTCATGTCTGACTCTTTACAACCCCATGGACTGCAGCCCGCCAGGCTTTCCTGTCCTTCATTGCATCCCAGAAGGATAAAAGATCGTATTAAATACACTCACCCTTAGAATCAATAGACACTGTATCTCAGGCTGGGAAAGGGAGGTTTGAGAACTCAACGGCCCAGTCTCAAACAATGACATCATTTGGGTTAGCTCTTTCCTAAAAGATGGAGAGTGCGTGCCCAGAGGAAGAGGAGGTCAGACAGAGCTAACTTGCAGATGCAGGAATCACAAGTGACCCTTCCCATCAAGGGCTTAGCGACCATCACCTCACTGTTTCTACCAGGGCCCCCAGTCCTGGGCCTGGCAACTGAAATTGGGTGAGAAGAGGCAGTATTCAGAGAAATTTTAGGTGTGAAAACAAGCATTTCCTGGTTGGTGATTTAGAGTTGAGTCTGAGGCAGGACTGAGTTTGCCATCATAATGGCTTCTCCTAACATTGTCTCAAGAATTTCTTTGGATTTTGTTGTCATGCTTGCAATTCAACAGATTTGAGATTCACCTTGGTTTGGGGGCTGCTTCTTCCAAACATATACATACTGCTCAGAGGATTCTGAAGCTGCCAGTCATCAAGTGTGGACCCATTCGATCAGATATTATTCTCCTAACACCCTGCTGAGTTTGGGCAGAGGGGTTTGATGGAAGGCAGGGGATAGCAGGACCAGTGGGGTAAAGGTCTTGGGGTACCACTAGCAACCTGAGGGTCTGGGGGACAAAAGACAGTGATCCAGAGAGGTGGCTGTTCAGACTTTCGTCTGGGGCTGACTGTTCCTCAGATGCTGGGGAGTGCAGAGAGAAGAGTAAGGGCTTCCGTAGTGGCTTGGTGGTAAAGAACCTGCCTGCCAACGCAGGAGATGTGGGTTCGATTCTTGGTTTGGGAAGATCCTCTGACCAAGGAAATGCAACCCTCTCCAGTATTCTTGCCAGGGAAATTCCATGAACGGAGGAGCCTGGCAGGCTGCAGTTTGAGCTTCCCTTGTGGCTCAGACAGTAGTCTGCCTGCAGTGCAGGAGATCTGGGCTACAGTCCATGGGGTCACAAAGAGTCGGATATGACTTAGTGTCTAAACAACAACAAATTACAACCAACTGAGGTTCAAAGATGATAAGGAATTTGTTCAGATGTCTGGCAAGGGTCAGAGAAGGAATTAAAGGCTTCACGCTCTTTCCCTGACGCCACCTTCCTTGTGGTCACTGACCTCTTGAAACTGAGCAACACCCTGCAGGACCCTCCCAGAAACAAGCCCCTCCATGTTCCCACTTCTTTGTTATGCCCAGTGTCCGAGTCCCCAAAACTGAGAGAATAAGACATCCACAGAAATGCAAAAGCATAAAGGGGTTTATTGCTAGCTCGAGCCTAACCCTAACCCTTGAGCTAGGGCTCAAGTCTCATCCAGTGCAGTGGAGTCTTGACGAGAGCCCCGAGCTCTGAATCACAGCTGCTTATATACAGGCGGTCCTTTGTCTCAGTAATAGTGTAGTTGGCGTGTGGTGATTGACTCAATCTTGGGTCATCGCAGTGATTGACTTAACCTTGGCATCATCGGGGGGGGACCTTGGTGTCATTGGGGACCTTGGTGTTATTGGGGACCTTGGTGTCATCGGGGACCTTGGTGGGGGTCCGATTCATTCTTTCTACCTGTCCTGAGCTCTGGGGATTGTATTCGCAGTGTAGTTTCCATTTGGTCTCCAGAGCTAAGGCCAGTCCCTGAACAATTTGACTCACAAAAGCAGGTCCATTATCAGAGCCAGTGGTTACCGGCAGCCCAAACCTAGGCACTATCTCTTCTAGGAGTTTTTTAGCTACCATTGTTGCTGTTTCCTTCTTAGTGGGATATGCTTCTACCCACCCAGATAAAGTATTGACCAGAACTAACAGATAACGGTACCCATACTTGCCTGGCCTTACTTCTGTAAAATCTATCTCCCAGTGTTGTCCTGGCCTTTCTCCCTGGTATCTTATACCCGTGTGCTGTCCTTTCCCTGGTCTCATCATCTGGCACGCCTTACAGGCATGGACTATGTCTTGTATAGTTGCCTTTTGTCGGGGAAACCGCAGATGCGCTGTCTGTAACAGTGCTAGAGTCTTTTTCTCTCCCAGATGGGTGGTCTGATGTAGGTGTATGCAAAGGTGTCGACCCAAGTTAGCCGGAAGCAACAAGTTGTCATTTTGGTCTCGATACCATCCGTCTTTGCCCTCCGGACAGTTGGCATTCTCTTGAATCCAGCTTAGATCGGAAGAGGAATACTCGGGGGTCGGGGCAGGGTTCCCATTCCCGGGGGTGGCAATCCCACAGTCAGTATGGGGGTTTGACAGTCTCTGAGGGCTGCTTGAGAGTCCCTTCAATGGCATGGGGAGTGTAGACCAGGAGCTGTTGTCCATACGTTAACTTGTCGGCATCATGGACCAGGAGAGCAGTGGCTGCGATGATTCGGAGGCAGGGTGGCTACCCTGCAGCCACTGGGTCCAGTCTTTTAGAGAGGTAGGCTACAGGTCACTTCCAAGGCCCCCATTGCTGCGTCAAGACTCCCTTTTCTACTCTCAGTTTTTCATCCACAAACAGTTGGCAGGGCTTAGACGGGTTAGGGAGAGCAAGGGCCGGGGCTTTCAGCAGAGCCTGCCGAAGTTCTTGAAATGCCTGTCTCATTGGCTCAGTCCAAGTCCAGTTTTTACTTTCTTTGCTCCCTTCATACAATGGCCCGGCCTTTTCAGCAAACCCCAAGATCCATAGCCTGCAATACCCAGCAGTCTCAAGAAATTCTCTCACTTGACGAGGAGTAAGGACTGAGTATTGGGGCCCCATGTCCACCATGAAGCCGACCGGTTTCCCCTCCACATGTATAGTTACCCAGGACTCGGGGAGGGGGGCTGAGCCCTGACCCCCCCTAATTGCTATCATCTCCTGCATATAAGACGTGGGCCCCCGGGGGAGGTGTTTCTTCCCTGGTGGGCTCTTGCCCCGGTTTTCTTTTAGGGCACTCTCTTCTCCAGTGTCCTCGCTGAGGTACCTGAGGGGGCAAAGGCGGATGCGCGTAGCGGGGTGGGGAGAGATCGGTTTCTAGGTCAGTTAGGTTAGGATATAGTGAGGATTCCTAGAATACCGGCTTCACCCGGCCGTTAACGTATGGACAACAGCTCCTGGTCTACACTCCCCATGCCATTGAAGGGACTCTCAAGCAGCCCTCAGAGACTGTAAAACCCCCATATTGACTGTGGGATTGCCACCCCCGGGAATGGGAACCCTGCCCCGACCCCCGAGTATTCCTCTCTCGATCTAAGCTGGATTCAAGAGAATGCCAACTGTCCAGAGGGCAAAGACGGATGGTATCGAGACCAAAATGACAACTTGTTGCTTCCGGCTAACTTGGGTCGACACCTTTGCACGCACCTACATCAGACCACCCATCTGGGAGAGAAAAAGACTCTAGCACTCTTACAGACAGTGCGTCTGCGGTTGAGTCAATCACCACACGCCAACTACACTATTGCTGAGACAAAGGACCGCCTGTATATAAGCAGCTGTGATTCAGAGCTTGGGGCTCTCGTCAAGACTCCACTGCACTGGATGAGACTTGAGCTCTAGCTCGAGCTAGCAATAAACCCCTTTATGCTTTTGCATTTCTGTGGACGTCTTATTCTCTCAGTTTTGGAGACTCGGACACTGGGCATAACATTCTTGACTGGAGAAAAAGCTTTCATCTCCTAGGCCTTCAAGTTCCAAAGAGCAGACTTAAATAGTTACTGGTTAAAGGACTGGAAGATGCAAAAATGTGGGAAAGCAAAAAAATAAAATAAAATAACGATAGGTTGAACAACAGGGTCAAGGACTGCTGCTGCTGCTGCTGCTGCTGCTGCTGCTAAGTCGCTTCAGTCGTGTCCGACTCTGTGCGACCCCATAGACGGCAGCCCACCAGGCTCCACCGTCCCTGGGATTCTCCAGGCAAGAACACTGAAGTGGGTTGCCATTCCCTTCTCCAATGCATGAAAGTGAAAAGTGAAAGTGAAGTTGCTCAGTTGTGTCTGACCCTCAGCGACCCCATGGACTGCAGCCTTCCAGGCTCCTCCATCCATGGGATTTTTCCAGGCAAGAGTACTGGAGTGGGGTGCCATTGCCTTCTCTGCAAGGACTGCTAGTTCCTCCTAAAAGGAGGTGCATAGCAATCGGACGCATATCTCTGAGTTTTTCTGCAGAAACTGAGACCCCACGAGGTGGAGGATGGTGACTACATGCCAACCACAGCATGCAGGTCCCAGGCCAGTTGGAACCCTAATGTTAGTGATGAAGATTTGAGCATCACCCTGTTATCTCACCCCCACCAACCAATCAGAAGAATGTCTGCAAGCTGAGGACACGCCCACAACTCTCACTCCTAATGTTGATGTAAAAACCGTCCCCTGAAAGCCATGAGGGAGTTCAGTGCTTCCCTTCACCACAACTGGGTGTCTGCAGATTCGCTTTGCTGTGTATCGGACGAATGGACATGATTTTGGTTTGGTGATGATACTGTCCCTCGTTCCTGCAGTGGTGGTATCTTGCTATCCCAGAGATGACTTAGGCCTTAAAGGACCATAGTTCTCTGGCTCTGTAGTCCAGTAGGCCTTGATGGATCAGATCGGAAGTCTTCCTTCCATGGTTGGTATTTTCCTGTGGCAAAAGTCATGCTGACCTGCAGGTTTGCTGGCTAACAAAGCGTCTGGGAGAAAAATCCAGCTGATCATAGAAACCTGCTCATATAATTAACCTCCTTAAAGATAGCCAGGTTGTTATAAGATGTTATTTTAATAGACAGCTCTGTAACATGACTGTCAAATGTGTGTGTGATTCTATTCTCAACTAACTTCTTGGGGTGAAAAATTTGGAGTCTAACTTAATGAGAATCCAAACCTCACCTCCCCTGAGTATGACAAACATTACATACTTTTCTATAATAGGTTCAGCTGGTTCAAGTCTTTTCCCTGTTATCTGTTGAAATTGGCTGGGAGTGGGTCATGATTTCTGAAATGAAATGTTTTCACCCTAGGTTCTGAAATAATGGAATGTTAGGACTGGAAAAGGTCAGTTTTCATTCCAATTCCAAAGAAAGGCAATGCCAAAGAATGCTCAAACTATCACACAATTGCACTCATCTCACATGCTAATAAAGTAATGCTCAAAATTCTCCAAGCCAGGCTTCAGCAATACGTGAACCGTGAACTTCCTGATGTTCAAGCTGGATTTAGAAAAGGTAGAGGAACCAGAGATCAAATTGCCAACATCTGCTGGATCATGGGAAAAGCAAAAGAGTTCCAGAAAAACATCTATTTCTGCTTTATTGACTATGCCAAAGCCTTTGACTGTGTGGATCACAATAAACTGTGGAAAATTCTGAAAGAGATGGGAATACCAGACCACCTGACCTGCCTCTTGAGAAATCTGTATGCAGGTCAGGAAGCAACAGTTAGAACTGGACATGGAACAACAGACTGGTTCCAAATAGGAAAAGGAGTACGTCAAGGCTGTATATTGTCACCCTGCTTATTTAACTTATATGCAGGGTACATCATGAGAAACACTGGGCTGGAAGAAGCACAAGCTGGAATCAAGATTGCCAGGAGAAATATCAATCACCTCAGATATGCAGATGACACCACCCTTATGGCAGAAAGTGAAGAGGAACTAAAAAGCCTCCTGATGAAAGTGAAAGAGGAGAGTGAAAAAGTTGGCTTAGAGCTCAACATTCAGAAAACGAAGATCATGGCATCTGGCCCCATCACTTCATGGGAAATAGATGGGGAAACAGCGGAAACAGTGTCAGACTTTATTTTTTTTTGGGCTCCAAAATCACTGCAGATGGTGATTGCAGCCATGTAATTAAAAGACACTTACTCCTTGGAAGAAAAGTTATGACCAACCTAGATAGCATATTGAAAAGCAGAGACATTACTTTGCCAACTAAGGGCCGACTAAGGTCCGTCTAGTCAAGGCTATGGTTTTTCCAGTGGTCATGTATGGATGTGAGAGTTGGACTGTGAAGAAGGCTGAGCGCCGAAGAATTGATGCTTTTGAACTGTGGTGCTGGAGAAGACTCTTGAGAGTCCCTTGGTCTGCAAGGAGATCCAACCAGTCCATTTTGAAGGAGATCAACCCTGGGATTTCTTTGGAAGGAATGATGCTAAAGCTGAAGCTCCAGTACTTTGGCCACCTCATGCGAAGAGTTGACTCATTGGAAAAGACTCTGATGCTGGGAGGGATTGGGGGCAGGAGGAGAAGGGGAAGACAGGATGAGATGGCTGGATGGCATCACGGACTCAATGGACATGAGTCTGAGTGAACTCCGGGCGTTGGTGATGGACAGAGAGGCCTGGCGTGCTGCGATTCGTGGGGTCGCAAAGAGTTGGACACGACTGAGCGACTGAACTGAACTGAATGATGAATAAGGGGTTCCCCGGTGGCTCAGTGGTAAACAATCTGCCTGCAATGCAGGAGACACAGGAGACGTGGGTTTGATCCTTAGGTTGGGAAGATCCCCTGGAAGAGGGCACGGCAACCCACTCCAGTATTTTTGCCTGGATAATTCCATGGACAGAGGAGCTTTGCGGGTTACAGTCCACAGGGTCACAAAGAGTCAGACATGACTGAAGTGACCGAGCCCGCACGCAGTAATGAATAAGGATCACTTTCTCTCGCTAAGTTTGCAGGTAGAACACCTCGGTTCACCTGGGTTCCTTCTAGAACCAGATCTGCCACTGTGTACTTAGTTGCCGAGTCGTGTCTGACTCTTTATCACCCCAGTTATCCCACCAGTTTCCTCTGTCCATGGGATTTTCCAGTCAAGAATACTGAGTGGGTAATTAACCTGGCTAGTGGTTAACCTGTGGGAATATTATTTCACCTGTCTGGGTCTCAGACAGTCTGAACCTCATCCTGCAAAGTGAGTGTGCTGAAGTGCAGGATTTCTGAGTTTGCTCAGCACACTGAGATTCTAAGGTCTGAGAACAGTGGGATTGCTGAGCAGACTGGCTCAGGATTCATGTGAGGTTCTGGGCCTTTAAATTAGGAGACACCTCATTCTGGCCAGCCTCCTGCTGCCTGTGTGGACATCTGGTGTCCTATTTTCCATTTGGCACCTGTTCCGGTATGTGATCAAATATTCTAGACAGAATAATTTCTCAGAGCGGCAGAAACCACTCTTGGTTCTCCAGGGACCTAGAAGGTAGCAGAAGCAGGTGCAGGAAGAAATAAGCCACCGGTGTCGTCACAGCCTGTTCGTCAGAAGGACTTGATCATCATTATGAGTCTAGGAGGCAGTCTTTTGAGGTCAAATGAGTCATGGGAAGGTGACCTGCTAGCGTTTGCCTGTTCAGAGAAGAGCCTCAGCCAAGGATTCTTCTCATGAAGGTCTAAGAACGTTAGGTTTAAAATGAGGATGAGCGTTTGTTGCTGCTGACTTTTATGGACCTCTGCCTCAGTGCTTTTGCTTTCTGGCACTTCTGGAAACCTTCCTACTCAAAGCTAAAACCTCATATGCTACATGAAATTCACTGATTTTTCAATGACTCTTTTTGGTCAATTCAGGCTGTTTTGAGATACCCAAACTAACTTTTCCTTAAGTCAATTCAGTGATTAAAAAACAAGTGAAATAAATTATTTGGTACTCTAAAGACAAGACCATGTCTTACATGAATTACAGACAACCTCTACTATTAATAGAGTTTAGGTGAGATGGATCCAAAGTGGACACTTGCTTTTGTAGGAGAGAAAAAGTAATTTTCCCTCTACTCTTCTAGGTTCTTGCCCGAGATGCCCTTGTAACAATAACAAAAAAAGACACTAACAGGAGAAAGACAAGAGAAGCCTAATAACCTGCACACCAGCTGAATACATGGGAGGTAGCCAGGGAAACTGAGTAACTCCCTGAAATGACCCAAGCACCACCTCGAATATCCTCTTCAGCAAAAGACAAAAGATGTTGGGGGTGGGGAGCCAGTGGTGGGAGATTTTTAGGCAAAGCACAGTGAAGGAGGGTAAGATTTAAGTCCTGCCTTGTCCACTGATAGAGTTTCTGGAGACTTTGTCATCCTCTTTCTGGTGTAGAAGGAAACATCCTTACAAACAGAGGTTTCTCTTATGAACATAAATGTCTCTTACAAAAGGGTGACTTCTAATCAGTTCTCAGAGTTTCTCCTGTGTCTGCAGTTTCATAAAAATAGTCAGCTCAAAATAATCCTTATGCCAAAGAGGCATATTTTGGGATGGTGAATTCTGCTTCTCTTCTCCAGATTCCTGTAAAAATTAAGGCGGAGTGAACAAAAAAATCCAGAGGGAAGGATAATCAAGTTGACGATCTATACACGGGGCTCCGCTTCTCAGGGCTGGACACTTACAGAGTTATGAACAGTGGTTCTTATCACCCTTCAGTGAAGTCCTGAGACTGCAAAACTATTTTGTTCTTCGGTCTGAGTGATCTAACACAATGTTGCAAACCCTTTGCTGGAAAAATGGGGACAGACACCTACAGTGCGTTTATGGGTGTGAGGACTGTGTCACCATATTACTGGGTACAAAGAAAGTCCGTGGAATTCAGTGGGTGGAGGAGAGGAGCTGGGGTTGAAGGGGGCAGCTAGCAAAGGGCAGAGAGAAAGCAGGTGGGATACAGTCGACTAGGTTATCTCTGGGGTGGGAAGCAAGGGGAGCAATCATTCTCCCTGCTGCTGCTGCTGCTAATAAGTCGCTTCAGTCGTGTCCGACTCTGTGCGACCCCAGAGACGGCAGCCCACCAGGCTCCCCCGTCCCTGGGATTCTCCAGGCAAGAACACTGGAGTGGGTTGCCATTTCCTTCTCCAATGCATGAAAGTGAAAAGTGAAAGTGAAGTCGCTCAGTCGTGTCCGACTCCTAGCGACCCCATGGACGGCAGCCTACGAGGCTCCTCCGCTCATGGGATTTGCCAGGCAAGAGTACTGGAGTGGGGTGCCATTGCTTTCTCCAAATCATTCTCCCTAAGCACGTTTAAAACTCTTTAAAGATATGTTTGTATTATTGTTGTTTAGTCGCTAAGTCGTGTTTGACTCTTTTGCAACAGTGTGGGCTGTAGCCTGCCAGGCTCCTCTGTCCATGGGACTCTCCCGGCAAGAATACTGGAGTGGGTTGCCATGTCCTCCTCCAGGGGATTTTCCTGAGCCAGGGATCAAACCCAACCTCTTATGTCTCCTACGTTGACATACATTAGCGCCCCCTGGGAAGCCCTGGGGTTGGCTCTTCCTAAACATGACACCTGGCTGAGCCTCTGGGGGGTAGGGGAAGATGATCTGTAAGAGACATCAGCAAAGGCCTGAGGGAAGAAGAAGCTAGCAACATGCAGGGCATGTGGATGGGTTCTCTTTGGTTGGGAGTCTCTGAATTGCTAGAGGGAATAGCAGGAGGTAAACCCAGAAAAATAAAAAGGGCCCTGACTTTGGAAAACGTAGAATTTCATTCTAAGGACTTTGGACTTTTTTCAGGAGGCAGAGGAGAATTGTGATCAGGGGAGTAATATAATCAGAATAGGGCTTTAAGAATAGAAACACTCTGAGAATATTCAAGAGTTTATTTACAGATTAGCTGCTTGGCAGGGATGAGGGAGACATTCAGAACTACAGGCCTAGCAACCACTGCTAGTGAAACCAGGCAGGACACTGCAGAGCCTCCTGGGTACAAAAGCCTTTCTGTGTCCCCTGTTTCTTGTTTCTAGAAAAAGATCTTAGTCTCCTGGGCCTTCTCCGAGTTCCAATGGGCAGGTGCAGGCAGTTATTAATCAGGGAAGTGAGGGAACGCAGAAACCAAGGAAAAGCAGTCAGGGAACACGAATTCAGCCATAAATCAGTCCTAACTCCTCCTCAAAGGATACGCACGACAATCTGAGGCGCATCTTTGAGTTCTTCTCCCGGAACTAAGACCCCCCCTCCCGCCTCACCGCACTCAGGGGGAGGATGGTGCCTACCTGCTGACCACAAGCATGCAGGCCCCAGACTGGTTGGAACCAGAAGGCTGATGATTAAGATTCCAGAAGCATCGCCCTGTTACCTCACCACCAGCCAGTCAGAAGAAGGTCATGCACCCTGTAGCACTCCCCTCAAATGTTGCCTTTACTCACACTTCCCTTGGGGAGTTCAGGTCTTTTGAGCACGCACTGCCCGTTCTTGCATGGCCCTGCAATAAACCTTTCTCTACACCAAACCCTGGCATTTCGGTCTGTTTGCACTCACTGTGCATTGGGCACACGATCTCAGGATGAACACCAATGGGACGCTTACTGGCTGACTGCACTCGTGGGATTGATCACCTGCTCTTTGGGTCTATAATTACCATCTCATGTGTACCGAGAGCTATGACCAGGTAACTAGGTTACAGACTTCCTGGAAGAGTCAGTGAATAATGCATGGGAGGGCTTCTCTGGAGGCTTAGTGGTAAAGAATCCACCTGCCAACGTGGGAGACATGGGTTTCATCCTTGGTTTGGGATGATCCCACATGTCATGGGGCAAATAACCCCATGCACCACAACCACTGAGCCTGTGCTCTGGAGCTTGGAGCTGCAGCTGCTGAAGCCCACACAGCCTAGAGCCCATGTTCCACAATGAGAGAAGCTACCGCAAGGAGAAGCCTGCGAGCCACAACGAGAGTAGCCCCTGCTTGCTGCAACTAGAGAAGACCCCACGCAGCAATGAAAACCCAACACAGCCAAAAATAAATAAATTAAAAAGTAATGCATGTTAAACACTCAGGACGTATTTCCTGTAAGAAATGATGATGAGACATGAAATAAACGGAAACCAATGGAAAGGCACTAGATTTGTGGGCCCTTGATTTGTACTCAGTTGTCTACTGAGTGGGGAGTAGACTTTGTGCTGAATTTGTGTTTGAGACATAAGCAGTATGTGTGAAAAGTATGCCTGTTTCTCATTATGAGTACATTTTTAAACCCATACAAATTCATTTAAAAACCTGAGCATGAATAACATCAATATGTAGATAAATCTTCCAATAGATTTAGCTCTTTCCTTTGCTGCTGTAACTACAATGAGGCCCAAAGAACAAACATGGACAATGAGGGCTTGTGCCAACAAGGCTGAAGTCTGCATCCATGAAAAGGGACATTCCTATCAAAATCTGGGTTTTCCCCCAGGTGCCCTAACAGCCCCAGTGTGCTGATATCATTTTTCACATCTCCAGTACACATATTGCATATTTGGCAAGTATTCTGGAACCTGGAAAGGTTGGCCTAAAGTTAGCCTTTAACTATCCAAGATAAATCTTATTCAACCAGATAAATGTAGATACAGGATATTGGATTCCAGGTGAAGGGAAGAGGGCAGAGTTATCCAAGGAAGCTCACAGGAGAAAATTTATTAACGACAGTCATTCTTTCCTCCCTGGGGTGAGGCAGCCACTGTTTCCTTGAGCCTCAAATGTGGAGTGTGTTTATTGGTGCATTTCCTGATTAATTTCTTTTATGTTTCTACATTGTCTCTATTGAGAAAAGGGATTGGCTGAAACTGACTCAGGTCAGACACCTCACAGGTGAATAAAGTAAAAACCAAACCCAAAGCAGCCAGCACCATACTAAGAAATGACTAATGTGTTAATTATTATCCAGGTCTTTCCTGTGTTGATGGTGGTCTTCCTCTGGAGACCACCCAAAACACTTGTTAATCAAGCAAAGCGAAGTGTATCAGACTTAACGCAGGAGCGAGAACACCTCAGTGTTCCTAACAGAGGAATCAGGGCAAACAGAGGGCGTTTCAGCCTGGAGTGAGGAATCTTATGGGCTGTCTTGGAAGGCCAGAAATAGGATGAGGCTTCCCTGGTAGCTCAGATGGTAAAGCATCTGCCTACAATGCAGGAGACCCCGGGTTCAATCCCTGGGTCGGGAAGATCCCCTGGAGAAGGAAATGGCAACCCACTCCAATATTCTTGCTTGGAGAGTCTCATGGATGGAGAAGCCTGGTGGGCTACAGTTCACGGGGTCACAAAGAGTTGGACACGACTGAGCAACTTCACTTTTCACTTTGGGCAAAGGTTATGACTTTGAGTTGAGAAGCACATGACAAGGGTCTTGAAGTGACTTTTGAGGAGTAAGCTGTTCATTTTCATAAGAGGCTAATTTCATTGCGTCACAGCTTTATCTTCTAGGAGCAAGTTCAAGGGTGTTTTTGATTGCTCCCCAGATTGTTTTAAAAAGCAGCCCTTCTCACTGACATTTTTGTTTTCTTCACATTAATACACACCCTGGGAGCCAGGAGAAGAGGCGGGGCTGCTCCCTGGGGTGGGGGTGGGGGCACCTATTGTCCTCTGGAGGGGGGTGGTGTCTCTGCAGCATCCCCTCATGAGGGAGGGACCTGGGGCATCGTGAGATCAGCACACAAAAGGCATCCACCCAGCTGGCCCCATGTCAAGGTCCCAGGTTTTTTTGGCCAGGCCCTGCCTTGGCTGAGCATTGACACCTCTCCAGAGCGCCAGGACTCCAACAATGAGGTCTTTAGCCCTCATCCCGCCTGGGTCTGTCCTTCCTCTGCCAGAGATAAAGGCCCTTTTGTTCACTGTCACAGAGACCCTGAGTTGACAGGCCTCAGTCTCTCATTCTTCTGCTGGGCATCAGAACAGCTCAGCGGCATCCAGCCCAGACTGCCGTTTTCATAGGCATTTTTCAACCTGTACTTTCTAAACACCTGCACCAAGGCAACTGCCACAGCATCCCCCAACACCTGAACATTTCCCAGGTCCCCACTGGTGACATCTTGAGCCATCAAGTCACCGCCTAATGCCACGGGCTCTCGGCAGCCCTCCTGCCTACCTGGACAGAGCTGCTTACCTGCTGGGAGGGGATGGAGTAGTCCACGTCCACATCTGACTGCCATTTACTCGGACCAGTCCCATCTCCACTTGTGTTCTGATTGTAATCAGTCAGAGAAAACTTTCCACTTCTTTCTTTTTCTTCTTCTTCTTTTTTTTTTTTTTTTGCAATTTTTAAATTGAGATAAAATTCACACAACATGAAACTCACCATTTTAAAGTATACGATTCTGTGGATTTTAGCACATTCATGTGCTTGGGCGTGCTCAGTTGTGTCTGATTCTTTGCGACCCCATGGACTGTAGCCCGCCAGGCTCCTCTGCCCACGGGATTTTCCAGACAGGAACACTGGAGTGGGTTGCCATTTCCTTCTCCAGTGGATGGATCTTCCCAACTCAGGGACTGAACCTGTGTCTCTCGTGTCTGCTTCATTGGCAGGCATATTCTTTACCACTGAGCCACCTAGGAAGCCCCCTGTGTGAATACCACCACTTTTACTTCCAGAACATTCCCATCATCCCCAGAGGGTAACAGGTACCTGATCATGGTCACTCCCCACCCCTTCAGCTCCCTGTTCCCTGGCAACCCCTAGTCTGCTTTCTGTCTCTATGGATTTGCCTGTTTGGGACATTTCCCATAGCTGGAATCGTATGTGATCTTCATGCCTGGCTTCTTTCATTCGAGATGTTTCTAAGGTTCACCGCATTGTAACATGTACCAGCACTCCATTCCTCTTTGTGACCAAATTACATGCCTACACCCCAGGTTTTAGCCATTCCCCAGCTGATGGATATTTCACTTGTTTCTATCTTCAGCTATTGTGAGTAATGCTTCTGTGAACATTTATGGACAACTTTTTGTAAAAACATGTTTTCACTTCTCTGGGGTATGTGCCTAGGAATGGAATTGCTGGGTCATGTGATAACTCTGTTAAACTTTTTGAGAAATTGCCAAACCATTTTCCATAGTGGTTGTACCGTTTTACCTTCCTATTAGGGTTTTAATTTATCTACATCCCTGCCAACACTTGTCACTTTCCTTTTTTATTCTTGTTACAGTCATCCTAGTGGAAATCTCCCCCTTTCTCACTTTTGACATCTTATTTATCATCAAGTCCTCTGATTTTTACTCCCTGAAGTTCACAAATCTGTCTACTTTCTCCATTTCAACCAGTCTGATTCACATCTTACTACTATTTTGACTTTTAATAAGTCACAGATGTTATTACAGATGTAACATATCTCTAAAGACTTCAGAAGTGTGAATGGTGTGGTTAGCTTTCGGTAAGTGTTGGCTGCTGTATCGCTATTTCAGATAGAGACAAAATACCTGTGTGTCCTATGTGATTTGGTTCCTGGCCCTCTAACTGCATCTGGCAGCACCCTCTTGCTCTTGGCTCCAACCAGGACCACCTTGCCCTGGGCCCTCATATGCTCTGGGCTTCCTTCCACCCAGTCACCTTGGTTGGCACCTTGCTTCTCTTTCCTCTTCTTCACCGGTAAACTCTCATCCCCTTCAAATCTCAGTGTTAGTATAATATCTCAGTGTAAATCTCAGAGAAATCTTCCCCACCCTCCTTAATGAGATCATCTACCGTAGGCTCCTGCTAACAGTGCAGTTTTACATTTGTTTGGATAATTATTCGATTTATGACATTTTCCCTAGCGAGACGGGACACTCACCAAATAACACTAGCATCCAGCACAGTGCTTGGAATGAACTAGCTGCACAGTAAATATTTGCTGAATAAATATTTAAGTTTCTGTAGAATTCCTAAACACTGGGGCCAGACTGGTCCCCTAACCTACCCCTTTCTCATGTGGAAATAAAGGAAGCCCACACGAATGAGAATGAGTGAAAGCTACTTAGTCCAGCTTGCAAGGGCATCAGCCATTGTCATTAGTGTTTTGTCAGAGACTCAAAGGCAGGCAAAGGAGTGAAAAAGCTTCTTAGTGGAAAAATGGGAAGGTTTCAGGGGTGTCCTGACTGGAGGCTGCAGGCATGGGTGTAGGCAGGCTAACTAGACATCTCGTGTGGCCAGGAGTGCAGACCTGGCTTCCTCCAGTTGGTCCTAGGTTGCAAAATTAGGCACAAAATAAGGCACAAAAATCAGGAAAGCTGTCCATTGTTAATTAAGTTCTGGCCATTTGGGGCCAATTATTTAAAAGTTGGGCTTCCTAGGTGGCTCAGTGGTAAAGAATCGGCCTGCCAATGCAGGAGACATAGGTTCAATGCCTGGATTGGGAAGATCCCCTGGAGTAGGAAATGGAAACCTATTCCAGTATCCTTGCCTGGAGAATCCCAAGGACAGAGGAGTCTGGTGGGTACAGTCCATGGGGACACGAAGAGTCAGGCATAAGTGAGCCACTGACTGGTTTTCACCCAGTAATGCACGCCTCCCCCCACCCCTGCCCACGTGGAAGAAAGGCAGTCTGTGCCTCTGACACAAGTGATAAACGCTGTCCTCTGATTTACAAACCAAGGGCTGAAGGTCTTTCATGATATTTTTAAGAGATTGAGAGGAGATGATAAAACAGCTTTGAGCTGAGGGTTATGCTACGGTGTAGAGCACCATGGTTTTGAAATCTCTGTGTCTCCCCTTGACCTGGGAGTTCGCGTCCTTCTTCCCTGTGCAGGAGGGTCGCACTCACATACATGTGCCCATTTTCCTTCAAGGATTCAGATCTGAGCCGGCGGATGCAGAAGGCAGCATGGGGCACGTAAGCCTCTTAGCAAGGTGATCGTATCAGACATGGGAACAGAGACCTGTAATTTGTGGACCAAGAAAAGGGTCATTTTTAGCATCAGGGACTTTCTCAAGGAAGCTCTTGTCTGGAAGTGGGCTGACTGAAAGATGAGTGGATTGAAAATCTCAGTACCTGCGGTTGTCATCAGACCCGGTGGGGCGGGTCCCTGTGGGAACTGCATCACTGAAGGGTCTGCGTTGGTGAACTCACTGGGGAGGGTGAAGGTGGGGTGGGGGAAGACATCAAGAATCCCCTGAGTCCCCTTCCAGGGCACCCCTGGGACATGGTCTTGCTGCTGACTTCAGCCTGGTCTGGCTTGTACCGGCTCTAGTGGAGAGAAAATGCCTCCAAAATGATGAACGTTCTCTCATTTTAAAATAAATACCATTTAAAGTTCTATTTAGAAGTTTATTTTGTTTACTATATTATATAATAAATAAAATACATAATTATAAAACTATAATAGAATACTAGTAAATATTTCAAATAAAAATATTGTCAGATAATCTATTGATACATTTAGATGAATTGTGCTATTTAAAAGAAGTTTTCAAAAAGTCTACAAGTAATAAATACTGGAGAGGATGTGGTGAAAAGGGAGGCCTCCTACACTGTTGGAATGTAAGTTGGTGCAGCCACTGTGGAAAACAGCCACTATGGAGGTTCCTCAAAAAACTAAAAATAGAGTTGCCATATATTCCTGCAATCCCATTCCTGGGCATATATCCAGATAAAACTCTAATTCGAAAAGATACATGTACCATTATGTTCATAGCAGCACTACTTATGATAGCCAAGACATGGAAGAAGACTCTTGAGAGTGCCTTTAACTGCAAGGAGATCAAACCAGTCAATCCTAAAGGAAATCAACCCTGAATATTCATTAGAAGGACAATTGCTGAAGTTGAAGCTCTACTATTAATAATTTGGCCACCTGATATGAAGAGCTGACTCACCCGAAAAGACCCTGCTGCCTGGGAAAGAAAGAAGGCAAAGGGAGAAGGGGGTGGCAGACAATGAGATGGTTAGATAGTATCACCAATTCAATGGAAATTAATTTGAGCAAACTTCAGGAGACAGTGAAGGAAGAGCCTGGCCTGCTTCAGTCCATGGGGTCGCAAAGAGTCGAATTCACAGCTCTGGCTTCAGGTGTCCCAAGTAGAGTCCAATCCATGTTTGGAGGCAGTCTGCCCGTCGCATCCTCGGTGCTGGTGGGAGGAGGAGTGCTGCTGCCGAGAGGAAGGTGGAAGCTGAGTCATCCTCCATTTCTCCAGCTGAGACCTTGTCGGTAGGTGGAATCTTCTGGATGCCCACAGGCACCAAGCGATGCTTCTGGATGACTCACAGTGAGGGTGTGAACTGCCCTGCCCACCTTCGGAGTACGCTGCTCCCAAAGGAGGTCCACACAGCTGGTCTGGAGGAGATCAGAGAAGTAGGTGGCTATCTGCGCCCTGGCTGACACTGGAGGAGCCTGGCTTACCAGACCAGCCCTTCGTCTCCCTCCTCTTATCCTGCTCTTTAAGCCTTCCCTCTACTAGCAACTTCCCCACCCCCACCCCCACCCCCGCAGTGTGCTTGTCTTTCACACCAGAGGGAGTCCTAGAACCTGGTCTGGTTCTGGGTCTTGAAAATTCTGTTGCTTCGGGTGTTTGTTGTTGTTCAGTAGTTCAATGTGTCTGACTCTGCGATCCCATGGACGGCAGCACGCCGGGTTTCCCTGCCCTTCACCATCTCCAGAAGCTTGGTCATACTCATGTCCATTAAATTTGTGATGCCATCCAACTATCTCATCCTCTGTCATCCCCTTCTCCTTCTCCCCTCAATTTTCCCTAGCTCCAGAGTCTTTTCCAATGAGTCAGCTCTTTGCATCAGGTGGCCAAAGTATTGGAACTTCAGCTTTGGGTGTTTGCAGAATTTCAAAGGCTTATTTCTTGGCTCAGGATGCTGGTGAGATCTGTCATCACACCTACGTGGGGAGTTTAATGTCTAGAGTTTTCTCACCTCCTGATAAAGACATTTCTTCCCTCTAACCCTTGCTCTTCATAGGGTGTCGCTAAATGAGCAGTCTAATCTCATTAGAAACCCCCGATGTCAAACTTCAGCCCAGATCTCCCAATTGGAACTGACATTTTCAGAGTACCCCAGGTGATCAGTATGCATGTTCAAATTCGAGAAGCTCCACTCCACTCAGGTGAGGCTCCGTTTCTGACAATGGGATAGAACTCCTAAGCCTGCAGCCTGTCAAGGAACTGTCCTCCCCACGTCGGCTGAATGCCATCTGCTTGTCAGCAGGTGAGACTTCAGTGAGCCTGTTAACTTCAGACTCTAATGAATCTGGGCCTGCCTTGGGGCTTGGCTCTGTTGCACAGCACAGGAAGAGACTTCAGCGCTCTCACATTGAAACTTTTCTTTCAGTTAGCCTGTAATCCCCAAATGGCTCTAAACCTGACCTTGACCTGGCAAACATTTCCTCCTGGGAAGCACTTGTGTTTCGGCTTCACACTGTCTGTGGCACACCCTTCCTTGTAGTCCTGGTCTTAGAAGAGCTGTTTCACAGTTTTGCACTGTTTTAGGGGCTGATGGATACACATGCTGTCCTGTCTGACATAGGTTCAGCCTGCTACCTTCCCCATCACCCCAGCAGAAACCTAGTTTTGCCTCGATTTAAATATTAACTTCAACACACCTGATCTATAAATTGTTCTTCAGTTCAGTTCAGTTCAGTTCAGTCGCTCAGTCGTGTCCGACTCTTTGCGACCCCATGAATCGCAGCACGCCAGGCCTCCCTGTCCATCACCAACTCCCAGATTTCACCCAGACTCACATCCATCAGGTCAGTGATGCCATCCAGCCATCTCATCCTCGGTCGTCCCCTTCTCCTCCTGCCCCCAATCCCTCCCAGCATCAGAGTCTTTTCCAATGAGTCAATTTTTTGCATGAGGTGGCCAAAGTACTGGAGTTTCAGCTTTAGCATCATTCCTTCCAAAGAAATCCCACGGTTGATCTCCTTTGGAATGGACTGGGTGGATCTCCTTGCAGTCCAAGGGACTCTCAAGAGTCTTCTCCAAAAAAAAAAAAAGAAAAAAAAAGAGTCTTCTCCAACACCACAGTTCAAAAGCATCATTCTTCGGCACTCAGCCTTCTTCACAGTCCAACTCTCACATCCATACATGACCACAGGAAAAACCATAGCCTTGACTAGATGGACCTTAGTTGGCAAAGTAATGTCTCTGCTTTTGAATATGCTATTGAATATGCTATCTAGGTTGGTCATAACTTTTCTTCCAAGGAGTAAGCGTCTTTTAATTTCATGGCTGCAATCACCATCTGCAGTGATTTTGGAGCCCCCAAAAAATAAAGTCTGACACTGTTTCCCCATCTATTTCCCATGAAGTGATGGGACCGGATGCCATGATCTTCGTTTTCTGAACGTTGAACTTTAAGCCAACTTTTTCACTCTCCTCTTTCACTTTCATCAAGAGGCTTTTTAGTTCCTCTTCACTTTCTGCCATAAGGGTGGTGTCATCTGCATATCTGAGGTGATTGATATTTCTCCCGGCAATCTTGATTCCAGCTTGTGCTTCTTCCAGCCCAGCGTTCATCATGATGTACTCTGCATATAAGTTAAATAAGTAGGGTCTTCAGGGTTTTTTTTTTTAATTGGCTATAATATTTGCTTCCCTCAGGAGTTAAATAAAATCTTTATTGTGGGAATTCCTTTGTTTTTTTTAATCTGTATGAGAGTCATGATTTTATCATTTTGGGGGCATTTTCTCTAACAGTGATACCTTTCTTCTCTGTTTTAGTCTATGGTGAGGTTGGTTTCTCAGCCTTTGCACTGTTGACATTGTGAGCTGGTGTTTGCCAAAGGTGCTGCCCCCAGCATGGGATGTTTATTTAGTGTCTCTGGCCTTGGGCTTCCCAGGTGGCGCTATTAGCAAAGAATCTGCCTGCCAATGCAGTTTGAGCCCTAGGATTGGAAGATTCCCTGGAGAAGGAACTGTTAACCCACTCCAGTATTCTTGCCTGAAAAATCCCATGGACAGAAGAGCCTGGTGGGCTACCGTTAATGGGGGTCACAAAGAGTTGGACATGACTTAGCAACTAAATAACAGCATCTCTGGCCTCCACCCACTAGATGTTCATAGCATAGCCCTTACCTATACCGTGACAACTAAAAATGTCTCCTGACGTTGTTAAATGTCCCCTCTGGGGTGGGGGGAATCGCCCCCATCCAACCCCCAGTTGTGAACCAATGGCTTATAGTTAATAAATGAGAACCTGTGTTTTATCGCCATTAAACAGACTGAAAGTGCAGTTGCTGCAGAAGTGACCTTATTCTCTCATGTTCCTCATCAGAGCAGGGACGAGCTAATCTGCAGGGGATATCAGGTTCCAGACACCAGCAAAGGTCAGGAGGGCTTTGGGAAAAACAAACATCGCTGAAATCCAAAACGGAAGCCAAGAGATTTCTCTGTTTTCTTTTCGCAGCAGGTCTTTGGTTTAAGGACAGCTGGGGAGATTTCAGTACCCTGAGGCCCTGAGGACCTGGCTGGGGTGGTTTGCATGGGGCTTACTCAGAATTAGAGAGACTGAGTGCCTAGAGAGACAACGGAGATGAAGTCATCGAGGCCATGAGTGTAGCTTGTATTCGTTGAGGCTCTGAGCTCGCTGTGGACTGTGTTACGTGGTGAGAACCTCCTGAGAACTCTGGGAGGCAGGAATGAGTTGTGACAGTGTCTTTATCGAGCGTCGCTTGATGTAAAGGCATACTTCTGGGGTCTCCATTCTGTTCGGTTGCTCTGTGTGTGTCTTCATGCCAGCATCACACTGTTTGATTACTGCAGCTTTGTAGTAAGTTTTGAAATAAGGAGTGCAGATTCTCCATTGTTTCGTTTGCTTTTCAAGCCTGTCTTGGCTATTTGAGGTCCTCTGAGATTCCGAATAAATTCTAAAATTAGTGATACTGCTGGACTTAATGACACAGCCCCCAGAGCATAGTCTGGGATTCAAAAATGTGGCTTCTTTTTGACGCTTTGCATTTCCTCTACTAAACCAACTGACCAACAGTTCACCTTGTTGCTTTTGATTCTTCATCCTTTTGATGAACAGAAATTTCACATACCTTGAAGATAAGATTACACCCCCTACAGAGTTGGGAATTACTGACTTCTGTGTGTCTCTAGAGCCTGGAAGCTTGTTGACATTTCTCTTGTTTCTGGCTTGAAAAATTTTTTTCCCTGACTTTAAATATAACACTGTATTATAGTAATATGCTTTAAAAAAAAAAAATTTATTTGGCTGTGCCAGGTCTTGGTTGCAGCACACATGTGGGGTCTAGTTCCCAGACCAAGGAATGAACCCGAGTGCCCTGCATTGGGAACACAGAGTCTTAACCATTGGACCACCAGGGAAGTCCCATAAATATTCTTTTAAAATGAGACCCCCTTGGTTCCCAGTCAGGGATACAGTGATTCTTGGGCCCTCCCCCATTAGAATGGCTCACCTGCAGGACTAGCTGGACCCCACAGTGGACGGCGATTTCCGACAGGAGGCTCTCAATCCTCTGAGGGCTGTGACTGGAGTCAACATGTTTTGCCTGCTCAGATAAGAGATGGCTCTGAGGTACTTGCTAAGAAAAGTGTGGGCTGCCCAGTGACCCCTCCTCCTCTATCATCCTACTCCTTGGCTATAAATTTCCCTTTTCCTTGTGTTTGGAGTTGAGCCCAACCTCCCCCCATTACAAACCCCACTGCTGTGGTCCCTCACCCCTCACCACACTTTCCTGAATGAAGTCTGTCTGACTGTTCTTTAAAGGGTGCTATCAACAGTTTTTCTTTAACAACCTTTCCATGGGGAGAAACGAAATCACTCCCTCCGGTCCCTGTGCTTCCTGTGACAATCTGGCTTGTTTTAGCTTCTGGAACAAATAAGTATCTCACAATATGGCATTTCCCCCTCCATCAAGGGTGCATATTTTCTCATCCTAGTTTCATTATTTTCCCACCTTTTGTTTTTCTGACAACAACTCTCACAGGTATTTGTCTCTAAATATATGTATTTTTTGGTAAAGCTGCCTCAAACCTTAATAGAACAGACTTAATATAGATTTGAAGAAACAGATTGAATTGTTATTCTCAGTGAAGCTTGGTCTTATATTTGCTCCCAGAGCCACAGCAAACCCACCCAATCCTGCATGGCTTTGAAGGATGGCTACATGTCAAGCCTAAGCTTTCTGGGCTGAATCTTAGTAAAAGATTTAATGTATAAACAGGGGAAAGTTGACTTCCAAAAAGAATCTCCTATGGCTCTAGCTGTCAGTGAAACGGAGCAGGACTCTATGGTCCTTGCCCCCCACCACGTCCCCTGCCTGCCTTCTGTCTGTGGAAAACTTCAGTCAAAGAACAAGTTTAATCAGAGAAGCGAGAAATGTAGAAACGAAGGAAAGCGGTCCAAGGAGACTACATAATAATAATGTAGTCATTAAGCATAGTCAAGGACCTTCAGTTCTTTCTCAAGGGCTATAGATAATATTCTGAGCCATATCCTGTGAGCTGTCTCATAGATACCAAAACACTAGGTGGAGAAGTTAACCACACAGTGACCAGACTGTACCCAGGACATGAGCTGCCATAATTCCAATAATTGGCTGCAAAGAAACGGGAACAAACGGACCCTGGAACTGAAGATGAACTGTACCTAAAACAACCATGATGTTGCTGGTCATACCGTTGATGACTGATTTGAAGATGACTGTTAGAGATGACTATGCTATTTTTGCACGTAGGTCCCCCCACCCCGACTCTGTCTGTAAAAGCTCTCACCCATTGCTTGTTGGGGTGGGAGGAGTCAGCCTTTGGACAGATGTCCGCCACCCTCCCTCCCCTCAGTTGCCAGTGTGTGAAATAAAGCAAACTTTCCTTTCTACCACCCTGCCTTGTTTATTGGCTTTTGAGTGACGAGCAGCCTGACTCCACACACTCAGTAACATCGGGGGTGGGAGAGACACCTGCTAAGTCTCTCTCTCCCCCTGAGTGAGCACACAGTGGTCTCCCCACCCTGGCCCAAACGTGTTTAAACACGAAGTTAGTTAATGCTACTGGGCCTGCCTTTTAATTCCACCAACGATGTTTGTTTGGAGAGAATCTCAAGGCATCTGAGCTCTTACAATACAGTGTGAAAACAAAGTATCCTTAAACCTGTCAGTGTTTTCAAAAAGAAAAACAACCAAACACAACTGTGGTCTTTGGCTAACTTTCTTAGAGAAGAAAACCAGCGTCTGCCGGTAACAGGCTGCTCTGGGGACGGCTGATCACAGGGCCGGATGGAACATTCGTAGTAATTAGTGGCAGCACCAGAATAGAAACCTCAGCAGTGCTCTTCCTGTTGCCATGGTGACAGCCCCCCAAACACCTGCCCCTCCCCTCCCAGGCACTCGGCAATATCCAGGCCGGCCTCCCATCTGGTGTGCGATCTTGTTGAGAGCAGAGAATTAAACTGACTGCTCATTTGTCTCCTGGAGTTGTGTGAGTGAGTGTGTGTGTATGTGTGCTGGGGTATGGGGAGGAGGACATGGATTGGAAGGAAGGGGCTGGCTGAGGGCTGAGGGCTGGCTGTCCCCTGTGCTCAGCATGAGGGAGAGGAGAGCAGCTGGCACGTCCTCCCAGATCACAGACAGGGGCTATCGAGGGACCCTAAACTCATGATGCCCCTAGCACCTGGTGATGAGCCGGGGCCCCAGGATACGCAGGCTCTTGACCTGAGGCAAGGAAAAGCGGCGCCCACACCCTTGATTTTCTAAGATGTCCTCCACATTCACCCTCTATTTCTAGTTGTTGAGCAATTTCCATGGTTTCTTTAGAGCTTGGGAAGAGTCAAACATTCTTGTTGCTCTGCTAAAAAACTAAGAATTTGGCCAGATCTTTTTTTAATGTTTTAAAACTATTTTTAATTGGTGGATAATTACAATATTGTGTTGATTTTTGCCATACATCAATATGAATCAGGAGAAGGCAATGGCAACCCACTCCAGTACTCTTGCCTGGAAAATCCCACGGACGGAGGAGTCTGGTAGGCTGCAGTCCTTGGGGTCACTAAGAGTCAGACACAACTGAGCGACTTCACTTTCACTTTTCACTTTCATGCTTTGGAGAAGGAAATGGCAACCCACTCCAGTGTTCTTGCCCAGAGAATCCCAGGGACGGGGGAGCCTGGTGGGCTGCCGTCTATGGGGGTCGCACAGAGTCGGACACGACTGAAGTGCCTTAGCAGCAGCAGCAGCAGCAGCAGCGATATGAATCAGCCATTGGTATACGTATATCCCCTCCCTCTGGAACCTCCCTCCCACCTCCCACCCCATCCCACCCCTCTAAGGTTGTCACAGAGCACCGGATGTGAGCTCCCTGGATTGCACAACAAATTTCCACTGGCTAACTAATTTTACATATGGTAGTGGATATGTTTCAATGCTACTCTTTGGATTTGTCTCACCCTCCCATTCCTTCCCTGTGTCCGCAAGTCTGTTCTCTATGTTTCTATTGCTGTAAGAATTTGGCCAAATTTGCTAAAGACTTGAGAAGATTGTAAAGTAGAAATCGGCTGCTGATTCTCCTCCGGGTCTTGTTGGTTTCGGAACCGGGTGTGAAGGGCGTTGATGTGATTCCCTATATTGTGTGCTGCTTGTCAAGGCCCGGGGGCTGCACACTGAGGCCAGGTAGGGAGCCCATCTCCACCACCCACCGGGAAGTATGGGGCTGGTACATGGATGTGCGTTGGAAGAAATGTATATGGTGCTCGGAAAGGGCATGGTTTGCCTGTGGTGTAAGATCAGCAGGTTTGGGTGTTTTGTTCCCTTAATAAATCTTCCCTGCACCGTGCTGCCCTTTGTCTGGGGAGTGTGTGTGCTGCAGAGTGCTGAGACTTTTTGTCTGGGCTGCTGAATTCGGAGAGATTTCCTGAGATTTCTGAGTGGAGGGAACACACCTGCCCTGGCAGGTGTGAGTCACAGCTGCAGGTCTGCCAGTTAGATGGCTGCTGTCTTGCCCAACGGGTGTTTGTGATATTCGTGGCCAGTTGTGAGGTTCTTGCACTCGGTGCACTGTGTTTATTTTAATGTTTCCATATTTGGAAGTCAGATCTGCTGTTCATCACACACGCTTATTTCTAAGAACACATCTCTGGTGTGTCATTTTTAAATAGAGCCAAGTTGGGCTTTCCAGGTGGCTCAGCGGTAAAGAACCCGCCTGCCAATGCAGGAGACTGGGGTTCGATCCCTAGGTCGGGAAGATACCTTGGAGAAGGGAATGGCAACCCACTCCAGTGTTCTTGCCTGGAGAATCCCATGGACAGAGGAGCCTGGTGGGCTGCAGTCCGTGGGGTCACAAAGAGTTGGACACGACTGAGCGACTAAAACAACAAGTTGGGGTTAATAACTTCCACATGGGCTACAGCAGTCCTGTGAGAGGGAGTCATTCGGGCAGTGGTTCCTGAATTGTGGGCTGTCAGGGCTGCAAGCTCTCTGGGGTCAACCAGACGCATTTGGCAGAAAAGCAACCAAGGCTTGAGGACTGCTGCTGGCAGCAGAGCGGGGCTGGGGTCTGGGCAGCCTCTCCCATCCCTCTGCCACCTGCCTTCACTAGAGATGTTTGCACAGGGGCAGTGGAGGCAAGAGAACGTGGGGACTTCCCTGCTGGTCCAGTGGCTAAGACCCTCTGGTCCTAATGCAGGGGGCCCAGGTTCAATCCCTGGTCAGGGAACTAGATCCCACGTGCCACAACTAAGACACAGCTGCTGCTGCTGCTGCTGCTAAGTCACTTCAGTTGTGTCTGACTCTGTGCAACCCCAGAGACGGCAGCCCACCGGGCTCCCCCGTCCCTGGGATTCTCCAGGCAAGAACACTGGAGTGGGTTGCCATTTCCTCCTCCAATGCATGAAAGTGAAAAGTGAAAGTGAAGTCGCTCAGTCGTGTCCGACTCTTCGAGACCCCATGGACTGCAGCCCACCAGGCTCCTCCGTCCATGAGATTTTCCAGGCAAGATTACTGGAGTGGGGTGCCATTGCCTTCTCCGAAGACACAGCACAGCCAAATAAATAAAAATTAAAAAAAAAAAAAGAGGGAGAGGGTGTGTCAGTTCCTGGTGTAGTCAGAACAATGGGCACAGGATCACATTCCAGCTGGTGTGTGTGGGGTGTTGGGGGGGTGTTCAAGGCTTCGGGAAGCCTGAGTAAGGTCGAGTGCTGGCCCCACGTCTGTGGACACATCAGCCTGCCCTGTGGGCTGGGGCGGCCTGGGCCTGATTCTCCCGCCACCTCTTGCAGTTTCTGTGTCCCTGGGCTCTGTGACTTACATTTCCTCAACTGTAGATCGGGACTGGGTCTCATCTCTGGAGGGTGGCTGTGAAGACATCATAGCACAGTGGGGCATCCTGCAGGCTAGGTGTACACACACAGTCTCCTGGTTATCCTCCCCAGCTCTTCACTTGCTCCTTTCGCAGACTTTCAGCCTCCCCTCAAGTAAGCAGATGGCGTGCCTCTGCCTGCTAGGCCGCTGCTTGGATCCCAGGGGCAGATGGCCAGCGATCTTGTGCCATTAACTTGTGACAGTCTGTGTGAACCATGGTAGCTCAGGCTCGTCCTAACCGACGTGACCCACTGAATCAGCACCACCATTCCCAGTTCCCCTTGGCACTCCCTGGCACCAAGGGGCCCCTCCAGCCTCACGTGCTGGGGAGGAGACTGGTCCACAGAGGCAGAATGCTCGGCCCACGGTGGCTGGAGAGATCCAGGTCAGTCACACCCATGAGGGTGGTTCTTGCCCGTGAAACCTCAGGGGGGACGATGGGAAGTTGGGGCTCAGCCAGCAAGTGAGGCAGCCATTCCCCACCCCTCTCTTTGTACAGGGGTGGAGGTGGCCAGACCTCCCACACTCCGCTCAAGGCCCCTACAAGAGCATGAGCCGAGCTGACAGGTGTGTGCCTGCAGCCTCTGGGGGCTGGAATTGGCCCAATCACTCCTCCTGTGTTCTCCTGGTTGATGGTGTTCCAGGCTGGTCCAGATCCAGTGTGACGGGGGACCCTCCCAGCAGGAATGCTGGGAATGTGGGTCACTGGGGGTCACCTTTGGAGGCAACAATTCTGGCCATTGCTGGGGAAATGTACAGAAAGTGAGGAATGGGTTTTAACAACATATACAGTTTCCAGGGAATTCTCATGGGTGTTACCCCATTTTGAATTCACAATAACTATGTAAGGAAGGCACGAAGGCTTTCAGGATATGGAAACTCCAGGTCAGTGAAATGAAGTGAACAATAAATAATACGTATCAAATGTGGAACTTACCTGGTGGTCCAGTGGATAAGAATCCACCTGTCAATGCAGGGAACACAGGTTCCTTCCCTGATCCAGGAAGATTCCACGCGCCACGGGGCAACTCAGCCTGTGCTCCATGACTACTGACCCACTCTCTAGAGCCCTCGAGTTGCAACTATTGAGCCTGCACACCTAGAGTCTGTGCTCACACAACAAGAGCAGCCTCCACCATTAGAAGCCCAAGCACCACAACTGGAGAGTATCCCCCTGCTCACCACAACTACAGGAAGCCTGTGTGTAGCATCAAAGACTCAGCACAGTCAAAAAGAAATAGAACTTCTTTTTTTTTAAAGAAAGGTAAGTCTCAAATGTGTCCAAATATTCTTGGTCCACTTCATTGCCTTTTCTTCCCTTCCAGTTTTTTTGAAATAGAACAGCACCTCTTTTGGAGGGGTGATGTCATGTGACCATTTTATATGAGGAAACTGAGGCCCAGGGAGGTGATGTAACTTGCTTAAGATGACACAGGTAGTATGTGGCAGAGTCAGGATTCAACCTAAGTCCCTGTGACTCTGCAGACAGGGTTTTCCCGATTATCTTATTGTCTTATCATGTGGTGATTTGCACAGGTTGTCAACATAGACTATTTGAGTAAATAAATACTATTAAGTTCTTCAGATACTTCTGTCAACAAGTAAGTCCATCAGTGTTATTTCCAAAATAAGTTACCACAATGCTATATTTCTCTTTGACAGGCAGAATGAAACATAATGAGTATACACATGATGTTTTAAAAACTCCAGTTTGGGGACTTTGCTGCTGGCCCAGTGATTAAGAATCCACCTTCCAATGTAGGGGACATGGGTTTGACTCCTGGTCTGGGAACTAAGATCCCAAGCGCTGCAGGGCAACTAAGCCTGCAGCTCTGGAGCCCGGGCACCACACTAGAGAGAGGCCCTTGCACTGGAATGAAGATCCCATGTACTACAACCAAGACCCAACTCTGCCAAAGATAAACAAGCAAATATTTTTTAAAAACCCCTAAAACTCCATTTTCCTGGCATTCTGCAATGTGACTTGATGTCTAGGTATTGGTCATGACTTTCTAGTACAAAAAAAAAAGAGAATCCAGGTAGGTGTGCCAAGGTCCATTTTGCTGACTCTGTGAAATTTGGAGATGACCCAGGATGTCTTAGGGAACAAAAGTTAGAAACCACTATTTCAGAACTTGGGTCTAGGCTAAGCATGGAAGCAGAACAGTTTTGGTTAGTTTATTTTATTTCCTGAACCTGCTTCCTATCACTGACAAGTCTGTAGGTAATTCAGGTGAACCCTGCAGTCACAGTTGCAATCAGATCCTTGGTAACCAAAGCTAAGGAGTCCATTATATTTTGCTGAGTGGATGGTGGGCTGACACCCGGTCAGGTGCTCAGGACCTTGGAGAGAGGTTTCGACTGCCTTCCAGCGCTACAGAGCTGATTGCTCTATATTTAATTCTTGGGAAAATGAACCTTTTCATGTTCAGTTACTCCTCTGTTATGGGGTTCTATCATGTACCCAGGTTTTACACTTTGTAGGGTTTTAGGTGCGTCTGTGGATATATATTGAAGCATTCCATGGCATAGACAGATTATAAAAGACTTTGCATTAGTCTTTATTAAAGATTTTATATTATTAATATAATGCTCTTTTGAAGGTTTGTGTTAAGAACTGGCCTACATATTTCCCATGGTAGGGATTAAATGAGACAAGCTGTGTGAAAACGTTTTGCATACTGCAATTATCACTCGGTAAATGAGTGCTCATGTACTGTTGGAGATTTTCCCTTCTCTTGTGTGCTTTTTAACTTCATAATTTGGTTCCTGAATTCCATATTCTTGCTATTTGGGCAGACCCATTGGCTAAATTGAAGTTGGACCAGTTTATGCAAATTGGCAATATTTCTAGATACAAATACCAAACAAACAGCCTCTGAAGGCTGCTGCAAGGCTGAAACAGTGTAAGAAGACTCAGAATTGTTGCTGGCCATTTTCCTGCTACACTGACTCACATTTTTCATCTGTAAAATATGAGCCCAAACTTAAGCTTCAAAGCGTATTTACGAGGAATAAATGAGCTGGGACTTCCCTGGTGGTCCAGTGGCTAAGACTCCGAGCTCACAATGCAGGGGGCCTGGGTACCATCCCTAGTCAGGAACCTGGACCCCACATGCTACAACCAAGAGTTTCCATGCCTAAACTAAGACCTGGTGCAGCCAGATAAATAAACATTAAAAACAAACAAACAAACAAACCTCTGAGGCCTCTGTGGTGGTCCAGTGGTAAAGAATCCACCTTGCAATGCAGGGGACACTGATTCGATCCCTGGTCCGGGAAGATTCCATGTGCCATGAGGCAACTAAGCCCATACACCACAACTATGGAACCCACATGCCTGGAGCCCGTGCTCTGCCAACTAAGAGAAAGCATTGCAATGAGAAGCCCAAGCACCCCAATGAAGAGTAGACCCTGCTCACCGCAACTAGAGAAAGCAGTGGAGATCCAGCACAGTCAAAAATAAAGAGATAAATAAAAATTAAAAAAAACTTTGGGTGAAAGCATCTTGAAAACATCTAGCCCTGAAGGACTACACCCTTTACTCATTGCTACTTTTAGCCCTGAAAATATACTGGTGAATTTGTTAGTCTTATCGTCTATATGATACATCTTTTCAACTTCTTAAGAGAAAGAAATTGGGAAATTTATTATTACTGAGATTTATTAAAGCTCTGCTTTATTTCTTATCTTGCAGCAATGCAGGCTGTATTATAGTCTGAGTAAACATATATCATTATGCACCATACTTTACTATTTGTTAGATAGCTGTCAGCTACAAACACGTTATCCTCCATGTTAAAGTTAGCGACAGGAAAATGCTGTTGCCACTGAAAATTGGACTCAGAATAGATGAATGTCCACATGCTTGTTTTAAAAATAGGAAGTGTTCATCTTGTGACGACATTGGCTCCCAGTAGCCAGCACATAAATGCCAGGCAGGCAATTATTGTCTTTGAAGGATGTAAGGACTACTTCTTTCATCAACAGAGAAACAGTCTTCCCATTAAATGCTGGATGTGGTCCGAAGTCCCACATGCCAACTCAACTCCTTGATTTGAAATTAAAAAACTCGTATAGCTTTCGATCCATAATCTAAATAATGATACAAAACCCAGAATGTTCTAAAGGATAAGGAATGAGACCTCTCCCTTCCCGCCCCCGTCCTCCAGCCACTCATATCCCCTCCTTGGAGGCAAATAGTGTTAACGGTTTCTTGTGTATGTTCCATAGGTATTTGATTCATACACAAACATGTATCTGTGTCTACAGCTTCCCTGTTTTTTAAAAAACCCTGTTAGGGGCTGAATTTCACCCCTCCATTCATATGTTGAAACCCTAACCTCCAGTACCTCAGCATGGGGCTGCTTTTGGAGGCAGGGCCTTTAAAGAGGTGATTAAGGTAAAATGGGGTCATATGGGTGGGTCAGTGGTAAAGAACCTGCTTGCCAATGCAAGAGATGCAGGTTTGATCCCAGAGTCAGGAAGATCCCCTGGAGAAGGGAATGGCCACCCACTCCAATATTCTTGCTTGGGAAATCCCATGGACAGAGGAGCCTGGCATGGTATAGTCCATGGGGTCGCAAAGGAGTTGGACATGGCTTAGTGACTAAACAACAGCAAGGTAAAATGAGGTCTTACAGGAAGGCCCTAACTCAAAATGACTGATGTCTTTACAGGAAGAGGAGATTAGGACACAGACACACAGCGGGAGGACCACGTGAAGACAGAGGGGTGTCCATAGCCAAGGAGAAAGAAAGGCTCAGGAGAAATCAGCCCTGCCAACATTGTGACAACCATGTTCGAGCCTCCAGACAGTGAGAAATGAGTGTCTGATGTTTAAGCTCCAGCCTGTAGCACTTTGTTAAGAAAGCTGGAGCAGACAGGCATCCTGTCTGCTCCAGGCACACTTCTTTCACAAACCACCCACTTCGTGTGCCCTCTTTTTCACTTGCTGTGTTTTAAAGAAGCACACACACACAAAACAAACAAACAAACAAACAAACAAAACACACACACACACACACACAAAATAAAAAAAATAAAGAAGCACACAGAGGCTTCCTACTTCATGTTATTGTCTGGATACACATTTTATCATCTGGATGTTGCTTAGTTCATTTGACCTTTCTCCTACTGATGAACATATAGATTATTTCCAATATTTCGCTGTTCGAAATAGCACTGTCTTAAATAAAGAAGCTTGTACATAAATAATTTTACATGTGGACAGGTCTAGCTGCAGGATCAATTTCCAAAAGTAGTATCACTGGGCTGAAGGTCAGATGCAAGTCACTGGCAAACTGCCTTTCCTGGGGGTTTCACAGATGGACCTTCCACCAGGAAGGGTGAGGAAACAGCTCCAGCTTCTCCCACAAGCTATCTGTGATCCAAACTTCTGATCTTTCCCAACCTGGGGTTGGTAAAAAAAAATTATGTCGTAAGAATTATCATTTTGGGACTTCCCTAGCGGTGCAGTGGTTAAGACTCCACCCTTCCACTGCAGGAGGCAGTCAATTTAATCCCTGGTTTAGGAACTAAGATCTCACATGTGGTGCAGTCAAAAAACAAAACAAAACAAAGAATTTCTTAAAAAGAAGTATCATTTTGCATTTTTCTTATTATAAAGTGGTATTAAGTATCTTTTTATAAGTTTAAAAGATTTTTGTATTTCATTTTTTGTTAATCTTTTTATAATTTTTTTGTATTGAACATAATCCTTATTTGTTAGAAAATATAGTCATTCTCCACTGTATGAGTGCAAACATTTTTCCCTGTTTGTATTTCCACACTCTTCTTGTATTTTCTACATTGTTCACATGTAGACAATTTTTGAGTTTAACGTAAGCAGTTATTAGTCTCTTTGTTAATGGTGTCATGACTTCTGACTCCAACTACAGAGTCAGGCCAAACCTTGAAGGTGAGGGTCTTGTCTCTTTTCAGGCTTCAGATGCACCAGGGCCTCCACACTTCTGGCCAATGGGCAACAGTTTGGGGTCTCCATGCCCCACTCATATTCAATAATTTGCCAGAATGTCTCACAGAACTCAGGAAAGTGCTATGCAGTTTTTTCTTTAAACTGCAGTTTTATTACAGCAAGAAGGATATGAATCAAAACCAGTCTAAACAAGAGACATGGAGGGCAAGATCTGGCAGGGGCCCCGATATGCTGTCCCTGTGAAGCCAGGACATACCCTCCTGGTGCAGTGACGCGTGACAACATGCTGAGGATTGGTAGTGAGGGGGCCTCCCCTGGACAATGGTGTCCTGAGTTTCCATGGTTTGATCACATAGGTGTGAGTGACTGGATCACTGGCCACTCAATTGAACTCAACCTCTAGCTCCCTGTCCATCCATCCCAAGGCTGGCTGACACATGTGACTCAAAGAGCCAGCCCTCTAATCACCTGCTGGTCTTCCTGTTCTGGAAGCCCTCAGTTGAGTCATCTCCTTAGTATAAACTTTCGGGGTCCACTAAGAATGACACAGACATTCTTATCACCAAAGAAATTTCAAGTATTGAAAGGTTACCTCCCAGGAACTGGAGACAGGCCAGCCCAATTCTTTATCACCCAGGATACAGATTCTAGGTTTTGTATTCTATATAGAAGGTTTTTTCCTTTTCTAAGGGAAATTATTATAAAAACAAATTGCTCATGATTCCTGTACCATGCCCTGGTAGCTGAATGATTTCATTTTTTCACCCCAAATGTATTTTTTTCAGCTTTGTCATGCAGTCATATCGAACTGTTTACAGTCCTTTGGACTGTAACCTGCCAAGCTCCTCTGTCCATGGAATTTCCCTTGCAAGAATACTGGAGTGGGTTGCCAGCTCCTTCTCCAGGGGATCTTCCCAATCTAGGGATTGAACTTGGGTCTTCTGTGTATCCTGCATTGCAGGCAGATTCTTTACCCACTGAGCCACCAAGGAAGCTTTATTGAAATGTAATTGTCATTCCTCTGGAACTTATTCTAGTGCATAGGATACAGATTCAACTTAATTTTTTTCTAGATAAGTTGTCCACAAACCAGTTACTGAATAAACTATTTTTCCTCCTTGACTGGAAATGCCAGATTTATTGTATACTGAATTCCCATATGTATACAGATCTACTTCTAAACCTAGAGTGTTGACCTGTTTTTCATGTGTTCATAGCACATGGTCTTAATTATTGCAGTTTTATAAGTTATTACTTCTAATTGACATCATTAGTAATTTTCTTTTTTAATTAATTAATTAATTAATTTTTATTTTACTTTACAATACTGTATTGGTTTTGCCATACATTGACATGAATCTGCCACAGGTGTACATGAGTTCCCAATCCTGCACCCCCCCTCCCACCTCCCTCCCCATATCATCTCTCTGGGTCATCCCAGTGCACCAGCCCCAAGCATCCTGTATCCTGTATCGAACCTAGACTGGTGATTCGTTTCTTACATGATAGTATACATGTTTCAATGCCATTCTCCCAAATCATCCCACCCTCTCCCTGTCCCACAGAGTCCAAAAGTCTGTTCTATACATCTGTGTCTCTTTTGCTGTCTCGCATACAGGGTCATCATTACCATCTTTCTAAATTCCATATATATGTGTTAGTATACTGTATTGGTGTTTTTCTTTCTGGCTTACTTCATTCTGTATAATCGACTCCAGTTTCATCCACCTCATTAGAATGGATTCAAATCTATTCTTTTTAATGGCTGAGTAATACTCCATTGTGTATATGTACTACAGCTTTCTTATCCATTCATCTGCCGATGGACATCTAGGTTGCTTCCATGTCCTGGCAATTATAAACAGTGCTGCGATGAACATTAGGGTACACGTGTCTCTTTCAATTCTGGTTTCCTCGGTGTGTATGCCCAATTTCTTAAACTTATACAAAGTGCTCTTTTGGAGCTTGACTTGAAACTAAATGCCAGGGACTTCCCTAGTGGTCCAGTAGTTAAGACTTTTGCCTTCCAATCCAGGGGGGTTCAGGTTTGATCCTGGGTCGGGGAGCTAAGATCGCACATGCCTCATGGCCAAAAAGCCAAAACATAGAACAGAAGCAGTATTGTAACAAATTCAAAAAGGCTTTTAAAATGGCCCACATCAAAAAAAAAAATCTTAAAAACAAATAAAAAATGCTCAGTTGTGTCCGAGTCTTTTCGACCTCATGGACTATACAGTTCTTGGAATTTTCCAAGCCAGAATACTGGAGTGGGTAGCTTTCCCTTCTCCAGGGGATCTTTCCAACTCAGGGATCAAAGCCAGGTCTCCCGCATTGCAGGCAGATTCTTTACCAGCTGGGCCACAAGAGAAGCCCTAACAAATTCAATAAAGACTTTTAAAATGGCCCACATCAAAAAAAAAAAAAAAATCTTAAAAACGAACAAACAGAAACAAATGCCAACTGGAGGTAAGACACCAATAGAGCTGTGAGTTGAGTAAACAGCACCCCATTGACCTGGCTTGTGAGTCAGTGAACAGCTTAGAGCAGGAATTGCTTCAAGGAATTGTTTAGTTCCTGGAGTGGGTTGTCATTTCCTCCTCCAGGGGATCTTCCCGACCCAGGGATCAAACCCAGGTCTCCTGCATCACAGAATAGTTCTTTACCGTCTGAGCCACTGGAAAACAGTAGAGCTGACAATCAAATAATCAGATTCTGCTGACCCTGGAGCAGGGAGACAAGCTGACTTGGACCTGTCCTGATCCAGAGTCCACGGATCCCCCTGGGAGGAATTGAGTGGTTGTTCTGGCAATTCTGCCAGGACAGAAAGGAACACACACGGTTGTGCCCCATACATTCCTCTTGTCTAAGGAGCTGTTCAGACTCACGTGGACAACTTTCCCTGTATTGGAAAGAGCCCAGCCATCTGTAGCCCCTGCTCTCTGATGTAATGAGAGCCTTTAGACCTCTCAACGGTCAGCTGTGGCATGAACTGGGCACACACTTTCCTCCGAGCATCTCACCTGCTGGCCATCTTGCCCTGGGCTGAATCACCCACTTCCTCCCAGCGGGATCCGTGGACTCTTGATCAGGACGAGTCCAAGTCAGCTTGTCTCCCTGCTCCAGGGTCGGCAGAATCTGATTCTTTGATCGTCAGCTCTGCTATTTCCCAGTGGCTCAGACAGTAAAGAACTTGTCTGTGATGCAGGAGACCTGGGTTCCATCCCTGTGTCAGGAAGACCCCCTGGAGGAGAAAATGGCAACCCCCTCCAGTATTCTTGCCTGGAGAATTCCATGGACAGAAGAGCCTGGCGGGCTACAGTCCATGGGGTTGCAAAGAATCAGACATGGCTAAGCGACTAATACGCTAACACTCTATTTTCTTCTTCTTTCCCTTCATGCTGTGAAAAAAAATTGTAGAATCTTGCAGAACCAAACCACTGTTTTACTGGGATGACAGTCTTTTTGGAGAAGGATAAAGTGACATTCTCCCAATTAGCCTCATATTGGCTTAATTTCAGATAAATTATTGAGCAAAAAATTTTAAGTTATTTAATCATTAAGAACTGTTCATTTTTATTTTGGCTATAAATGTATAATTGTCACAAAAATTTTAGGTCACTTTGTTTTAGGCTGTATATTTCTTAGTTTTGCTTACTACTTCATGAAGAAATATCAATAAAATTTTCTATTAAAAAACAAAGTGTATGGGTGAAATCATATAATGCCTGGAATTTGCTTCCAAAGAATCTGGGGTTGGGGTGGGGGATTAGTTGGTTTACAGAAAACACAAGTTTGGCCATGAGTGGATGATTGTTGAATTGCTGAAACTGGGGTGTGGGGGCCCATAGGATTTCTTTGTATATGTTCATTATGACAAATATATAATTTATTTTTATTTTGTATGCTTGTAATTTTTAAAAAAACATTTATTTACTTATTTAAGTAACTTATTTGGCTGCATCAGGTCTGAGTTGTGGCGCTTGGGATCGTCTGTCTCCACTGTGGCCTGTGGGGTTTTTAGTTGCAGCACGTGGGGTCTAGTCCCCTGACCAGGGATTGAACCTGGGCCTCCTGTATTGGGACCTCGGAGCCTTAGCCACCGGACCACCAGGGAAATCCCTGTTTGTAATTTCCTGTTAACGAGAAGAGAAAACCCCTCGGCTCCACTTTGGTTGGGGTGACTGCAGTGCAGCCTGGCAGTCCCCGGGGGAGCACTTGAGCCCCTCTGAGTGTCGTCTCCTCCCCAGGCAGGCACTGTCAGCAGTGCAAGAGGCCCTTCCAAGCTCCCTTCATTCCTCCCAAGGCTTCTGGGCAGAATTCCTGCTACTCTTTCTTCACATCATCTTTCTTTTCTATTTCTGAACTCCATTTCATGCTTCTCCTAATTATTCCCAGTAAAGAAGAAATTCAAAATTCACAAATGCTGTGACTGAAATCTTTTTTGCTGAAAGCCTGTTCAGAAATAGCCCGAGGAGTAGAATTCTTCCCAAGAAGAGCATCTGGGGAAGGCTTTCTGCCTTAGTTTTCCTTAAAATAAGGTTATTTAACAGAGATCTGAAGACAGCATCGTGAGCAACTTTTCATTTTCCTGTTAATTATACTCGAGCTGAGAAGCGGAAATATAAAAGCGTTTTATAAAAATCCAAGAAGTGCATTTAAACAAGAAGCTTTACTTGAAGGAGAAAACTGTCTAGGAGTCACTTCTTCTGAAGTAATTTGTCCTGACAGTGACAAAGCTCTCTACTTGCAACAGCTACATGCAAATATATATATATATACATTGTTCTTGATTTTATAATGAGGATGAAAAACACTAAACTTCTCCAAACAATGTATGCAATGATTTTTGTTGTTGTTGTTGTTCTTGTTTTGTGAAACGGACCTATTGCTGTTGTTTGGTCACTCAGTCGTGTCTGACTCTCTGCAGCCCCATGGACTGCAGCATGCCAGGCTTCCCTGTCCTCATGCCAGGCTTCCCTGTCCTTCACCATCTCCCAGAGCTTGCTCAAACTCATGTCCATTGACTCAGTGATGCCATCCTACCATCTCATTATTCGTTGTCCCCTTCTCCTCCTGCTTTCAATCTTTCCTAGCATCAGAAGAGCTGAATGAGCATACCAGTTATGGAGAAAGGGGTAATTTTCACAGAAGCAGTAGTTCCCCCACCTCATTCCTTTTGATGTTGATCAAAATATACCATTGACCAATTAGTTAAAAAAAACCAATATGCTTGTGCACATACTCCCATTACTTCATGTACAACAAAGGAAAGGGGGAGGGGAAATGAAAGACCAGAGAAAACGAGATCGCGGCAGTCAGTATGCAATGGAACCAAATCGTGGTTTTCTAACGGAGAGTGACTTCTTGGTTCTGCAGTACAGCAGTTCCTCTCTTTAGTAGACACTTCCTCTCTGCTGCCAGGACACACCAGAAATATCTTCATAGTCCATTTACAGCTGTGCGGGTATGTCTGTTTCATTGATTGACTGCCCATCAAATCAGAATCAGATCTGCTTCATGGACAAACCCTGCCATTCACACTAGGCTTTTATTAAAAGTGGTAATGCCTCTGAGCCTTAAACCATGACACCAAAGTATCCTCCCCTGCTACTTTCACATTAATATGATTGTCTCCTCTGTCTTGACTTCCTCTTGGGGCTTTTCACTGGCCATGGCAAGCCCCAGAGTCTTCTCTGTGGCTACTTCACAGAAAAGGTATCAAGACTGGTATCAAACAACCACAGAGACAGGCTGCTGCTTTCTTAGGGCTTGGCTCTAGAAACTGGCACCATTACTTTATTTGCATTTTTTGGTCAAGCAAAGAACCTAGATTCAAGAGTAGGTAACACAGACTTCAACTCTTGATGGAGGAATGTTTAAATTTGGATGACATGTTTATAACTGCCACACCCCACAGCAATTTCCAGAACTGGGATATGAATCCAGGTATGTCTGAGTCATGGAGTTCACAGTCTTCAAAATTCTGCTTCGCTTTGCAGATAGGATGGGTGAAAGACCTCGGGCTGGAACAGTGAGAAAATTGTTCAAAATATTTTTAGTTGGCATTGGGGAGGGTGGTGGTTTTTGCTGTATTACCTTGCTTGTAGTATTTATGGCAAATTTCAATGAGGTCATTTTAACGCTTAGTTTATAGAGTTGGGAAGGTCACTGCTATTAAAAAAACAAGAGAAAGGATTATTTCCCTTTTAGCATTGATCTGAGGACAGGATTCACCACGAGCAGAAAGAACTCTGTCTGGGCTTTGGTTTCTACCGAGAAGAACAGTCTCTTTATTGCGGGCATGCCTTAACAGAAGCTACGTTACTCAGCTCAGCTTTAATCCTGGAGCTGCAATCCAACCATTCAAAACCCCATTATTATACCTGAGAGGTGGGGCAGGGCCAGCATGATGTCAACCTGGCAGCAGATAGAAATAGGGAGTCAGGGCTCAAAGCTGTTGGCTTTGAAACATAGATGGAATCCAGCCCTTTCTCGTTCAATTCTGTTAAGGTTCCCAAAAGCTGCTGCCCAGAGGGCAGGGAAATTCCAGGCTTTGCCCACATTTGCTTTGGTTGTTGTTGTTGTTCAGTCACTCAGATGTGTCCGACTCTTTGCAACCCCATGGACTGCAGCACACCAGGCTTCCCTGTCTTACACTATCCCCTGGAGTTTGCTCAAAGGCACATCCATTGAGTCATTGATGTCATCCAACCGTCTCATCCTCTGTTGCCCCCTTCTCCATTTGCTTTGGGGATCTTGGAGTATGACAGCACTAGAGACAAAGATTTGCATATCTCACAGCTGCTAAAAGATGGGTATAAGTGAATATAACATGGTCCATAGGATCTTGCTGCCTGGAAACTATGAGGTACTCTGGAGTGAAACACCATGCGATACTGGGTGCACTAGGAAGTCTGGGGTACAGAAAGGTGACTGTTTAGACAGACAGTTTTGTTCAAGGAGCAGATGAGAAAGTCTCCTCATGGGGCAGCTCTCTGTGAAGCGTCGTCTCCTTAGGACCAGGGAGGAGGAGGAGGCTGGCCCAGGACAGAGCAATCAGAGGGCCCAGAGAGAAGCCTTCTCCTTCCACTGTGGCCCATCGTGAGCACTCAAGAAACTGCAAGGAGCGTTCCCACTATCTCTACCTAGTGGGGCTAAGTAATTTGCTGCTGCCGCGCACGGTCTGGAATCCTTCCGCCCCTAATGGACCGGAAGCCATTAGCGCCATTGACCGCTGGCCAGGATGCAGTCCCAGCCCCTCCCGGGTGAGGGATGAGGTGGGTGCTGAGGCACACCTACCGACAGCCTTCCCAAACCGTGGTCTGGCTGCGTTAGAATCCTTTAGCACAAGCCTAAGTCAGGAGCAGAGACCCCAGAAGAGGACAGAGGAAGAAGAGTAGGGCACAATATTGGATTGACAGTCTGACATTAATTTGACATCATGTCTGAAGCAGCAGACATGGAAAAGCAGCTGAGGGAGAACCAGACTGGTGGCGGGGGGCCACTGGATGAGCAAATTTCTCTCTGGGGAAGTCAGGGTGAGGAGTAAAGTCTCAAAGCTGCAAAGGGCTCATTTCAAAAGCTTTCTCTCTGTGGCCTCAGCCTTCCCCAATTCTTCTGGATGAGACTGTCCCCCTCACCTCCGGATTCAGCCCTGTGGGGTTTCCACTCCAAGTCGGAGGCCAAGGCAGAGAACACTGCAGGCCGAGGGGATTCAGAGATCAGAGAATATCTGGGGGAGTGCGGGGAGGCCTATTGATTACAGAGTACAATTCCTTTTTTATTATTGTGGTAAAATATACATATACACATATACTTCATATCACGTTGAAGTAGATAGTTCAATGGCGTTAAGTACATTCACGTTACCACACAAGCATCATCCCACATCCACCTCTAGAACTTCCTCATCTCAGACAGAAAAATTCTATTAAATATTAACTTTCTATCCTCCCCTGCCCCGCCCCCCCCCACCCCCCCGGCCCCCAACATCGCTTCCTTGGTGGCTCAGTGTAAAGAATCCACCTGCCAATGCGGGAGGTTGCAGGTTCGATCCCTGGGTCGGGAAGATTCCCCTGGAAGAGAAATGGCAACCCACTCCAGTATTCTTGCCTGGGCAATTCCAGGGACAGAGGAGCCTGGCAGGCAGGCTGTGGTCCATGGGGTCTCAAAAAGAGTTAGGCACGACTTAGTGATTAAACGACAACAATCCCCTCCCCCCAGCCCTTGGTAGCCTCCTTTCTCCTGTCTGTATCCATGAGTTTGACTACTCTGGGTACCTCAGTTAAGTAGATTCATATATTTGTCCTTCTGTGTCTGGCTTTTTTCACTGAGCATATTATCCTCAATGAGGAACCTCAAGGTTCATCCACGTCGTAGCCTGTGTCAGAATGTTATGCCTGAATACTATGCCGTGGCATGTTTTCACATTTTCTTTATCCACTCATCTCTCCATGGACACTTAGGTTGTTTCTAACTTTCGGCTATTGGGAATACTACAATGCCGCCATGATCATGGGTGTCCAAATATCTTTTTGAGTCCCTCTTTTCAATTCTTTTGAATATAAACCAGAAGTGGAATTGCTGGAATGTGTGGTAATCATGGGCTTCCCTGGTGGCTTAGATGGTAAAGAATCTGCCTGCAATGCAGGAGACCAGGGTTTGATCCCTGTGTCGGGAAACTCCCATGGGAGAAGGGAATGGCAATCCACTCCAGTAATTATGTGTTTAGTATCTTTAGGACCTGTTGTGGTGTTTTCCACAGGGCCTGCATGTTACATTCTTGCCAGCAAAGCACCAGGGTTCCAATTTCCCCACATCCTTGCCCTCACTCTCTTTTCTCTGTTCTACACACACCTCTTTTAAAAAATGGTAGGTGTCCTGGGGAGTGTGAAGTGGCATCTGACTGTGGTTTGATTTCCACTTCCCTGATGGCTCATCATGCTAAGCATTTTTTATGTGCTTATTGGCCATTTGTATATTTTTGGAGAAACGACCTTCAAGTCCTTTGCTCAATTTTTTTTTAAATTGGGTTTTGTTTGTTTGGGTCTTTTAGTTGTAGAAGTCTTTACATATTCTAGATATTAATCCTTTGACAGATAGGTGATTTGCAAATATTTTCTCCCATTCTGTCAGCTGCCTTTCATGCGGATGATAGTGTCGTTTGATGTACAAAGTTTTTAATTTTCATGAAGTTCAATTTATCTATTTTTGTTGTTGCTGTTGCCATATCCAAGAAATCACTGCCAAATCCAATGCAATGAAGCTTCTCCCTATGTTTTCTTCTAAAAGTTTAATACTTTTAGTTCTTAAGTTTCAGTCTTTGACTCAGTTGGGATTATTTTTTATATAAGGTATAATGTAAGGGTCCAACTTCTCTCTTTTGCAGGTGAATACCCAATTTTCCCAACACCGTTTATTGAAAAGACTGTCCTGTCTTTGGAGGGTAGTACCCACTCTTCTTTGAGTTTGATAGACTTTGTTCCCCTAAACCCTACAGATTCCATCGGTAGATTTATGTCCCTGTTGCAGGTGTGACTGTGTTTTTTAACCTTTGGGATCTTCTCCTATTCCCTACAATCACAGGAACCAAATATAGAGTAAATTTTAGGTTGTCTGGTCAGTACCTGGGGTAAAACTTATAGTTAAAATTAGTCTTTAAAATCCTTATATCACCCCGTGATTACATCGAGTAACCCCTCTCAATAACACAGAGCTGGTTCTGCCTTCTGTGTCATAACTGACTGCTGGGGGGTGGGGTGGGGGGTGTTGGGATAGGAGGGGAGGACCTGTGATATTGAGCATCAGGTGCAGAGCCATTTTTATTTCTAAAAGTATGAATCTATACCAATGAAATCACTTCCAGGATGGCAAGATGCTCATAATTTGTGCTCCCTGGATACAGAGGTCATCTGTGGGAACAGCAGGTGTGCTGTTGGCACGAGAAGGATGTTTTATCCCACTCTGCAGGTGCAAGAGGTTTAAGTGTGCCAGTTAAGCATCTAGTGTAACTCCACTAGGAGCCACAGGTGTGGGTCCCTGGCTTGTGGAGTTCAGAATCACTCCTGGTCTACCCTTGTCCTGCTTCTCTTTGGGGAGACCTTGGCCTTCCGACCTCAGTATGGCTTTGGCCTTGGATCCTCTCCCTGTGGTTTGGCTTCTGGGTGGCCGGAGCTCTTTCATTCTTGGGCTGTTATCTGTTGAGACTTGGTTTGCTTCCAGAGTAACTTCTCGGTTTGGCCTTATGAACTGTTGGGCTGCCCAGCTCCCACCCATGTGTGCCAGGCTGCTGCAGGGCAAGGTCTTACCTCCCTCCCCCTTGGCTAAAAAGCCCATTCTGGAGGGTTCTCAGACTATAGGACTTTGCCACATTGACCCTGGATGCAGCTTGGTTTCTCAGGGCTGAGCTCCTCTGGGGACATCCTAATCTCTCCTGTGGAAGGAAACTTCCCAAATCCCTTCTGACATTCCACTTGGGTCTCATTGCCCACCCTGTTCAGTCTGGCCTTAACAAGGGTCCTCCTGCCAATAGGAGGGCATACATTACGTGCTCTCTGGTCAGGCCGTGGGTGGGGCTGCTCTGTAGGGATCCAATCGCAGGCAAGGGGGTGGGAGTACTCACCTACTGCGCAGGTGCACCTGCGGCTCCCACGCCAGATCACGGCACAGGGGGCGGAGCATCTCTGCTCATATGGCCCGCCCCTCCATCGTCAACTGCGTGTTGGAGGCGGAGCTTCTGCACACGGCCCTGAGCTGAGGTGTGGGGCCGCCATTTTGCACCAGGTTTCCTGGTCGGAGGTGTGTGGTACGAGGTCTCTGCACGCGGTGCCTGGGTAGCCGGCCGACTAGACTCAGCACAGGGGAAACAAGGTCAGACTCTTATTTCATCACCCAGGTGCTATTTTATTTCCCGGGAGTTGTGAAGGGGCTTTGCCGGGACCTAAGTGGACCCTCCGCGGCCCCCGACGCCATCTCTTGTGTTCAGGGTTCTGTTTCCCATTGTCGTGGTGTAGCTCGTGTATCCACTCGTGAAAGGTCCAGTCGGCCTCAGGGGGACTCTGCACTGGGGAGTTGGCCTTCCCAGGGCCGCCAGTGCCTGGAGGTCCTGGGCTGACCATCTCGTGCCTCCTGGAACCCCAGGGGCGTCTCGTCAGCAGGTTCGTGGTCAAAAGCCAGACTCAGCAAACCAGTCATAGCAGTCATCTCCACTAGGGCCTCCCATCCACATGTGTCCGCCCCTGGGGTTTGGGAGGGGGCGGAGGGAGGTGGGCACTCGTGGTTCCTGGCCGTCCCCAGTGCCCAGACTTCCCGGCGAGGGTGGCGCGGCTCACAAGGGGCTGTTCCCGTGCACGGTGGACAGACACTGGCTCCTGTTCACGACCCTTGGAGGGAACCGTTGAAATCCCCGACTCGTGGTCAGTGGGAGGAGATCCAGAAAGCTCGAGTGGTTTCCCTGGGGACATAGGGACCCCCAGCCTGTGGCTGGCCGTCCCTGCCCTGCCTGGTCCCAAGCTCGTCTTCTCACGCCTCACCACACAGGTGTCTGGCAAAATGCTGAAGTAGGAAAATCTCTGTTGCTTTCAGCGCTCCCCAACCTCCCCCTCACACTCCATCCATGAAGCTGCAGCGCACTCCAGGGCCTCCTTTGGCCCTGGGCTCTTGGGTGGAATCCTAAATTACAGTTCATCCTCCTAATTTTTCTCTTCTTTCTGAAATAATTGGTCCTGGGGCCATGTCGGCAGTCTTAGGGCTGGGCTGGGTCATTCACAGAGCAAAAGGGCTGCAGTGTCAATAGGAGATAATGACTCCAAATGGCTTGCCTTTTATTAAAGTGTTTGCACTTTAACAAAACTCTAGCTCTGAGGACTGTTGGGAGGAATTCAAGGTACATAACAGCCCTGGAATGGAAGATATTTTTGCCTGGGGCTCTTTGATATCCTACAGATCTGTTGTCACAGAGCAGAGACCAGTGCCAGTGGGCAGGGACCACAGTGCTGATGGCCTGCGGTGGGGAGAGGGAAGCCATCCTCTCTTTCCTGACTCCCTTTCCCTAAGTATATGATGAGATGGAAGAACTCTGTGGTCAGCACTCTAAGCACTTTGATGGGATATATGAGATCAGAGACACTGACATCACCTTCAAGGAGCCAGAAAGGAAGGCACGGTGACAGAGCAGCGGGAGACCATCCTGGAGCAGGCAGATGGGGTTTAAATCTGAGATATGCCTGTGCTCTAGACCAGTGGTCCCCAACCTTTTTGGGCACCAGGGGCTGATTTTGTGGAAGATAGACCAGGGGTGGGGTGGGGGTGGTTTCAGGGTGTTTCAAGTGCGTTGCATTTATTGTTGCTCTTTATTTGTAATCTGATGCCACCACTGATCTTGACAGGAGGTGCTGTCATTGGCCTGGAGGTTGGGGACCCCTCCCCTGGACAGCCACCGCCCTCTCTGGGCCTTAGTTCCATGAGACAGGGATGCTCCTTACTTCACAGGTCTGCAGGATTAAGGGAGTCTTTGCATGATTAGTTACAGGTATCCTGGAAGAATGCCCAGCACATGGCATCCCAGAAAGTGCCAAATGCCACTGCACTGTCCACCTTTTGTGTTAATGTATGTTACAGACTGTTTGAGGCCCCCAGATTCACATGTTGAAACCTAATCCCTAATGAGATAAGAAGGTGGTATTTGGAGTGGGGCCTTGAGGGGGTAATTAAGTTGAGAGCAAGTACCTCCTGATTGGATTCATGCTCTTATAAGAACAGGCAGGAGAGAACTAGCTGCTTGTCTCTGCTCTTCACTAGGTGAGGGCTCAGCGGGAAGAAGAGGACAAGAGCTCGTGGAACACTGGATCTGCCGGACCTTGATCTTGGATGTCCAGCCCCCAGAGCTGTGAAAGGTAAGTGTCTCTGGTCTCAGCTTCACCGTCTGTGCTATATCTGTTAACGGCACCCGCACTGATGAGGATGGCGTCTTGGCACAGTTTCAAAAGTCCACGCAACACAGTTGACCTTCTGGAGTTCTTTCCTTGTTCTTCCCAGTTAAAATAATATCTTGAGTGCTGCCGCCTCCTTCCATCACATCTTAGCCAGACGTCACAGTTTTGGGGATGTAGGCCAGGTCTTCTTTTCTGGAGTGGTGATACAGGACTTGTCCTTCCTGGGCCTCATTCTCACCCTGAGGTGGTGGTTCTGACCTAGATGATGGCAGAGTTGTTACAGGTGTGAGAACAAGACCTTTGTGGGCCTTCTGATGGGAGGGGGCAGCACCTGGGCTTGTCCACCCAGACATACATTGAGAGCCAGATGGAGTGACTGTATCAGCCAGGAAGGGTGGCCACCATCCCTGCGTCGTGTGCATGGGCAGGTGGGAGTCAGTCTGTAGTCATCAGGTGAGATCACCTGAGGATCCTTTAAGATGCAGCCACCAGAGAGCGCCACAGAGCCAGCAGCCTCTCCCTCTTGGGCAGTTCTAGTCACACCTGCCTCCTGGCAGTGAGTGGACACGAGCCATAGTAGGACATGGGGCCAGAGTCCCTGGACAGGTGTTTCTAGCTAGGCCTCAAGGAAAACAGCAAAGGAAGAGTGGAGATGATGTCTCCTCCTGACAGATGGGGGCCCTCCCTGGGAGCCCAGGACCTTGGAGCTGGGCAGCAGGGTTTGGGGGAGATGGTGGGAAAAGCAGTCAGGAGCTATCTCCTTGCTGCAGGTGGCTGGAAGGCACAAGGCAGCATGCAGGAGGCAGAAGTGCCAGCAGGAAGGAGTGATAGCGCTTTAAGGGAGTTCTGTAGTTTGTAAGCAGCCTGACAGCAGGTAAGCCTGGAAAGTCCAAGTGCCACTGACCTGGGGAAGCCTGGGCTGGTGTGAGGACCAGGGAAGCAGGGGTTCCATTCCCACCATCAGTGAGTTCTTTATGAGGCTGTTCCTAACATGTGGCAGCATGGACAGATCTCAGAAACATGTTGAATGAAAGATGGAGGATAGAACAGTACGTGTGGTGTGATTCCATTTATGATGGTCAAGAAGAGACAAATCTAGGCTAGCAGGAGTGTGTGCAGTTCCACCGTTAGGGACAGGCTTTTGGTAGGGACTGACTGGTCTGATGGGAATGTTCTCCATCTCTATGAGATGGGCATTACCTGGGTGTAAAACTCAATAGACAGTACACGTAAAATCAATGTGTTTTTCTGATTTAAATTATGCCCCAGAAAATCAGTAAATACACAGATATGTCCAGTTATACAGAGCATCGTGCTGGGTGTCTATAATCTACAAGAATAAATCAAATAAGAATCTACCCTAAGGAAGTAGGGAACAGATAATTGTGTAGACAAGATAAAAGACATGGTCCCCACAAGTCATTGTACAGGATATCCAGGACTTCCCTGGCGGTCTAGTGGTTAAGACTCCAGGCTTCCACTGCAGGGGGCACAAGTTTGATCCCTGGTTGGGGAACTAAGATCCCACAAGCCACTGGGCATGGACAAAAGAAAAAAATGCATGGGGCACTCACCTGGGCCCATACTACTTGTGGTGAGCCCTGTATACATTTCCCCAGCTGGAGCCAGTGTTGAGGCTGGACTGGCCCTTATGGTTCTTTTTTTTTTTTTTCTTTAAATAAAGAAAAGCTGGTAATACTATCCCTAAGAGAGGTAGGTACAAAATGGTGTCAGAGGAAGGAGGATGACTTCCGTCATGGGGAGCTTCATAGAGGAGGCAGCATTTGAGCTGGACTTGGAAGGAGTTGGGCAAGAACATTCTGGGTGGAAGCAGCAGCAGAATAAAGGCAGAGTGAGAGAACGTCTAGGAAACTGCCGATAGTTCCCTTTGGTTGAGACGAAGGTCATAAGATGGAAACAATGGAAAAGAAAGATTAGGAAGTGGAGAAGCAGGTAGGATCCATTTGTATAGTGTCTTGAACGTCAGGCCAGAGTATAGATTTTATTAGTAAGCAACTAGGAGGTTTTTATTTTTGGATTGCAGTTTTGTTGTTTTTATACAATTTTAAAGGTTATTTTCAATTTATAGTCTTTACAAAATGTTGGCGGTATTGCAGCGTTGTACAATCCATCCATGAGCCTGTCTTACACTTGATAATTTGTGCTTCCTGCTCCCCTACCCCTATTTTGCCTGCCCCTGCCAGTAACCGCTAGTTTGTGAGCCTGCTTCTTTTTTGTTTTATTCACTAGTTTGTTGTATTTTTTAGATTCTGCATATAAGTGATATCGTACAGCGCTTGTTTTTCTTTGACTTATTTCACTTAGCACAATGCCCTCCAATCCATCCATGCTAATGGCAAAATTTTTGTTCTTTTTAATGGCTGAGTAGTATTCCCTTGTAAATATATATTTTATATACATAATATATATTATTATTCATTTGTTGATGGACATTTGGATATTTCCATGTCTTGGGAATTATAAATAATGCTGCTATGAACATTGGGGTGGGTGTATCTTTTCAATTTAGCGTTTTTGGTTTTGGGGGGATAGATGTGCAGAAGTAGAATTGCTGGGTCATACGGTAGTTCTACTTTTAACTTTTTGAGAAAGGGTCATGCTGTTTTTCACAGTAGCTGCACCAGTTTACATTCCTGTCAGCAGTGTACAAGGGTTCTTTTTTTTCCTACATCCTTGGCAACATTTGTTATTGTGGACTTTTTGATGGTACTTATTCTGACAGATGGGAGGTGATAGCTCATTGCGGCGTGGATTTGCATTTCCCTAATTATTAGCGATGCTGAGCATCTTTTCATGAGCCTGTGGGCCATCGACATTTCCAGCTGAAGGGTTCTCAGCAGAGATGTGACACTGCGATGTGCGATGTGCGGGTTAGACCTTGGGGAGGGGTCACTGAGCCTGTGGCCATCTAGTGTCTTGCTACCCAAAGAATGATCCATGACCAGCAGCACTGGCATCGCCTGGGAGCTTGTTAGAAAGGCCTACTATCCAGTCAGTTACCAAGTGAATCAGACTCTGCATTTTAATAAGATCCCTGGGTAATTCTTGTGCACATCAAAGTTTTAAAAAAGCACTGGTCTACATGTTAGTTACTGGAATCATGGTCTTGTGTGGGAACAGAGTGGGAGGGTCTAAATCAGTCCTTTGTTACCTGAAATCCTGAGCGCAGTAGGGGAATGTGAGTATAGATGTTGGATCTTCACATTGTTTTCTGAAGTGACTGGAAGAACAGTTCATTTTTGGAGGCTGGGGAAAAGCAAACAAAATTGAGGATAAAAAATCCAAAGCAGAAAGACTGTGCTGCTCTGTCTCATTGGCATCTTGCAGTGAAAGCCTCTGTGGCTTAGTAATGGGAAAATCAATATGCTTGTACCACAGAGAGTGGAAGCCAGATTATTTCATTTGAATAATTTATCATCCGCCTGCATTAGAAATTGAAGACTTGCCAGCTATTGAGGTTTTTAAAAGGTTATGGTCCCTTTCTAAAATCCCTTCCTGGCTGCCATTTTAATCTGACTCTCCATATGCTTTGCCAGACTTTATCAAGGTAATACTAGTTTAAGAAAAAAACAAAAAGCATGGAGAAGGAAATGGCAACCCACTCCAGTATTCTTGCCTGGAAAAGTCCGTGGACAGAGGAGCCTGGCGGGCTCCATGGGGTTACATGACTGAGCAGGCCTGCATGAGGGTGGAGGGAGATGGGTTGGTAGCAATAGACTGGTAGAACTAAAACAAAACAAAACAAAAAGCAGCTTTCTCCTCTGAATTCTCCGGCTTTGGATCCCTCCTTGGCCAGCACCAGAGTCTTGACTTGTTAGTGAAGAAGCCAGAGGCAAGGGAAAGGTAGGCCTGCTCCCCTCAAAGACCAGCTCCCTTCTTCCTTCACTGGGTGGGGGGAGTCAGCCTCACCGGGAGCCTCACATTACCTCCCTGTGAATGATGGAGAAAAGATGGAAGGGGAAAAGAAGATTGGGCCACTCTGAACACACTAAGAACTCAGTAGAGGTGTGAGGATCTACATTTTCCATCCCACCCAGACAAACAGGAAGTATATGGGAGACAGGTCATGTTCTCCTCGACCCCAAATCTAACATCAGGTCTCAGGGAATGCTCCCAAGGAAGTGGTGAAATAAATAGCAACAGTGCTGAGTACAGACTCCCAGGCCATCCTCTGATGAGTGTTAGCAGGTGTGCTTTAGTGACTGGGTTAGGTGGAATAGAAACCCAGTTCAGTAGAGAGAAGAGCTCTCTGAAGGCAGGACCGCTTGTCTAGTCAGCCATATACTGTCGTACTCTTCTGCAGACAGGTTGCATGACTTTGATGAATTATTTCATTGATTTAAGCCTCAGTTTCTCATTTGCACAGTATGGCTTAAAAAACACCACAATGTAGGGACATGGACAGAACCACCAAGATGGGGTACTACCACAGTTAGCACCAGAAGCCACTGGCAGACTCCTGGCCCATAAGAGCATCTGCAGAGCCCACGAGACCCTCAGATAAATGCCAAGAGGAGCCTATTCCTCTTGTACCAAGAAGCAAATAGGCTTCCATCTTATTCCAGGAATGGGTTGGGTGAAGAACATGGGAATGGACTAAATTTATTGAGTATCTTTTACATTTTTAAAAAATTTTATGTTGGAATATAGTTGACTTACAGTGTTGTGTTAGTTTCAGGTGTATAGCAGAGTGATTGAGTTATGTATCTATTCTTTCTCTGATTCTGTGCCTGTCTAGGTTATTACAGAATACTGAGAGTTCCCTGTGCTGTGTATTAGGTCTTGTTGGTTGTCTGTTTTGTACATAGTAGTATGTGTATGTTCAGCCCAACCTCCTGATTATCCTCCCCCCTCTTTCCCCTTTGGTAACCATATGTATGTTTTGTATGTCTGTGATTCTTGTTCTGTTTTGTAAATAGGTTCATTTCTATCATATTTGAGATTCCTCATGTATGTGATAGCATATGATACTGTATTTCTCTTCTCTGGCTTACTTCATTTAGCATGATAATCTCTAGGTCCCTCCTTGTTGCTGCAGATGGCATTATTTCATTCTTTTTTATGGCTGAGTGATACTCCAGTATATATATGTACCTCATCTTCTTTATTCATTCATCTGCCAGTGGACATTTAGGTTGCTTCTATGTCCTGGCTATTGTACGTAGTGCTGCAGTGAACACTGGGGTGCATGTATCTTTTGGAATTTGGCTTTTCTCCAGATAAATGCCAGGAGGGGGATTGCAGGATCATGTGTTATATTTTTAGTTTTTTAAGGAATCTTCATACTGTTTTCCATAGTGGCTTCAGTTTACATTTCCACAACGGTGTGGAAGGGTTTCTTTTTCTCCACACCCTCTTCAGCATCTCCTCTTTTATTTTGAATGTATCTTTAGGGGAGGTGTTCTTTTCTGTATCCCAGCCAATCAAACACCTCAGTCCCCAGAACACTAAGAAAGTCAAGCATAGATCTGGTGCAGGCAGAGCAGGCTTCACTGGAAGCCCAGGGCCTGGACCCTGACCTCCCAGCCCCTAGCCTGGGCTGAGGCTCCCTCAGCAGCTCTTTCTTCGTGGATTATGGATAAAGCAAAAAGAAGGTTCTGTTGTCCTCATTCATGTTACTTGGGTTACAACCTCCCCAGAAAAAAAAAAGAGAAAAGTGATTCCAAGACTCTTACCTCCTACATTTGATAAGTTGCTAATCTAAACCATATGTAAAAATTTTTCAAAAGTTAAAATTCCAGAACTGTCTCAGAACTATTACAGATTTCCTGGTCTGTGTTACAGTGTGCAGAAACTACCTCCAGTGTCAGCAAAAGAAGAATCTTTCCAATAATTGTTGTTTAGTCACTAACTCGTGTCCAACTCTTTGTGACCCCATGAACTGCAGGACACCAGGCTTCCCTGTCCTACACTATCTTCCAGAGTTTGCTTAAATGCATATCCATTGAGCTGGTGATGCCATCCAACCATCTCATCCTCTATTGCCCCCTTCTCCTCCTGCCCTCAATCTTTTCCAGTAGCAGAGTCTTTTCCAATGTGTTGGCTCTTTGTATCAGGTGGCCAAAGTATTGGAGCTTCAGCATCAGTCCTTCCAATGAATATTCAGGGTTTATTTCTTTTAGTTTTGATTTCTTTTAGTTTTGGTTTGATTTCCTTGCTGTCCAAGGGACTCTCAAGTCTTCTCCAGCACCAAAATTTGAAAGCATCAATTATTCAGCACTCAGCTTTCCTTATGGTCCAACTCTCACATCCGTACATGACTGCTGGAAAAACCATAGCTTTGACTGTATGGACCTTTGTCGCCAAAGTGATGTCTCTGCTTTTTAATACACTGTCTAGGTTTGTCATTGCTTTTCTTCCAAGAAGCAAGGGTTTTTTAATTTCATGGCTGCAGTCACCATCCGCAATAATTTTGGAGCCCAAGAAAATAAACTCTGTCACCATTTTCACTTTTTCCCCATGCATTTGCCATGAAGTGATGGGACCCAATGCCGTGATCTTAATTTTTTGAATGTTGAATTTTAAGCAAACTTTTTCACTCTCCTCTTTCCCCCTCATCAAGAGGCTCTTTAGTTCCTCTTAGCTTTCTCTCATCTACATATCTGAGGTTGTTTGTATTTCTCCTGGCAATTTTGATTCCAGCTTGTGATTCATCCAGCTTGGTATTTCCCATGATATACTCTGAATATAAGTTAAATAAGCAGGATGACAGTATGCAGCCTTGTCATACTCCTTCCCCAATTTGGAACCAGTCCATTGTTCCATGTCTGGTTCTAACTATTGCTTCTTGACCCACATATAGGTTTCTCAGGAGGCAGGTAAGGTGGTCTGGTGCTCCCATCTCTGAGAATTTTCCACAGTTTGCTGTGATCCACACAGTCAAAGACTTTAGCATAGTCAGTGAAATAGAAGTAGATGTTTTTCTGGAATGCACTTGCTTTTTGTGTGATCTAGTGAATGCTGGCAATTTGATCTCTGGTTCCTCTGCCTTTTCTAAATCCAGCTTGTGCATCTGGAAGTTCTTGGTTCAGGTACTGCTGAAGCCTAGCTTGAAGGATTTTGAGCATTACCTTTGTAGCAAGTGAAATGAGCACATTGTATGATACCTTGAACTTTTTTTAAACTTTCTGAGAATATATCAGTTAAAAGAAGTTTATATTCTTTTGGGGTAATCTGAAAGATACAGTTTTGATGAGAAATAAGCTTGACCTAGAAAGTTGATGTTTCCTATTCATATGGTCACATTCTTGCTTGTGAATTTATGATGTCTGCCTGTGTTTCTGTTTTTGTGTGTATTTATTCATCCACTCAGTAAATGTTTTGCACGCACAGTGCCTATGGAGGTGGGAGCACGAACGATAGTTATGGCCCCTTCCCTCAGGGCACTTGTGCAGGAATTCAGGCCGTTCTCCTGGTCCTGACTGCCTGAGTCCACCGTTTGCTGGTCAGGAGAAATTTAAAGCACTCTAATACCTCAGTGGGCTTCCCTGGTGGCTCAGCGGTAAAGAATTCACCTGCCAAAGTAGGAGATGCAAGTTTGATCCCTGGGTGGGTAAGATCCCCTGGAGAAGGAAATGGCAACCCACTGTGTTATTCTTGCCTGGGGAAATCTCTGGGAAAGAGTCGAACGTGACTTAGTAACTAAACAGCAGCAGTACCTGGATGACTCCTCATGTCATCTTCACTGTCAGTCTCGCTCTGGCCTTGAGCGCTGATTTCAGTAAACAGGCCCTCCCCTTCACTCGCAGATGGCAGGTGGACCTCTTGGTGTGAGCCCTGGGACCTGACAGGGAGGACTTCAGCCATGGCTCAGCTCCTTACCAGCTGTGGGGTGAGACTTTGGATGGGTTACAGAAGTCCTCTAAGCTTGAGTGTCTTGGCTGTGAAATGGATTTGTTGGGAGGCTTTCATGAACTGACTTCTGATAAGTGCTGGGTTCACAGCCTCGAACGATGAGTATCTGATAAATGATGGCTGTTGTTGCTATTATCCTGTCTTTATTTAACTGGTCCAGTCCTTTAACCTGGGTGCTTTAGTCTCTGCCCTAGTATCCTGGCCTATCTGAAACTAGAATCTTGCCTGACTCATTTAACAAAAATTTCCCCATCAGTTAACATTGTGAAATGTTCATAAATGTTCATAAAGAAAAGCTGAAGGATTTTAGTGACTATGTATCTACCATCCACCTAGACTTCGCTATTAATACCATTCTTGTTTTTTTCATCATCCCTCTTCCTATCTATCAATTCATTTACATTTTTGGATGCATTTATGCTTTTTTTTTCTTTTGAGATAAGACTTAACAGTTAATGCAACATTCAGATCTTTGTGGTTGTCATTTGTTGAATTTTGCTCACTGCCTACATAGTGAAAGTGAAAGTTGCTCAGTCGTGTCTGACTCTCTGCGACCGCATAGAATTCTCCAGACCAAAATACTGGAGTGGGTAGCCTTTCCCTTCTCCAGTGGATCTTCCCAACCCAAGGATCAAACCCAGGTCTCCCGCATTGCAGGTAGATTCTTTACCAGCTGAGCCACAAGGGAAGCCCAAGAATACTGGAGTGGGTAGCCTATCCCTTCTCCAGGGGATCTTCCCGACCCAGGAATCAAACTGGGGTCTCCTGCATTGCAGGCAGGTTCTTTACCAACTGAGCTATCAGGGAAGTGTAACCCAAACTCCAACTTGTCAAGGTCAGCGCATTCACATACCGCAGAAAGTCCCCTCATGCTCTTTCCTGTGGTTCCCAGCTGCTCCCTCCCCAGAGGTAACACTGATCCGATACTTTTTTATATTGTAGAGTTTTCTTTTTTGATGGATCCTTCTCTTTTCATTCAGTAGTTTTTTTTTTTTTGCCTGCTCTGGGATTTCAAATAAATGGGATCATTCAGTATGCACAGCAGCAGGACATGTTCTTTTTGGTCTGACTTCTTTCATTCAGCTTGGTGTTTTTGAGAGTCATTCATGTGTTCTGTATAGCTCGAATTTGTTTCTTTCTCTTGCTGAGAACTGTCACATTGTGTGAACATACTGCATACCTTTGTGTATCCGTCTCCCTGCTGATGGATAGTTTCCAGTTTTGGAAACATAAAAGTTTCCAGTTTTGGATATTATCAGTATGCGCAGTGTTTCATAGGTCTTTTGTAGATGTGTTTAATTTCATTGGATAAATGCCTGGAATGGAATTGCTGGGTCATAGGGCAGGTGTCTGTTTAGTCTTAACAAGAAACTGCTAGCTACCACTCTACACCCTCCAACAATACATGAGGTCTAGTTGCTTCACTTCCTCCCCAACGTTTGGTGTTAGTGAGTTTGTTACTCTTCTTGGTGCCTGTGCAGTGCTATCTCTTGTGGTATTAATTATTTGCATCTCCTTGACAACTAGTGGTGGTGAATAATAAATGTTTCCCTATTCTCAAGTCATAAAGATGCGTATTTTACCCTGAATGCTTATTGCATTAACATTGTCTGTATATTGGGAGGTAGTTGAGGTTTATCTTTCTTGTATGAGTGTCCAGTTTGTTTCTATACCATTTGTTGAAAAGACTTTCCTTTATCCTTTGCATTGCTTTGGCACCCTTGTCAAAAGTCAAATGAACATTGGCCTCTGTCCAAGACGGTGTGACTGGCACCAGATTTACCAGAGCTGTAAAACGCTAGGCACCTGGACATGATCTGGGAAACGATGGTTCCCATGTTGGACAAGAGGCAGCACAGCAAGGTCAGCCCTGTATGAGGGGAGACGAGGGAGGTGAGCCCACGACAGCTCCCACTGACCACCTGGAGGGTCTCCAAGCTGCAGCACAGGGAGGGCCCAGACAGGGCCTGGTGGTCTTCCTTAATTGAGGAGTCAGAGGCGAGGGAAGGTGAAGGCAGCTACAGTTTCCAAGGCAGAATGCCAAGGACGGGAGAGGGGCTCTGGGAGATGCAGAGGGACCAGAGGTGGGGCTGCACTGGCCAGGCGTCGGGCAGCCTGCGTCATCAGCGCAGGTCGGCTTTGGGTTTGTGGTTCCCCGGAGGCTGCACTGCTCTGCCCTCCAGCACTGGTTTGCTGGCGCTTGTGCCTCCTGTGAGGTCTGTGGTGTCTGGGTTTCCTTGGTGTCCCTCCTCCACTTGCTCCATCAAGCCCCAGAGGTCTGCCTTGGGGTGGGGTGCCCTCTCTCCAAGACTGCTGTGGCTCCATACCCTGTGTTAGGCTTGTAGGGGGAGGTGGGCACTCTCTGTCCCTCTGGTCCTTCCTCTGCGTTGGGCAGGTCTTCTGCTCAGCCACCATCTTGTGCCCAGGCATCTGGTTACTCTAAACTGAGGCCAAACTTAGGAGTTTATTTAATTGTAAACCAATTATCCTCCAATTAAAAGTAGTAATAAAACAGGATTCATTCAGCGTTTCAGCTGCTTTCTGAGAATGCCCTGCTTTCCGTGGCAGATGTCTTCCCTCCACCAACAGTGAGCAGCAGCGTGTACTGTCCTTCCTCGGGGATCTTGTCACTCTAGAATTATGTTCACCTCTTTGATGGGCTCCAGAGAAGCTGTTGTATCTTAGAGCGTCTGGCTTTTTCCTATTGTTGGGGCAGAAGCTGAGCTCTCTCTCTATGAGTAGGGTGGAGTCCTCCTTACTCATTTTAACAAACTCTTAGCAAGAGCCTTGCTTGTCCGGCTGTGCTCGTGCAGAGGGGAGAAAGGCATGGTCTCTGTTGTCTGCTCACGGAGGATCTAGTGTATTGGGTGTTGTGTATTAGGTCTAGTGTTGGTCCCAGCAGAATGTGTTCCCTGCTGGCGTGATGACAATGTTGGAAACAGTAGAGGAGCCGGCACTGGGGCCTGTGGGGCTGTGTCAGTGCCAGCGTCTCACGTCACGGCGGAGCAGCGGCTTCCAGGAGGGCAGAGGGGGCGAGCACGCCCTGGACAGGGAAGCACCCTGCCTGAAGGCACCAAGGGATGTAAGGGCGTGGCTGTCCTTGGGGGCCTTGGCCCCGAGTCCCAGGTTTACTTACTGCAGAAGATCCCTGACGGTCACTGCCTCAGAGACCAGGCCTCTCTCGGGTGCCACCCAGCTGTCTTGATTTTCTACCAGACAGCACCTCACACACACGCGCAGCCAAGCAGGCCTCCCCGGGCTCCCGCTGCCCTCGTCACAGCCTGGTCCATACTCCTGTGCTGTGCCAGCCCCGCGTCCTTCTCATCACCCCACCAGACTGCATGCCTCTCAGGGGCAGTGAGGGTTTTCCCATCCCTCCATCCACAGTGCCCAGCCAGTGCCTGCCTTGGCACAAGCCCAGAAAGTGCCAGATAAACTGGAATCAGGTACCTTTCCTATATACCCTGTCAGGATGATTGGACCCCTCTCTGGCTCTTTGGGTCTGAATGGTGCTCCTGCCAAAAAAGTGCAATGACTAGGGGGTTGACATACAGATTCTGGAGTCGTTTATTTTCAGTTGAAGAGAGGAGATCATCTAATCCATCCAGCTTCCTTCTGGGAGCCAGGCTTTTTCTAATTGTTACCTTTTAGTGAGCTAAACTGTTCATCCGTTCCCTCGCCCAGTGACACTCTAATTGTGGCACTCACTGTGTAAATCTGGAATGATCTCAGCTTCTACCTAGGAGGGTAAGGAATTGCTTGCTCTGCAGCATGGGTTCCATTTGTGGTTCTGCAGAGAGCAGGTAACTTAGGCTTAAACTGAGGAAGCAATGGAGACAAATGTGACAAATGTTTTCAAATGTGACCTTCTTTCCCATGGGAAATACTCTCAAATGTGTTTGTTTCTGCCTTTTGCTTTCCTCTGCTCCTTGCCTCTTGCCAGCAGAAAAATGTCGTATTTTTCCAGAACATAGCTCACTCTTGGGTACATGGGAGAGAAAGATAACTTGAGATCGAAAATACTACAATTTTCGAACTCGAAGTTAATTGTGGAGAAGTTTAGGTTATCAGGTGAAATGTAAAAGATAGTTTCTCTGTGTATGCACAGTTCAGTAATTCCTCAGATGTTTATGATAAGTAAAACAGCAGTTATTTATAGTGAGACTTTATTGATAGTTGTGGTTGCAGAGCTGAATGAGAAAAGAGATCTGGGCTGGGAAGGCAAGGAAATGGTTCCAGAGAAGTGACAGCGAGGCGGGTTCTGGGAGGTGGAGGGAGTGCTGACGGAGGCCGGCCTTCTAGAGAACGAGCAGTGAGTGCTGGGGCACTGGGCTTGCTGCTGCGTCAGGTTTAATCTCCCAGCTGTAGCCAAATGCCCATTTTCTTTATGTCTCCCACTCTATGTCCTCTGTATTTTCCCTTTATTTCTAAATGAAACCACCCCACCACCTAAAACACGAACTGTTCCCAGATTACAGGTTCATGTTATTATCTCCTTCCCTATTTAAAAGGCTTCCCTGCTGGCTCAGGTGGTAAAGAATCTGCCTGCAGTGTAGGAGACCCAGGTTCAATCCCTGGGTCAGGAAGATCCCCTGGAGAAGGAAATGGCAACCCACTCCAGTATTCCTGCCTGGAAAATCCCATGGACAGAGGAGCCTGGCAGGCTACAGTCCATGGGGTCACAGAGAGTTGGACATGCCTGAGCACAAGTACACGTGCAGTGCTCAGGGACTTCAGACAGCTTCCATTAAGTAGGTCCTGGAAAACTTCACAAGTAGTGATCAGAGCAGATCCAGCCTTGGAAGGGTCTGAAGGTTATACAATTGGATGGCTCTTCAACAGAAAATATTTTAATTCTATAATTTTATATAGATAACAAATGTCCATGCGAACACATTGCTAGAATCCGTCCCTTGGTCTCAACAGAAATCTATGGAAATGCAAGGCCTGGAGCTTAAATTTCATTGGCTTCACAGTAAATCTACCTCTGGAGATGACATTTGAATTGGGTTTTGAAGGTTGTCTAAGAGTTTGCAGACAAAGAAGGAATAACCCACCTGTAAAAGCTGTTAGTATTTCCAAGTGCCAAAGATGTGACAGTGATGTGTGCATCACTGCATTGATTGCATGGAGTTGAGTGATGGAATGAATGAGGTCAGTGGAATTGTTCTGGGGACAGATTGACCATAGCTTTGGTGAACTGAGAAGCTTTGATTATAGTCTGTGTCATGTGCTTAGGAGGGTTTTACTCAAAGGAATAATATGATCAGATCTGTTTTGTTTAATGTTAGCGGAGGAGAGTCTGGAGACCTCCCCTCTCATGGGCCGTGGTTCCTGGTAGGATGCAAAGAAGAATCCAAGATCTTAGCCATTTTAAGAAAGTTTATTGATGATAAGGAAACAAAGAACAAAGAGGGCATCTCAAGAGAGAAGTGGGCCACACCAAGGGAGGCAGTGGCCCATAAAGACTGGGGTACAGTTTTTAAGGCAAAGTCATTTGCATAATCCAGGGGGGTCGTTGATTGGCAGCCTTGATTGACAGCTGCAGGTTATAGAACAAGATTCTCTACTGTGCATGTCTTTCCCATAATTCAGTCTGTTGTAATTAGATGTATGTATTCATGGAATATTTATGGGCTGTTAATGACCACCAGAGGTTACTTTAGTACAGGAGAGTGTGAGGTGTGTGCATTTGCAGAGTAGGGAAAGTTCTGCCAGTTGGCTGATGGGGGATTTTTTTCCATCCCCCTGACTATTTTGGAGTATTGATGGGGGCATATTTGGGGCAGGGCTGGTAAACTGCTTGGTGGGATTAGGAGGCCACTGAGCTAAGGGGACACCTCTTCTTGCTCTCAGTTAAATTCCTGGCTGAAATTTCCCCATCGAGTGCATGGAGCCCACTTCATAGGGGAGATGGGCATTGTTCATCCAGACTACTTCCTGCCATCCAGGGACAAAGGGGGCCCTTCGGTGTCTGTCACTTGCTAATTATGAATGAGAGGGGTTGAAAATGGGGATGTCCATGTCTGTCCGAGGGGTAATGATAGGAGGAGGTTGTCAAAGAGGCTAAAGGCTGGTATCCTATTGCATCGGGAGTTAGGCTTGTATCTTATTAACCTGGGAGGAAACAGACTGGGATAGTAAGTTGAAGAGGCAAGGAGCAAGCAATAGAATTAAGAAAACACATATAAGTTGGATATATAGGGGCCAGAGCCGCATAAAAAGGTTTCTCTGACTGACTGGAACCAGGACATAACTATGGTTACCCATTTAAGATTTAATTTGTTTCAAATAGGTTTGTGTGATTTTTCCCCATAAGAAGAAATGTGCCCCCTCGGGCTTTGGTTAAAAGGTCAGGTGCCTGCCAGTTTTGGAGTACTACACCTCCCAGTGAGTTTATATGTGTGTGAGGTTCACCCAAGGTGGTAGACATTTTGGACATGTGTGCATGCTAGGTCACTTCAGTTGTGTCCCACTCTTTGCGACCCCATGGACTGCAGGCCACCGGGCTCATCTGTCCGTGGGATTTTCCAGGCAGGAATACTGGAGTGGGTTGCTGTTTCCTCCTCCAGGAATTTTGGACATGGCCATTGTTACTTGAGTGAATATATGAAGTGAGGTACCCTGTTGCTGTGCTGGCAGTGCCTGTTAGGACACAGATGAGGGGAAAGAGGACAGGCCCACTGCTGCCTTCCATCTTCTGTTCAGAGGTGGACTCCCCTGTGGGGCACTGGGAGGATCCACTGACCCAGCTAATGTGTGGTATGATGTGACCCAGGGAACATTTTCCTTTCCACCCTAGGGGCAGGCGCACGTATGTTGAGGTCCCACACATGAAAAAGAGGCCTTGAGATAGGGGTAAGTTTCTTCCTTAGGAGTAGAGTGTAGTTTAGGATTGGTGTTACTGGCCACTGGGACTCCCAGCCAACCTCTAGGGGGAACAGAGGGTCTGAATTTGCCTTTGTGGATGCCGAAAGCGGCATAGAATTTTTAAAAGTGAGTTTGTTGTCCACAGACCAGCAATTGTGCAAGAAGTGAGGGGTGACCAGAGATGTTGAGTGAGACCCATCCTGTGGAGATGGAAGCACTGCTGGTGTCTGTGGGAGGGGTTTGTTTGGCACCTGTATTTTAGAGACTAAAAAGTCCTGGAATTTGGGAGGGCTGGTAGTTTTTTTGTATCGTTTAACTGCTGCTTGGATAGATTGGTTGGTTGTGTTCCAGTGTTGTTCACTTTTGGGGGAAGGGTCAGGGTGAAGGTGTGGTGGCATCGGGTGGCGATGTTACCGATAAGATACCCCATGGGTGATTGCTCTGAAAGCACAGGGGGGATCTGAGAGCCTCGGTGAGGTTTGTTAGAACATGTCAAGGTTGTGGGCTTGATAGAGTGGCAGGAATGAAATTTAGACATTCTCGTAGAACTTGAAAGATAAGCTGTACGTGTTCTGACCTAAAGCTTGTCCTAGGATCAAGTTGGGCATCTGGGTAGGCTGAGACCCTGGACCAAGTTTCCATTGGCAAGGGTAAAATTGTCTGAAGGCTGGTGCTGGAGTTGCATGGCCAGTGGGGCGATAGGTTGTGGGTAGCAGCTCAGGTCTATGAAGAGTCCTTTGGGTCTAAGGCATGTTGAGAGAGTTTAGATTTTGTGGTGGGCCAGAGGAAGGGTGAGATGAGAATGAGTTTGGGTGGCATTTGGCTAACAATGATGTTTGATGGAAGCCTCAGAGAGGCAGGATAACCAAGGTTGGTTACTGCAGGCGTGAGATAGGATTATCCGCAGGAGGGCACAGCTCAGAAGAAGGAAAATTCATTTGAGATATCAAGACCATCACATGGGCAACTGGCCATGTATTTAAAGAGTTAATTGTTACTTATCTTTGGTCCTTATGAAGAGGAACTTAAGGGCTTCAAATGGCTCACAGGTGTAGGATGTTAGAGTGCTGCTATCTTCAGCTGTGGTTTCCAAGGCTTTCCCCTGGAATGGTGAATCCTGCTGGAGGTTCCTGGAACCCTGATAGTTGCAGGTGAGGAAAGGAGGACTGGAAGAGGTCCCTTGCAAATAAGGTCCATTTGGGACTTGGGAGACCTGTCCTTCTAGGTTCTGATAAGAACAGGTGACTTAGGGCTAGGAGAGTTGATTTTTAGGCCAGTTTCCCTAAGGACCTGTTGAGACATTGAGAGTTTGGTTACGTAAGATTGTAACCCTAGGGTTTCCCTGTCCATAAGGAGGTCTGATGTTGGGAAAGGATGTCTGCATAAGGCTTCATATGGACTCAGTCTGAGGGTATCCTTTAGAGTTATTCTACTGCGAATAGGTAAAAGGGTTATTTTAGAGAAGCTTCCTGGGTTAGTTTTCAGAGGCTGGTTTTGAGGAATTGATTGGCTGTTTCTGCCTTTCCTGAGGTTTGGGGCCTCCAGAAGCAATGTAGAGCAAACCTTTTGTCAAGGGCTTTGGCAGTGGACTGGGTTATAGTGGAAATAAATGAGGACCCCTTATCAGTTTGAAGGGAGTGGGGAAGGCCAAATTGGGGAACAACTTCTTGTGGAAGTTTATTGCTAACTTCTGGGCCTTTATCTGTCCTTGTTGGGTAGGCCATCCTGTGAAGGTGTCTACAGAGACTAGTAAGTACTTGTAGCTCCGGGAGGGAGGCATCTGGGTGGAATCCATCTGCCAGTCTTCCCAGGATAAGTCCCATGTCATTGGATGGGTTGAACCAAGGCACGATGTTTATTTCCCTGGGAGATATTATAGGAACAGGTCAGACAAGGGCTGGATACCTACTGGATTACTTGATTATAAGTCCTTTGCCTTTTAGGACTCTAGATACCAAGACAGAGAGGGCACCCCTCCCCAGATGTGTGAATTCACGGAGAGTCTTAATGACTTTCCATTGGAGGCTTCAGGGACAAGGAGAGTCCCATCAGAGGCGTACCATCAGGATGAGTCTAGGGGGAACCCCTTCCAGGCTGCATGTCTTCTCTTCCTCCAAGTAGGTAGGTAGAGGAGGTGACAGTGGAGCAGGAGCAAGAGCCCCTGTCGTGGGGCTTCTTTAGAAACAGTCTGCTCAGCAGCTTGGTCCACAAATTGGTTTCTCTTTGGAAACCATTTGGTAATGTCAGATGAGTCTTGCTGATGGTCTTTGCCGTGAACCGTGGCTACCTCTTTAGGCAGGTGGATGGCCTGACATAACTGATTAATCTGAGGGCGGTATAATGGGCTGCTTTTGGAGGCTAGGTATCATCTTTCTTTCCAGAGGGCTGCATGGGCGTGTTGGGTCAAAAAAGCATATTTAGAATCAGTGTAAATTGTGACCCATTTTCCTTCAGCCAATTCTAACGCTTGAGTGAGTGCAGTGACTTTGGCAAGTTGTGCTGATGAGCCCTGAGGCAGAGCCCAGGCCCCAGTGATCTCATGGAGGGACATGATGGCATATCCAGCCTTGCATTTCCCTCTGCTGTATAACTGCTTCCATCGGTGAACCACACCTTGTTGGCATTGGCCAGAGGAGAATCTGAGAGGTCCAGGAGGGTATTTAAGGAGACTGTCAAGACCTTGGAACAAATATGGTTATGGTCTATGCTGGATTGAGAGTCCAACAAACACCCACGGATATCTGCAGGTTTTCAGAAAAAAGAATTTGATATGTGAGGATCCTGTTGTCTGAAAGCCAAGCTGAGGCCTGGTTATTAAGCGAATCTGGTACCTGATGAGAACCTGACTGGGTGCACCTGGGCGAACTCAAGGGCCTCCTCTGTCAGGAGGGATGGTGCCCCTAGTACCCTAAGATGGGGCCAGCCCTTCACAGTGGGATCCAGCTGGTTGGAAAGGTGGGCTACTGGCTCTGGAGTTCCTCCTAGCCTTTGGGTGAGGACCCCCAAGGCAGCAACCCTTTTTTTGTGCATGTAAATTTGAAACAGCTTGAAAGGGTTGGATAATCCTAAAGCCGGAACTCTGGAAAGGAGATATTTTAAGGTTTCTATGGCCGCCTGTTGGGATGGCCTCCTTGCAAGGCATATTTGATTATCTTTAGAGTGTCATAAAGGGACTGCTCAATCTCAATGCTACAGTACTGGTTAGGCCCAGGAATGCTTGCAGCTGCTTGTGGGTGGTAGGAGTCTGTAGGTCGAATATAACTTCTATAGGGTCTACTGAAAGGCTGCGCCTGCCAGGGGTCATTATTGTTCTGAGATAGGAAGATTGTTATTGTACTTGAACCCTATAACCCCACTGGGCCAGGAAATTAAGGATCTGAATGCCATGTAGATTGGCCTGGATTTCGGAGGGGTAACAAATCAAGAGATTGTCTACACACAGTATGAAGGTTCCCCTCTCAAGTGTTAAATCTTGTAAATCTTGGGCAAGTGCCTATCTAAAGAGGTGGGGGCTATCCCTAAAGCCTTGGGGCAGAACAGTCCAGGTCAGTTGTTGAGGGGCTTGTGGTGGAGTTCCCCTTTGAACAAGTATTGTGGTTCTGGGGCCAAAGGGGTGCAGGAGAAAGCATCTTTTAAATCTGGGACTGAGAACCAGCCACTATCTGGGGGTACCTTCCCCCAAAGGATTGGAGACTGTTGGGTATAAGGGAGTTATTGCCTCATACAGTTTAGTCATTCAGTCGCATGACTCTGCAGCCCCATGGAGTGCAGCATGCCAGGCCTCCCTGTCCATCACCAACTCCTGGAGTTTACTCAAACTCATGTCCATTGAGTCGGTGATGTGATCCAACCATCTTATCCTCTGTCATCCCCTTCTCCTCCTGCCCTCAATCTTTCCCAGCATCAGGGTCTTTTCCAGTAAGTCAGTTCTTCGCATCAGGTGGCCAAAGTATTGGAGTTTCAGCTTCAACATCAGTCCTTCCAGTGAATATTCAGGACTGATTTCCTTTAGGATAGACTAGTTGGATCTCCTTGCAGTCCAAGGGACTCTCAAGAGTCTTCTCCAACACCACAGTTCAAAAGCATCAATTCTTTGGCGTTCGGCTTTCTTTATAGTCCAACTCTCACATCCATACATGACCACTGGAAAAACCAGAGCCTTGACTAGACGGACCTTTGTTGGCAAAGCAATGTCTCTGCTTTTTAATATGCTGTCTAGGTTGGTCATAACTTTTCTTCCAAGGAGTAAGCGTCTTTTAATTTCATGGCTGCAGTCACCATCTGCAGTGATTTTGGAGCCCAAAAAAATAAAGTCTGCCACTGTTTCCTCACTGTTGGCCTCATTAATGATATGCAAATCCTGGACCAGGCAGTAAGTGCTGTCCTTTTTCTTGACTGCTAATATTGGGATACTGCATGCTGAATCTGTGGGGATGAGGATTCTGTGGGACAGGAATTTGGACGTGATGGGTTGAAGTCCCATAAGGGCTTCAGGCCTAAGGGGATATTGTGTCTTTGGGGGAAATTTATGTGGGTTCTTTAAAGCTGTTGTGACTGATGTTGCATTTTCAGCTTTTCCTGGAATTTCCCTGGTCCCAGGCCAGTGGTTTGACTTGTTGAAGCCAGCCTGGCCTGGAGGGATTTTTGATATTTTCATTAGTTAGGACAGTGCGTGAAATTTCCCAGAGGTTGCCCCCTGGATGGGGTCCATGTGACCCTCCTTGAGGGAAAGAGAGAGGCATTCCATTTTTGTAGTGGGTCCCTCCCTGGGACAGTGGGCTGGGACAGTCAGGCATATGTCGAAAACTGTGGGAGAATCCAAATCCTTCCCAGGCGTGGAAGAGGGGTGTGGCAGAAGGCCTGCTGCATGGCTCGCCGGTGACTCCCACAGTGGCCCAGGTCTGCGAGGAGAGGGGTCCAGAGCAGGAAGTCAAGACAGAACAGGCGGCCCTGGTATTGAGTAAGAAAATGTTGACTTACGTGCTGCAACCATATGTACCCTCGGTTCCAGTCCATGGCGTGGATCTGTTGTTTTGGGGCCGACTGGAGGGGCCTCCTCAGTCTTGGGCAGTCATCTGAGTAGCAGCCTCTGGTCCTCGGTCCCTTTGGATTGAGGGGCATAGGGCTGCCCAGTGTCCCAGCTGATGGCATTTATAGCAGGCAGTCTTAGGTGGTTTATCTTGATTGGGACACTTATGTGCCCAGTGGCCTATCTGGCGACAAATGTGATATTAATCTCTTTTGGTGGAGAAGGAAATGGCAACCCACTCCAGTATTCTTGCCTAGAGAGTTCCATGGGACTGAGGAACCTGGCGGTTTGCAGTCCATGGGGTTGCAAAGAGTCGTACATGACTGAGTGACTTAACACAACACACAATCTCTTTGGGGCTGTAAAGTCAGGGTACTCTTGGGGAAGCCCTACCCTGTAGGGTAGCCATCATTTGGGCATGCCTGGATTCCTTCCTTCTTTCTTTTCCCCGGCCTTGGCCTCAGCCTCTTGGTCTCAGTTATAGAAGACCGTGGAGGCAGTATTCACCAGTTCATCTAAGGTGACACTGGGGTCCTAAAGTAGTTTTTGTGATATGCATCTAATATCAGATAAAGTTAAAAACTTTATCTTTTATAATCACTTGTCCCTCATAAAAGTCCAGGTCTAGATTGGTATGTTTAATGAATGCTTCCCTCAGCCTGTTAGGAAGGCTGTTGGATTTTTCCTGGGAGTAGCTTATGACTTTGTGTTGGGCTCTCTTAAGCCCTGCTTTGATACAGTTGATAAAATGGTTTCCCATTGATGTTCTTTCTGATTGTAGTCCCATTTGGGATCACTGGTGGGGACTGCTATTTCCCCAAGCGGGTATTTAGTATCAGAAAGGTGGAGTCCATCATCAAGTTTTTTTTGCCTCTCTTTTAGCTCTTTCTATATCAGTATCAGAGAGGATCTGGCTTAGAATTATGGTGCTAGCTTTCCAGGTCATTTCATAAGCCATAGTAGTATGTTGGAATCCCTCGATATATTGAGTAAATTGTCTGAAAAGCTACCGAGTTCTGCCGTGATGTGTTTTAGTTCTGTCAGTGAGAAGAGCTTATGGACTAGTTGTGGCTCAATTTTGCCTCCTGGTGCTTCCACCAAGGGACAGATTGTAGCTAATGGAGGTAATGGAGTCCCTGCTAAGGTGGTGAGGCAGCTCTAGGAGGTGATGTGGGATTTTTCCTTAGGTAGCAGGGTGGCAAGGCTGGTGAGTTTACAAGTTGTAAGGAAATGTTGGGTACCCATAGAAAAAAGAAAAGTTGTACATATGGAATCTCAGACTATTTGCCCTGCCTTTTGTAAAATAGGTCTAAGTGGAGAATGGTGTTATTAATATTATAATGGTTCCATTCAATGGCCAGGATTCCCCATCCAAAAGGTGATAATTGGTCCAGACCATGTTAGAAAAGAAAATGAGTCTTCTTTTTCTTAGCGTGGTGGGGTCAAATCTCCACCAGCTTTGGAGGATGCATCTCAAGGGTGTCCCCTGGGGGCAGATGATTGGTTTCCTGTCTGGAAAATAGTGGGATAATTAGAGAGCCTGGCATCCCAGGGTCGTAATCGGCAGTCTGGCTTACGGTCCAGCACTGCATGGGACTTGGGGAGGCTGTCTCCTGCTTGTACCCAACTAAGAATGCCCCAGAGGCCTGGTGGCCAATCAGGGCCTGGGGCCATCCTTATTCCAGTTGGAAAATGGGTGCTTCCCTGAATCTCCAATGTTGGTCCAAAGAGGCAGGCTCAGACTGAATGATGGTCAGACGGGGAGGAGATCAGGAGTACGAGTCTGCTCAACCGATAGAGGATTGAGAGAGAAAGTAGGAGCAGAGAAATGATTAGGTCTTTTGTGCCCACACAAAGGAAAGGAGTGGTAGAGATCTGTGGAGACAAGCTCTCTTACTTACAGAAAACCCAAGTCATGGCACCAAAATGTTAGCAGAGAAGAGTCTGAAGACCCCACCTCCCATGGGCCTCTGTTCTTGGTAAGGATGCAAAGAAGAATCGGAGGTCTTAACCACTGCAAGAAAGCTTATTGATGATAAGGAAAGAAAAAGCAGATAGAGAGAGGGGCCACGCCAAGGGAGGCAGTGGCCCAGGAGGCCAGGGGTACAGAGTTTTTAAGATGAGGTCATTTGCATAATCCCTGAGGTTGTTGATTGACAGCTGTAAGTTATATACCAGGGTACTCTACTGTGCATGTCCGTCCCCTAATTCAGTCTGTTATGATTAGATGTTTGTAGTCATGGAATATTTAATGAGCCCAGTGGCCGCCAAAGGTTATTTTAGTACAGGAGAGTGTGAGGTGTGTGCGTGTGCCAGAGTAGGGAAAGTCCCTCCAGTCACTAGTGGGGCATTTTTCTGGCCCCTTGACTATTTTGGAGTATTGATGGGGACTGGTAAATTGCTTGGTGGGATTAGGTGGCCACTGAATGTTTAGCTGAAGGGCCTGCCTCTTGTTGCTCTCAGCTTACTTCCTGCCTAACATTGAAGACAACTCTTCTAGAGAAAGATGAAATAACAGCTTTCCATTGGAAGTGCCTGAAACCCTTGATGATTGATATCCTCCAGTCCTGATTTGGAATTACTAAACTTTCAGTGAATGAATTAGATCCATGTTTCCGTGTAGATAGATCTTGAAAACACAAGTGGATAAAGCAAGTTGCAGAGCATGGAAGAATGTGATACCATTTGTAGAAAAAAAGTATTAACCTACAGAACCATACCACATTCAGTTTATGGGTATACACCCCAGAGGCTCCCAGGAATGATTTTTTCCCCCTAGAAAAACTGTATTCCTCCCTAAGAGCAATGGTTCAGTATTATGTAATTAAGGGTTTTTGGTAAGCTTGTAGAACATAATGTGGTAAAGGAAAATCAGCTTTAATGTGTCTAATATGTAAATATTAACAAAGTTACTCATTTGGTTACATGAATACTGTTATGTTACTCTTGGTTATTGTCTATTTTGCTGTTCAAAAAAAGGAGGAACTACTCCTCGGTGGCTGAGAGTCTGTGCTCTCAATGCAGGGGGCCCAGGTTCGATCCCTGGTCAGGGAACTAGACCCTGCATGCTGCAACTAAACCCAGTACAGCCAAACTAAATTAATGAAAGAAAAAGAAAAAGTCTTCTTTGGAGTGTAAGCACATGATACTTTAAGAACTTTCTTCTTTTCCTGTTTCTAATATCAGCTTGTCAAATACACTTAGAATTCTCACGCTAACAAAAGGAGAATGCTTAGTCAGTGTGGGAAAGAGAACATATTAGGTTATCTTCTGGGCCCCAGTGAAGTGTTTGGGATTCATTGGCTCAACTGTGTGTGTCGTGTGCCATGCGTCCAGAACTGCAGGAGAACAGACAGTGCCTAATTCCTTAAGAGGATTTTGTGTCAATTAGATGAAGTATTTATAGGATAAACATAAACCAGTGGTCACATGGTTGCAGCCAGGATTGGATTTCATCAGTGTTCTCAGGGTCCATCTCTCTTCCCTGACTCCTTCAGCCAAACCATGTGGCTGTATCTTCCGCACTGTTAAGGATCTCCCCAGTAAATCTACCTCACTGTCCCCAGCTTCAGTATATCCATGACCTTCACTTTGCCTTTCAGCTGCCTACTCCTGGGGTCGTATTTGTCATTGTCTTAGTACCTGGAAGTGCTTCACCTCTGAGATCTTAAACTTCATTGTTTAAGGCCTTTGCTTCAAAGCCCTTAGTTACCACATAAGGGCACAAGCCTTTTGGAAGGAAGCCTGTGTTTTCTAGTCTCTTCTCCAGCTCAGTGTACCACAGTGACTAAATACTACTTTGATGGGATGTAGGCAGAAGCAGTCAACGCAACTTTTGAGAACCATCGTCCTAGGAAGGGAGCGTGCCATCCTTTACTCCTTCCTCTTGCTTGCTGGGTGGAATACGACTGTGATGGCAGGGGCTTGAGCACCCATTTTGGAACATGAGTTAGAAGCTAGCATGTTGCAAATGATAGAACTAGACTATGAAAGGAACCTGGGCTCCCAGTGATGGTGGTGCCCCACGTCAGCCCTGCTTTGCCTGTGTTCCCTCGAGAGAGAAGTAAGCCTCAAAAGCACTCTTCTTTTGGGTTTTCTGTCCCTTGCAACCAGTTTCAGTCCTAATATTTACAGCTCTTCTCTCCTTCTCTGTGTATATCAGAGAGGTCTCATATATCAACCATATTGAGACCTCGGTCGTCATCTTCCAGTTTCTCTTGGCATTATTCCCTTCGTTGGCCTTACTCTTTCCAGTCTCCGTGCAGCTCACAGCAGGAAGCGGCCCGGCGCTGCATAGTGACCTGTAAGTCTGTACACAGATGTGCACTCTGTGCACAGATGTTGTTTCCACTTTCCTTGTGTCTGTGCAGCGGGGGATCAGTCTGCAGAGCAGATTCCAAAGGGGAGCACCGCTTCTCTCATGGCTGCAGCTACAGCCCAGAGGATGGCAGGACCCCCGATCCTGCAGAGGCAGCAGAGGGGTACCAAGCAGCACTGGGGGTGCGGTGGGCTGTGCAGCTGTACTGATAGCGTGTAGTAGAGCCACTGAGTCAGGGAGACCAGTGGAGGAAGACAGTCTGTAGTGGCATCAGCAGGGAGAGTTGTAGAGCGTACGATGGGACTTGACCCTGCCCCTGCCACGCTGGGCAGGAGGGTCACTGCCTCCTTGATGAGCTAAAAGGCAGCCATGACCCACAGCCAGTGTTCACGAGTCACGTGTGCCTTCTAACATGGATGCTGTGTTGGAACACTTCATAATTTAGGTGTGAATTCATAATTTAGATGTCAGTCTTATAAATGTTTCTATTCATAAAGTTCTGGAGTTGAACATAGCTAGACACTTTTAATAACTTCCAGAAAGAGTGAGTTAGAAGGGAATGTCAAAGAGTCTCATCCTCAAAGAGGTCTAAACTGAGACAGTGATGTCTTGGTGGGTTTCAGATTTCTTCGAATTTGTTGCTCCTGAGGTAGAACTAGGCCCAACCTCCTCTGTGCTCACGATACCCTGTGGTGTAGTGGAGTAAGTACAGCTGTGCCTTTCTCTTCCCCTGGACTATGAGGGGCTCGAGTCAGGGTCCTCACTGACTCATCTCCACATCCCTGGAATCCAGACTGGGATGTATTAGATGGTTAATGTTTTAGATGATTGAGTGGAAGAAGCTTGCCAACAGTACGTACATATAATAAACTTTACACTAAAATCATAAGCACGTAATAATCCAGCTGACTAGATTTACTGAGAAGGATCTGCACACAGGCTCTGTCAGACAGTGCAGTTCCTGGACTAAGTTAGCAAGAGCATGTGACCAGAAGTTGGGAGGATTATCACTGGACCTGTGGTCCATGTTGGACTGTGTTATGTTGCGCAGTGGCACCGGGGGCCTGGGCTGCATTAATGACTCTTGTACTTCATGCATGTGAGAAAGAGTACATGGTACAAACAGGGCAGCTCCTGGCCCCAGGATCCCATGAACAGAAGACACCTGGAGGAAGGGGAAGGCTCACCCCAGCTGCTTAGGACAGGGGAGTTGCCTGGCCCAGAGATGGGCTGGCCCACTCAGAAGGGAGGTGAGACTTGGTCTCTGGGGGGGCATGTTAGGGACATGACTCCTGATGCCCAGGTGGAGGTGACCATGTGACTCTTGCTTGTGGTAACCATTGATCTGTTTTTAGGCCTTTCCAGAAACACCTGACAAGCTTCATTGGTGTGCTCTTCTGTTACTCACATGTGCTTCCTCACTGTAACCTTCCTCATCTCTTACTCTGAGCTGGGAACCTGTACTGGGGAATCTCTTAGTAACTGGAGCCCTGGCATGAACAGAGCTTGAAATGAATGGAGGATGGATGGGTGGACGGAGAGATGATTGGACAAACAGGAGGAAATGAGTGATGATGATGGTGGTTAAACCAGGAATTGAGGCAGAGACATCAGACATATCTTTATCATTTGGCTTGGTTGGCAGGCTGGGTACCTCAAGTTATCAAAGCCCACAGTAACTTAAAACAGTTGGAATTTGAAGCACACCCTAGTTCAAACCCTGTTCATTTGGTACCCAGGAATTGTAAAAAATCTTTGGGGTGGCTTAACCTGCACAATTGTTTTCCCTTCTGAAGTTACATTTATTATTCCACATTACCTTCAGAAGTAAAGAAAGGGAGGCAAGGGGGATTACATTTATACAAAGTATATAACAAAGCCGTAAAATTACTGTGTTTCTTCTCAAGGAGTATAGAAGTGAAGCCAGGCAGTATATACTCTTAATTATTTTTATTTAAAAAATTTTTATTGGAGTATAGTTGATTTATGGTGTTAGTTTCAGCTGTATAGTAAAGGGAATCAGTTATACATATAGCCATTCTTTTTTAGATTCTTTTTCCATTGTAGCTCATTGCAGAGTATTGAGTAGTGTTCCCTGTGTATAAGTAGGTCCTTATTAGCTACCTATTTGATATATACAGGAACATGTATATGTTAATCCCAATATCCTAGTTTATCCCTTGCCGCACTTCCCCTCCTGGTAACCATAAGTTTGTTTTCTACATCTGTGACTATGTTTTGTAAATAAATTCATGTATATCATGTTTTTAGATTCCATATATAAACAATATCATATGATATTTATCTTTCTCTGACTTACTTCGTTCAGTATGACAGTCTCTAGGCCCATCTATGTTGCTGCAAATGGTGGTTTTTGTTCTTTTTCTATGGCTGAGTAACATTCCATTGTATATAATAAAATTTTTTTATTGGAGTATAGTTGCTTTACAGTGTTATATTTCTGCTATACAGCAAAGTGAGTCAGCTGTATGTATGCATATATCCCCCCCTTTTAAAATTTCTTTCCCATTTAGGTCAGCACAGAGCATTGAGTTCCCTGTGCTGTGCAGTAGGTTCTTATTAGTTATCTGTACATAGTACATTTTGTACATAGTAGTGTGTGTATGTCAGTCCCAATCTCCCAGTTCCTCCCTCCCCCTCTTTCCCTCCTTGGTATCCATGTTTGTTCTCTATGTCTGTGTCTCTCTTTCTGCTTCTCAAATAGATTGTTTGCACCATTTTTCTAAATTCCACCTACGTGTGTTTGTTTTTTTCTTTCTGATTTACTTCACTCTGGATGACAGTCTCTAGGTCCATCTACGTCTCTGCAAATGGCACATGTTGTTACTTTTTGTGGCTAATATTCCATTGTTTTTATGTACCACATTATTAAAATTTTTTTTCACTTCTTGGTTATTTTTAAAAAATATTTATTTACATAACATTGTTTAAATAATTTATGACTACACTGGGTCCTCACTGCTGTGCATGTGCTTTCTGTAGTAGCCTTGGGTGCATATTTCTTTGGGGTACATGTATCTTTTGAAATTATGGTTTTCTCTGGGTATATGACCAGGAGTGAGATTGATGGGTCATATGGTAATCCGCCTGCAGTGCAGGAGACCCTAGTTTGATTCCTGAGTAGGGAAGATCCCTGGAGGAGGGCATGGCAACCCACTCCAGTATTCTTGCCTGGAGAATTCCCATGGACAGAGGAGCATGGTGGGCTATAGTCCATGGGGTCATAAAGAGTCAGAAACGACTGAGCGGCTAAGCACAGCACAGCATGGTAGTTCTATTTTTTAATTTTTAAAATTAAATTTTAAATGTACCCCAAGAGGAACATGCATTCAAGGCAACTACAGAAAGCCCATGTACAACAATGAGGACCCAGTGCAGTCATAAATAAATATTTTAAAAAATAGCCAAGAAGGGAAAAAATTGTTTTAATTATGTGGTACATGTAAACGATGGAATATTTTTATGTTCCAGTGCAATACTGAGCTAAAACCTACTTCTGCCTCCTCAGTAAGCCTCTAAGACCTCTAGGCGGGTCTCTGGACCCGCTGTGTCAGCCCCATCTCTGCGTGTGTTCCTCCCACCAGTGTCTATTTGTGGAGCTGGCCCAGAGCACATGTGCCAGGCAGGCCACCAGGGACCCAGGCCTCCACAGGCGTGTCTGCATGGGCCAGTGCAGCCAGAGGCAGCCTCAGGGGGTTAACCCTTGGCCCACCTTGACCTGTGTGGCCAGAGGAGGCCTGGGGGCAGGGAGAGGCTCAGGCCGGAGACCCCAGCAGGCTTGCTGGGGCCCGAGTGGGCAGGGAACACACTGACCACCTTCCCCTCTGACCCCCGCCTCCCCGAGGTCCCTCTCTGTCCCTGCTGATGCCCTCGCCTCAGTGGGCCCCTCCAAGCTTGGAATCTCTCCCCTTCCCCAGCCCCACTTCAGGGCGCTGGTCCTGTTCTGCTTCCGTTTTCTTCCCTCCCTCCTTCTGTCCCACATCCTACTTGGTTGCGCAGGGATCCGCCCCATCCCCTGAGGTGTCTCAGGACCCTCACTAGCCTTGGTAGGTGCTCTGACTGTGAGGAACTCGAGCTCCGAGTCCTCCTGCTCTGCCGTCTTGACTCCGTTCCCTTCAGCTGTGTTTCTGTCGGGGCGAGGTTGGCAGGCTTGGATCACTCCCCTGGGGTGTCAGTCGCTGAGTCTTCCTCCTCTGGACTGCCCACTGGTGGGCGTGCTCTGTTGTGTCATTTTGCCCCTTGTGCGAGCTCCAGGCTGCATGGTTGTTGGTGGTGCCTTTGGCCCCACCTTAGCCGTGGATGTGTGGACAGTCGGTCCCGCTGTCTCTCAGGTTGTTTTCAGCAGACCACCATAGAGACCATTGAAGTCTGGTCCCAGCATGGCAGTGATAATGCATCGGGACCTGCTGTGGAGGTAGCTCAGACTCTGGCCTAGCCAACCCTTGCGTGTCCATGTCCACGAAGTCTGCAGCTGCTAAAGCTAGACCCGTCTCAGTTGTGGGGGCACTTGTCTCTTCCAATGTCTTGAAGGCCCTGAAGTTACAAAGCCGGTCACTGGGGTGTAAATCCAAAGTTCATGCAACCCTGAGGAGAGATTTCAGCTCCTCTTCCTTAGTCGCTTGGCCCCTGGGTCTCAGCTGTCGTTTCAGCCCCATCTGTGCGTGTGGGCCACCTATAGGCGTCTGTTCCTGACCTGCTCTGGAGCTTGTGAGCCTGCCCTGGCTGGGTTGGGGTGGGGTGCAGGGGCAGTGGTGGCCACACCCCTTGCGTGTCACTCAGCAATGGCACTTCTCTTCCGTAGTGGTCCAGGCTTCCTCCTCAAGCATTCCCAGTTGTGGAACTTTTCACTCGCATCCCCTAAGACTGTTTCTTTGCAGCCCACAGCAGTCCTCTCCCCGAGACTGTTCTCCAAATTTCACACTCTAGCATCCAGTCCCTTTGCACACCGACAGGCACCCTTCCCAGGCTGGGGCGTGCAGGGCTGTGGCACAGACCGGTTTCTGGGCTCTCCTCATAGCTGCGAAGCTCCTCTTCTGTCACAGCTGATCTCCCTGCTGGTGAGCAGTGAGCGGGCTTCTCTGGATGCGGGAACCTCTCCTTTGCTTTAGCTTCTCCCCTCGGGTGCAGGTTCCATCCCATTTCCTCCTCACTTTTTCTTTCTTTCATCCTACCCAGTTGCACAGAGATCTGTTTTGTTCTTTTAGGTGTCTCAGAGCTTCTGCTAGTGTTCAGCTGGTGCTCTGTGAGATTTATCCTTGTGTAGATGTGTTCTTCCTGCATTTGTGAGGAGAGGTGAACTCATGTCCTACTGTTCCTCCACTCTCTGGACTCTTCAACCCACACAATTAACACATTATTTACCAACAGAATTAACAGATTATTTACCAGAGACATATCAATCAGCACATCAGTTGTTAACCCCAGTGTTATTGACCAGATACGTATCAATACATTTTTAGAGTGATGCAATTGACATCACTGTGCAAAGTCATTAGAGCTTAAAATTCATCATGGGTCCCTTACACAATTTAGGATTGTTGTTATCATTCACATTTTGCTCCATTAGGTTTTTGCTCCAACCTTGTGTATGTTATAAATGCAAGGTTATGGCCATGAAATTTTCAAAAATGATGCATCACAAAATTTTGAGTGACGAATTTTTGCTTTGAGCAACATATATACTAATGTCTCAGAAGATGATAGTTCTTCAGAACGTAATTCTGACTCAGTGTGAATATTAAGGCAGTGTGAACAACAAAAAGACAAAAAACCACCTTAGTGATTGATTCTGGTAAGAAAAGTGAAAATGAGACTCACAGTGCCGGAGAAGACATTACAGGGGTGTCACGCTTAACTACTGAGTGTGATAATCTGCAAAATGTTAGTGAAAGAACAGAATTAATTTTTGGCTTGCTGAAATAAAAATTCCTGGCCACAGGCGTTAGTTTCTGTAAAAATCCCGTGGTCAGTAGTGCGTTAATAGAGTAGACCTTGGAGGGTAGTGATCAAGACAGGAATGTATTTCTGTTTATGTATACAAATATGTCCATATTTTATGCATTATATTTCCTGGAAGACTTTGAGAAATGGGCTTATTTAAGTGGATCACCTATTTTTGACCAAATGCCATCCCACAGAAGCACGCTGCTTGACACATGTCAGCACATCACCACTCTTGGCCCCAGGCTGCCACAGAAACTGGTGTCTCTGTCCTCAGTCACCCTTGGTGGCTGGTGCAGTGGTTCCAGTTTAGAGCAGCTTGTTTGCAAACTCCTGTGAGCCAGCGCTCATGGATTGTCCTGCAGTAAATCTCCATGTGTGTTGATGCTGTAGCAAATGCCAGCTGGGCATCTTTTCTGTGTGAAGAGTCTGGTAACAAAGCTGTCTTCCCTATGAAGGCAGGAGTGGCTTTATCCTGCTTCTGTGACAGGCCTAGCCCCTAGCAGAGTGCCCTGTACCTGGGAGAGGTCATCTATCTGCTGACTGGCTGAATGAAAAGGACCAAGGAGATGGCCTTGTGTGTTCAGGACTAAGGAAACTGCCTGTTGGAAGGTCTCTGGGTCTGAGCTCCTCATGTACCCTCTGTGGGGCTCCATCAGTCTTCTGTGATGTCAGAGGCTTGATCTTCTGCACTTTGTGACGTCGCTGCTGAGCCACCTGCCCACAGCCACGCCTTCCCAGGCCCTGTGGCCCTCAGCCTGTTCCTGTCCTGTCTAGATGCTGTTCTGAACAGATTTGCTGTGTCTGTGTCTCCTCCTCCCAAGGGCAGCCCCGTATCTGACATGACTCCTATCCTGAGTCCAGCAGAGTGGCCAGGAGGGTGGGTCCTCACCATGTGTTTGCTGAGTGAATGCGCAGCTGCAGAGTCTCACCAGGGGCCCCAGATGATGCGTGGATAGGAAACAGATGCCCAGTGAAGTGTTTTTGGAGACACTCATAGATGCTGCTGAGGGGGTGGTTCTGCGCTGAGCTGGGGCAGGGGATAAACAGTGCAGGAGCGGAGGGCTGGATCAGATGATCCAGTAGCTGGTTCCCCTCTTACGGCCTGTGAATGACCTAACCTCTCTGCTGCATCTGAGAGATGCCTCAGATTGTTGTATTAAATGAGACAATACCGGGAACATGGTTAATTACTGTTACATGTTTATTATTAAGTGAAATTCCTAGCTGTGTTAGGCCCAACCAGTAATTGTGGGGCCAAGGTGGAGGAAGATTACAGATTGGAGGCAGAGGGGAGACATGAGGTTTCTGATCTCTCTCTTCTGGTTACCAGATCCTTCCCCTGAAATAGCTCAAGGTCTGCTTTTGCATCACCTGGAGGTAGGGTGGACCCTGGGCCTCTGAGAGGTTCCGGAGAGAGCAGTTCACGGTGTGGGATGCAGTTGTAGAAAGGGCCGGAAAAGACTGCAAAGGGAAACAGGCACTAAGGAGGCACCTGGATCCTAACTGTATTAAAGGAAAGATGTGAGTAACAGCACTTTGTGAAACCTTGACTTTGTATGCTGCCTAACTATTAACAATTACAACGTGCTTATCCTTCTGTTGTGAGTGTTTATGCTGGGCAGTGGGTCTTTTAGGTTAGACTATATTTCTTAAATTTTAATGTACTTCTAATCCTAATTCTAATTCTTCTAATTCCCATGAGCATTTCTTCAGGGTGAACCATGCTGTGCTTGGTGGTTCAGATGGTAAAGAATCTGCTTCCCTGGGTCAGGAAGATCCCCTGAAGAAGGGAATGGCAACCCATTCCAGTATTCTTGCCAGAGGAATTCCATGGACAGAGGCATAGTCAGACACTACAGAGCAATTAACACCTTTTTTCTACTTTTACATTGTGAGTGCGCTGTGAGCTTATAGAGAAGAGGGCCCTGCCTTTGTGAGGCTCACCACCCACTGTGCCTGTGAAGCTATAGAATGTTAACTCAGGTTCCTCGAGGCCGGGAAGAAGTCCCCTGAACATCACTTCACGGCCGGTGGCAGACTGGAAGAGGCTGGGAATATATAAACTAGCCTTCTGGGGCAAGCACGCAATGACCTACCAGGCCTGCCCCCCCCCAGGCTGTGTGGAATGCGCTCCTGCCTGGGGAAGGGAGCTCAGGCCATTTTAAATGCAGAGGAAGAGAGAGGGTTCCAGCCTCTAAGGCATATGCCTCATCTATTGGATCTCCTACCTGGAGCGGTGACTCAGAACCTACTCTATGCTTTGTTGAAATGCCAGAGGGACGTCCTCACCAGCTAAGGTGCTGCTGCTCCTGAGTGTCCTCTGTGAGGTGTTGCTAGGCAGCAAGCTGAACACCTTCGTCATGGTCCAGCCCACAGCTCCCTTTCAGGTGGTACTGTCCACAGGTGCTGACCAGGTGTGGCCATGACTGCCACAGAAGCAGTTTGCTGCCCATCTGGTCTCCCAGGTGGTGACTTAGTGTTGGATTGAGCTTCCAAATTGGTCACTAGCCGCTTTATGTGCCTTTATGTGCCTTTACTTCAGTGTCCCAAGTGTCATTTTGAAAAGGCCTGCTTTGTTCTGGCTCCTCCCCTAAGTGGGTCAGAGTAAATTTAGACAAGATCTTTAATGGTTCTGAGAATTCAGTTCAGTTTGGACTTGACTTTTGAGGACACAGAGTTCTCAGGGGGAAGATGTTCCGGTCTTATTCTGAACCTCTGCTTTAACCAGTCTGCTCTGATTATGACCTCCTTCAGGACTGAGGTCAAACCAACAAGGAGGAAGTGACAGGAGAGGTCCACTGTGGCCTGGAGAGCAGAGGCTTTTTACACCAAAAATCCCTCTGCCTTCCTGGGACGTGCAGCCCGTAGCCCATGGGGGATCCTGTCTCAGCCAGGCTGCAGCTGCTCCAGAATTCCTAAAGGGAAGCAACTTCAGGGACTAAGGAATGTCCTTGAACCTGTTCACATCATTTTGCTAGCAATAAGAAGTCAGCTATTCATATCTGAATAAAGTGTGAGGAGATGATGGACATGAGAGGAGGTGGGCTCCACGCCCTGTCCTCCCCACTGCCAGCCCACCCCAGCCAAGCCTGGTGCTGCCTCCGCCAGAGTAATGGTGTCAGCTCTTGCTCATGGAGTTGTGGGGTGGGACAGTGCCCAGATGACCCCTCCTTAGTGACAAACACGTTTTAAGTAAATCACTTCTGTGGTCTGCTCCGTGGCCCCTTCAATCCATGATTCTGTGTTTCTTCACTTGGGCCAAGGTGTTACACTTCAAGTGTAGCAGTGCTTTAGGCAATTTCCCTGTCTTCACCATCCATGCAAATATAAATACAGTGTCACCATGCCTGAGTTCCTCCTCCTCATCAGTTATGTCAGAAAGGACACCGCATGAACAGCAGGAGCAGTGGTAGGTGACCACTGCATTTGGAGAACACCCTGAGGAAAGAATTCTGGTCCAGTTGATCAGGAAGCTCCCCTGGAGAGGGAAATGGCAACCCTCTCCAGTATTCTTGCCTGGAGTATCCCAAGGACAAAGGAGCCTGTAATTCCATGGGGTTGCAAAGAGTCGGATACGACTTAGTGACTATCACTCACTCAGGTCGCTTGAGGCTACTCTAAACCTTGAAAAGAAATGAAGTTGGTAACATTCAAGACGTGATTTAATCTCTCAAGGTCCAAGACAAGCAGCTGGACTGAGACGGGTCAGGTCTGCCTGACAGCCTAAGCATGTCCCATAGCAGGACCAGCTCAGCCCCACTCGCTCTGCGGGCAGGCTGTGCGGGTGGGGCCCCTGCAGCCCCTCTGCTCAGGGATGCCTGGGCTGAGTCTGGCTTCCTGGTGCCTTTAACTATGACATGAGGACATTCACCTTGATTTCCAAGGTTGTCAGTCTGTATGAGACAATGCTGTTTCTAGAACAAGTGTCCTCTGACAGACCATGTGCTGACTCAGTGTCGCCTCTCATCCTCACAGCCACTTTGTGAGGTAGGTGCTGTGATTCCCACTGCACAGAATTAGAAAACCAAGCCCCTGGCAGGGTGAGGACCATGCCCACGACTGGACCGTGCCCACGACTGCACCGTGCTGTACCCATGTTTCTCTGACCCAGCCCCTGAGCTACATGTGGTTCAGAATAGAATAGAATTAATACCAAAGGGGATTAATTCATTAAGAAATTCCAGTGCCCAGGTCTCACCTCAGACCAATTACATCGTGAGGTCTGGGGCAGGAGGTGGGGATCGGGTTTCTGAAGGCCCCCGGGTGACCCCAGTGTGCAGTAAGGTTTGGGGACGTCTAGGTTAAGCACTTCTGCTCTACTAGCATTCTTAGTTCCTAATCTTGGCTGCCCAGACCCGCAGGGGACCATCTAAGTATACTGAAGGATACGCCCACGGGAGTCTGATTTATTTGATTTGGGAAGGGCCTTAAGTTACCCCGGGCGACGCTACAATGCTGTGAGGCAGAGACCATTGTGCGAAGTTTCAGGGGAAGCACCCTCTGAAAATGATTGCCATGGTCAAAATTATATATTAAATGAGGGCTTGGCGAGGACACTTATATAGTCTTTTTCAACGTGCACTTGTAATTCCCTAGGAAAGCCACTCTTCACCTTTGTCTCAGTTTGCTGGCTCAGGCGAGGAACTCTGTCTGGACTTTTCCAGCACATGTAGCTGGAAAGAAAAGGGAAGGGGCCAGGAAACAGCGTCACTGGAATATTCGAGCTGTTGCTTGTGCTTTATCCCTGTAGTCAGTTAAGTTCAGTAATAATGTCTATCCTCTGAGGTAAAGGAACTGAAAGTTTTGTTCAGTAAGAAAATAATAACTTTGCATAGCTTTAAAATCTGAAGTAGCAGCTTTGTATGCTGTGAAAATTTAATCTCTTTTTTCTTAAAATGTGTGCTTATTTTTTATTGAAGTATAGTTGATTTATAGTATGTTTCTGGTGGATGGTAAGGTCATTCAGGTATATATATGTGTGTGTGTGTGTGTGTGTATGTGTATGTATGTATGTGTATGTAATTATTTGGATTCGTTTCCATTACAGGTTATTACAAGATATTGAATATAGTTCACTGTACTATACAGGTCCTGTTTATCTATATTATATGTAATATATAATTAATATATAAAATTACTATAATATAATGAATATATATACAATATGTAATATTGTGTATATAGTAATCCAAAACTCCTACTAATTCATCTCTCCCTGTTTCCTCTTTGGCAACCATAAGTTTGTTTTTTATGTCTGAGTCTCTGTTTTGTTTTGTAAATAATCTTATTTGTATCATCTGGATTCTACATATTACTGATACCATATGATGTTTGTCTTTCTCTGACCAACTTAGTATGATTCTCTCTAGGTCCAGCCATGTTGCTGCAAATGGCGTTATTCCATTCTTTTTTTATGGCTGAGTGATGTTACATTGTGTATATATACCACATCTTTTTTACCCATTCATCTGTCAGTGGACATTTAGATTGCTTCCGTGTCTTGGCCATGGTAAATAATGCTGCTATGAACAGGTTGTGTGTTTCTTTTCTAATTATGATTTGGCTCAGACCATAAAGAATCTGCCTGTAATGCAGGAGACTGAGTTTGATCCCTGGGTGGGGAAGTTCCCCTGGAGGAAAAAATGGCCCACTCCAGTATTCTTGCCTGGAGAATTTCATGGACAGAGGAACCTGGTGGGCAACAGTCCACTGGGTCACAAAGAGTCAGACTGAGCGACTAACACTTTCACTTTTCCGTATATATGCCTGGGGATATATATATGGGGTATATGTATAGGATTGCAGGATCATGTGGTAGCCCTATTTCGAGTTTTTTAAGGAACCTCCATACTGTTTTCTGTGGTGGCTGTATCAATTTACATTCCCAGCAAGAGTATAAAAAAATTCTATCCCACACCCTCTCCAGCATTTATTATTTGTAGGTGTTTTTTTAAAGGTTTAAATTTTTAAAAAAGATTTTATTGAAGTATAGTTGATTTACAGTGTTGTGTTCATTTTTTCTGTGCAGGAAAGTGACTCAGTTATACATACATATATATATGCTCACATGCATACACACATTCTTTCTCACATTCTTCTCCATTATGGTTTGTCACAGGATATTAAATATAGTTCTCTGTGCTATACAATAGGACCTTATTGTTTATCCATCGTATATATAATAGTTTTCATCTGCTTATCCCAAACTCTCAGTCATCCTCCACTCCCTGTCCCCTATGAGTCTGTTTTTGTTTCGTTGATTTGTGTCATATTTTAGATTCCACATGTAAATGATATGTGGGATTTGTCTTTCTCTTATTTACTTCCCTTAAGTACGATAATCTTTTGGTCCATCCTTGTTGCTGCAAATGGCATTATTTGATTCTTTTTGATGGGTGAGTAATACTCAGTTGTATAAATGTGCCACACCTTCTTTATCCATTCATCTGTGTCAGTGGACATTCAGGTGGTTTCTGTGTCTTAGCTGTTGTAAACAGTGCTGCAGTGAACGTAGCGGGTACAGGTATCTTTCCTGAATTACAGTTTTATCTAGGTATATGCCCAGGAGTGGAATTGCTGGATCATATGGCAACTCTAGTTTTCTGAGGAACATCCATAGTGGCTGCATCAATTTACATTTCCATCAGCAGTGTAAGAAGGTTCCCTTTTCTCCACATCCTCTCCAGCATTTGTTATTTGTAAATTTTTTAATGATGGTCATTCTGACTAATGTGAGGTGGTACCTTGTAGTTTTGATTTGCGTTTCTTTAATAATTAGTGATGTTGAGCATCTTGTCATGTGCCGATTGGTCATCTTTGTGTGCTCTTTGAAGAAATGTCTATTTAGGTCTTCTATTTTTTCATTGGGCTGTCGTTGAGTTGTTTGTATATTTTAGAAGTTAAGCCCTTGTTGGTTGCATCATTTGCAAATATTTTCTCCCAGTCTGTAGATTGTCTTTTTGTTTTGTGTATGATTTTCTTTGCTGTACAGAAGCTTTTAAGTTTGATTAGGTCCCACTTGATTTTTGCTTTTATTTCTGTAGCCTTGGGAGACTGAACTAGGAAAATATTGCTGTGATTTGTTTGAGAATATTTTACTTACATTCTGTGATATCTTGTCATATATTTAGGTCTTGAAGCCATTTTGAGGCTTAAAGAGGCTTTCTTTTGAGGCTTTATTTTTGTGTAAATGCTGAGGGTGTGTTCTAACTATTGATTGACACGTGGCTGTCCAGCTTTCACAACACCACTTGCTGAAGAGACTGTCTTTACTCTGTTGTATATTATCATCTCCTTTGTTGAAGATTGTAGATATGTGGGTTTATTTCTAGGCTCTCTGTTCATCCATGTCTGTTTTTATGCCAGTACCAGGCAGTTTTAATTACTATAGCTTTGTAGTATTGTAAGTCTGGGAGGGTTATACCTCTGGCTTTATTCTCTTTCCTCAGGATTGCTTTGGCAACTATGGGTCCTTCATGGTTCCATGTAAATTTTAATATTATTTGTTCTAATCTGTGAAAAATTTCATGGGTAATTTGATAGGGATCACATTAAACCTATAGATTTTTTAATAGTATGGCCATTTTAACCATATTCATCTAGTCCAAAAGCATGGAATATCTTTCCATTTCTTTGAATTATCTTCAGTTTCCTTTAGCAATGTTCTGTAGCTCTTAGTATGTAAGTCGTTCACCTCCTTGGTTAGTTTTATTCTTAGACATTTTTTGATGTGATTTTAAATTGGATTTTTTTAAACTTTCTCCTGATATTTCATTACTGTAAAGAGAGGCAACAGGTTTTTGAATGTTAATCGTGTGTCCTGCTACCTTGCTGACTTTGTTGATCAGTTTTAATGGTTTTTGTGTGGAATCTTCAGGGATTTCTATGTAGACACCATGTCTTCTGAATATAATGGCAGCTTTACCCCTTCCCTTCCGACTTGGATACCGTCTATTCCTTTTTCTTGCCTGATTGTTGTGTCTAGGACTTCCAGTACTATGTTGAATGGGAGTGGTGGGAGTCGGCATGCTTGTTGTGTTCTGGAATTCAGTGGGGCAGCGTTCAGCTTTTCATTGTTGAGTATTATGTTGGCTGTGGGTTTATTATGTTATGTCCCCTCTATACACAGTTTGGTGAGAGTTTTTTTTTTTATCAAAAATGGATGTTGAATTTTATCAAGTGCTCTTCTTATGCCCATTGAGATGATCATGTGTTTTGCTTTTTCATGTTACTTATATATGCATTCCCATTTTTTGACAGTTACTCCAGTCAGGATGGGCTAAGTTGTGCTGCCCTAATGAACAGTTCCCAGCTCTCAGTGGCGTTACTGCACAGGGACTTGTTTGTTCCTCATGCGACAGTGGGTCTGTGCATGGCACCACTCAGGGGCCCAGATGAAGGGTCAGTGGTCTCACAGCTGCTGAGGCAGAAAAACAACATAGCAAGTGGTGTATTGGCTCTTAAAACTGCCAGCAGAAAGTGATGTATGTGACTCTGGTTCATAATTCATTGGCAAAAAGCTATGCCTAACTTCAAGGGAAAAGGGGGGTGATTTTTATAATGTGCTCAGAAGTAGGTGAACTAATCATGATCAGTTCTAGTGACTACACAACAAAATTCATGTCTCTCATTTTTACTGGCACTGCCTTGAGAATGCTGGCACCTGTCTGGATTCTAGCTCACAGATAGGCATGAACCACAAGAAGGCAGTGCCAGTGTGGCTCCTGGCGTCGCTGCTAACACTTCAGCAGTGAGAGTCTTTTAGTGGGTCAGAGTGACTCTTCCTGTGAAATGCCATCGTGGATAGGTGCCTCGGGAGAGGTGACTTGCTTTTTGGCTAGGGCAGCCCTTACTATGAGATTACTGTGTTGAGGCAGATGGCAGGGTCCTGGGGGTCAGGATGGATGAGCTAGTTTTTCACCCTTTGCTTTTCTCTCCAATAAAGCATAGCATCGTGTCACATTCAGTGAAAATACCAGTTCAAGATACAAAAGTAATTGAAAATAAGTTGGAACCTCTCTTCAGAAACTTCAAAGGAGTATTACATGTGCAACCTGGGCAGTCGTCTGAAAGTTCTCTTTCTCAGTGTATTGCCTCATTGTTTCCTTCAAGACTCTTCCCGAACAAGTCAGCATGAGGTCTTCCTAGACCTTGCTCTCCACACCCCGCCCCCACCACACCCCCTCTGCCCCAGCCCTGGGCAGAATCAGTCCCACGTCTGTGCTCACTCTATACTTCAACATACTATTACAGCACATATTATATTGTTTTATAACATGACATTTATATAATCATTTTACTTCACAAATCTATTCTAAGTGCTTGACAAGTATTAGCTGCCCAACCTCATACCTTACCTATAAGGTGATCATTGCTTACGTTGTAGAACAGAAAACTCAGACTCGGGGGCACAGGTAATTTTTCCAAGGGTGTTTGGGTAGACAGTGGTGAAGCAGGGCTTGAGCCGAGGTAGTTGGACACCGTTGACCAGGAGATAAGCCTCGTGGGAGCAGGTGCATGAAATTTATGTTTGAGTCCCCACAGGTCCATCCAGCCTCTGGTCACTAGGAGTGTTTTCTAGGTGAAGGAGCACAGTGTTAAAACCTGTGGATGGACCATAACTTGTTTAGCCTGTTTCCAAATTTTTGTGTATAATTTGTGCTGTTGTGATTCTGTTGTATAAATTACACTGATGTAAAAAAAAAAAATTACACTGATGTCACTGGAATTATTTGGGGTAAATTCCCCTAAGTGAAGTGACTCAGTAAGTATAAACAGTTTTATATATAATTGCTTATTGCTTAGTCATTCTCCAGAAATTTGGAACTCAGAATTTATAATTTCACCATCTATTTTCAGATGCATCCACTTCATCATACTATCTTCAGCACTTTGTATTTTAATCAGTTAAAATCACCTGTATGGGGAAGACTGGAGTTGATGAAGAATGAGTGGTGAGTTTGTTCCAGGATTACTGTGGGGATTGTGAAGTTTGGATTCCTGGTGCCCAGTTGAAGTTTATTAGCTCACTAGGAAGTTACAGAAGCTTCTGTCTTTGAAATGGACTGGGTTCATTCAGTGTAATGGACAGAAGTGAGCCTAGAATAAACAAAGTTGGCTATCTTTTTGTTCCTATCCAACTTTTATATTATGTTGTGCAGTGTTTATAACTGGGTGCCTCCCCAACCCTCCCACGCTATCCAAATACCCGGAGTCCTCTGTGGTTCCCTTATAAAGACAGCTTTAAAGAGTAGGAACCCATTCTTACTAAATGGCAGATAACTGACTATAGCTTAGAAGTGCCAGCTTCTTTTTGAAGAAGAAGCAGACCATTGAAACAGAACAGGAATGGGAATCTTGTGTGATTTTTGTGCCCAAAGTGTAGGGGGCTAAGAGAGAAGCCTGTTCTTCTCGCTCCAAGGCCACTTACAGGGCTGCTGGCCCAGCCTGAGAGGCAGCCTGAGAGCCAGTGAGGGCCTGGCTCGGTTTTTATCTGAACAGCTGCGGTAGATCCTGGAGTGTGGCGGTGGGCCCTGTGGGAGCCTCAGCAGCAGGTCCTACAGCCCAGCTCTCGATGAGCGGCCTGTGGCCAGCCTGGTGGCGTGATGCTAATAATAACAGCAGCAGCAGAAACCCTGGAGCTACCAGTAAGGCTGCTCTGGGTCAGCGCAGCAGCCATTTGTCAGGAAGCCTTCATTCTGGCCCTGACCTTATCCTCACATCACAGTAGTGTTCTAGAAAGTTCTTTTCTTCCTTGCTTAATATCATTCCGTGGATTTCCCCCTGACCTAGTGTAAAATTCCCTCCCTGTGTACTGTGAGGCCTCCCCTGCCCCCTCAGGTCACAGTACCCATCCTTCACTTCCAGGGACACACAGGCTCAGCTCTTCATCACCACTTTTCACCAGCTACGTCCTCTGCATGCCTGACAGCTGCTTCTTGCCCAGACCTCAGTTCATGGGGTCTCTCCCAGGGAAGCCTTTTAGCTCACTGTTCTCCATCACACTCACACCTGTTTACTCTGGTCTCTCATCACAGGACATAAGCTCTGAGAGAGCAGGGAGCCTCTTTCTGTTTTGTTTGGTCCTGGCTGAAAGTTGCTGTTGGCAGATCTTAGTACAGGATCTTGCACATAGTAGGTACATGATAAACCTTAATCCTTACATGCCCTGGGAATTATGTATTATTGTTGCTATCACTCAAATGAGTTTTAAAGAGATGGCCTTTAAGATTGCAGTCCTTTGTGTTCAAACCAGGATTCAAATCCAGCTCTCTCTAGTCTGAGTGGAGTAGCCCAGAGTTTACTAAAGACTGATGTTATCAGATTCGCTTAGATGGCCAACTTGCTCATGACTCAGCCTGAGTTCTTGCTACACTGGTTTCCAGTGCTGCCTCAAAGAATGGTGCTGAGAGGACTAAAGGCAGACAAAGCATAAGGATAACACGTACTGGTGGCCCCAGGAAATGACTGTTTGTGTTAAAGACACCGCAGTGCCTCAAATTTGTGAATTGAGTGGATAGGGAAGCCTGGCGTGCTGCAGTCCATGAGGCTGCAAAGAGTTGGACACGACTGAGCAACTGAACTGAATGTCCTGATTATTCATCGTGGCTTGCTTCCTTTTGGGGAACCACCAAGGCTATTTAAGGTGAACAAAGCATTTTCTTTTGTTTAAAAATGAACAGATAAAGAAAATGTAGTAATCTATATAGTGGAATATTACTCAATTCTGAGAGTACTGACAGGCTGCAGTATGGGTGAACCATGACAACAGGCTAGGTGAAAGAGGCCAGATATGTTCACACTGTGATTTCATTTACATGAAATGTCTTGAATTGGCAAACCCACAGAGACAGAAAACAGATCTGCGGGTGCCAGGCGCTGTGGGGAGGGACTGCTTAATGTGTATGTCCTTGTAGGGTGATGAAAATGTTGTGGAATTAGACAGTGGTGATGACTGTACAGCATTGTGAATGTTCCAAATCCCATGGGATCGTATACTTTAAAATGGTTTTTGAAACACAGTTAAAATCCACAACTTAAAAAAATAAGTGAATTAGAAAATAGAAAATGATAATTGCACTTCTCAGCTATTTTTTGGATGGAATAAATGTGCATAACTCTGACAAGCTCAGTAAAGTGAGTGAGACACAGATGTGCTAAAGGGAATTAGAATAATGATTCGCACAGATATATATTTTTAAAAGACACATAATCCTGAAAACCTTAATGTAGCAAGGACTGGGCAGGGCACGCCCGGTGGGTGTGAGGACTCTGAGCTGGCTTGGAGGAATCTGCTTCTGCCTCTTTGTTTCGGACATAAGAGCAAATTGCACATGAGGGATGGCGGGTGGGGACGAGAACAGACAAGCAGCTGCGCTTTACCCACTTAGTGCCTCACTCCATTTGGATGGGAGTGTAGAAACTAATTTCATCCTCTTGTCCTGCCCGTGCAAAAGTTGGAGTGGTTCCACAGTAGATGGATTCAAGAATACATATGCCCGACCCTTAGAGAACTAGATGGTCATAGGGGCTCCAAACCACTTTGGAGGCACTGGTGCGGCTGACATGGCTCTGTCCCCGCAGGCTCTCCTCCAGCAGTGACCACACCACTGCCTGGGTGCCAGGTCTTCATCTGCCCCTCCCCACGCCTCTACTCCTCTTCCCCGCCCCTGACAATCTCTCCTGCCTTCCCAGTTAATCCTGCTCTTCCTCTCAAGTCCAGCTCAAGCCCCACTTAATTTAGGATTTACTCTGTACTATCTCTGTATTTTGTTTCTGTGTCTGGGACTCATCTCCAGGCAGAGAGCAGTTCTGTGGTGACCAGAACCTCTCCTTGTGATTCCAGGGGCCCCCCACCATCACGTCCAGGCTTTCCTGCCTTCCAGTCATCCTTTCTCTGTTCTCACCGCCCTGGTGGTTTTCCTTTGCTGGACCAGTCTGGTGGTGACAATCTTAGGGTGTGATGTGTAAATGAGAGCAGACCCACGAGAGTCTTCATGCCTAGGGCTTCTGTTGGTGCAGCTGCTGAGAGATCTTCTTTCTCTTGGAGTTGCTGAACTAGTGAGAGCCTCTAGGGGCCAGGGCTGCCAACTCTTAGGATCCTGTCTGAGAACAAAGCCGCACAGGGCGGCTTTGATGTGTGTGTGTCCAGATTGTAATTGCGCTGGATGCTGGCGCTTTCCCAGTTATGAGCACCGGCAGCTTGCCTGCTTGCTTCCAAGTGGAAGTGTTAATGCACCTCCCATCACTCACGGTGGGCAGAGGCTGAGCGGGAAAGAAATTTGTCAACTTGCAGTGTCTCTGGGGTTAAGTATTTACCTTTTGCATTAAAAATTGTTACTGTTGTAAAATACATGCAACACTCACCTTTTAGTGGTGTTTAAGCGTAGAGCTCAGTGGCATTAAGTACGTTCATATTGTTGAGCAGCCATTACCTCCATCCATTACCAGAACTTATCATCTTCCCAAACTGAAACTCTGCACCCATTAAACACTAACTATCCTCATTCTTTCCCCAACTCCTGCTCACCATGACTTGGTGTATCTATGAATTCGACTACTGTAGGTACTTCATGTAAATGGAATCATACAGCATTTGTTGTTTTTGTGACTGGTTTATGGCCCTCAGCATGCTGTCCTCATGGTTCATCCACACTGCAGCAGGTGCCAGAATCTCCTTGCTTCCTAAGGCTGAATAGTGTGTGGATGAACCATTGATGGACACTTGGATGGTTTCCACTCTCCGGCTACCATGAATAAAGCTGCTGTGAACGTGGGAGAACAAATGCCTGCTCAGTCCAAGGCCCAGCTTTCTCCCTGGGCCTGCACCCAGTGGTGGGATTTCTGGGTCACATGGTAACCGGTTAACTCCCTAAGGAACTGCCAGGCTGTTCTCCACAGCTACTACAGCAGGCTCCAATGTCCAGCCTTTTTTTTTTTTAATATTTAATGGAACTGTGGTTTTGCTGGGAAAAGAGCTTAAGCCATTAGCCCATTTGCTGCAGAAACATTTTAGCTAGAAGCTTCGGCCTGAAGCAGTTCTGTCTTCACCAGCACCATTCATAAACTCCTGGTCTGTCAGTCTGACAGCTCAGCCGCACCTCAGTCCAGGGTGGAGCCGGCCTCTCCCACCTTCTAGGGAGGGGAGTGGGCAGGCACGTCCTGACTGTGGGTAACCTGTTTCCTCACACCCCCTCACCCATCCATTTCGGTGTTTTTAGCAAAAATGAAGTTGCCTTCTAATCCTAACATACTGTTGCGGAGAGGCTGCAAAGGCTATTGTGCACTCACAGTGCATCCCCGTCAGATACATGAGTGGCTGTTTGACTCGCTGTCCCCCCGCGTCCTCTCTCCAGCCATTAGGAACTAAGGTGGAGGGTGCTTGAGACAAGAGGTTGGGACAGGTGCTGTTTTATAAACACTTTATTTCTTCATCATCACCTCATACAGATGCTGAGGTACCACCCTCTCTTTCCATTTGGTATGCTCGTGACTTTTTGTGGTGTTTTTCCTTAAACAAAATTTGGAGTAAACACTGTGTATTGCCAGTTAGTCTTCTAACAGTAATTTTAAAATGCTGTTGTATCGTCAATGCAAGAAGACAACACCAACAGTACAGTACGAGGGGGTCACACAACGTCATGGCGGGAGGGGACTCACGGAGGTGGGTGAGACCACAGCAGGGGTGTGGACATGCACCCAGAGGCGTGCGGGTCAGCAGGAGCAGGCAGCCTTGCAGCCCAGCCGTGGCCTCTGTGCCTTTCCAGGTGCTGCCGTCTCTCCCTCTAGGACAGAGGAGATGCCTTGTCTACTGGCTTCGTGGTTTTTTTTCATTATGAAAAGTTCACTGAATTCGACAGGCTGAAGCATTTCAAAAATTCTTAAGAAACAAGAACACTGACAAAATAAAATTAACTTAAAACACACTAATTCAACGTGGAAATCAACCAAAGCAAAATGTTAACAGTGCAGATTTAACAGATAGGCAGTCAGTGTTGCGCGTGAGGGTGTTCAGAATCTCTTATAATGTACATCTTTAAAACTTTCATTTTAATTTATTTATATCATATTTACCGTTTAATATACTTTGTGTAAAAAAGATGGAGACAAAAATAGTTTTCTGAGCTATGAAAAAAATTAAGTTCTTACAGGCACATTTACTGTTTCATTCTAGAAACATCTCAGGTTCACAGGTTGAACATTCAGCAGCTGTGTTGTTTTTTAAAAAAAAACATTCTTTGACCTTGGGAAAATCAGATCTCTCCTTTTGGGGCAGAGTTCAGTTGATGACGAAGGTGTGATTATGCAAATTACAGTGAATTATTCCGGATAATCCATGCCAACCTGCATCACACGTGCGGCTTCTCCCCCGGTGGCTCCTCATCACCGAGCTCCTCCAAGGAGGTGGGTTCTCCGGGTGACGGAGCTGGTGAGGCAGTTGGGGGGTGTGGGGCCCAGCGGGACGGAGGGCGACGGTTTGCTGGTCTCTCGGGCCTGGAGAAGCAAGGCTCTAGGGACGGAGCGAGTGCAGAACAAGGTAGTTCCTTCAGAGTGGAGGAAGAGAAAGACAGGGTTACGAGAGGGACCAGTCCTCCAGGAGGGCATGCCCCCCACACAGACTTCTCTCAGACAAGTGCAACAGCCCAGCAGGTCTGAATGCTAATACAGACATTGCTCACGGAGAATATGTTAAGAAAGACTATGAATTCAACACGAATGACCATTGCCAACAATCACGGGAAGATAGCAAATTGTGATGAAAATGTGGCATGAGATGGGTGTTAAGTGGCTTTGGAATTGGGCCGCAGCAAATGGAAAGGGGAGTCAGAGGGGCGAGTGGTCTGCATGGCCCCGTGGGCCTGTTCCCGCCTGGCCGTGCACGTCATTTGAGCCTTCTGAAGCTTCTAGTCAGTTGCCGTGGCCAGTCCTGGGAGGCCAGCCTTCCTGCGCCTTGGTCTGTGGGCACCCACAGAGGGTCCCAGGATGCCATCCAGCTGCATTAGCAGTGGGGCTCACCTTCAAATCAGCTCTGCTGCTGCCTGTTCCAGGTGGACTGGCACTGGGTGAGACCCCCACAACAGGGATATAACACTGCAGGCAGAAACTTGGATGGAGGCAGTTTTATCTAATGACTCTTAACTGGCAGCCGCATCAAAACAGGGGAGCCCGACTGCGCTCGTGCTTCTGTGCTCCGGGCTCCTGCACCTTCCAAGAACCCTGGGGCTGGTCACCTATAGTATGTCCTCTCAAGGCCACTGCTCCTGTTTTGGTTTTACAGACTGTTGAGCCACTCATCCTTACTGTGCAGCCAGGACAAAGGACACCCAGACTCGGGATCTGCGGGCACAAAGGTGGGGCAACTGTGGCAGGAGGAAACGAGTTGTCTACCCAGATGACACCCACACAACAGGAGGCTGAGGAGGGAGACCACTGGAAGAAGACCATTGTGAAGAACATGGATCAAGGACCCTCAGAGCCACTCCAGAAGTAAGTGGAGGGATGTGAAGAGATGTGATGAGCATAGCAGAGACCAGACGAGGAGCATGTGGCCAGCAGAGTGAGGAAGAGACAGGAGGGAGAAGGTGTGGGCAGAGCACAGGAGGGTGGGGAGTGGGTGCTGCCCGGGGCCAGCAGAAAAGAAGCACTGACACACGATGATGCTCATGTTGCTAGTTCTGGTGGCTTTTTACATGACTGCAACCTTTTACGAGCCCCAGCAGCAGAGCTCTTATACTGATGGAAACCATGGCAACCAGAGATACCTTGCCTGTGAAAACATGTCAGCACCAAAACAGCAGAAATAAAAGGGTATGGGGGACAGCAGATGAGAAGTCTGCTACTGCTCGGGGTCTTTTGGTGTCTCAAGAGGTGTGTGTGGTGGGGGTAGATTGCTGGAGTAGGTTTTTGGACAGCACTGTGGCCCATTTCTTCCGAGCTGATGCTGAGTGACAGGGGTCTGTTAGTGCCACCTCTTCACTCGCATTTGTGCATTCCTGCAGAAAGAAAGGCTGTGTGACCATGAGTTAAGGGGACACAGTTCTCCTCCATGTCACACCAGCACTTGTGAGCAAAGGATGCTCTCTTTTCCTGAGAAGCCCCTGCAGTGGAATAAGTTAAAAAAGTAAGAATTCAACACACCTGGCCAGTGCCAACACAATAGGGAGACAGTAATGGGGCTCTCGTCCTTGGAGCCACCTCTCCTAGAAAGGGCCGCTGTAGCCATTCTGTCATGTTTTGTGGGCCACATGCTTGGTCTTTGAGAGCCAGGTGAGTTTAAGGCCAGCAGACAAGGGGAGGTAACCATCCTTGATCGGAAACAAGGCTGGTGTTTTCTCATGCTCCTCGACCGGGGCTCTGAAGGTGGTTCTGCAGTTTTGGGGCAGGAATGACTGTTGTGTGTTGACAGAGTAATCGAGCACTTGGTCAGTTGTAGTGACCCCTGGAAGGTCAAGATACATTTGTATTTCTTCACTCTAGTGTGGTTGTTGAAAACAGAGGAAAGCTTCCTGTGTAGCACATGGCAGTGCACACGCGCTGCCAGTGTCAGTTGTCGGTGAGCAGGCGCAGACCATGCTCTGCTCAGACCCTGCAGGCTAGTCAGTCCCCGCAGCCCAGTGTGCCTTTACTGCACAGGAGAGGAGTCTCTGCACAGAGCAGTCAGCACCTGGCGGGGGTGGGGGTGGGGTGGGGTGGTTTGTGGGGGCACGTGGGGGCACGTGGGCCTGTCCAGGCTGGCCATCTGGCCCTTCATATATGGATGCTGGGCCAGCCCTGAGCTACACAGCAAGCTCTGCAGACAGTGGAAAGAAGGAAGAAAGCACTTACGGAGTGAGGCGGGCTAGAGTCCCCAGGGGGCAGTTAGTAAGACAGTTTGGTTCTGGATAGAAGAGACAGACAAAAGAAAAGAAAAGCAAGTAGGTTGGAAAGTACTTTAAAAGAAGAACAACAGTAAAGGTTTAAAATCAACAGGCCCAGGTGGCAGCTCCAGGAATGGCCATCCAGAGAAGTGAGGCTCAGCAGAAGTGGGCATGTAGGCCGGTCTCTGCCCAGCCACGCAGGAGGGGCTTCACAACAGCAGCCTCTCGCTTCCGCTGCCTGTCCTCCTGTTCTTCCTGAGTTGCCCCGTGGCACAGAGCATTTCCAGTGCCCTACAACTGCTGGTTTTGAAACAGAGCCCATTAAACAGCGAGACTGGCTTAGTCACAGTGACCAAATGACTGAGGCCCAGACTAAAACTTTCCCTTCAAATTTTCAACTGAGACATGCCCAGATTCTCCTCTCTACCCTCGTCCTCCTGTTCACAGCCTCTGTCTGCATTCGTGCTACGACTCCAAGAGAAACAAAGGAGCAAGTAGCTTGTGGGGTGAGCATGAGAGAGGGGGAGTTCCCTGCGGTGCCCGGGCCTTGGGGTCACCATGAGCACTCGGGGAAGAGGCCCCATGGGCTTAGAGGAGGGCAGGGTGGAACAGAACTTGTTCTGTGGAGTTTGGAATGCAAACCCAGAACTGCCACACCATCTAGAGAGGGACTCATTTAGTAAGACAGCTCAGGTGAGGAATCATCCCCTGAAATCTAGAATAAGCCATTTCCCACAGCAAAAGGAAGATGACCATGATATCTCAGTACTGCCCAGGGAGCTCCATGCCAGTCTGAACCCCTGACACTGGCCCTGGGCCCCCTTTAAATCGGCTCCACCTTTTCTAGTAGCAAAGAGATTTTATGGAGGACCAAAGAGTGGGGCATGGCTCTGTGCAGGTAAAGCCATCTCTGAGTGGTGTGATCCCATTATTGAGCCATTTCCTTTATAGTCTCGCATTCATTTGTGACTCAGCATTTTTAGCCTCCAAAGTGAAACCTATTTTGTCTCTAATACAAATGAACACTGCAGCCAAGCCGAGTAATGCTCTGGGACCAAGATCTCAGTCCCAGGAGATGGGGCACTGTCCCTGCTAGCTCCCCTGCAGCAGCAAACCACTTACCTGAGGGTGGTTTAACACCCCCTGAGGGAGGGGTGGGGTGACAGCAGGCACCATCTGTCACCTGAGAACAGGCAGCCTCCTCCTCAGAGCACACAAACAGCTTTCCCACAAAGACACGTACCTCTGCCAGGCGTAGGCCACAGACGATCACTATTAGGGTGAACCGCATAGCATTGCCATTTCTGAAGGTCACTGGCAGTTTCACATGGTTTCATCTACTTCAGATTTAACTCTATTTTGAATTACACTGGGAAGCCACACATTGCTTATCCCTCTGTGGGATGTGTGGATGGTAGGGGCCTCAGGTGACATAGAAATACACCTCTCCCGCTCCTGAGCTTTTCTCTCCTCACCTGTGCAGCTGGAGCTGCAGGGCCTCGGGAGGGAGCAGCCAGGGAGCCGGAGGGTGTCTCTGCATCTCACCTCCGCCATCGGCTGACTGGCCTGGAGAGTGCCCGTGGGTGTCTGGACTCCACCGTTGGGGAGGTTTTGCATCTGGCTTCCTAGTGGGTCAGGCCTCCCCCAGGTCTACACACAAGGGTGTCTGACTCACAGCTGGAAATGTCCTCCAGCCCCACTATTTTCATGCCTGGGATTATCATCTGACTTCGTTTATTTTGCTTATTCCTGCCGCAGAAACAGGAATTGATTTTTAAGTGGGGTGGTCCAATTATATCACATGTGGAACTGTGAATAACTTTAAGTAATGTGTGATAATATTTAATTTAATTTAATGTGTGGTCATAGGTAGCATGATAACAATAGGTGAGGTGTAAGGGGGATAATGACAGTAATCTAGTTGTATGAAGGCATGCTGTTGACTTGATCCATTCGTCTCACCTGGTTTTTACTGCTCTGAGAACTCTTGCACACAGAGAGGGTAACGGGATCTGTGAGACATAAGCGTGCTCTCGGCACTTAAGTCAGCACTGGGACCCACACATTCTTGTAGGTCTGACAGGAGGTGTCCTATGTCCACCCTGTCAAAACCCTCTCATCCTCAAACACACAGCTGTAGCAGAAAGCCTGATGCTGTGCACACACGATCCCAGGACACAAACTCATACAGAAAGAGGGCAAATAAGACCTCAGGTGAAAAGCCCAGATCAACAGACAACCGTGGATCACTGAGCCAGAGCAGAGGACCTGAGTCAGTCCCTGAGCTACTTAAAGACCACCATCTCCTTGTCTTCAGAGGAGCACTGAAGGTGGTAAGATGAGTTTCTCTTCTAAGCAGCAGGTCGTGACTTGGGTTCCTGCTTATTCTGTCCTCCCAACACCCTCCTGAACTCAGGTGACCTGGTACACAGCCCCAGGGTCCCCCTTGCCCACATTGAGAAAGACCAGTGGTGGGGGCATGGTCAGGGGAAGACTCAACCTCCATTACCTCGATGGACCCTGGCTCGGCCTTGACCGCTGTTTCTCCCATGTGGTTGTCACTGCCAGTATTTGTGGGGCTGTAGGCAGCCTGCCTCCGCTCCTCCTTTAAGGCATGTTCCAACAGCTTCCTGTGGAGGATCCGGGCCACGTTCTCGGTGAGTGTGTAGCCAGGGGGAGCAGATAAGTCCTGCCTCAAGGGCGTGCCCTCTCCCCCCTCCTCCCTGCATGTCTCTGAGCCACCCCCAATGGGGCTGGGTGAGCGGCCCCGGGAGCTGGGGCTGGTGTCCTGGCCTGGACCCAGCTCTGGCCGGGGCTCGGCCGACCGGGACCGACTCGCAGTCCGCACCCCCTTCTGGAAGGGGTCCTGCACCACGGGGCTGTGGTCAATGATGCTGAAGAGGCTGGAGAGGCCGTCGTTCATGGCGGTGTGGACGGGGCTCTCGCGCGTGGTGGTGGAGCGGGCCCAGGCAGACTCACCGCACCCCTTCTGGGCCAGCCCCGGGGAGGCCCTGCTACTCGACTGGTCCACTCTGGGAAGGGGCTTCCGTTGCAGCTTGGGAGACCCATACTTGGGGGAGCAGCATGTGCGTTCAAACTTAGCCTGCACCTTCTCGATGGCAGGGGCCACCTGCCTGTTCCTGAGGCCACGGGAGGGAGAGGACGCGGGCGTGGCGCCGCCTCCTGCCTTGGGCGTGAGACACTTGTGTGGGCTGCCCCGCAGGGCTTCCGTCTGTAGGCCCACACTGATGGTCTGGACAGTCTGTGTTCCTGTTGTCCGGGACCCATTGGTCTGGCAGGCCGTGTCCTTGACCAGTGGCTCCCCGGGGCTGGAGCAGGCGGTGCTCCTGACTGAGAAGGCTACCTCCTTCATATCATCACTCAGGTTTCTGGGCATTTCCAGGCTGTGCAACGGGGAGGAGAAGCTGAGAGTGCTGTCGAGGGGCCGGAGTCCCCCCTCCGTGTAGTCTCGGGGGTGCCTGGAGGGGGCACAAGGCCACCTGCTGAGCACATGTTCAGAAGGGCTCCCCTTGGCATCCCCGGGGCCCCCTCGGACCCTGCTCTCACCGACCCCTGCCACGATGCCATCCAGCCTCCGGATGGCAGGTGGGCTGTGCAGCCCCCTCCCCCCAGCCTGCTCAGCACAGACGAGGTTCCGCAGGGGCTGCTTCTGGCAGTGCTCGGGGTTGGTCACGGTGTCCGTGGTCAGGGTGATGCTTGTGGTGAGGTACCAGGCGGCATCAGAGAAAGGTTCGGTGCTGGCCTCGGGCCGTGTCCGCCCCACCTCGGTCCTGTCCGCCCAGGGGTCTAGAGGCCTGTCGTCCCAGCTTTTGCTGTTGAACTCCTCGATGTACTTGAGGTCATCAGGGGACAAGGGTGGGGTGACGTCCTCCTTGCTGCATGTGGGGGGCAGGCCCTTCTCTGGCAGGAAGGGAGAGCCATCCATCAAGCGCTGGAACTCAGACATGGATGACACAGACACGGCCCTGGGGAAGGGGAGAGGAGCGGTGTGAGCTGTCACCAGCTAGGGAGCCATGGCCCCGAGACCCCCAACCCAGCGCAGCCCACGGCCTGCCCATGTGCACTGTGCTGACGGTCTCTGCTTGGGCTGACCCTTTGGGTTTTTATGGCTCTGGAATTGATGCAGGAGCCTTGGACTGGTCAGAATTTACTACGGCTGACTTTCAAAACTGTAGGGGTGGGCGTGGTGCTCCAGGGTAGTTGGAGTTGAGCTCCAAGTCCATTCCGCACTGTTTTGTTCTCAGCCTGCAGCAGCTCCACAGGAAGACGGGAAGCCTGGCTGTGGCCTGGCCTCTCCGTCTACTGACAAGCACCCTTAATGCCAAATCTGCAGGAGTTTCCTGAGTTCTCGCCTTAGAGCAGACGTGACTACACCACAGTCCAACCCCGATGGCGTGGCGGGGAGGAGAGGCCACCACAAAGTAACTGTCAGCTGATGTCCCCTCTACCCGCTCGCCTCACCTCTGTCAGCTCAAGCACTACCAGTCTCCCAAGGGCAGTGGACGGGGTGTTCAGGCTGGTGCATGATCCCAACACCATTTCAAACAGACGTCCCCTCTGGGCTCACTTCTCCCCTTGCCTTCTGCTCCATTTAAACAAATTTGCTTATATGGGCCTTTTCAGACATGTCCCACCCTTACATATGTGGGTTACTAGAAAATGATTACAAACACCAGCTACTTTATATTTACTTCAAGGATTACTCTTGGTAATACTGTAATAAGTCCTCCTAGGAGAGCTTTTAAACGGTCAGTCTAAAATGTCTCATAGCATATCAAGAGAGAGTTTTTTCCAGGCTTTAAATCAAAAGAGAGGGGTTTCCATGAACTTTTCAAAAACCATTTAACACAGTTATCCCCTTAAATACACAGCTCTTGCACGACAGTAACACATATGAACATGGTGCTGGCCTTTGCGTTGTTAACGATCTAAATACCGTATAATAAAGCAACTACTTCTCCACAAGTTTTACTCTAAGTCATTTTTGAAGAGTCACAGTGCATGGCTGACTATAGATAGATAGACTTTTAAGACCAGGAGGTCTTTCCTGCAGTAGTCTGTTGTCATTTCATCAGCCTTACTTACCTTTGAAGATTTCCCTTGTGATTGTCTTCTTCCTATAAAGAAAGAAATAAGTTCACTGGAATCAGTCAGTACTGGCAGATTTGGGGCTGCTAAGGGGTCTGTTTTTCTCTTAAAACGTACGTGGAAGCCAAGTTTGGGCCAGGAGTGCCTCTGCCCCTCAGCCCTTGGAAGGTCAGTAATGACACCAGAATCCAGAGGCGATGAGGGAGGGCCTACGTGAGTGAGAAACACTGGCAGTAAGCTTTGCCCCAAGGCAGCTCTTCTGTGTTTCTCAGAGGGCAGTGCGGTGTGAGAGAGCCTCAAAGCTGCCTCATTAATGACATGTGTGTGAGAGAGAGTGCGTGCAAGTGAGAGAGGAGGAGTAAGGGTTGGGAGGAGGGTAAGTCGGGGTAGACGTCCCCTGGCCTCAGCCTGGCTAGAGAAGTCAGCGTGAAAGGCACAGACATGACATAGAAAATAAACAAGCTACAGGAAATGCTGAATGGCACAGGGAATGCTGTCAGTATTTTCTAATAACTGTAAATGGAGTATATAACCCGGAAGAACTGAACCACTATGTGGTACACCTGCAACTTAACATTGTATGCCAACTGTACTGCAATAAAAAGTGAAAGAAAAAAAAAGTGTGATGTCCTTAGATAGAGCGCTCTTGGTGTTTAAACGTCGCCCTTGAGCATTGGGAAAGCTATAGTGACTTCCACTAAAGAGAACTGCATACATGGTTCTCCTGAGCAGAGGATACCCTTGTGCGGACCCAGTCCAGATGGAGTGAGGCCCCAGCCAGCAAACCCCTCAAGGATCCTCCAGAGAGCCCTGGCTACTGCAGTGGTCAGCATGGGGCCGGGACACTCCCACTAGAGACCCCTAGGGTGGCATGCTGGTGATGTCACCTCTGCTGGGGTTCAGGTGCCGAGGAGGAGGTCCCCACTTCCAGCAGCACTGCCTGACGGGCACCCCCACCTGTTGAGCATGTGGGACAGGTCAGATGACAGGTGCAGCTACTGTGAGACCAGCTCACAGGGAATGATTATTAAAATTAGTCTTTAACTAGGAAAACCCACTACCATCCTGTAGGGATTTCTGCACAGAGCTAAGCTTTCCCCTTTACTGATCTAAGTCCCATAGCTTTCTAGTGTTGGATTTTTTTCCCCCCTTTACATAAAGAAGGTATTTATTGTATGTCATTGGTTACTGACATTTGCTACTTCCAATGTGAAGTACTTTCTTTAAAAAAAGACTTTTCTGTTATTAATATGTTTTCTGAAATCAGAGACTGTGCTGTAATTTTAAGGAAATGAGCAGTTCTCCACTTCTGGGATCATCTTTTTCCTCCTGGATTTCACTGGACGACGACTGCTCCTGAGACTCCTATTCACATGGGACACAGGCTCTGAATTTCTGACCTTGAGATTAAGCGGCCAAGTGCAGCAGGAAGCCTGGGGTCAGGACCACCCCAAAGCTCTCACATCATGGAAGGTTCACTTTTACTAACCTCAGGGCCACAATATGCAGAGCCTGCAGCCTGTCAGCTACTCAGCCAGCTTCCCAACCCCTCACCCTCCTTTGCAGGTGACTAGACCCAAACCCAAGCTGACCTCATGGAAGCAGTTCCTGAACTCCCTCTGGGGCCCGTGGGCCGGGGGCTCCTCTGGCTCATCATCCAGGGACAAGGTGTCCAGGTAGAGATTTTCCCGTGCTGAGCACCTGTCCGATTCCTTCAGCTTTGACAGCGGCCGGTCCTCAAACGCATTGGAGTCTGTGTCCATACAGGGCCACATCCCTGTAGGGCGGGGCGCCCGAGGGCTCCCTGGGTGGGTACAGGAGCGGGCATCCCCCTCCTCTTGATCACAGAGGAAACTGCCACCTCTCCGGGGACTGTTTTCTTTCTGCAACTTAAGGGTTTTAAAAGTGAAAACAATTAGCCTGAAGATAGACATCTTATGTTCTTAAAGTTCTGGCATCAATTTAAAAAATAACATCACAAATGCTTTAAAAAAATCACAATTTTGGAAAATTATCTGGACTAGAAATATCTGCATTAACCACAGGCAAGTCAACTGCTTCTGTAGCAAATGTTATTGTATATGTAACTGAGTGCTGTGCTCACGGGAAATCACACATTTGTTTTTAAAATCTAACGTTGCCAAATGACACATTGAGAAATCCCTTTTTGTAGTTACCTTCTGAGTGTAAGACACATTCAGTGGAAAGCCATCAGTGACAGCAGACTTCTGGGGTGAATTTCGTTTTCTTAAATAGCAAGGTTTCCTAACAACAGAGCATGGTGTCCAAGTCATTTGGAATGGGTCCTACATAAACCTTGCGTGATCGCCTGGGTTACAACCACTGGGTGTTAAAAACAGCTCACACTTTGCTTGAGAGGATGAAAATTTAGCTACAGAGGTAACCTAAAGATCTCGTATGACTAGAAGAAGCAAGCATGTGAGCCACGTAGACTGGAGTCGTACTCTTCCCTGACCTGGTAAATAGAAGCAGTAGGTGGAAACCACAGGAGACCGGAGCTGCTGTATGTGGCTAGTCCTCTCGCTCAGTGTCCCCACCTGTAAGGTGGGTGCCTCCCCTCTGGGGCTGCCGGAGGACTGCAGGGCCAGGCCCACCCTAAAGGCCAGTGTTCATCAGGGGACTACCACTAACTCCCCTCGGGCCTGTGGGAGTCCTTGGGCCTGGGCACACTGATAAATGCCCTATCTCTTCCCAGCGCGAGGGACCTTCAGAGGAACCCATGGAACCACGGGGATGGGCAGGGACACATGTGCAGGCAGCACTGTCTCCTCTCCTCCCATGCTCCGCTCCCGGCCTCCCCTGAAGCAGTAGGGAAATTCACAGAATCCACTCCCGCGCTCCACCATGCCCGCCTCTGGACTCGCCTCCAAGGACGGCAGAGAGCCGAGATGCTAGCCAGAAGCACTGACCCTCTCGGAAGCGCGTTCATTTACAAAGCCTCTGTCACAGACTACATCTTTTGTCCTAACTCAAGCCTTCAGCCACAAGTGTGTCACCGGGAACAAAGCCATATGGAGAGATGGGGACAAAGGACTTCTCCTCGTTTCTGGTAATTTCTGAGGTAGGTATCAACTTTATTTTAGGAGAAAGCAGCCAGACCTTAAATGCTGGAGTTTGACACAGGATCCCAGTTGAATCAGGGAACAAGCAGTCACCCTGGGTATCAGCTCAGCTGAAAACCCTCTGCTCTCTCCCTCAGCCCTGCTGACATAGTTCTTTGTCATTTTCAAAGACCATAAATCCTCTTTTTTTAAAAAAAAAAAAAAAAGGAAAGCTTTTTTATTATTCATCTATGTATGTTAGTGTGATTTAGTTTCAACATATCATCTCCAAGCTATTTCAGGCACAGAATTAAGATTAAAATCACATCTGAAACTGTAAGTGTGCACGGAGGGTGCGTGTGAAGAGGGGGAGGATGACTACAGTGGGGAGTTATGAACCAGCACATTCTCACTTGGCAAAGTGGGGTGTCAAAAATAAACCTGGGCAGCCAGGAGCAGCATGCACTGGAGCTGGTAAGTGTTAGGTTCCCTAAAAATGAACCGGAGTGGTTTTAGCTGGAGGTGTCTGCTGCCAAGATGCCTCTGCAGTGCTGTCACAGAGTAAAAGGCCCTTAAAAGGATAGAGTTTCCTTGTAGAGTCATTTCAGACCAGCCACCAGCACCCACTGTACTTAGAATCCTGCAGGAGAACAACTTCGAGAGCAAACACCAAATTTAAATGATGAGCCTTGGGGCTTCCCTGGTGGCCCAGATGGTAAAGCCTGCAATGCAGAAGACCTGGGTTTGATCCTTGGGTCAGGAAGATCCCCTGGAGAAGGAAATGGCAACCTACTCCAGCACTTTCACCTGGAAAATCCCATGGATGGAGGAGTCTGGTAGGCTGCAGTCTATGGGTTTTGCAAAGAGATGACAACTGAACGACTTCTTCAAATCATACAGGCAGCAAAATGCCCTTCAGAGTGTCCCCTTACCCAAATTGTTTACAAGAAAAATAACTTTGTACACAGGTTTTAAAAGAACAGCCTTTTTTTGCTGTAGAGGCAACTGATTTAAGGACGTCACTGGAAGAGTAACAGAATGACGCTGGAGCTTTCCTTCAGGTTTTTAACAGAACCAAGTCCTAGAGCCTCTGCAGACTAACTGGGACCTGATGATTCACAGGAGAAATGTGATGTGACTCCAGAGAAGTTAACCCTCACTGTTAGGTCTGGGCAGAGACGAGCTGCCGATGCAGTAGATACTGTGTGTTACATGACCTCTACCACATTCCCACAGTCATCCATCACATAAAACTCCTCACAAGGCACAGAAATCATGGAGGAATTCAGTGCTACTGCACAAGTATGAAGCATGTGTTCTCGCAGTGGAAAATGGATTTACTGTTACTCCTTTCACCATCTGTCTAGGCCATCACAGACAAGGTCACACAGCCCACCACGTAGTCAGATATCGAGGGGCATGCGCTATGAAGAGCGCTCGCCTGCATGTCCAGTTTATCTGTGGAACATGCAGCTAAAAGTTAAATGAACGAACAACAACGAACAGACCTACATACGCTATACATGCCAAGTCAGTTTCCTCTTTTATAAAAAATGCCTTTAACTGTTCTTCCTAATTTTCAGGATTGGATACTGAGATTTAAAAAATGTCAAATACTGGGCTGGATTTATTTTTGAAAGCCACAACTGTATATCTAAAGCACCAACAAACCCTCTTCTAAAAACAGCAGTGAACTCATGGTACAAATATGTGGGGTCCACCACAGATTTCAGAAACAGATGAAGGAACACCCAGAACCCATGTCTCAAGTCCATTTGCTCAAACGTGTTAACCTGGAAGACTAAAGTTCTGAGGCTGTCATCGTGGTAGGACCATGGCAGCAAGAAGCTGCAAATGGGCTTCAGCCCCTGCTCACTCACCTTCCCAAAGATAATCTTAAAATGCTGCTCATCCCCAGGACATTAACTCTTAAAGGTGAACATCACCAGAAGTCTTACTAATTTTTCCTTTATTAGAAATTACCCTCATTCCCAAAAGTAAAATGAAGCTCTTAAAGACTCGCTTCATTTACACCCAAGGTTATATCCACAATGAAGCCAAGACAAGAGGAAGGAGCCTAGAGCTGATGGGCAAAGGAGATGATGACCATGGTCTTGCTAGGGTGCAGGAGGGACCCTCCAGGGAGGGGCCTGGAGGAGCCGTGACACTAGTTAGTTAACACTGGGTGAATCGACGAGCACTTTGTCAGAGTACATGCTGCCTCTGCCCCCGTGACTCCCACCCGACAGCTGAACCTCTGCGTGGAGCACAGGCACACCGAGGGTTTAAGACAGGACAGTCTTCTCAAGTGTCACATTCTAGGCCAAACAGGAAGTGGCCAACCTTCCTTTGATAGAATCTGGGGAATTCTGAAATGAGCCAGATCACCTATCAGTCTGGGTGACTCAGCTGTGTGAGTAACCAAACCCAGGAAGGACGTCAGGCCTCTCTGTCTGCAAGTGCACTTGCTTCTGCTCAGGGGTTCTTGAGTCAAAAGCTCCTGGTTCTTTTCAGTTCTCGCTTCCACCCTCCCTCCTCACCAGTGAGCAGAAACGGACCCTCGCCATTGCACCTGCAGAACAGAGGTCCACGTCTCAGCAATAGGACAGCACATTTTCCAAAAGGCAGCATGGGCATTTGTAAAAGAATAACGAGGTTATTCTTCCTGCTTTCAGTTTCTTATTAATAGATTTCCTTGAGGCCACCTGAATTTATAAGTGTGACAGGCTGAAATTTTATGTGATGTCAAAACCCAGCCCGGAAAGAATCCCAATCTTTCATTGTTTTCATGTGGAAATTAATTTGTGCACCACTCAAGCAGGATCACAGCTATGCAAACTGTCTTACATCTGATGCAAGGCAGGGAATGATTATCTGCAGAAAAACAACTTGCCTCTCCCACTGAACTCATCTGCGTGTTTGAGTCGTTTGTTTAGCTGAAGATAATGAACTTCCAGTCACCTCCCCTGACCGTGTCCTGTCTAATCACAGCTCTGCAAGATCCACAGCAGGTGCAAACAGCCTGACTTCCTACTGAATTCAGCAGTTTCTTCACTAATGGACAATTCCATTCAAGCTGGAGCAGTCACTGTGACCACATCTTTAGTGGAAGACTTAAAAGCTAGTATGCTTTTTGGCAGAAATCACTTTCTAAGATATGAACCTCCCCTTTCAAGTTTAGTCTCTTAACACCTTGAAAAGTTATCCCCACCCCCAACCAGACACATTGAGTAAAGTTACCCACTGAGTTTGCATGAAAAGACCTGTGTCGTAGGGGGGCTGACCCTAGGTCTCCAACCTGGAGCCCCTAGGATTTCTTCCTCTTCCTCTGGAAGCCCCTAGACCAGCCTGATATGGTAGAGACTCCCGAGCTATTTCAGTTTCCCCTCTTGAGTTCTCTGGTTTCCAGGCCAGGCATCCCTGTTCCTCCTAGGGGCACCCTCACCTGTTCAATTCTCCACAGCAGCTCCTTCTCCTGCTGCCCCCACTCCTGGCGCTCCCGGTCCAGGCGGTCGAGAAGCTCCACCTTCTCCCGGTTCCAGTTCTTCTCACTGTGGTGGATCTGCCAGCGCAGGTCCATGACCAGCCTGTGACTGTCTGCCAGCAGCTTCTGCTGCACCTCCCTCTCCTTCCTGAATGCCCCTTTGCTGTCAGTGCAGGAGCCTGGGTCTCCCAAGCTCTTCTCATTTTTTGCTTCCAGCTGTTAACGATAAGACATGGGAACTTAGTCTCTGACAGTCTCACATTATTAGGTGAAGAAAACCTCAGCACATTCATGTATTATCCCTGGAATCGTGTTTAAATCAAGATCTGACCAAGCTTACAGAGGAAATAATTTTCATCTTTAAAGTCCTAATCACGAACATCTGACAAGAGTCATACAGAGGTGAATAAGAGAATCCACCCAGCTTCCCACAGTCCACTCCTCAATCCCCTTGCAGACTCCGAGTTACCATGTCTCCTGCCTGTTCTGCTGTACAGCTCCTTGAAGGCAGGCACATGTCTATCCCTACATCCTTCAGCCCTCTGTGGAACCTGGTAATAGGGCAGCGATGGAACCTAGCAATCTATAATAAACACACATCGAGCACCCAGGAGGTTGAAGACCATAAACAAGCAAGCAAAAGAACTGTCTGGATACCACATGCACACTGCTGAAAATCAGAGGAAACCTTGGAGGCAGACAGAAAAACCCCCCATGGAGGCACAAAGATGGGAATGACAGCAGACTTCTTGGAAACTGCAAGTTAGGGGACAATGGAGTAACACTGTGAAAGGGCTGGAGGGGGGACATGTTGACCTCACCAGCATTCTGTACTCAGCAACGTCTTTCAAAAATACAGGGGGAAAAAGGTTTCTCAACAAATGGAAACTTAAAATTACTGTCAGCAGACTGGCATTTCAAGAAAAGTCAGAGGAAGTTTTCGGGCAGATGGAATGATATACCAGCAAACGCTTTTGATCTACACAAAAAATGAACACTGGAAATGAATGGAAATCCTAAATAAATGCAAATATAACTCACTTTCTATTTTTAATTGCTTTAAAATACTGAGTGTCTAAGGTAAAAACAGTTGCAGCATATTGTGTGTTTACAGAATGTGTAGAAGTAAACCGACAACAGTGCAAAGGACAGGAGGAGGGGACTAGGGGTATACTGTTGCTGGTGAATGTGATAAACTTCAGTGCAAGATTCATGAACACAAATACATACCCTTTTTCCTATTCTAGATAAGCAGATCCCTGAAGGCTATCCATGGGCCCATGTTAATCTGTTCAATTCTAATGGTTTCTAATCTGTTCTCTACCTCTATACCAGAATAGGTACTTCTTTAAAATGCAGGTCAAAATGCTTTACTCCCATGACGAAATCAGGATCAGTGTTTTGATTCTTTGAAGATTCTTCTTTCCACTCGTACATGGTGAGCCTCCTGTCTTCATGATGTCCCTTTCTCTCCTTTTCCATGTAGCCACTCCTGTTCATCTTCCAAGATTCATTCTAAGCAGGACTTTCACAAACAACCCTGCCCTGAGCCTGCAGACTGAGGTGTGTGCCCTGCACACTCCCATTCCCGGGAGCCTGTGCACAGGTCTGGCAGGGCACTTAATCACTGTTACTAACTTTGGCCCTTGTCTGCTCTCCAGCTGTACTTAGAACCCCCTAAGGATCTGTCTTTTCTGTTGGGGGATCCCTGGCAAAGCAAGCTCTGACTTAGGAGTCAGTTGAAGGAATTAGATTTGGGGATTGACACAACTTGGCCTCCACTGAGAGCAAATATTTCCCTCTGGATAGAATTCAGCTGTTTTGCATTTAAGTAGAAATGGGCAAAGATGGCACTATTATAAATGTACTAGCATCAGCCCACATTCATTGTCCCCTAGGCCACAAATGTTTGAGAAACTTTATAAACAGTTTGGGGGCAGAAGATGAAATCTTTACGTATTACCACTTGGCTTCTAGGTTTGAAGTTCTAGCTTTACTTCTTGGTGTTCAGTGATTATCCCTGAGGCTTTATTTGTAGCAGATGTGTGGGTGGATACCAGGTTCCTCTAAAACAAAGATGAAATGTTTTGAAGCTGGCTCACTTCAAAGATTATATGCCTCCTCTTTTTAGCTATGCTTACATTTCTGAAAATATTCAGCTGTTTCCCCCATAAACATATTTAGCTGTTTCCCCCATAAACATATTTCTGAAGTAAGCTTAAAGGCAGCTCATCAGAACGTCCTTACTCATTTCTCTTCCACTGCCGGCTCTTCCGGCTGTGAACTAAGATAACAGAGTATCTAGTAAGAAGCTCCTACCAGGCAGTCGGCAGGATTCATAACTGGGTCAGCGGCTGCATCCTTGCCCAGCCTGGCCGGGAGCTCTGGTCTGGCTGTGCTTTGCCACTGCCCCTGCAGAGGCAGCTGTACCTTGGCCCCTCCAGAGCCTGGTACTTCTGCCCCTGTGGGCCAGGTGGCAGTGCAGGGGAACCTGTGGGCACTGTGGAAGCTGTCGTCTTCTGACAGGACAAGCCCTCTCAGCTTTTATCAAGACTATTTAGAAGATGTCTTCTTTCCAGGCAAGTTTTTTTTTTTTTTTTTTCTCATGATGTGGCCAACTGAGAGAAAATCTTGATTACAATCTGCCCAGAAGAGAGATTATCTGAGATGGCACAGCATGATGGGGGGTGGGGGGTGGGGAGACACCCAGAGAAGCAGTCTGAGCAAGCAGATACCACGCAGGAAGTGACCACTTTCAAAGGTTTCCAGGAGAAAGCACACAGAAAAGAGCATTTCTGGTGCAGCCTGATCTTAATGACCAGGGGTGTGGTCTTAAGTCTCTGAAACCCTGTGCTCCGCTGTGCTCTCGTCTCCACTCTCAGTGAAGCCTCTGCAATCTGAGACAACATGCTTCCTCCGGGCCTTCACTTCTCCCGTGTGAATAAGGACAGCACGGCTCATCAGACTTCTAGGGCACGTGTAGTGGGAGGTCTACAAGGTATTCCCAGCACTGGGAGAAATCTAACGGAAAGCATTAATTTGCTCTTTTTAGAGATAACAAAACCACAATCTGACTTTCCTTTGCTTCTGAGTGATGGCTGTGTACTGATCACCATTTCATGCTGGTCAGGCTTCGGTTGCACTAAGGACATCCTTGCTCCTTTCTCCCTACCAACACTCGCTATTTCTAGTCTTTCTGATAAGAGCCACTCCAACAGCTGTGAGGTGACAGCTTATTGTGGTTTTGATTTGCATTTCCCTGAGGATCAATAACAGCATTTTTTCATGTACCTGTTACCTGAAGGAAAAGAAAACACTCATGCGAAAAGACACCTGCACCCCCATGCTCCCAGCAGCACCATTTACAGAAGCAACGTAAATGTTCATGGATGAATGAATGGATAAAGAAGATGTACATATATACAATGGGGTACTACTTGGTCATGAAAAAACAAAATCATGCCATTTGCACAACACTGGGTGGAGCTCAAGGGTATTATGCTAATTGAAATCAGGAGACAGATAAATATTGTGTGATCAGAAGTAGATGTGGAATCTATAAGTAAACAGATGAAACCAAGCTCACAGATAACACTGAAATGGCAACCCACTCCAGTATTCTTGCCTGGAGAATCCCAGGGACGGAGGAGCCTGGTGGGCTGCCATCTGTGGGGTCGCACAGAGTCGGACACGACTGAAGCAACTTAGCAGCAGCAGCAGCAGCAGATAACACTGAACAGATTAGGAGCTGCCAGGGGGAAGTGAATAGGGAATGGGTGGACTCTTCTGCTTTTAGTTTAAATAAACTGGATAATAATAAAGAGACAACCTTGTTTTACACAGAATGGGGAAACAGACGCTGCTTTTGAAACACTGCTGGGTGGGGGCCTGTTTCACACCTTGGGAGAGAGAAGCAGAGGGAAGAATGGCATCGCAGGGAGGCAGGGGACTTCCCAGGTGCCTGAGGCCATTGCTGTGGGTTTCTCCTCGCCCCGTCTTTCCCAGCCAGGCCCTGGGATCCAGACCCTCCCCGCGGTGGGAGAGGAGGCCGGCCATACCTGCTCCAGGCGGCATGTGAGCGCGGCCCACTCCATATCCCAGGCGGCCTTGTCGCCCGCATATTGCTGCTGCAGCCGCTGACGTGCACGCGCGTCCTCCCGCAGCTCCGCGCGCAACTCCTCGAGCAGCGCCTTGAGGGCGCAGAACAGCGGCTGGGGCTCCGCCACCTGTGGGGACACGAGGGCGGCTCTGCATCTCACGAGAGTGAGGACAGGGACCTGGCCAGCAGGGGAGGGGGGCTGGTATGGGGCTATGGTGGGAATCTGCACAGTTGGGGGAGAGTGGGTCCCCTGGCTGCTCGAGGGCCACTGGGCCGATGCTGCTAAGGGCTCCTTGGATGAGGAGGCTGGTACCACGGACACCTGGAGCAGAGATGGGAAGAAGCTGAGGGAGGCCAGGGGAACCGAGCCAGAGCTACCAGGATGCTCCGCATGACTTCAGACCTCACAGCTCTGCTTGACAGCAAGAGTAATGAGATAGACTCACTTCTGTGTGCTGTCACTTGAGTGCCAGCTGCTGAACCAGAAGGGAATTAATAAAGGGCTCGTGTGTCTCATCAACATGGTGGTTAGTCCCCAACTTGTAGTTACTAAGGTCATATATGTGAAAAGCAGAGTCATGGGGTGGGGGTGACTTTTAGGTCTAACAGTTAAAACCAGAAGTAAAGGCTTAACATGTCGGTGAAGGCTTCCTTGTCCTCCCTCAAAATACAGTCACTGCCCAGAATCTCTTTTCTGCTCACTAATGGCAGGAATAACTACTGCAACTACTTGTTTATCCTGTGCCTCCCCTGTCCCCCCACATCCAAGTCGTCAAAGGCTGACCACCCCCCACATTTCTGGTGCTCAGCTCATGGAAGCATGCAAACAGGTCTGGTAATGAAGAATGGATGATTACTAACCTGCTCTACCTAACTTAAAAGATTTTGTATTTTCCAATAATACCTATCTAGTTCTATGAACACACATTTCAAAACCATGATTGCTATCTCAGTACGCTTCAGCAGCAGCATTATATCAGGTTTGTCCAAATGAATTAATACACCCTGAATCAATGATGGTACCTGGATAATAAAAGCCGCATTAGCCCATCTCTAGAAACCAGACAGAGAACACCTAAAGCCCGTTGCTAGCTCCCTGAATGGTCTCAAGGCAATCCTCTTTGGTATATTTATGAGACAGGAGGACTTAAAAGCTCTCTCAGTCCTGCTGGAGGCACGCTGTCTGTACCTTGGGAAGACAGAGACCCTCATGCTCAGAAGAATCCCCCCTCCTTGGTAAACCTCTGGTCCCAGGGCAGCGAGCCTGGGATCTGCATGCCCAGCAGCCTTGCTCTTCCATCAGCTCGAGAGGCAGTCATGCTTCTGAAACCATCTAGTCAATCAATGAAACACACATGTACATATGCAAAAATGGTTAGCCATGCTTGGGAAGAATTTATGATACTCTGGATATATGTTTGGATGTTAGAAAAGAGAAATTCCTTAACACGAAGTTTATCACTGAAAACACCATAGTTTTCTCCATAATTTATATGAAAAGTTTTAGTATTAGATACAGTAGACTTTTGGTCAGGTGAAAAGGTCTGTTAGCATTTATTGCTCCTTGATTTTCCTCACCATGAAAACCAATTTTCACTTTTAACTGAGTACAATTCAGTTAACATTTGCAAAACTTGGCAAATAGAAAACCTTCTAAAAATCCTGTATATCCTTTCCAACCATCAGGATATAATAAGTAAATTACCACTGTTCTCAACGAGATATTCATAAAATGTGTGAAACTGTAATCAATGCAGAAGTTTCTTGAACTCTACACCAAAAGTATTTAAAGGTTTAAGTATGAGTGAGTGAGGTGTTACAACAGTCTTTTCACAAATATACATCTTCCTAAGTCTAGAATTTGTTTGCTAAAAAATTAGGTTTATTTTATGGTAGATTTTTCATCACTGGATTTTAGATTTTTAAAAAATTACTACTTTTCAAGTCAAGCTATTTTAAACAAAATCACAGTAATAATTATCTAAACTTTGGAGCAGTTGTCTCTGTTTCATTGAAGAAAAAGCAGAAAACCACATAATAAATCACATGTGATCAATACTTTCTGATGAACCGCAAGTCATGTATGTGGTCAGCTTTGGGGTTCTTCTCTAACTAACAGTGCTGACAACACCAGGACCAGAATTTTGTGCTCCTTGAAAGCAGGGTTCACATGACTGTCCTTTTGCAGATTGAAATTTTGCTTCTGCTGGAAGTACTTTTTGGCATTAATAGGTATCAGATTAAATAAAGTCAAGCCTTAATCTTTTCATGCACATTTGGGCCAGAGAATCAACATAATGTCCTCTTATACCAATATTCTATTTAATCATCATGGGATAAGCTCAAACTTGCTTTGGGGTGAAGGTGGCCAAAAGAGCCCAGAGAATTGATGCTATTGGCGCCTGTTACCATAGTCACCAGAGTCACTGGGCACATCGTGTGGCCTGGCACGCAGCCAACCTAGTTCTGCCACTGGAGAACAGCAGCAAGAACTGTGTTCAAGAGAAAACTTCTGAAGACCCAGAATGAGCCGTAGACAGACACTGATCCTTCCAACTGACTGTTACACACATGGAAACCCAGTGATGGTAACTAACACTAGTAGTTTCCAGTGGGCCAGGGGTGTGATGATCCTTCACCTACAGGACAGTGCTTGCATCTCACATCGAGCCTGAGTGCACACTGGCACATGCCCTTACCACGGGAGGACCCACAGCAACGGGGAACCTGGAGTTGCTTTAAGCCAACTTTTCCACTCTCCTCTTTCACTTTCATCAAGAGGCTTATTGGTCTTCTTACAAAGAAGCAGGATAGAATGTTTCCACAATTTCCTTCTCAATTCTAAGGGCATTTCAGCCCTTTCAACCTCAAATAACCCCCCAGATGGCATCAGGAGTCTGTGCTATAAAGTGTTAAAATAACAGGTTCAAGTTTGGGCTTTGGCCAGTAGGACTGTTATCCAATTATAAGTGAAAGTCACTCAGTTGTGTCTGACTCTTTGCGACCCCAGAGACTATACACTCCATGGAATTCTCTAGGCCAGACTGGAGTGGGTAGCCTTTTCCTTTTCCAGGGAATCTTCCCAACCCAGGGGTTGAACCCAGGTGTCCTGCATTGCAGGCGGATTCTTTACCAGCTGAGCCACAAGGGAAGCCCAAGAATAAGGTAGCCTGTCCCTTCTCTAGCAGATCTTCCTGATCCAGGAATCAAACCAGGGTCTCCTGCATTACAGGCAGATTCTTTACCAACTGAGCTATCAGGGAAGCCCTATCCAACTATAGGACACATGTTAATAGAAATTGAGAAGAAGTTTATAGATAGGTAGCAGACCAGTTGGTGAGGCAACACCAGCTGTTTTACAGATTCACTTTTGCTTAAGATTTCTAAGATATGCACATAAGTAATTCTGTGAAAGAGCTATACTTAACATCAACCACTTTGCTGCATCAGAGCCACTGACTTTGGAGATGGGTGTAATCTAAAATTGGAACAGAGGTACTGATCTGCTGCTATGGGCTGACCCACAAAAAGTCAATCACAAAATAGAGGTGCTGGCCTCTGCCTTATCCTCACTTAGGCAGAGTCCTGCAATGCTGTGGTTGGCTACCCTGACCACCCCTCACCCACTTCCACATACACACCCATGCATAGTTCCTATTTGATACATATAACAAGGGGAGCCTCTTGCAGGTTCAATAAAAGTAACTCCTTCACCAGCAGGGGCGCCAAGTCATCCTTTACTGAGATTATCTTTATGTATCTGTGTGTGCTTGGTCTCTGTCACATCCAACTGCAACCCTGCAGAGACTGTAGCCCACCAGGCTCCTCTGTCCATGGGATTCTCCAGGCAGGAATACTGGCGTGGATAGCCATTTCCTACTTCAGCGGATCTTCCTGACCCAGGGGTCGAACCTGCATCTCTTCCGTCTCCTGAACTGGCAGGCAGAGTCTTTACCACTGCGCCACCTAGGAAGCCCCTACAACATTTTAATCCAGCAACGTTTCAACAAATGAGCCATTTGTCATTCCTACCTTCATTATTATATACAGATTAAAGATTCTTTTCCAAAACCATTATCCCCACAGATAAAGGAGAATGAGTCATTAAAGACTGGCTGTGAAAATGTAATCTCTGACGGAAGCTTGCAGAAATGACGGACTCGTCTGTGGCCAGAACTCACGTGTCCACTGGCTGCGAATACACTGGGTGACCTGGACCAGGCGGACTCCATGCCTGCAGGTCTCCCATCATTTTCACTGAAGGCCTCAGAAGAGTAAAGGTGGGTATGTGAGAGGACAAATGGACACAGATTGAACAAGGTATAGACCCAGAACTGTTGCCAAAGGCTTCAAAGAAACCAGGGCAGGTGTGATGGAAGTCAAGTGGCCAGATGGGAAGAATGAACTGATTACCGGCAAGCTCATTAAGTGTATCAGAGCTTGTGCCACAACACTCGGAAAGGGGTGGCACAGGCTACCTGCCAGCCACAGGTAGGTCGGGGAGGTGGGGCTGGGGCCGAGAGTATTTCCTCAGGAACCTTTTGTTACTTGTGACTTTCCATGCCCTGAACACGTGCTACTTTCACAGTAACAGGAACAAAAATAAAGAGCAAAAATGAAGTGCTTCCTAATCATAAACTCTGGTCTGGTTAGCTCTGCAGAGTTGCATGTCTCTTAGGTGAGGCTATAAAGTTGCAGAGTCTGAAGGATGAATCTGGTGCAACATAAGAAAGTGAAACATAAAAGCTATCAGGGCTCAAGAGGAGTGCCTTCTTACTTATAACAGCAGATGTGTGGAAGTGCTGTTTCTGGAAGTTTCTGTATCTTGGGCAGAGTAGAAAGAATAGGCTGCCAGCGAGTAGGCTACCGGGCACCAGGTGAGTGCAGGCCCAGGAGGCCCTGGAGCCAAAGGCATTCTGTCTACAGGGAAAGGCTGGCTTTGAGCTGGGGGGCCTCTGAGTCCCAGGTCAGTGACAAAGGCCCAGGGAGCAGATGCCTCCCAGTCCTCAGGCTGGATCCTGAGGAGGGCCCTCAGAGACCAGTGGCAGTTGAAGACTTGAAGATCTGAACACAAAACATGGTAAAGGATCTGCCTGCAATGCAACGGGTTCGATCCCTGGGTCACGAAGATCCCCTGGAGAAGGACATGGTAACCCATGCCAGTATTTTTGCCTGGAGAATTCCATGGACTGAGGAGCCGGCAGGCTATAGTCCATGGAGCTGCAGAGTCGGACACAACTGGGAGACTAGACACCTCGACTTTTCCGTAATTGCATTAGATTGCCCTCTCCACACTTAGACGCTTTACCGAAGAGTATTATGTCACATCCCTGAATGAAAAAGTAACTTTTCTTTTCATGACTTGATCCAATTCTGGGAAGACTGGCTGTTGGAACCCCAGGGTCATACTTCTGGCACTATTAACCACCCTGTGTTTAAAAATCTGATTTCAGGAGTTACTACTAACTATCAAAGGCATACTTGGCTGTAGTAGTGCTGGCCTCAGAAGCTCAACGCAGTCGCAGGCATCTTGGTGCTTTGTCCCCAGCCTGGGACCCTGCAGAAGGCTGGGTGAACTCAGCGTGCTCACTGCCTCCAGGACAGGTGGGTCCCTGCTGCCTTGTCAGTCTGTGGGGAATGTTCACAGAGCCAAACGTTTTCCAATCCGATGGTTCTTAATGAAGTATTTCCAACGCTGACTTGATACATGCAATTTTTTTTAACCTCCTTTGACATGATAAATGTTGCCATCCACCCTGTTCAGCTGTGAGACTGTTCACTGTGACACAAGGCAAGGCCTGGGAAATTCTGTCCCCTGCTAATTGATGTTTGGGAAAGAAGTCAGGCCACATTTCCCACTCTGCTTATCGCCTTGGGAGGCCCCTGGACTTTCTGAGGCAGGTGCGGCTTGAGGGGCCACTCCCTGTGACACGTGCCCAGCTCCCGCGTCCAGGCTGCCTGGCTGGTACAGGATGGACAGACCTCCCTCCCGAGAAGTGCACTGCTGGGCGCCAGCTGTCGCTTACAGTAGAGCTCGTTAATCTTGTGTCCTCAGATGGACGGCCTCGTGCACTGGGCTGCCGTGGGCAGACGGGCCCATTAAAGGCAGATCTGATTCTGCCCACGTGGATGCCACCCCCATTAGTCCATCTGCATGCCTCTGTACAAAGTAGGGACACAGCGGTCCACCTCCACTTCAAGCGGAAATGCTGAGACATGAATGATGGAAGGAGGCAGCAGCAAAGATGACGTTGAGACGCACAGAATGGGAGGTTCCAGCTGAGTGACTTTCCGTTGGTCTCCGTCTCACAGGGAAAATCTTCCATGACTATTGTTTGGGAAACCAGCTGTGTTACATTTTCCCCTTTTCCCAAAGCATTTGGATGTGCACGTGGGAAACACCCCACACGTACTCTCAGAGGAAGAGGGTCTGTGGCTAAGCAGCCAATGAGGAATTCTGTGTGAGTCACAGATACACCATGGGGCTGCTTAACAGCACCGCTTTTAAAAACCAATAAAACTGGTCGATTTTCGGGGATGTTCTGCAAAGAAGCATTTTATTTTCTAACTAGATCTTTGCTGGAAAACTCATTCCATGAGCTAAAAAATCTCCCCCATGGCCTCATGACAGACTTCCTAATAATGGTAATTAAAAGTTCCTTTGAAAATATAACTTCTTGAGTCCTGTTATTCTGGGAGAATGAAGGGTGAAGGTATGCATTGAAATCAGGACTTCAACTGTGAAAATCTGAGTTGTACACAGAAAGAAGGTGGGGAAAGGGAGAACGCTCCCCCAGGCGTGAGCTAGGGAGGCGTCACTTTCCTCATCTGACCTGAGCCCATGCTCTGCTGCTGTCCTAACCATCCTAACCCCCCCGCCCCAACACACACACATGCTCTGGGCAGAGGGAAAGGCTGCAGCTGTGGAGTGCGGTGTGCAGGGAGGGCCCAAACTGGCTGTGATGGGGCGGCTGCAGCTGCGCCCGGGGTCACCCCACCCTGCGCGTCCCCCCAGATCCAGGCTCTCTCTGCCAGACCCTCAAAGAAGCAACATGAGGTCAGGAGAGTCTCAGGCCAGGAAGCCCGGGAGCGAAAAAGTTTTAGCCTCACAGGCAGGATCCTGGCACTCCAAACCCATCACAGCTTCTGTTTTGCAGAAAAGCACAACCAGTTTGGGGCACCCAGAGCATCTCTCGGCTTATCCAGCAGGGGCCTGTTTGCTTATAAAAATAAACGGGGCTTTTGGCAACACTGGTAGTTACTTAAGGTTCTACACGGAAACCTCACCTCTCTTTACACACACTTTCATTTTTGCTTCAAGTGTCATCCAATATTTGTATTGGGAACATTAAGTTTCGTGTGGCTTAAAAACAACCTGAAACACTTCATACACATTTGGAGATAAAAAGACAAGCAAGCTTGCTTTTCCTCCTGCGTTATGTTGCCCGCCAGCAAACAACACCAAGGCCCTACGTGGCTGTGATGAGGGCACCATCTCCTTGGAAGAGTCGTCACCCTCTATATAAGACACGAGCCACCTTACCCTGTACTGAGGCACATTCACTGGCCTTGAGGGGACTCAATCAACGTGCCCTTACTGTGTCCTCATTTACGTGAACAAGCCAAGCAGACCAGAGCTCTCTGCCCCTGGGAACACCAGTGTGTGACCAGATGATGGGGCAGGGGGAATGAGGGGCTGAGCCCGGCACCCACCTGCCTGTACAGCTGCCCCCCGTCCGTGGGCTGCAGCCGCAACCCGTGGCCACCCGTCTGCGGAGAGTGCTCGCCCAGGGAAAAGCCACAGCCTGGCCCGTCGTCGTCTCGGTCTGGACTCTCCGCCTTTGTGTCCCCCTGGACACCAAGCTCCCCAAGCCTGGGGAAGGTCTCTGGAAGCTCACTCTGAAATGGCAGGAGGGGACAATCACAGCCGAATTCTTCTGCCCTCAGCCTGAGTTTTAATGTCTGAGGTTCATCACCCACTTCAGGGGTTATCACGACTTCACTTCTCAGCCCTCTCTCCCTAAGAGGCTCGTAGTGACCACTTCACTTAATTGGCTACTTTCTCCATCTAAACCTCACATAGAGGGTGCCCAGTTTATTAGAGGAGATTAGAAATATTACTATTTATAGATCATTCCTGTGCTCAGTTACAGTGAAAGGAGGAGGGCCTCCAAATTAGTGATCAATAGAGAACTTGACAACTACTTCCAGGTTTTGCTTAACGATGGTTTTCTAGGTCGTGGGTATCTTGAAGCAGGTTGAATTCGTTTTTGAAGAAGTTCTCCACCCCGAGGCAAGAGCATCATTGTATCTCCCCATTCCCAGAATGTCTTAAAACTGCACACACTGCTGAGGAGAGTGGGAGCAGTGGGTCTTTGGGGGCCAAGAGGAACCAACCACCACAGGGCCCTGGAACAGCCGACAAGGCAGCCAGAGCAGCAGACACCAGCAGCTCCAGCCCCGTGGTCGCCGGACAGCATGGCAAGAGAGGAGCCTGCAGAGCTAGAGGCCACTCTGTCTTAATCAATAGCCATCAATCAGAGGGCAAAGAGCTCTGGTTCTCCCATGAACCTGGCAATTGAGGCCTAAGTAGGTATATGCCTCATATGCCGATTTCAGAGGCTGTGAGAAAGCTCCTGCTGGAGCTCACAGAGACAGCGTTAGAGCCAGGTTTGCAAACCATCACTGTGGAATGAACCAGTGAAGGACTTTCGGGTGATAACAAATTCATCCATCAGCAAAAAGACATGGCAGCAAAAAGCATGGGTGCAGCAGGGGGTTACAGACCAGCGTGCTCTTCAAATGAGCTCCCTGGGCAGCACGGGACAACCCCACTGCCTTTGCTCTGCCTGGACTGGGCTTGAAAAATAACCTGAGATAGTCAGAACATGACTGTGTGCGGAGCGGGGTGGGTAGGCGGACAGCAGGGCCTGGGGATCAAGAACAAACCCCATACAAAGGAACTCCCGGGGCCGAGCTACCTCCATGAAGTCCTCCGCGTCGTCCTCCGCCTGCCTCCCTTGGCGCCAGTGCTTGAGCAGCCACCTGAGCTTCACGTAGAAGAGGAAGATGTTCTGCTTCAGCGAGCGCAGCTCCTGCTGCATCAGGTGCCTCTCGTCGCCCCAGGCGCGCTCGTGCAGCGAGGCCTGCAGGGCCAGGCCGTTCGCCTCCCGGTCGCGCCGTCGCAGGGCGCAGCGGCGTTCCTCCTCCGCCTTGGACGAAGAAGAGAGGCGCCGTGAAGGCCGGCTGTCCCCACCTGCCACCCAACTGAGCCTCTGCCCAGCGGCCATTCCGCCTGGGATGGGAAACTCAGAAACCTTCCCCCACCCGCAACTCCCTGCACTTAGTAAACTCCTCTAGAGGCTCACTCTTCACAAAACCCCAAGCGCTTCCTTACTCAGAGGAGAATGCCCCCTTCAAGGGGAGGGGTCGGCATCATTTCTCATCGTGGAATTTCTCCTGTGGTTTTTTGATGTTCCTTAGACCCCTTCAGGAGCACTGTCTCTTGGAGGCAGGGCTGACAGCTGACCCAGGGGCAGACCCTGTTTGCACTCCGGGGCTGGTACCTTGTGCCTTGGCACATTGCAGGTGTCCAGGTGGAGTAAGTGGGAGTCGTTCCCCCTTGACTCGCTGAGCCCTAGGGTTCCCACAGACCCCGACAGAAAGATGACAAGCCAGTACTCAACTGCACATGGGGTGCAGATAAGGGCACAGGAATAGCATTCGTGGTGGCTAAAGTGATATATAGGCTGAAAGTCTTTTGCTCCACTGACCAGAAAAGGTCAGAATGCTAGTCTTGCTATTACCCTAACATCCCCTCTTGTGTCAAAAACCAACAGGTGGGTTTGGTTTTGTTTCCTGAAAGTACTAAGTTGGGTGCTGACATCCAGATGGCACCTGAAGCTATCCCAGATAACATGAAAAACAGGCATTTCACTCACACGATTAGCAGCCCTGAATCCCAGCACTGGCTTTCTCCCGTGGACATGGAGCTAGACAGGAGGGGGGTGGCTGGGCTGCTGGAAGCCCAGTGTCTGCAATTTATTTTTGTGTTATCTCAGGCCATTGACTGACCCTGGTGAGGTTTCAGCTGCCGAATGCAACTGATCCCTGCTGTTTGTGCCCAGTGCCAGGCGGGTGCCCCTGAGGTGCCCCAGGACTGGCTCCTGGAGGCACAGCCCTGGGAGGGTCTATTCTTTTAGTTTATTTTTTGATCTATTACCTCTCAGAAACATCCCTTCCTGACTGGCTCGCTCTGCTCCCTCTTCCTCCAAGGCCCTTGCCGCCTTCTCCCGTTCCAGGATCCCATGCACTTCCCAAGTCTCTGAGTCATGTCCCTGGCTCTCGGGGAGGTGAGGAGACCCTTTCCCTTCCCCTTTGAACAAGCCTGGATGGCTGCTCAGTGCCTCCAGCCGAGGCTGGGAGAGTCTTCACCCCACAGCCCTTTATCCTGAATCCAGTACTAGAAACACCAGGACCCTGTGGTTCTGCTGACAGCATCTCCAGGAATAAACTCACTTTCCAACATGATTTTTGGTGCAATGCTAAACACACACACACACACAACACACACACACACACACACACACACACACACACACACACACACACACACACACACACCTAAATTCTCTAGGGATTAACCTTCAGGTGATATGAAATTACTTTTCTTTGGTGATAATGGGCTTCCCTCATAGCTCAGTTGGTAAAGAATCCGCCTGCAGTGCAGGAGACCCTGGTTCGATTCCTGGGTTGGGAAGATCCCCTGGAGAAAGGAAAGGCTACCCACTCCAGTATTCTGGTCTGGAGAATTCCAAAGAGTTGGACACGACTGAGCGACTTTCACTTCACTCACTTGGTGATAATATGTGAAACTTGACCTATAAATATAACTTTAAAAAAGGGGACACATCTAGTGGCACCTGGCTTGGCTCTCCCGGAGCTTCATGGCAGAAGGTGCTCCCTTGATCAGTTTTTAACCCATTTAGATGAGCAGAACCACAGACAATGTGAGGCTTAGGTGGCATACACATTCCTTGCCAGAGTAAGTACATACAGATACCTTACTGTACATAGGACATGCATTTGAAACACCATGGTGCCATCTCAAGATCATCTGGTTTTTGTTTTTAAAGATAACAGATGTTTTCCAGGAACAAACACAAAAAGGTCTGAGCAGCAGTCACAGCCATTCGAGCCTGGGTTTGAGTCTCGGGTGTGTCAGGGGTGGCAGGTACCTTGGAGGCCTGGGGACAGTGATCCCAGGTCCTGGGAACTCTGGGGAGGCACTTAGTGGATGAGGAATTTGAGCCAGGACCAGGTTACTCTAAAGTGGCTAAAAGAGCTCATAAGGCCACAGCCCAATTAGTGGCAGCTTTTTCTAATACAACGGGTGAACTGTCGATGTATCTAGCAGAAAATTGACCTGATATTGATGAAATGTACCAATCTGCAGACACTGGACATCATGGACACACTTTCATGTCCAGTGGCCTGGAAGGCCCTTTACTGGTTCTGGCTGTAGGCAAGCTTGTCTGTTGCGTTAGTTCCTCAGTCGTGTCTAACTCTCTGCAACCCCATGGACTGCAGTCCTCCAGGCTCCTCTGTCCATGGGGATTCTCCAGGCAAGAATACTGGAGTGGGTTGCCACTCCCTTCTCCGGGGGATCTTCCCGAACCAGGGATCAAACCCACGTCTCCTGAGACCACATACTGACCAATGTCAGGATGGAAAAGCGTGCTTTCCAGCAGGAAGGTAGACAGTGATCTTTGTGAGACACCCCGAGGTGGGCAGCTTGACTGGGTGCCCTTATCCATGTGCCCTACAGCCCCAAGCCCAGGCTGCCCGGTTGGTACATGAGACTGAGTCCCTATAAAGCACCACCCATCCTCTCTCTCTCGGGACCCTGCGAACAGAGAAGGTGGTGCTGGACCCAGGTCATATTTACCTTCCCGATAGTGTCTGTCAGTCTCTCTGCCTCTTTCTGATGTAGTCTGACTACCTGCGCAAGCTGACCCTGAAGCTCCTTTATCGAGGCACTCTGTTTGGGGGAGCCCCCAAGCTGATCAGTGGGACAAAGGAAGGGGTTTAGTGGATACACTCTGTTTGGGCGAGCCCCCGAGCTGACCAGTGGGACAAAGGAAGGGGTTTAGTGGATACAGTCTGTTTGGGGGAGCCCCCGAGCTGACCGGTGGGACAAAGGAAGGGGTTTAGTGGATACACTCTGTTCGGGGGAGCCCCCGAGCTGACCGGTGGGACAAAGGAAGGGGTTTAGTGGATGGATACGCTCTGTTCGGGGAAGCCCCCAGGCTGACCAGTGGGACAAAGGAAGGGGTTTAGTGGCAGTGAGAACTTGGCCCAAGCTGAAGACCCAGGACAGACCCGTGCATGAGGCAGGGGCACACAGAGTGACAAGACACCCGCAGGTGTAGAGAGCGACTCTCGGCAGCTCCCCCAGAGCTGGCAGCTGGGTTGGTGAGCGGTGCCATCACCTGGGCTTCGGCCACCACAGCGCCACAAACCAGGCCAAGGGGAGGCAGCCACATACGAGGTGGCTTCTAGACGACTTTCTAGAAGCTGCGGGCATCAGAGCTGGCGATGCTGACGGTCAAGCATGACTGCCTCACATACAGCTTTCTGGACTCACTGCCCAAGTCCATGAGTGTCTCCCTCAGTTGCATAATTAATGAGTTCATACTTTCTTGTTAAGAGTTTTTCCTGCCCCGCTGGGAGGCCCCTCTTTTTTCCCCAGAGTCCCCCCCAGGATGCTTAGGGCGAGTGGCCTGGGGCTCCTTCACTGAACAGACGCCAGTGCCTCGGAGGAGCCGCACAAGGTCTGCCTGCTACGTTTTACATTAAAATACCTACAGGAATCTTCAATAAAACGGTTATTGGTAAAATCCATCTTTTACGCCTTTATGTCCAAATGGCAATAACAGAGGCCAAGCTCCTTTATGACATGTTTTTTAGAGATGGAAAGACTGTCCAATTAAAAATCCTAGGCACCATTAACACTGAAGCATGATGTGCTGCCCACGGGTCCAGTGGTTAAGAATCCACCTTTGCAATGCAGGGGACACGGGTTCGATCCCTGGTCCGAGAAGATCCCACATGCCACAGGGCATCTAGGCCTGTGTGCCATAACTGCCGAGGCCCGCGTGCCCTAGAACCTGTACTCTGCAACAGGAGGCACAGCGAAGAGAAGCCTGAGCACCCCAATAAGAGAGTAGCTGCCGCTGACAACTAAAGAAGAGCCTGCGCACAGCAACGAAGACCCAGCACAGCCAAAAATAAAAGTCAGCAGACATTAAAAGAAATAAAGCTCTGTGGACAAGTAATTGCTCTTAGGTAGGATGCTGCCACTCTAGTGTTAGAAAAACCAAAATACAAACAGGTGATGGCAGAAACTGCCATCCAGAATCACTCCACCACCGCCACACAACCGCCGCACATGCTCATACACGTCACATATGTGTGACAAGGGTTTTACACAACACAGAGATTCCCTCCAAAAATACATACTTCCCCTTCATCACCGAGGTGCCGAAACCATCCTCTGCCCACTCACCTAAGATTCTGATTAGTCACCAAACACATTCACCTCGTCCTATGCAGTCAGTTTACGTTCAGCTGATGCCTTCCCTGGTGGTCCCCATGCCATGGACACGTGTTCATCTCGACACCAGGACCACCTCCCTGTGTTATCACTGGGGAATCCACACTCCAGCCTTCCTCTACATGGTGTGTGCCACGACTACACTGCTCATTTCCCGGACATCTTCAGAGAAAGTAGTGTATAAATTACCTTCCACACTAAAGACAACTTCACTATCTCAATACACAAACAGAAACCAAGTCAAACCAAAAAATCAAAACTCTTTTCACGTGGTTACTTACTAGATAACAACGCTACTCATTCACCAGGACTCCATTCTGCCTCCCTCCCTGTGACCTCATCTCCCATGACTTCTAATTTGTTCAGGCCAGTTCTGCTACAGCTTCTTTCCAAAGCGGTTTATCGGGTCAGCACCTGTGCCCGCGTACTTGGCATATAAAGCCCACATCCTTTCATCGAGCCTGGTATGTCACAGCTGAGGCCGAAGAGCACTCTCGTTGATGAAAGCACAGGAGGAGGGGCTCAGGAGAAGGACCCCGGGATTTCTGACCCAGAAACTCAATCCTCTGGGCACAGGCTCGGTCTCATATTTACGTGTAATCTGACCGGGGCCTGTGCTCCTCCTTCAGCACTATTTTTAAGGCGCCCGGCACATTCCAAACCACATATTCCGTATCCTGCTCTCTTAACAGATGGAATCTCTCAGCAGACTTGCTGGGAGCCTCAGGGAGCAAAGCCCGGGAAGACGCCTGTGCCACATGGGAATCTTGCTGGCAGCCACCGAGAGGAACAGGCAACCAGAGTATTGGCCCTTGTGAAGTCTGCTCGCTTTGTTCTCCTCTGAGCGGTTAACTTTTCTGTAGCTGCATTAGCAGGCTTGTGGGTGCGGGCAGGTTGGGACTTTGGCTCTCTCTGGCTGCGGCAGCTCTGAGGGGCTGGGTGTGGATATGGACACATCCTGCCCCCCAGAGCTCAGCATGTGTGGCCCAAAGGGCAGGCCCCCCACCACACAGACCTGTGATCTGCTAACACGCTATCGAGTAAGAAGGCAGTTATTTTCTTTTTCACCTTGTTGTGACTGCTGCTGCTGGTACTACTAGCAGTAGTTAAACCTACTACTAAGATTCGATGTCTACCCAAATCTTCCCTTTCCCCAAACATGAAACTCTACAAGGTAAAAAACATAGAAGGCACTTCACAAATGAGACTTGAGGAATCTTCTAAACTTCAGCTTCAATTCAGAAAGTTGTTTCTTCTTCAAAGCCACCAATCTAAGGTGGCTTCTGCAACCCCTCCACTAGCACCTCCACAGAGCCAAGGGCTGAAGGAAATCCACATGTGTTGAAGAGTAGTCAGCGTTTGCAGACAAACCAAGGTCATGTCAAGGGCAATGGAAGAGGAAGTCCAGACACTCTTAGCAAAGGGGAGTAAGAGGATGGGATTAGCAGATGCCAACTAGAATACACAGGATGGATGCACAAGAAGGTCATACTGTATAGTTCAATATCCTGTAATAAAGCTTCATGGAAAAGACTATGAAAAAAAATGTTTATATGTGTGTAACTGAGTCACTCTGCCGTACAGCAGAAACTAACACAACGTTGTAAATCACGTATATGTCAATTTAAAAACAAAAAACCTGCTAGCGGTACACCTTGCCTCAGTCTCAGCCCCATTCTAGATGACAATGTCTGTTCTGTCTGCCTTCCCCCAGTTGCATGGCGCTCCATGGCACCCGTGCCCTGTGCCCTGAGTCTGTAACCCAGAGTCACTTCTCTGGCCGGCTGCCCTGCTACTGTGTGTACTGTTTCCAGCAGAGCCTCATGGGAAAGCAAGTGTTGGCAATGAATTCAGCAAAGTCTTCACTAAAGTGTTCTGCTCCCTAAAACTGTCCACTGTACGATCCTTTAACCCATTATCACATTCAAAGGCCAAGCTGAGGAGCCTGTCAGGGTGGCATCCATGCCAGGGACACACACAGCCACTCCATGGAGAACCAGAGCCTACGCGGGATCAACATGGGGCTCCTCTCATCATGAAAGGAAAAACTATGGAGCTGTCAGAGGGGCCAGAAACCAGAGGGGTGTCATCTTTTAGAAAGTATTTTAAAATTGTGTCTGCATACATGAGTTTTCTCTCCTGTGTGAAATGCCTTGGTGAATAAAAAGTCAGAATGAAGTGTGTCTAACTCCTGAGTAAATCAGTTTCCCCTTCTAGGAAACGATGCTCCTGGACCTTGCCTTTTACTGAGTTGTTTTTTATTTTTTTACTGTCTCATTAGAAGGTATAAAATTAAAGGAAACCAGACAGATGCTTTAAAGAAGAAACATTCCATGGCAAGATAGTTGGCGTAAGGATTAGTCACCCGAGTGATCTGTGTTTGGAAATGCTCCCCAAGGAGACGGAGCGCCTGTTGGGATGTCCAGGCCTGGGGGGAGTGGTCAGTGGGGACCAGTCCCTGCTGAATAGGTAGCACTCCTCACGGGAGGGGGGGAGGTGGGGAGAGGACGGGCCAGGCCCAAGGAGGCAGTTCTGACGTAGCTCTATCACCAATCAGCTGGGGTAGGGGAGAATTTGCTGACACTGCCTCGTGCTTTCTTCCCACTTGTAGAATGAGGGGGTCTGTCTGGAGATCCCTTCTGAGCCGTATTGTTCGGTGACCCAGAGTCATGGCATAGCACTATCTAACTTGGCTACTCGCCCTTTTACGAAGGTTTATTTTCCCACGACACTGTTTCAGCTAAGCGTCTTCCTCTCTCTAGATTCTCTGTGGCTTCTGAAGCTGTGCAGAGCACATGTGCCCGGGAGAGTGGGGGGCAGACTTGTTGCTCCTGGGGAACCAGCAGGGCCTGGGGGTGCAAGGGAGGGAGTCCTGACTTCACCACAGTGAACTGGACACGCTTAGTAGATAGGACACCCCAGACGGTGTACAGAGGGAGGAAGGCACCAGGCCACCCAGCGAAAGGGCCTCTGGGGGCAGAGAAGACTGGCAATGTGGCCCAGCCTCTGGCCATGGGTTTTCGTGCCAAAGTAACTGGTGTGCAGGACAGGACGCAGACAGGCTGGTTTTGGCTTTACACATGCTGTCATTTGATGTGGTCTGATTGGCTAGTTTTTGCCCATTTTTACTATATATTGACAGTTATAAAATCACACCAGAACAAACAGAAAATTGGTACCAGCTACTAGAGCCGTGACACCCCTTCCTGCCAGGCGGTCTTCAACAGCAAGACATATTCCTTCTGGTTCTTGATTACTACCTATACTTCATGCCACACAGCACCTAGCACTCGTAGGGGACTTTCTCACCTGACTCTGAGAAGTGAGCTTCTGTTTGCTTCCGAAAGCAAACACCCTGACCTTTCCTAATGCAGAACATGCAGCTGTAACCCTGCAGCAACTTCCTCAACAGGTGGTACCAGAGCCAGACACCCGCCTCGGGGCCACCTACCTTCTGTCCTGGTGAAATTACCTAAAGGGAGGAGCCTGCGCTGACGGGACAACTGTGACCTACAACAGGACCCCGCTCGGCCCCCTCACTCCTGCCCCGGCTGCCACTCATCTGACCTCTCAGTTTGGACTGTGAGGTGCATGGGAGGGATATGTTTTTTTGCTTTTGATCTTATCTCCGCTTCTGCCCTCCGTCCGGAGCACCATCCAGAAAGGAGCAGGTGGGGGTGGGGCAAGACACACAGGCGGGACACTCTTGGTTTTCAGTCCTCCTTTCCTCACTGCCTGACAAGCAGCCACACAGCCTCAAGAATCAGTCTCAGTCGCTTCACTTCGTTTCCAGGCCCTCTGCCATCACCCTGTGTGAACCCCCCAGTTCAGTTGTATGCCGTGGATTCTGATTCAGTTAAGTACCCCCCTGATCCCACATGCTCCATATCCCCATCATATTCCCTAGGGGCCTTGGACCCAGGTGGGAACCGTCACACAAACACGTAGCAAAGGAGGAGTGGGAAGGTGAAGGGGACCCCCGCTCACCTCGAGGCTGAAGCAGCTCTGGGCTCCAGGCCGGCAGCTCCCGGCATCCCCATCGGCTCGGCGGTGCAGCTCCCGTGTGGTGCGGAGATGGAGGTGACCCCGCTCCTCCCCTCGCTCCTGCCCCGGCTGCCACTCCATCTGATCTCTCAGTTTGGACTGTGAGGTGCATGGGAGGGATTTGGTTTTTTTGCTTTTGTTCTTGTCTCACAATTTTAAACAAAATACAAAGGACAAGAGGGTGAGGTGGGGTGGGGAAGGTAGACAGACAGCTGGAAATCTATGGGATGAGGAAAAGCATGACCAGAGAAACCAACGCAAACACAGCGGCATCAGAGAGAGGAGAGAGCAGAGCCAGGAGGAGGAGCAGCAAAACGGCAGGCTGAGAGATCTGAAAGGCAAACAGAGAGACGGGAGAATGCAACCCGCTGGTCACGAGGCGCATGCGATGGGGACGCGGGAGTGAGACTCGCCCGCAGTCAGGCATCCGGCATCACACGCCACAGTCCAGGGCGGTGCACGGAGAGCCTTCCGGGCCACACCACTCGCCGCCCTCGGCTCCGGGGCGCTGTCAAAGCCATCCTTCTCTCCACCATGCTCCTTGCCTGCCCCAGCTGTGTCGCAGAGGGAGCCGGTGGGCTGAACTGTCCCTGGGGCGGTGAACCCAGGCACGGATGCACCCGCTCCCGGGGAGTCTGCTAATTATCCTGACTTCGAAGAGCGCTTGCACTGCGCTTCAAACTCCTCTTTGCTTCTTCATCGAGATGGCTGGTCATTGAGGACGCCCAAAAAAGGAGAAGGGACAGAATGCGTCCATCCTTGGTACTGCCAGTGGGTTAGCCTCGTGTCAAGAGGTAGGACCTCTTAGCCAAGAGCAGTGACGTGGTTAAAAATAAAAGGGAAAGGGGGAAAGAAACAAGGAAACAAAAGAGAGCTAAACCAAACCAAACCAAAAAAAAAAAAAACAATAGAGAAACCCAACCAACAGAAAGGCTTTGGTTGAAACTTGAGGCTTTAGTACAATGCAGGTTTGCGATCATAACCAAGCAGCCGTGAGCAAGGTGAGTTGGAGCGCGGCAAGGCCAGCGAGGAGGAGGAGGAGCAGGACGGAGCAGGGAGGCAGAGCCAGGAGCCCCCTTACCTGCAGGTCCGGGCCCAGCTCCTTGCCCAGGTTCCCCACGGGGGAGTCCCGGGATACGGAGGTCACAGAGGACAGGAAGCTGGATGACTCGGTGAGCTGGGGCAGCGGGGACAGGCCCTCCCCCAGCCGCTCCACCTGCTCCAGAAAGGCCTGGAGCTCTTTCCTGAAGGCCTTCATCCTGGCGTTGAGGGTCCCCAGCAGCTGGGGCTCCTCCCTGGTGTCCTGGCCGCAGGCCCCGGGCGAGGCCTCTCCGCCTGGGAGCGCGGCCTCGGTGTCCGTGATGATGCGCTCCACCGTGCGCTCCAGCCGCTCTGCCTCGTGCCTGATGCTCGCCAGGCGCTCCGAATCCTCCCGTGCGCGCAGCAGCTCCGCCGGGCACTCGCCGGCCTCTGACGGCCTCCCGCTGCCGAAGCCGGACGTCTTCTCGAAGGTCTCCTCCGAGTCACTCTCGCCGCCAATGGGGCCCTCCCGGCGGGGCTGCAAGCGGCCGTCCTCGCCGTCGTCGCTCCTCCGGCCCGTGTCACTGTCAGCATCGCTGTCCCGCGGGCTAGGGGCACGCGGGCCCGGCTGCAGCGTTAGCACCTCCCCGCTCAGCTCGCTTATCGGCAGCCGCAACGCCTGGAGCTCGTCCTGCAGGGGCGCCCCGCCCCCAGCCAGCCAGCCTGGCTCCGGCCGCGGCTCGAACTTGAACTTGCTCAGCTCGTGGGTCAGCTGCCGGTTGTGGTCCTCGATCTCGGAGATGGACCGCCGCAGCAGCTCCGCCTCCTCCTCCACAAACTGCAGGTGCCGGCGCAGCTCGGCCGAGGACTCCAGGGAGTCCCCCCCAAAGGGCGAGGTCGGCCCACCCGGCAGGGGTTCCCGGCCGCGCAGGTCTTCCATCTCAGCCTTGAGGCCCCGATTCTCCACCTCCAGCTCCACGATTTTCCGGCCCAAGATGCTGGCCTCTTCCTCCACCAGCCTCAGCCGCAGCTTCAGCTCGGCCTCGCGGGTGCTGGGTGGCCCGCCGGCCTCGCCCGTGGGCAGGGGGCTGTCGGCGTCCCCATAGAGGGCCCTGTACCTCTGCAGCTCCTGCTCCAGCCGGTCCTTCTCGCGCCCCAGCTTGGCCATCTTCCTGAGCATCAGCGAGCCTTCCTCCTTGGCAAACTGGAGCTGGCACCTCAGATCCGCGCTGTCATCCTGCCCAGAGAGAGAGCCCAGACCAGGGTTATTTGAAAATATCACACCTTCCTGTTTTTGACAGTTTTCCTCACACCTCACCCCTCACACACGCACACACCACACGCACGAAGCACCACTCTTCCCGTCAGTGCATGGGGTCCACCGAGAGGGGCCCTGACAGACAGGGCGGGCCTGGTCCTTCATGGGGGCACCAAGGCCTGCTTGGTCACAGGAACAAAGGACAGCAAACAAGTAGTTTGGGCAAAGGTGCACATGAAAACCATCATCCAGGAGATGGAGAGGAGTGAGGGAATGAAGCCCAGCACCGTCAGCAATGCGGCGCCTCACCCCGCCTCTCTGGGTCCATCCTGACCTGTGAGACACCCCAGGCCCCTAGCTTAGCCTGGGGCAGATGGACAGGCCTTTGTGCCAACTTCTACCTGTTGCCACTTACCTCCTCCCTCAACAGGGGGGCTGCCAGCACTTCATAGGTACTAATGGGATGGGGAGGCCAGGTGACCCCAAATCAGCCTGGCTTTCCACAAATCTGCTGAGAACCTAAGACAAGGCAACCCCCCCCCCCATCGTCCTCCCCCAACTCATCCCAGGGATGACATGAAGATGACTCAAGATGATGGGCATGAGGGCCTCTGGATGCTAAGCTGCAGAGTAGGCACCCAGCTCTGGCGGTTAGTATGAGATGGATACTGTAAACTGAAGGCTCGAGTGACTCATACCCTCTCTCCATGCAAACTCGACTTCAGCACCTTTTAGTGGCTATGACAACAGGAAATTAAACCCAGAAACCCAAGGCAGGATGTTAAGTGGCTTAAAATCTAAAAAGCAGGGCTCCTCGGGTAGCCAGAGGACTCTGGAGGGTCACGGGAGCAGGCTGTCTGCTAAAATCCTGCACTGCTCGACTGAGGTCCAGAAGGCCCTTTCAGGACCAACTAGAGTGACCCTTGCCTTCCCCATGGGGTCTCCACACCCTGGAACTGCATCAATTCTGGATCTGGGCTCACACTACAGCTTCATAAATGACAACTGGGCGGCTGGCGACCGTGACCAGTGTCATGACTTGTTCCTCTGTGACTGGCTATCAAGTTCCAAAAGGTTGTCCTGGGAACCAAGACTTGGACAAAGTCTCCCTCCTTATTTGGTGGTCACATCCCATCACCAGGGGAGGAAGAGTCATCAAACCAGCAAGTCAACCCTGGGGTTGGGGGGGAGCTCTTCCAGCTGGTCACTTGTGCAGACGGGTCAGCAAGAGAACATGGTTCATTCTCCACTGGTTCCTGCTGCACACTCACCACTGGGCAGAAAGACCTCCCTGGGAGCCCCTACCTTGCCTCCTCCCACCACTAGACCTGAAGCCAACTTTCTGCTTTGTCTGACACTCAATGAATTTGGGGGAAAGGAGCAAGTAACTTTTTTTCTTCCTCTCTGCATATCAGGAAAGTGATATATAAATGTCACTGGGAGGAGGGCACAGTCTTCATGATCTAGAACTTGTCACATCAAGGGTCTGGTGTGGTTTTGGTTAGGCTGAACACCAAAGAATTGATGCTTTCGAAGTATGGTGCTGGAGAAGACTCTCGAGAGTCTCTTGGACTGCAGGGAGATCAAACCAATCAATCCTAAAGGAAATCAACTTTGAATATTCATTGGAAGGACTGATGCTGAAGCTGAAACTCCAATATTTTGGCTACCTAATGCAAAGGGCTGACTCGTTGGAAAAGACTCTGATGCTGGGAAAGATTGAAGGCAGGAGGGAAAGGGGACCACAAAGGATGAGATGGTTGGATGGCATCACTGACTTAATGGATATGAGTTTGAGCAAATTCCAGGAGATGGAAAAGGACAGGGAAGCCTGGTGTGCTGCAATCCATGGGGTCGCAAAGAATCAGACACAATTTAGCAACTGAACAAAGGTGGACATAACGAGGGGTTCTGTGACAACCGGAAATAAAGCTGACAGCTCCACGCAATGGAGCAAGATAGGTTACCATCACTGCTGCGGTAATGATGCACATTTTACAGGGCCTACACAGAATACATGGGCCATAAAACACAGACTGAATTTAATCCTAACTTAACACTAAGGGGAAAAGCCTACTTATTTGTTATTCATTCATTCCTTCAGGAACTACTGAATACCTACTGGGTACCAGAAATTGGCATGTTAAACAACCCAGGTTCTTAGAACTTTTGAAAGCAGATCAAAAGCATCTTTTTAAATTTTTGGATATAGATTTATAAGAAATCTATGTGTCCAAATATAGAGAGGTCATTGTTGTCATAAGAAGGGGTTTGAATAAACTAAAACAGGTGTCAGTGGAGATAGAGTGTCAGTACTTTGTAAATGAATCACTTCAGGGGTAACAAGTCCAGGAGAGAAAGATGTTTAGCCCCATCATGAACTTGGTAGCTAGTGTCTGTCCTGAGTCTAGAATCACCTACACCATCCTGTCTCCAACTTAAGCACAGAATTTCACTTCAGTGCTGGGGACAGCCATGGAGACAGTGGAGGGGAATGTCACCTGTTCAAGGGGAATTCCACCTTCAGCCCGGCACTCAAGCCTGGGCACAGGCCCAGGTGGGACCAGTGTCCTGACGCACCCTCCCTGGAGACTCACGACTGGTGAGCCCTTGAGATGGTGGCGGCCGAGGGCAGAGCCCCCTGCACAGTTTAGGACGCTTCTGTCTCAAACCAGGGTCAGGGCGTCTCAGGCTGTCTCTCCTGAGGGTTGTTCCCCAAAAGTTGAGCTGAGCTGTTGGAGGATGCACATGGAGTCTGGTGTTCCCCAGGGCTCTGTGCTCAGATAGAAGCACTTATCTGCACCCCTCTACATGGTAGAAAACCCCAGCAAGCCCTCAAATCACCTTGACTTCTGGAAACCTTACACCGTCCCCCCATCCCCTGCCATTCTCCACGAGTCTGGTTCTAAATCAGAACCATCCTCCTCCTCTGTCTCCTCAAACTTAAACCCAGGCCAGGTAAAAAAGCAGGATTCCACGACATACCCTCGTGAGCGTCCGATTTATAGATTACCTGAGAATTGACCAAATATCCAAAAAGGCTCCAGCTCCTTAAGGAAAGAAACTACCCCCACACCAGGAATTCTAACATATGATGAAAGCATGCTTTGTTTCTATGCAACACCCATGCACAGCCAGCCCTGCCACCAGGACTAATGCAGGTTTTGATTAAAAAGAAAAAAAAAAAGGCCGTCTTTGAAACCGAGGGAGTGTGTGGTCAACTTCATTGCTCAGTGGGGGCAGCCGGAGCCAGCGTGCAGGGTAAAGGGAGGCTGAGGGGAGCCGGGCTCAGCCTGTTCTGGGGCGGGAGGCCAACTTCTTCTGATACGATGGGGGAATCACAGCCTCAGCTGTAGCAGTACCGGCTGGACACCCATCTTATCTGGTAACTGAAGACTTTCCAGAACTCTGCCAAGACTCCCCGGGAGGGGCAAGGCCGACCTTGAGCTCTGGTTTCAGGAGACGGTCTGACAGCTCCAGGAAGGAGCATGAAGCAGATCCAGTAGCCGGCCCACGTGACTCTTCGTGGTGCGGCAGAGAAGCCCAGCATGGCCCGCAGTGACGGAGGACGCACCCAGGACCACCACCGCCGCCACCAGCGGAAAGGCCTTGACAAGCAACAGAAATATAACGCTGTGGGTGTATATTGTCTGGCTTGCAAGTCTGCCTCTGGCCAGTACCCCAGCGCCGCTGACCGCTGCTCGCGCTCCTACCTTGCGCCGGGGCGGCAGTTTCCTCTGAGCTTTGGCTGTAGACCTGCAGTTCCCAAGGTGCTCGGCTCCTCCATTCTGCCAGACAGAAACTCCCGGCTCAATGATCCCACTCTCAGGTCTCCCCCTCCTACTCCCAGCCTCACTGACCCCCGGTGAGTGCACTGCACTTGTCACCCCACGATATGCAAAGATGACGCTTTTAAAGAACAGTTTTTCCCCAGTCAGAAGCCAGAAAGTTGAAACAGTCTTGAAGGCCAGGGGTCGAAGCGCCCAGCATCTTGGGACAACAGGCTTTCATGTCCCCATTATTAGCAGTTCCAAAGTGAGATTTGGGCAGCAGAGATGTGGAAGAAAACAGCTAAGCCTTGCCATTTCTCTGGCTCACCAGGCCTGGCCCTCCATGAAAGCTGCTGTGGCGATGGAGGCTTCAGGGAGAGGAGAGAAGCAAGGGAATGGGGAGCGGGGATTCACGGAGGGGTGGGCACTGGGCCTCATAGTTTCCTGGACTCTCCGTGGTGTCTCTCTCATCACTCCTTGCTCTGGGGCCTCCAGGGAGCAGACACCCCAAAGAGGCCTTGCTCTTTCTAACATCTAATACTAGTAGTGATTTAGAAAATAAAGAAATGCAGTGTTCAGAAAAGCTAAGAAGTTCTGAAGGACCCAATGCATTGTGCACAGAGAGGGCCCTACTCTGACCACCTTGCAGGGAACACCTTGCTTTCGATTAGGACAATTTAAGATACTATTCAGCTTGTGCATTTAAAAAAAACTCCAACCCTCAAAACGATGCTTTCTGGACAACCCAACGTGACGGCAGCTGTACTATCTCACTCTTTCACTGTGTGATTGACTTTGATGGCCAGAATGCCCGTCACCATCTGAGAACACAGCAGAGTCCCGAACGGCACCTGATTACGCTGCCCAGGAAGCTGGTCTGTTCCCCTCCTTCTTGAGGAAACCACCAGCTGAGCAGTGAAAGAAACAAGAGGGAAGAACTCTTGGTTTGGGAAGACAACTTTCACCCCGTGGAGGCTCTGGGTGAATTCAGATGTTTGCACAGGTGATTCTTTGGCGATCTTCAAGGTGATGCTCACACTTTTCAAGAAAACTCAAAATGAGGAGACGTCGCATGAGAGTGAGATGCTGCTTACCTGGGTGAAGGCTTTCTTCTCTTTGTATGTTTCCCGGCTGCCTCTTCTCTTCAAAGAACTCTGAAACAGAGCCAGGTGACATTCTGTTACAAAGGGGGGGTCACATGCAGGAACTGGCTCAAGGTGGCAAGTCCCTTCGCCCCCAGGAGGGGACACACACACAGTGGAAGGAGGCTCTTTTGTCACTGGAATCACAAAACAAACTAGAGCTTGGGAGGTGTTTGCCTCCTGAGAGGCTTCAAGTCCTGATTATTGAACTTGGGGTTTTCCCTAGTCGTTCAGTTTCATAAACAGGGAGGCCAGGATCACTGTGACTGAGGAGGGGGGATGGGAAGAGGGAGAGGGTAGGAAGCGTTGGAAAACACATATGTAATGTTCTGAGGGTGATTTCTCCTCTGAATTATGTCTTGTTTGGGCTAATATCAAAACTAATTGCTGGCCTCTCCTGGTGGTCCAGTGGTTAAGAATCTACCTGCCAATGCAGGGGACATGGGTTCAATTCCTGGTCCAAGAAGATTGCATATGCTGTGGGGCAACTAAGCCTGTGTACCACAACTACTGAGCCTGTGCTCCAGAGCCTGTGCTCTGAAACCAGACAAGCCACAGCGACGAGAAGGCTGTGCGCCACAACCAGAGAGGAGCCCCCACTTACCGCAACTAGAGAAAGCCCTCATGCAGCAATGAAGGCCCAGCAGTGCCAAAATAAATTCAATTTAAAAAATTAGTTGCTGTTTCCTGGGCCCCTGTGGGTAAGCGGTGAGACAGAAACTGGTCAGAAGGGAGAGATGGTGGTCCTGGTTTATGGAGAATCCAAGTCACAATATTCCCCATGAAGCCACTGCAATTCCTGATTAAAGCTCCTTCTTAGAGGTCTTAACAAGCTCATCATGTATTCATATGGGAAGTAGCTAGTTTTACACCCATCACAGAGCACCTTTGCCTGCTGTGGGCAAGAGGTATGTCTGAAAGACAAGCACATGTATCAATCAAAGGGCCAAGGGGTGTCTGAGACGGAGGGGCAGGAAGCCAAGGCGGTTCCCCCTCCTCGGGCAAAGCGAGGAGACAGCACTGCTGGAAGGAGGGCAAGGAGCTCCGAGGGGATGACAAAGGAGCTCAGAGGATGGACATTGTCACAGCACATTTCAGAAGAAAGCAGTCCGGATAGTTCAGACCGGCAGCACTCGGACCTTAGGGAGCCTGTGGCAGAAAGATTTCCTCTGCAGCTCCCCCTGAAAGAAGGGACCAACCGCCTCCTCCAGGGGAGCTCAAGGTGTAGGGGGAGGGTGTGGCAGTGCCCTTTGGGCTGCAAGCCTCTGCCGCACCCCTCACTCCACCCAGCCTGGGGAGGAGGCTCTTCTGCAGGCTGCCTCCATCATGTTGGATCTAAAGTTAATTCACTCAGTTCTGTGTACATTTGGGTGTCTCTGTGTCATGTTAGATCATAAATCTTGGGGTTAAGAAACAACTAAAACTCCAGCTGCCCTGAGCCTCCTGGAGGCTGGTGGCCTGGTGAAAAGGTAACTGAGAGAAGAGATGAGGAGTTAAGAGTTGGTGTGGGTGGGGAGTGAGTGGGGAGCGGGGTAGAAGCTGGTCCCGGGACCCCAGCTGCAGTAGCTCCACTGACCTGCCTGGTTGGGGTGGGGAGCCTTCTCCCTTGTCCTGCCCTGAACACAACTGCCCAGTCCTGTGATCATTCCAGTGAACCAGGGAACAGGCAGGGGGTTGTGGGAACCCTGACACAGATCCTAATCACAGTGGCAGCTACAGTGAGAAACACTGCAAGGATTGAAATTAACCAGCAACAAAGAAACTATAAAGCTTTGGTTGGTGATGGACACAGATGAATGCTGGGTGTTGACTGATGGGAAAACCCTGTTATAAATATGTCACATTTCTCCCAAATCATTTTATAAGACACTTCAACCAAATTCCTCTCTCTCTCCATATATATATGTATGTATAGTGTACCATCATCGTTGCGCTCACTTGTGTCTGACTCTTTGGGGCCCCACAGACTGTAGCTCACTAGGCTCCTCTGTCCATGGGATAGTGTAACATATACACACATAAAAGTATTTACATGTGTGACAATATACATACATATATATACACACATACAAAAACACAAGTATTTTTTTTGTATTTGTAAGGGAGATGAGGATGAAGGACTTAAAAAGATTCAAAAATTCAGCTAAAACAGAGATAGGCAAACTAACACCGTCAGGACCAATCAATCCACAGCCTATTTCGTGACTAAGTTTTACTGGAGCACAGCCTCATCTATGGATTAGGAAGAAAAAAAACCAAAACAGATCCACACTATGTATTTTTTTTAATTTCAGATGAATTAAAAATCTAGATGTAGAAGACACGCACACAAAATCCCAGAAAGAAAGAGATGAATTTCTATTTGTTTTGGGGGCATGGACTTTATAAACACAAGAAATGAAAGCTGAAACATCCAAGGAAAGATGAGTGGATTTGTAAGATTAAAATTTTTTATATTATCAAAATAAAACACTTAATAGTATTAAAAAGCAAATGATAAAATGGGGAAAAAAGGATTTTTTTTTAACACAAGACAGACAAAAGAACAATATTTGGCAAGTAGTAGGGAAAGGAAAACCATCTTAATAAGAAAATAAACGGCCAATCAACATGATGACTAGTAATTAAAGCAACAAGGTATAGTTTCTCACTTAAGAGATTTATGAACTAAAAGAAGTATGATGCCCAGGTTAGCAAGTATCCCCAGACCAGCCCCCCACACCAATCAGCATGAGTGGACTTCCAGTGGGCAGTGCAGCCTGACCAGTGCATATATTGTGACCCAGGAATCCCACCTCTGCAATGCCCCCTAAAGAGAAACACTGATCCTTGTGTGAAGATTTATGAATGAACCAAGAACGCTCATCACAGTATCTCTCATAATAGTAAATGAACACTGTGCAGGTTATTAAAATGATGTTTCTGAAGAATACTTAAAGATTCAGGAAATATACTAAGAGGAAAATGCAGACTACAAATAGCACGTATTTTGTGACTTCAACTTATATCTAATAAATTATAAGTATGCATATGTATGTCATGCGTATGTGATAACAGTCAACTACAAAAAGGTTTATCAAAATGTGACCAGTGATCCCGTTTGGATAATAGAATTACAAGTGATTCTAATTTTTCGCGTGGCTTTTCAAAGTCTCCAAATTTATCAGCAGCGAATACTGTTTCCTTTGCAATTAAAAAAACAGGAAATGAAATTCTGTCCACTAAAGAGGTCAGAGGAAAGAGACCATCACTGAATCACTGGTGTCTGTGTGGGATGACAGTGGCTTCACCAGAAGTTATCAGCCAGGTTTGGGGTCTCTTTCCACAAAGTGATGCTGCTTTTATTAGTTTGGTCCGTGAGGTATAACTGGTACACATGTGGTTGGTGAAAGAGATCAGGAAGCCCTCTGAGAGTTAGGGGGACTGGCCAGGTACCCCACAGCACTGCAGGCATGTGCTAAGCTGTCATGAGTCCCAGACTAGGGTACAGGTCCCTCTGCACACACATCTCGAGCCTTGCCCAGGCAGGGCTTCATGCTCTGGGGGTGGGGACCCAGGGTGCAGGAGGAGGGGTATGAGCATCATGGCCAGCTCACCCTTCCGGATGACTCAGATCCAGTGGAGAGTCTTTCAACAAACAATAAGGAAAGAGGTGAATGCTGACTGTCGAATGAACAGAACCAGAAGGGTGACTCCCCTGTGATTCAGTCTACTCTTCCTTTTTAGTCTGGCCAACTGCCATTAGATCAACTCTAAAATTCCTACTGAGAAGAAAAAAAAAATTGAGTTTGGATCCAAATTGAATCCATCTATGGATGATGCATTTGCTGAGTATTCAGTCGTTCAGTTCAGTTGCTCAGCCATGTCTGACTTTTTGCGACTCCATGGATGGCATCACACCAGGCTTCTCTGTCCATCACCAATTTCTTGAGCTTGCTCAAAATCATGTCCAGTGAGTCAGTGATGCCATTCTACCATCTTATCCTCTGTCATCCCCTTCTCCTCCTGCCTTCAATCTTTCCCAGCATCAGGGTCTTTTCCAATGAGTCAGCTCTTCACATCAGGTGCCGAAGTATTGGAGCTTCACCATCAGTCCTTCCAGTGAATATTCAGCATTGATTTCCTTTATGATTGACTGGTTTGATTTCCTTGCTGTCCAAAAGACTCTCAAGAGTCTTCTCCAACACCACAGTTCAAAAGCATCAATTTTTCGGCCCTCAGCTTTCCTTATGGTCCAACTCTTACATTCATACATAACTACTAGAAAAATCATAGCTTTGACTAGACAGACCTTTGTTGGCAAAGTAATGTCTCTGCTTTTTAATATGCTGTCTAGGTTTGCCATAGCTTTTCTTCCAAGGAGCAAGCGTCTTTTAATTTCATGGCTGCAGTCACCATCTGCAACGATTTTGGAGCCCAAGAAAATAAAGTCTGTCACTGTTTCCACTGTCTCCCTATCTATTTGCCATGAAGCGATGGGACCGGATGCCATGATCTGTTTTCTGAATATTGAGTTTTAGGCCAGTTTTTTTTACTTGCTAAGTATTGGATATGATTAAATAAACATGAAGTCAGGCAATTATTCGGACTTGCGTGTCAATTCTTAACATTTTAAGTAAGCCAGTTTCTTTCCAGTGATTTCAGAAAAACTAACAAGCTCTCAATTGCAACAACATTTCAGATACAGACTTTGGGCTTAAAATTTATATTGCAAATAAAAGGCAGCAAATGAAATTTAGGATGCTGTAGATTATGAGTCAGCATGGGAGAGAGTATGGATGGAGGCAGAGGAGTCTCAAAATTCTTACAGATTCTTGCTGTGTGCTTAGTCGCTCAGTTGTGTCTGACTCTTTCCAACCCCATGGACTGTCACCTAACAGGCTCCTCTGTCCATGGGGATTCTCTAGGCAAGAATACTGGAGTATTCTTGGAGGCTGCCATCCTCTCCTCCAAAGGATCTTCCCAACCCAGGGATCTAACCCAGGTCTGCTGCACTACAGGAGGATTCTTTACCAGCTGAGCCACCAGGGAAGCCCAAGAATACTGGAGTGGATAGCCTATCCCTTCTTCAGGGGATCTTCCCGACGCAGGAATTGAACTGGGGTCTCCTGCATTGCAGGTGGATTCTTTACCAGCTGAGCTACGAGAGAAGCCCATACAAATTATTATTATTTTGCACGTTGTTTGGATTTTGAGTGCTGATTTGCAGCACACAGCTGTACCATCAGAACAAGAAAATGAAGGTGCCTGGGCCTTCTTCCTTTTAGGAGGACGTTATTAACACCCTTTTACCTGTCTTACCATTCTCACTATGTTATGAGACATGAAGGATGGGAATTACCAGCTTCTCCTTCAGGCAGAAGCACCAGGTCCCAGCTAGGAGACACCTCCTTCCCTTTCATTCTCTCCTTTAATCCCTAAACATCTCCCAGTGAGACTGGTCCTTCACTCTGAAGTCAGCAGTACCACAGATACGCTGCCAGGCCCATCACAAGAAAAACTCCCCAGGATCTGGTGGGAAACCCGGCAAGGCCACCTTTCTTCTCGCCTACTTGGGAGGACAGTGACAATATTAACAACTACCATTTATTGGATGTTTACTCGCGCCAGGCAGGATGCTAAACTTTCTTGTCACATGTAACCTACTATATTTCTCACGGGAGCCCTGAGAAACACAATGTATATATATGACACATTCTTATCATTGGTTAACAGACAAGAAAACACCGAAGTCAGGTCATGTTTCAAGGTTCCGTAAACTCGGAGGTGGGGCACCCCCTTGACCCTCACTCTAAGCCCTCAGACCCCAATCTCCCCATTTGGGCTGGTTTTCTTTTTGTTTTCTTGAAGTTTCTGATCTCAAATTGCTGGGGTCATTATCTGAAGAGCTCTCTCCTTCCTTTAGCAAAAGAGCACAAAAGACTTTTACAGGAACGGTGGCAAGCGGCTCAGCTCACGAGGCACCTCATGGCAGGGAAATATTTCTTGGCGCTCTGATGCCTTCTGAAGGATCTGAGACTGCAAAAGGCAAAAGTCCTTATTTGGAAAAGACAGAAAACCATTATCAGAGGACAAAATACCACAAAGGAAATGAGGAGAAGAGCAGGAAAGTTACATTGGGACACTTTGGCAGAAGAAAGGTACTGCCATGGAAGTCAGAGCTGCCTGGGAATCCAGACAGCCAGGCACAGAGTGGGAAGCCAGGGGGCAGCTGTCCAGCCCCGCACCGCACTGTCCAGGGCCCCGAGGCCCGCCCCGGATGGACAGGGACCGCCAGCACACCCAGCCTAGCAGACACCACTTTCTCCTGTGAGAAGAAAGAACATGAAGACGAAAACAACAGGTCACTGCACAGGCAAATCTGGGGACTTGGACACACCCGTGCTCTGTAACAGGGCTGGTGGATTCATTTTAAACCTTAGAGACACATGTCTGTAGGCCTAGTAATCAGAAAATTGCTGGTTAAAACATGTCCCAGTACTGTGCTCTCAGTTGGACATCACAAAATGAACTAAGGAGGCCAAACTGCAGGTTATTAATAAGCAGAAAGAAACATGGAAAATCATGATCACTGCAAGCCCAAAATGATGACTGCAGCAAAAAGTGTCTGTTTCCCAAACTGTAGAAATCCTACCTCTCAAAGTGCGCATACACACACAGGCACTCAGTCACACCACCAAGCATCATATGAAATACTCCACTGGAACCCACATTTCGGAAGCTTCTATTGACTCACTTAGCAGGTAATCAATAGGGCCATTGGGCATTCATGAAAGCTGAAAATCTGTAGAAATGCATGCCATTTGCTGGTCAGAACTGAAGATAAAGTTTGTGTCTTTTAAAAAAATACTCTGTTCCTGGCTCCCACTGGTCTACTAGGGAGAAATATATCCATCCATCCTTTAAGAGAAGCAAATTATTTCCTATTCTGATTAAATAATACAAAAGAGTTGGCTTCCCAGGTGCTGAAGTGGTAAAGAATCCGCCTGCCAGTGCAGGAGATGCAAGAGACATGGGTTGGATCCCTGGGTTGGAAAGATCCCCTGGAGTAGGAAATGGCAACCCACTTCAGCATTCTTGCCATGGAAAATCCCATGGACACAACTGAATGACTGAACACACCCACACACAATACAGAAGAGTTAGAAGTACTTTGAAAAACAAACCAAAAAAATAAATGATATATTTAAATGTTGCCCCCTTTTCAGAGAACATTCACTTTTTTTTTTTTAGGTGCATGTAACGTGAGAAAATACTTAGCACCCAAACAAAAAGAGCCTCAGGAAATGTTCTGATTAACCTGAGATACCATTTCATAATAATCTGCCATCACACCCTTTGGACCTTCTAATATGACTTGAGTATTGTACTAAATAATAGACCGCACTTTATACTATTCAAATGTATGCACATTATTTGTCGTAAACTTAATATGGGTGCAGACAGTCTATATAGATTAACAACAAAAAAAGTGTCAGTAAAAATTAAGCTCTAGTTAACATGCATTGATGGAAAAATGAATTGGTGTCGACAACCGATTTGCAAATACATCAAAAAAAAAAGTAAGCTGGGTTAATAAGTGGGTGAAGATGCTTGATATTATATAGTAAAATGTTAATGGAGAATATAGGTGGTGACTATATAGGTGCTCACTAGAAAATTCTTTAAGCTTTGTTATATGATTGAAAACTTTCATAATATTTAGAAGAAAAACATGCAAGTTTCCAATTTCATTGAGAATAGTTAAAATTGTATCACCACTATGAGTGATTACTAAACAATTTTAATCACATGAGAAACTTTCCATAAAATGCCAACTTGAAATGCAGGATGAAAAACATAAATTTAATATAATCTCATCAAGATTAACTATTGTTGTCTTTGAAATGTTTGGAAGCAAATGTTACTCTGAGATGCTACCAGTTCTTATCGATGGGTGGTAGAATTATGGGTGACTTCATACTTTCCTTTAGAGATTTAAAAAATTTCTCTGAAAGAGTCAAAATGAATATGCTACTGTTTTGAGTCAGAAAAGATGCTATATTTGGAAAACAAGAGAACTGATTTGCGAAGCAAACATCCCCCCGATACACCTAACGCTGTAGCGGTCAGAGCTGACGGACTGGGAGCCCTGAAGCCAGAGAGAGATGAACAGGAAGTGGAACAGGGGGATTAGACCCAGGCAGGATCAGTGCTGTGCTGCCAGGGCTTATCAAGCACAGCCTCACACGGAGGACAAGGAAGGGCCTGACGGACATCTGGGGACAGCAAATGGCTCCGATCCTAATCACCCTGCCAGGCTGATGGCTTCTGTCCTAGAGGCTCCCCACAGACGGAGGCCGACCTGCTGAGCCACGCCTGCTCAGAGCTCTGTTATCTGGAGCTACCGCTCAGCTCCAAGAATCACCCACCAAAAGGCTCTGAAACCTCTGATGTCCCTCTCCTCACGCTCTGCGAACAAAGCCACTCCTGCCCCAGGCACATCTTCAGTCATTCTCATTGACTGTCATCTCCAAGCCGTGCCTACCCAGATTCCCATCTCTGACACCAAGGCACACTCTGAGTAACTTCAGGGAGGGAGGGGTCACCTGCACCCCGATCTCGTGAACCTTGCAGTTTGGTCAAAGGCTCTCTGTATTCTCTCTCTGAGCCTCCGGCACCTTTGGGGAACCTCGGATGAGTCAGTTAGCCAAGACTCATCACTGCGCCAGGGGAAGAGGGCAGGACGCTGCTTGCTCTTGCCGTGTGTGAACAGCCCTGGAGGCGGCTAGGCCTGTAGCCGGGGCTGCCCCACCTGCTGAGCTGGGCCAGCAGTGAGCGCTTCGGAAGTAACGTGCCTCCAGCTGAACGAACCCAGGACTCAAGATGGGCGGAGCAGCAGAGGGACCACAGCCCTGCTGCCCTGGCCCAGCCTGGCCCGTGGAAAGTCCTGGGCAGGGCTGGAGCTAGGAGCAGGCCTCCAGTGGAAGACTGAGAACAGCCCTGGTTCAGGTGATTAAAAGCAGCCAGTTTTACTGTCTGTTCAGTGCTGTAAGAAGCTGCCCCCCCACCCCCAAACCACGCATTTCTGCCAGCACATGATGGCACAGAACTTCCCAGACAGTCTCTACAAGCCCGATCGGCTGCCAGACCAGGTTTTTCCACTGCAGCCCCTCCACAGCCAAGGTCAGAGCTGCCACCGCCTGCAAATCCCGCGCCGGACCTCGGGCTCTGACTCAGTGACAACGTCGCAAAGCCCCAGGGGCAGCCCTGAGGTGCTCACTGAGGACAGCTCTCCTCTCCCCAGAGAGGACAGCTGGTGTCCTGCTGAGGGCGGAGCACCAAGGGTGAGACCCATAGGATGGAGCTACGCTGAGAACAATGGAGGTGGTCCCGGAAGCGTCGCTCCGAGACGTGGTCCTGGGAACACGTGCCCCTGCAGTGCTCGCTACCTGTGTCCATCTTGTGTGCAGGGTCTGCTCTGCACTGTCAGAGCCTCTGCAGTCCAGCTGCCTGTCTCCTAAACGACCAGCCTCTCCCATGAAATGCCTGGAGGAGAAAATCCAGTGTCAGGTATCTACACGCAAGCCATCCGAACTGAGACGAGCTCATCTAGGTGTGTGTGTGCGTGTGCTCAGCCGTGTACGACTCTTTGTGACCCCATGGACTATAAGCCCTCCAGGCTCCTCTGTCCATGGGATTCTCCAGGCAAGAATAGTGGAGTGGGCTGCCATTCCCTTTTGGGTATAAAGGACAAGAAGTTCTTGACTCAGACTCAGGGAGCATCTTATGAAGATGGCTCCTCTGTGGACTGCATGTGAGCCCATTTGTGCAGTCAAGCCGGGTTCTAACAGCTTCCAAGTTGACAGAGCAGAGCAGAGGCTTGATCAGGAAGCACCATCTGCCTGAAAGCGTCATCCTTCATCCTCCACAGATGCAGCTCCCCTGGCCATTTCCGCTGGGACAGGTGATCAATTATCCCTGACAAGCATGTACGCCTGCCCTGCCCAAGGATGACAGCAGGTGCGCCAGGTCCTTCTGCCCTGTAGATTCCCTGCTTCTGCCGTTCAGCAAAACCACTCCCACCTGAAGCAGACAGGGGTTGGGGAGAGTGACATGGGCCCAGACCCACAGGGGTGTCAGCACCACACCAGGACGGAAAGCAGGAGGAGGAGGAAAGCAGGGCTTGAAAGGTTGCCCGATGCTCCCAGGACACTGGAGGACGGGGGACACGGGGACTCCCAGTCCCACCTGGGGAGCTGGGCTTGGCTGGACCACCACTGCTGCCCGGAGGCGAGGACGGAGCCAATGGGAGCTCGGGTTTGAGGGTCTCTGCTCTCTCCATTACACACAATTTACATAAAAAGGAAACTCTGATACACGTACGAACCTTGAAAACATCACCCAGGTTAAATAAGCCACACAAAAAACAGGCAAGTACTGTATGAGTCCACCTATAGGAGATTCCCAGACCAGGCGCATTCGTAGAGATGGAAAGCGGAACACAGCCTCCCAGGAATTGGGTGGGAGGATGAAGGTGTGGCGGGGGGAGTGGGGGAGATACTGTTTAATGGGTACAGAGTTTCCACTGGGATCATGAACAAGTTCTGGAAACAGAACTTTGTGAATGTATTTAATGTCACTGAAGTATACACTTAAAAAGGACTAAAATTGTAAATCTGATGTTATGTCTATTCAACCACAAAAAAAAAAAAAATTATATTCAAACAGGCTTCCCTGGTGGCTCAGATAGTAAAGAATGTCCAAAACAGTCTATTTTAGGAGCCGTGATAAAGTACCTCAAATCAAATCTGTGGGTTGCTATAGCTTATATTTTGGGTGTCCCTCTGAGGTCCCTTGATTGATTTCATGTTCCGTGTGTACATTACTATACATTCTTTTTCTCCTTTTATGGCCAAGAAGCTAAGATTAGCCAGTACTGCTTTTTTAACCTGTAAAATACACATTCAGATGGACTCAAATTGTTTATAAGTGTGTTGAAGGCAGGTTTTAAACTGTGACCAAAATCCTAGTAAGTTTTTCTCTCCAAGGGCCTTACATTAAAAAAGAGCAGGGGGGGCACAGACATTAAAAAATTCTTTATGTCTAAAAAGGTAGTTTCTCCTCTATGTTTCAAGTCACTATATTTTAATCAACATCACTACTACATGGTTTCTTCATAAGAAGTCAGTACCTTTTCTTGGTAATAATTTATTTGTAGAAAAAAATATCTAAATTTTACTAGAAAATACGAGTGGGAGAAATTTTTATTTTTTCACAGGACTTCAAAATGTTAAAACTCAGTAAAGGCAAAGCAGGAGTACCTTTTACAATATTTTACTTTTGCTTCTTGTACACACACACACATTTTTCTCCTTGTGGAAATACAGGAAGAAAACAGAATGGATGGAGTGAAAAAAACTGGCAAGAATGAAGGGAAGTGAATCCAGGCCTCACGCTGTAGCCCCACACAGAGCTCCAGGGGGCATCATGGACCGTATCCTCGGGGGTCAGAGAGGTCAAGATGGGGACCCTAGGTTCCGATCAGGAAGTTGGGCAAACCTGCTGAGGTGCCAGTACGCCCACAGGTGGGTGGTCATGCAGGTATCTGGATCTGATGACGAGTTCCATCAGAGCCAGCATGGTCAGCATCTCCTCGCTAGCACCTCCACGAGGGAGGGCGGGGTCACTGCTCTCATTTCAGATGCGAGGGGACCCCAGAGAACCTGTGTTGCAGGGCCTGCGCCATCTCAGCCCCTGCTGCTCTCTGCGGAGGGCTGCCTGAGGCGGGGGGCCCATCACTCTCTGGCTCCAGGTGGCCTGGGAGGCCAGGCCTTGCTCCGGAAGAAGCCATGACAAGGACCGGTGCTCTGCTCCGGACAACTCTGGGCTCAGAGGGACCAGGGGCGATCTGAGTCAGACCAGAGTCACTTCACGCTCACCTCTCATACAAATGGGAAAAGACTGCACTATGCAACGTGCCCAGTGAGCAGACCAGAGCCCCCTGCGAGGGGCCCCTGGGTCCCACCACACGCACCGCCTTCTGCGGGGGCTCCCACAGCACCCCACTCCCAGCTTAGGGACCCTGCAGACCTGGGTCTAGCGTTTTCTGGGTTACTTACTTGTGGGCACAGAGAGCCTATTATAAGAACAGCCGATCATTTATGGACACGAGGCCCTAGAAATTTACGCCAATCGCCACAACTCCTGAACTCGAGAGGACCACCGCCTTCAAATCAGGGTCTCATGAGACCAACTTTCTGCTGTGTAAACATCCTTTCTTCCCAGGAGACTGTTTCCACATGGAGATAAACAGAAGCCTCTCTTCCTGCCCCTCAGCGGGGCCTCGGGGGTGTTGGGGGCAGACAGTCTCACACAGACTGACAAGAACAGAGGACGGATGGGAGAAGGCCCAGCGGCTCCGTCAGAACTCCTCCTGGACTTGGCAGTGGAGACCAGCGAGGCCCGAGGACAGACGGAAGTGCTGAGCTCAGGAAGAGCCCTGAGGACCCGTCATGATTTCCTCCTGCCTGGAGAAGCAGCATCTGCATCCACTGCCAGACCGAGAGCCTCGTGGATGAAGGCGCTTCTCAGAAGGGTCTGCTTGGTGGCCTGGCAGGCATTAGGCTGAGTTTCAGGGCAGTCGGTGGGAATGGTGTAGAGGTGCCTCGAAAAAACTAAGGAGAGAGTTGCCGTGTGACCCAGCAACCTCACTCCCGGGCATTTACCAGACAGAACTATAACCAGAGACACATGCAACCCGCATGTTCAGAGCATCATTGTTCACAAGAGCCAAGACATGGAAGCAACCTCAGTTGTCCACACACTGTGCAATACTGCTCAGTCACAAAAGAGAATGAAATGATGTCATCTGCAACAACATGTGTGGACCTAGAGATCAGATTTTAAGTGGAGTTGGAAAGGGAAGAAAATTCATATGATATCCCTTATATGTGGATCTAAACCTGGGTTCGATCCCTGGGTTGGGAAGATCCCCTGGAGAAGGGGACAGCTACCCACTCCAATAATTCTAGCCTGGAGAATTCCATGGACTGCATAGTCCATGGGGTTGCAAAGAGTTGGACACGACTGAGCGACTTTCCCTTAAACTATGACACATATGAACCTATTTATGAAACAAACGCAGACTCACAGACATCGAGAACAGATTTGTGGTGGCCAAGGGGGAGATGGGCTGGGGGAGGGCTGGAATGGGATTAGCAGATGCCAACCATTACAAACAGGATGGATAAACAACAAGGTCCTACTGTACAGCACAGAGAACTATACTCAATATCATGTGATAAGCCAAAAAGGAAACAAATATGAAAAAAGAATATATATATAACAGAATCATTTCACAGTAGAAATTAACACAACATTGTAAATCAACTACACTTCAACTTAAAACATTTTTTTCCATTAAAAAAAAAGCACTTCTCATTTGTCTGTGTCATCTGCTACTTAAGTCTCTCCACATCAGCACTCTTCCTTCCAAAGTGATCCCAAAGGCAGAATAAAATAACCACTCCAGCCCTCAACACTCTCCGCACCCCTCAGGGCCCTCTCCTCCCACTCCTTTCCCCTCACTATCGTGGACTGAGGCTCTGGAGCAAGTTATTTCCCCATATTTTAGTGTCTGCAGTAAAAGGGGAAATCTTTGAAAGAAGTCTACCATGTGGGTATACTTGGCTGCCCCTCATCTCGATTCTGAAAGCCCTGAATTGGCTTCCCCAGGTATCAGCACAATTTTCAATAATAGGTTTTTGCTTCCTTTTGCCACTTATGAATGTCTTTCTATTGTCTGATCACAAACAGCTGATAACAAGAATGCACAATTCATTGAGCTGCCAGGTTCTTGAGAGATAAAGTGCCTAATTATGTAATTAGCATAAACGGTTTTCAGGAAAATGTCAACAGCACAAAGTCACCCAGTCGTAGCTCGAGTAACAGCAAGATCAGACTTCTTCATTTATTAAGTCTACGAGCCTAACAGCTTCCCTGGTGGCTCAGACGGTAAAGAATCTGCCTGCAATGCAGGAGACTCAGGTTCAATCCCTGGAGGAAGGCACAGCAACCCACTCCAGTATTCTTGCCTGGGAAATCCCATGGTCAGAGGAGCCTGGTGGGCTACAGTCCATGGGGTCGCAAAGAGTCAGACACAACTGAATGGACACAACTAACACTTTCACTTTCTTTTCAGGAGCCTAACTAGCAAGGGAAGGCAGAAATGCCACGCTCATCACAGGTGAGACTAATCACCCTGAAAACCACCTTTGATCCCAAATTCTAAGGATTAAAGAAAACCTAGGTGATAGCTCCACAGTGAGCTACAGAAGAAGTTATTTTCACCACAGTTAGAAAACTAGGAAAGCCTTTTGGTGCTGTTGGGCATAATTCCAGAAGGAAGGAGGGATTAGCAGAGAGGTGCTATCATTTAGTTTAAGTCACTTCTGAAAATATTTTATATTTCTTGGATAAAAAGCTGATGAACCAGCTTTTTAAAATCTTTAAAATAGTTTAGCCAAATCCATAGTTGAAAACCAGTTATAGGAAGAATGTCTATATCAAAAGAGCATGCTTGGGGCTGGTGCATGGGGATGACCCAGAGAGATGTTATGGGGAGGGAGGTGGGAGGGGGGTTCATGTTTGGGAACGCAGGTACACCCGTGGTGGATTCATGTCAATGTATGGCAAAACCAATACAGTATTGTAAAGTAAAATAAAGTAAAAATAAAAATTTAATAAAAGGAAAAAGAAAGAGTAAGCACATTTTATTAAAACCAAAAACAATAAAGAAAGACTATGATAGTATCTAATATAGTACAAACATTTTGCTTAAAAAAAGAACGATGACACCATCAGAGGCCTTTCATTGGAGGACAATATTCCCTTGGGGTACTGTGATGTTTAATAAGGAATATACATTTTGGTCTTCACTGATATTTGCTCTTTCCGGCACAAAGTTCCTAAAACCCTCGGAATTTACTAAGCGATGAGAGCAGTTAAGTGTCTTGATATTCATAATAAACACCTGTCAACCACACCTGAGTTTGTGTTAAGAAGGTGACTTTTGGACCCCACCTAAGGCTGGGGGCTGGTTATCATGTGATTAGAGGGTTGGAGCTTCCTGTCCCAGTTTTCTGACCTCTGGGGAAGGGACAGAGACTAGAGATGGAATCAACTGCCAGTGTCCATGATTTAATCATTCACGTAATGAAGCCTTCACAACCTCCAAAACGTTGGGGTTTAGAGAGCTCCAGGTTGGTGAGCCATGGAAATTCAGAGAGCGGGGCCCTGGATGGAGCATAAAGCCATGACTCCGTCCCCTGCACCCCGCCCTGGACATCTCTTCCCTGGGCCGCTCCTAAATTCCATCCTTTCTTCTCTAATCCAGGGGGTTCTGTGAGCCACTGCAGCAAACTGATCAAACTGGAGGAGGGGGGTCGAAGGGGGGTTCCATCTACAGCTGGTCCATCAGAAGCACAGGTGAGCCCCTGGACTTCTGCAGGGCGTCTGAAATGGGGGGAGGGAGGAGCAGCGTTGTAGCACTGAGCCCTTACCCAGTAAAATCCGAGGCCACCTCCAGGTAGACAGAACTGAGCTAAGTGCTTGGTGGGGAGTGGGAGGGAGAGGGAAAGGGCGATCAACTCGTCGTAACTAGTGCTGGAAAGAGACACTCACAAACCATTTCAAACACGCTAACACCCTCCTTTTCTGTAGATGCATCTCCAACATACCTCTGTGCTCCTCACAGATAAGTTTCTGCCCCAGGACATGGGTTAGAACGTGGAGCCGTGACCCTTCCTGGCCTGCAGCCACCGTGACCTCCCAGACCTTCCTCATTGCTTCTGATTAACCCCCAATGGCGCCAGCACTTGAACTTCACCTGGACACAGATCTCCTGGCCCCGTGCCTCTTTAAAAGGGGTTTACAGGCTACAGGTCAGCTGTCCTCCTGTCTGGTGCCCCATTACCAGCTTTGAAGGCTCTGCCGCTGGCTCTCTGGCTGACTGTGCCCAGGGCCAGCGCTGTGCCCTCACTGGTCATTAGAACATCAGAGGAGCCTTTGCCCAGCTCCAGTTGACCGGCTGGTGTCAGCTGATAAGGGGCTGGGGGCCAGCATCAGGAAGAAGGGCTCTGGGAGGTGCGCTTGCTCACTGGATGCATCCTGCGGCATTCACAACTTTGGGGCTTCAGAGCATTTTTTTAAAAGCACAATGGGGTTCCTGACTACATTCTAGGTGCACCCAGATTTGACACTTGAATTCCAGACAAAGATGTCCTCTCTTCTTTCACCTTTGATCGCCTCCTTCCTCTGTGGTAAAGTCTCTACATTTTTCTTTTATCCAAAAACTGTGCATCTCTCCTCAATAGTCCTGAAACTCGGAGCGACAGTCTAAAACTCTGAATCCCTTGCATTTGCTGTTCTCAGTTCTTCTTGGCTGGCGAGGGCTGAAACCGCACACTGTGTGGAATGGAAGCATGACAAAGGCCCGACCCAGCAAGCCACCTCATGCCCTCTCGGAAGGCTCAGGTCCTTACAGAAGGGACCACGGCCCTTGTAAGCTGAAGCCCAGGCACCCGCTCCCAGGACCCACCCTCCCTTGCCGCCTGCTGGGTCTGACTCTGAATACAGCCCAGTGACAAGAGAGGACGGTGATCACACTTGTGTGATGAGTGACATCCTGCTGCCTGAGCCCCATCCGGTCTGCTCCCCACGCTGCTTTCTGTGACTTCACAGGACCATGTTTTCTCAGAGGGGACAGTGTGCCCTTCAGACGGGGCTTGGACACTAAAAATAGTCCTGACCACTCACAAAATAGGGCAGGTCGTCCTGGGGGCCCCAGAGAAGTGTCCTGGAATCCTAGGAGGCCGCACTGGCTTTGGGAGAATTTTCTGGGACAGAGCTGGGCCCCGGAAAGCCAAGGAGATGGCTGTACAATGCCCTTGGAGTGTCCCCGCCAGAAGAGAAGCCTTGCGGGGTCATCACACCCTGGTAAAGAATGACAACCTTGAGTACTGTGCGTGTCCCCGCTGCCCCAACCTTCTGACTGAACTTGAACTTGACGAGGGAGAGCACTGAGGACCAAATGCTTAAACACTGGACCACCAGGGAATTTCCATCATCTGATACTTTAAAGAGGGATTTGAACTGTTGCTGAAAACTGCCTGGCCACCTCCACATGCAGTTCCGAGTGCCTCCCGCCAGAGTCTCCCGTCTGTGATGCCATCGGCCCCGGCCAAGGGACCCCAGGGTTCAGCCTCACTTCTTCTGCTGGCAGCCCTGTCAGAGGGTTCCCTGGCTCTGCCGCACCAGCCAGTTTGTTGGCCTAGGGACCAGTAGTAAAAGTTCAAGTGCAGCCAGCTCTGCCTTGGCTCCGTTCCACTCTGCTCCCTGCAGAAATAGGTCAGAACAGGCACGGCAGTTGTGGCAGTGGTGCCCAAGTTCACCCTCCATGATCCCTGAGGCTTCTCACGGTCTGGTGCTCCTGCCTCCCCCATGGTATACTGTGTCTTGTGCTAAGCCTCCCATCTCACCCCTCTTGCAGGGCAGGGGCCGAGAACGGAGGCCTGGAATAGCCTTTACCCGCAGCGAGGAGGCACTTGCACCCCAAAGCAGCACCCCCATACTTGAAGAGTGCCTCAACCAATGATCATTTCAAAGACTTCCCTGGTGGTCTAGTGGTTAAGAATCCACTTGTCAAGGGGACGTGGGTTCGATCCCTGCTCTGGGAAGATTCCGCATGCCGTGGAGCAACTAAGTCTGTGTTATTGCAACTACCATGCCTGTAGGAGCCCTTGATCTAGAGGCCGCAAGCTGCAACAAGAGAAGCCACTGTAATGAGAAGCCTGAGCACCGCACCTAGAGACGAGTCCCTGCTCACTGCGACTGGAGAAAGCCCACGTGCAGTAATGAGGACCAGCACAGCCCAAAATAAAATCATATTTAAAAAAAACCTTCAGAAAAGTATCATTTCTAGAACTCATCTGTGACAATTCTTTTCAGTAACATTCTGTTGGGTTTAAAAATGGGAAAGCAGTCAGTAAGATTTTTAAACAGTTACGACCAGAAACTTAGAAGCACTGCCTGCATCTGGCATAAAAACTACACTGCACCTAAACCTGGCCATATTTTCACTCTTTGTTTAATCTGCTCTTCTGTGTGGTTCTCCTTAAGACAAAGAGCCCAGGCCTTTCCTAAACTTTCCTCCAAATAAACCTGGAAGAACAAGTCACAGTTGCTACAGACAACTGTAAAAACTTTTTGAAGGTTTTTTCTACTGAGGTTATCAACTGTCAGCTCTTTCCGTTATTAGGCAGCCAGTATGTGGAAGCTTAAATATTGTTTAAGAAAGTCTGTGAAACTATTATTCAGTACTTCTTTTTGGCAGTTTCTTTACCATCTGAGCTACCAGGGAAGCCTCAGAATACTGGAGTGGGTAGTCTATCCCTTCTCCAACTTCCAACATATAGATGATGATTATACAGAGTTATGAATTTACCTCTTCTTTAAAATAACATTATTTAGCTGTTCTCACTTAAAGCAGTACACCACGTTAGATTTTCTCATTCTACAAGCAACCCTGAATCTCTTCGCAAGAAATCAGCCCTCTCTGTTTCTGTCACCAAGATGTCCCAGACTCAAAGCACTGGAGTCCTTACAGCCTCTCCCCTTCCTTTTGGTTTTATCCATTCATCATCAGAACTCCTTTCAAGACACCCTTAAACGTATCACCCCTCATTCCCAGCATCACTACCTTACAAGAGAGCTTCAACCCGTTGTTGCTCAGTCATGTTTGACTCTCTGCAACCCCATGGACTGTAGCCCACCAGGCTCCTCTGTCCATGGGATTTCCCAGGCAAGAATACTGGAGTGGGGTGCCATTCCCTTCTCCAGGGGATCTTCCCCACCCAGGGATTGAACCTGTATCTCCCGAGTCTACTGCTTGGCAGGCGGGTTCTTAACCTCTGAGCCACCAGGGAAGTCCATCTTTAACACCTTACACCCAGGTTAATGAGACAGCCTTCCAGAGATGATATCATCGACTTCACCTGTCCCAACATCATGTGTCTCCAATTTCACCTAGTCTTCAACATGACAACCAAAAAAGGGCTATTCTTTATCGCGATGTCCGCTCTCAGAAAGCAGTGGCCCCTTTTCGAGCAGCAGCCAACCTCACCTGCTGCACCTCCTGTGAACCTCATCCCTAGACTCACACTTCCTGCACTGGATCTGTGGAATTCAGACACTGAGGAAGTCTGCCACCTGTCTCTGACTGTTGAAGGGCAGCAACAAAATCCACTGAGAACAAAAGCACTTGTTGTTAGTGTTGACATATGGGAAATGAGTGTCTAAAACAGCTTCCCGGTGAGAAATCCCAGCACAGAATTTAAATGATCTTGTTCTGAAACACCACTAACCTATTCTTGAAGGTCTGGCCAACTTTTGAGCACAACCCAGAACAGAAGTAATGCACAGATAAAATATCATGTTACACTCCTGGGTGGTCACTGATGGAGATGTGTTTAATGTCTCCACACACAAAACTTAAAACATTTGCGAATCTAGCGCCTGGTCGAATACGCTCCTGGAGCATGCTTCTGACAGAACACACACAAGCTATGTCCAAACACGATCAAAATTCCTTATAAACATTCAAGTCAAAGCACAAAGTCAGCGGCAGCGTGAGCCTTACAAATCTCTTTTGCACAAATATTATCTTCTCAACAGAATCCAGACACACACAATTCCAGTGCTGAAGGGGTGTGCGTGGAGCATGAACAGGCACAGTCACGTGTCCACATACACTTGCTCTGCTTTGGATCCGGTGCGCAGAAGCCTGCGGCATCCACCCCCATGTGGAGGCCGTGGGGGTACCCTGGCGGTGCACATGCGCAGTGAGCGCTGTGCTGCGGCACCCTTGCCCTCCCTAGTAACTCTCTCCAGATGCCCATCCAATAAACACATCAACATACAAACAGAAGGCAGCTCTGCAGGCCTCGACCCCAGCAAAGCCAAACGTGCTCATCTTGTGACTTCCTGAAATAAATTAAGTTCTACTGGCAAGTAGCTCACTGTAATGAAGAAAAAGCACTCTAATAAACCAAGAACTGCCTCCAGCCAGATGGATAATCTGATTATAATTGCAATGCATTCAAAAAGCACGTCAATAATCTGGCTACAGCTCCTCCCACGCTGAGAAAAAGTTTTCTCAGGCCTATAGCAGAGCAGTGACCCTCTGGATGCATGCATTCCAGGCCCAGGTTTGCAACCCCAAGGAAGAGCTGGTCCATTCTGCAGTCCCTCCCTGCTCTCCACTCGATTGACAGGAAGATAGAAACTTCCTTCCTGGCACAGCCAGCCTGGCGGCAGCACACACACACCAACCTCTGGGTGCCCAGCCCCCTGAGAGCAGCAGGTGGGGCCCAGCCCCTGGGCCTGGGCTCCATCCAGGCTGGACTGGCCTTGGCAGTCACACACAGCCAACCAGCTGACAACTTTAATATTCCTGCAGATTAATAGCATCAAATTCAAAATATAATTTTATGTTAGCCCAGACCTTCCCTTGGAGCAAAGCTTTAGCTCATTTAACTGTCAGGACAAACTTAGGTACAAGTTGATTTTACAACTGTAGCTGCTTAAGTCCTAATAGTTAAGAAACCTGCCCGAGATGCAGGGTTAGTCAGTGACAAGGGGAGGATGGCTGACTCCAGCTCCCTGGCACTGAGGGCTAAGGCCGGGTGCCATCACCAGCGGGAGGTACTGTTCCCGCGGGTTTTAGCAGGTGGCACATCCTTTTCGAGCTCAGACCCATCACCACCACACCTGCCTTGGTCCAAGCTGCTGTTTCCGGTTTAGACTGTTGTAGCAGCCTCCAAACTGACCTGTCTCTTCTGGCTTCACTCGCCTGCCAGTCATCTCCCAAAGATGCAATTCTGATCATGTCATTCCCCTTTTAAATCCTTCCTGGGGTGTGCCACTGCCTTCTGAAAAACATCCAACATGCTGAACCCAGACACAGGATTCATGTGGTCTGCCCTTGGCCAGCTTGATCCAACCACGCCACGTCCTGTGCTTGGGGTGGTCATACCACATGGCCTGAGGTCCCAGCAGGCAGTCTGACCCCTTCATTCACTCAGTGCGTCCTGCTCTGAAACAGTTCCATTACTGCCCAGGCCTGAAGCCCGGCAGCTGCGGCCCTGAGCAGCTGTGGTTCTCTAATTGCTTTTTGATGCTTTTATGACATGAATTTGGGGACACTGCACAGGGAACGAAGCCTCAGAAATAAAAAACGCTGCAGGGTAGTAAAACACCCCACCTTTTACTGCTGCCAAAGCAGGTAAGTGGCCAACTGTCTCCTGAGGTCACCCGAGGCGAGCCCAGGGCCTCCATTTATAACAGGACTAAAAGTAGAGATGAGGCCTGATACAGCGAGGGTGGCGTCATGCACCGGTGGTGCCAACAGAGGACAGTGCCTTTGTCCTTGTGCAGAAGAAAGAGCTTTGGAAGGACGGAACCTCTTACGACCTTGATGGCCCCTGAAAAGCAGCCTGACCACCTATGACCTCGGGCTGTAAGACGAAAGGAATGGTGTCTCCAGATTACAGACGGCATGGCTCCCTCACCAACGGATAGCCCAGTGATTCCACCCAGAAGACAGAAGTGGCTGACCCTGATCTAATGTAAAAGGAACTTCTGAAGAATCTGAATGTATCAATTTCCACAGTTCTAACAGAAATTTGGGTTATACATATTATAGATACACATATATATCTTATATGTATGGTATATATCTCATGCCCTAGCATCTGAAAATAGGAATCAGTGCTATTTTTCTGTAGCTCTGCATTTTCATTCATTCTCAGTTACAAGCTGCCATCAACTTATACCTTATTTTAGTTTAGTAAAATAAGAAAACTTCTTTTAGTTTTCATCCTCTTGGTTATAGATATCTGGTTTCGTTAAGGTTGTTGAAATTTCTGCCTAGTATTTTCTGTAAATGGGAATTTACCTTGCTCATGTATTGTACCAAAGTCAAAACATTTCACTCACTGTCAATACAAAGCAGAAACATAGGGAGTTTTAAGGGCCTTGAGTAGAAATGTTTATAGTTTAAAAAAATTATTTTTATCAACTTTGTATGTGGGAGCCAACAGCTAGTCTAGTGGTGATGCAGGGAGGTCCAGCATTCTCAGTGGGGGAGGGAGAGCAGCCCTGACCTGCCTGCGCGGGGATGCGGGTGCCAGGGGCCCTCACCTTCAATGTGAGTGGTCTCGGCTTTAGTTTGCACAGATATTTGTTCATTTATTCAGTCATTTGAGTTCTACTATATGTTAAATAAATTCCACTGTGATGGAGATAAAAATACATAAGACAGTGCCTGCCTTCAAGAAGCTTAGGGTCCAGCAGAGATGTTGAGACCCGCACCCAAATGAAATGGAGAGGGGGCAGAGAGCGAGTGACGTGTGCAGGAGCTCCAGGGTGGGGCACTCACTTCCAGTTGGCCCTTCTGGGATCTGGGAGCCTCTGCTCTAGGGCCTGGAAGGGGACAGGGCTCTGCAGGGAAACGGACCAGGGAGCTCCAGCCCAGGGGAAGGAGCAGGAGGGTGTGTGGCATGTAGCCTGTCCCCAGGGCTCCCGAGCCTCAGGTGGAAGACAAGGGTGGAAGGGGCTTGGGCCGAGGGGGGCCTGATGCTGGGCTATGGGGTTTCCTTCATCCATGGGAAAGTCAGTCCCCAGAGCTACTTGGAGGGTGGGGCCACAGTGGAGTGGGGCGGGGCCAAGACAGGGGTGGGGTGGGCCCCTGCAACAGCTGTGCCTGTGAGAGGCTTGGAGGCTAGAGCTGAAATGGTAGGACACAAGGACTCTGCGGTAGAGGAATAGAGGGTGGTTCTGAAGGTTTGGCTTTGGGAACTGAAGATCAGTGGACCCACCACGACAGAAGTGAGGAAGAGGAGCTGGGTGATGTCCAGTCTGCTCTCCTGACCCCCATGGGAGGCGTCTCTTGGGGCACCCCAGCATAGGGGACCCAGGAGAGGCATTGAGGACAGACCTGGGGCCCAGACAGCGCTGCTCACCCTACCCCTCCACTTTAAGAAAAGTACCATAAAATGAACTACCAACAAAAGAAACAGACACACAGGCCCACTGACCCTGCGTGTGGATGTCATGTTCCTGCAAGGGTTTTGCAGGGCTTTCCTCCTATCTCTGCAGGCGCCCAGTGCTGCGGGGTGAACAGTGTCCCAGCGAAGATCTGTTCAATCCTAGCCCGCAGGACCTATGCACTGCCTTACTTGGAAATGAGGTCTTCGTAGATGTCATCAATGTAAGATGTGGTCACCTGGAGGAGGGTGGGCCCTAATCCACAGCGGGTGGGAGACAGTATGTGAGGGACGTGTGCACACACAAGGGAAGATGTCTGTGAAGACGGAGGCAGAGACTGCAGCTGCAGCTGAGGGGCTCAGGAACAGCAGAAAGGCACAGAGGCCTGGACAGACTGCCTCCACAGAGCCTGCAGAGATGGCTTGGCCCTGAAACACCTTGATCCTAGACTCCAGAACTGCCAGAGAATCAACTTCTGGCTTTTAAGCCAGCACTCAGTTTGTGCCACTTTGTGATGGACCTGGGGACCTGCCAGGGAAGGCCTTGGGTTGTGGACCTGGTCACTCCAGAGAGCTGACCACCTTCTCTGATTTCTGCTGGGAGCAGCCAGGCCCTCGCAGGACACATGGGAAGAAGGACCCCTGTGACTATCACCAGGCCCCAGGCAACAAGGCCCAGTTGACAGAAAAGAACCTGCAGGTCCAGATTCCCAAGCTAAACCTTCAACTGGCTCCCAGTCCATTCAGCTGCTTTGGCTTCCTCTGAGAACAGAAAACCCCCTTTCTTGCATTTACAGTCAATGGAACCTGGCATTTTAAGTCTCTTAAGTACAGTGTTATCCCATGGGAAACCCAGAGCAGTCAGCCCAGTTAAAAGAAAAAAAACTCATTGTAGGCACACCTGATCCTCAGGTATTTATTCATTATGGCCAGACGTAATGAGAGAATTACTTGTTTAATCATCCGGCATCAACAACCCACACCCATCACTTCTGGGGCTTGGGGCTCAGCCACAGTGAGGACTCAGCTCTCTGGGGGGGTTAGCAATGGTAGTGGCAGAGGGGTGGGGGTGGATAGCAGGGTCTGTAGTCCCTAACAGACCTCAGGAGAGAGGCCTCCTCATAAGAAGGAAGACCACCGACTTACCCCCAACCTTATTTTACTCCAAAGAGGACAAGGAACCATATAGGAAGGCATCCACTTTAGCATCTCCAGGGTTTTGTGGGTTAGAACTGCATGGGACGCTCCCCCGGCCCTCACCTACAATCACTTTCCTCACCCCACCCCCGCCCAGGATAACAACACTGATCACAGCAGTGATAGCACTGGCTGTATCCTAGGCAACTAGACATGCCTCCCAAGTCCTCACAATCACCTGCCCAGGTAGAGGGGTAGGCCCTGGTTAAAAAGAAAATGCTGGCTCCCAGGAAGTATCGTCTCTAGGGAGGACATGGGGGGAGCAGGTCGAGAAGACCCTGCCGGGTGGGAACACTGCACCATCCGCCCTCCGTCCACGTGCAGTGTGCTGCCCCCTTACATCCACCTCATGTCATCGGTGATAAACCTGTCTGTCAACCCTCTTCACTTCTTCAGAACATGGACACGTAACAGTATATCACACAAGGTCAGGTTCTAGGTCCCAACCTGAGAGGGCGGCCAGGCAGCTGTGAGCAGAGCTGAAGACAAGGGACTAACAGAAGGCTGTGCTAATGTGCTGCCGCAGCCCATCAGCAGGGGAGGCAGTCTCTCTCTCTCTCTCAGGATTCACCTGTCAGAATGGAGGAAGGAGGGTACCATTTGCAGAAGCTCCCTGATCATCAGCTGACACTTCCAGAACTGATTCCTCAGGTAATCCCTGTGGGGAAACGCGCAAAGCTCCACTCACAGCCTACCTCACAGATAACCCTATCTGGATCGAGACCCTAACCCTGAAAGTTGGTAAACCTATAAAAAATTATAGGAAAATGTGTTCATGACCCGGGGGCCGTAAAATAAAAGACTGATAAATTTAACCATGTTAAAATTTAAACTTTTGGTCATCAAAAGATATTACCCCCAAAATGAGAAAGATACATCACAAACCAGAAGATGACACTTTACAGCATCTGCAAGTTAAAACCATAAGGACCCATCATTTTGTTTGGCAGACTGGCAAAAATTCAAAGTCTGACCATTCAACAGTTGACATTAGTGAAATTTTCAAAAATTGCTAGTTACCTGTAAGCTGTTACAACTACTTTGATAAACCATTTGGCATTTCTTAGTAAAATGGAACGTATGCAAATGACCTAAATAGACACTTGTCCAAAGGAGATACAAAGATGACCAGCAGACATGTGAAAATATGCTCAACATCACTAGTCATTAAGGAAATGCAGGTCAAAACCACCCTGAGGGAGGTAGGAGGGACGCTCAAGAGGGAGGGGACATATGTATACCTACGGCTGATTCACATTGATGGATGGCAGAAACCAGCACAATGTTCTAAAGCAATTATCCTCCAACTGAAAATTTTAAAAACAAACCACAAGATGCCTTTTTGCATCCATCTGAATGAATGCCATGAAGAACCTAGAAAGTAATGTGTTGGTGGGGATGTGGATAAACAAACCCCTTGTGCATAGTTGATGGGATGTGAAAGAGTGCAGCCACTGTGCAAAAGAATGCAGGTTTCTCAAAATATTAAAAAACAGAGTTGCCATCTGATCCAGCAATTCCAGCTCTGGGTATACACCCTAAAAGAACTGAAAGTGGGACCTGAAGAGATATTTGTACACCTGTGTTCACAGTGGTTTTATCCATAAGAGCTAAGAAGTTAAAGGAAACCAAGGGTCTGACTGATTAATGAGTGAACCGAATGTGGTTAATACACACACTGGAATATCATTCAGCTTTAAAACAGAAATTTCAACACATGCTATAACATGCATGAACCTCGAGGACATAATGCTAAGAGAAATAAGCCAGCCAGCAAAGGGCAGATACTGTATGATTTCACTTATATGAGGTGGCCAGAGTAGCCAAATTCATAAAGAAAGCAGAATGGTGGCTGCCAGGGTCTGGAAGGAGAGAGAATAGGAGATTATGGTTTAATGGGTACTGAGCTTCAGTTTCGTAAGATGAAAACATGCTCTGGAGATGGATGGCGGTGATGGCAGCAAGCCAATGTGGATGAAATTGCCGCCACTAAACCGGACACCAAACAATGGTCAAAGCGGGAAATTTTATGTTATGCATATTTTACAATTTAAACAAATTAAACATATGCACACCCTATAGGCCAGCACACCTTTTAGGAATATGTGCTGAAGAAGTTATGGCACACGGGAACTAGGCATACTTTTATAACATGGTTATATAATAACCAGAAACATGGTTTTATAAGAAGAAGAAGCAACGAAACAACACAGAAAACAAGAGAGGAGATCCAGACAGTGCCCACAATGAAGAACAGTGACCATGAATAAACCAGGCGACCCACATCAGCACAGTTCAGTTCAGTTGCTCGTTGTGTCTGACTCTGTGACCCCATGGACTGCAGCATGCCAGGCTTCCCTGTCCATCACCAACTCCTAGAGCTTGCTCAGACTCATGTCCATCAAGTCAGTGATGCCTTCCAACCATCTCATCCTCTGTTGTCCCCTTCTCCTTCCGCCTTCGATCTTTCCCAGCATCAGAGTTTTGATGACCCTGAATTTGACCATGAATAAACTACAGCGACCGGCATCAGCACAGACGAATATCAAAAATGCACCCTTGAGCAATATGCTACGTCACAGAAGAACATCTACAGTATGACTCCATCTCACTACTTATTCAAAAGTAAGCAAAACTAAACAGCATTCTTCTTTGGGACACACGCACAATAAGAAAACTATAAAGGAAGGCAAGAAAAAAATGAACAGAAATCACAATAATGCTGACTTGAGGGTGAGAGACTGTCATACATGGATTTTCAAACCAACTGCTAACATTCTACTGCCTAAGATGGGTATTTGTTTACTTTTCTTCTCTAAGTTATACATATATATACACACACACACACATATAAGTATACATATTTTAAAAACATTATTTTTGTATATAATATAGTTTGTATCTTTTTTTTTTAAAAAAAAGGGTTTTTGGGTTTCCCTGGTGGCTCAGTGGTAAAGCCTCTGTCAGCCAATTCAGGAGATCTGGGTTTGATCCCTGATCCAAGGTCCCATATGCCGAGAAGCAGCTCAGCCTGTGTGCCACGACTGTTGAGCCTGTGCCCTAGGGCCCGTGCTCCACAGCGAGAGCATAGCCCCCACACGCACAGCTAGAGAAAAAGCCTGAGTAGCCCGAAGCTTTATGAAGAATAAAAAGAACGGAAAACAAGATGTGAGGGCCCAGGTCTTGACAAAGGGCTGCTGCAACCTTCCCCAGAACCCGACAGATATCGCCCTAGGGTCCAAATGGGACATACACACATTGGAGTTCACACACTTTTTTTTTTTTTAACAAGTATCCAAGCCTGGGTTGGCAACCCACTCCAGTATTCTTGCCTGGAGAATCCCATGGACAGGGGAGCCTGGCGGGACACAGTCCACGGGGTTGCAAAGAGTAGGACACGACTGAGTGACTAATACACACAAGCTTACTCATTAAAGGGAAAACCAGAACAGACAGAAGGAATGTGCCAAAGACAAAAAAGAAAGTGATAGGAGATTCGGTCCTAAGCAGCAGGGGGCAGGGAGGGGAATGGGCACAAGCTGAAGTTTCTGTCTTAGAATTTCCATGTACATTTTCTGATGTGTTTGGACTGAGTGATTTCAAAAAAATAAATAAATCATGCTCCAAGGGGATGAGAAAAACATGGTGCCCCTTGGAGAAGACAAGGAGTCATAAAATTTAAAAGGCTCGAAACTACCGATGACGCTGCAGCCTTCCTTCAGAAAGGAACTTCTGGAAAATGCATTATTGCTCCTGTCACTGGAGGAAGATGTGAGTGGGCAGAAGGAAGGAGGGACAGGAAGCCGGAGGTCTGTCAGCGAGCCACACCCACCCAGCAGGCAGGAGGAAGGACAGGGATGGGCCCTCGGACAGCGGTGGGGTGAGAGGCTCAGCTCTGTCACTTACGGGTGCCTGACACAGGGCAGGCTCCTGATAAATGCTACGCCCCAAGTCTCGACTTCCCAACTATGCAGTTGCAAGGAGGAGTAAATGAGCTCTAGTCTCACTAGCTCTAAAACTGCTTCCCTGCTGTGGAAGGCAGAACAATTCCCTCCTCCCCCAAACACCCACTTCCTTGAGCCATGGAAACCGTGAGTGCATGACATCATATTCGTGTGTGCTCAGCTGCCGCTGTGGCCGACTCTTTGCGACCTCAAGAACTGGAGCCCACCAGGCTCCTCTGTCCATGGGATTCTCCAGGCAAGAATACTGGAGTGGGTTGCCATTTCCTCCTCCAGGGGATCTTCCTGACCCAAGGACTGAACCTGTATCTCCTGTGTCTCTTCCATTGGCAGGCAGACACTTTACCACTGAGCCACCTGGGAAGCCCCCTTCAGGGCAGACTGAGTTCTTAAATCTAGGGAGAATGCCTTACACACCCATGGGCACCCATGCTTTTACTGAATGACTGATTAAAAACATATTGTTTTTCCCTTCGAGTGTAGTAGTGAAAAGAGAAATAGAAGCAGCATAATGCCATATACCAACGGGTAGTTACAGTCGCTAATCAGCTGACCTTGAAATAGGGGGGCTTTCCTGAGTTTTCCTGGTGGTCTCCATGTAACTGGGGTCCTTGGGGATGGAAGTGGGAAGCAGGAGAGAGAATCCTGCCACTGCTGGATTTGAAGATGGAGGGAGAGGACTTGAACCCAGAAATGAGGATGTGTTTGGGGGGGCTGGAAAGTGCAAAGAAGTGGATTCTTCCCTTAAAGCTCCCCAAAAGGAACAGAGTCCTATAAAACCTTCATCATAGCCAGTGAGGCCCAGCTCAGCCTTCTGAACCACTCACTGTGCTATGAGATAATAAATCTGCCTTGTTTTAAGCCACTAAGTCTGATCATTTGTTACAGCAGTACAGGGACCTAATACAATTCTGTGTGGTGCTCAGACCTGCTATGCTTGGAACTGAACCCAAACTGCACTGGGGAGGGAGCGCCAGGAAAAAAAGAGAGAGAGAAATTATTCTAAAACACCAGCAAACCAGTAATGTAACGTGATTACCACTTCATTTACAAAAGCTATCTATTTGCACACAGCTTCCCTGATGGCTCAGGGTAGGAGACATGGGTTCGATCCCTGGGTTGGGAAGATCCCCGGGAGAAGGAAATGGCAACCTGCTCCAGTATTCTTGCCTGGAGAATCCCATGGACAAAGGAGCCTGGCCACAAAGAGTCAAACATGACTAAGCAACTAAACAACAAGAGCAACAAGCTTTACTAACCTGCGAGAACATTCTATACTAAAGAACAGTAAAAGATTTATGGTCAAGGTTGAAACAGATTCCCTGGCCTGTCCACATCCTGGGCCTGTCCACCTCTGGCTCCAAAGGAAGTTTTTCCCAAATACTTAAAAGTGACTCATGCAAGGAATTCCAGTAGTTAAAACTAAGCTTTCACTGCAGACAGCAAGGGTTTGTTCCCTGGTTGGGGAATTAAAATCCCAAGAGCTGTGTGGCCAAAAAAAATTAAGGAAAAAAAAAAAAAGTAACTCATGCAAATCCCCCAAATGGTTTTGAATCAAGAAGGCGAAAATTATGATAATCAGAAAAATAACACAAACAACTTCTCTCACCAGCCCCAAGGCCAAGTCTGAGGCATACAGGTGAGTGAGTAGCATCCACACCTGGAAAACCCGTGGCATCACAGTGCTATACCTGTTCCCTGTAAAGTCCAGGTCCATGGGCTTTGTTAAGGGAAATTGCGTGAACTATGGACACCTTCAGTTTGTGATTACCTGCTCCACATTCTCCATTTGCCTTAAAATACTCAACATAGAGGAAGGAAGAGCAGGACTTAAAGAGAGTGGCAAAATGCGGGTAAAGGCTGAGGATGCGGAGGTTCACTATCTCATCCCCACAAATGCTCAGAACTTTCCATAATTTAAAAAGTGCTGCCATTGGGTGTGCTCCCCACCTGCCAGCATACCCCACCAACCTGGGCCTGCCAGTCCTGCTGGGAGGCAGTCTTCTACTCCTGGAGACTCGGGGCTTGGTCCAGCAGCAGGGCCTTCTGTCCTGGAGAAAACAGAAGCTGCAGACCCCGCCTCCACCCCAGGGGGAAGCCGGACAGGGCGATGCACACAGCTTGAAGCAGGAACGAAGGGGCCTTATCAGCTCCCCTGGGCCTGAGCTTCCCCAGAGAGCTCGACCTGGCCCAGGATACAAGCCTGGCTCCCAGCAACTCCAGTCAGCTTGTTTCAAGAGCCATTTAACTCCCCATTAACCTGATGGGATGAGCACAGAGAAATGAACTCCCAGCAGCAAGTGCAATTTACCGTATCCATTAACCGATGCATGGTTCCCGCTGTGGGGCCGGGAATAAATCATGTTTGCCTACGCCCCCACACCCTTCCTGGATCTTGTGTGCCCTGGGCCGTCCCTCGGTTCTCTCTTTAGCTGTTACTCCCCTGACGTTTCCCATCCTGCAGTCTTGTCTCAGTGGTGCGGTGCGCTGTCACTACCCATCTGATTTTTGCAGCCCTGACCAAGGTTTCACAGCAAAAACGCCACAACCCTGCAAACTTCCACTCACCCCACTTTGAAATGTTCACTGAATAAGGTTACAGGCCTTTATCTCCTTGGGCTTGGGGACACCTGGCCCATGCGAGTGATGAGACAGTTCACCTCACAGGGGCTAAAAGGTGCAAATTAACCCAAAGCATGAAGCACTACCTCAAAATGGCCATTACTGTGTTTCTCAAGGGTGTCTCATACTTGGGTAGGTTTCTGCTTCCCTGAATGCAGTAAAAGCTCCGAAGATCGGACTTTGTTAACAGAAGAACAAGCCAGATGAAGGTACATGAAAGCAATATACAATCATTTCTTTACTAACCAATTACTATGACATATTGGTCTCCAAACCTGCTCAACAGAACAGGCTGTGGGAGATACTGAGATGCTTTCCGAGGAGTGGGCTGTTTTTATAACCCAGAGACAAGCAGTGTTACTTTCTCCTCTTTACAATCACAGACATCAGGGGGATCTGTCCAGCACATCCACACACGCACAGCCCTCTCGGACCAGAGACCTGTGATCAGACCTCGTAAAGCTGATACTCTGCCTCACCTTATGAATTACTCTGACCTCTGACAAATGCTGGGATTCCCTGGTGGCTCAGATGGTCAAGAGTCTGCCTGTAATTTGGGAGATCCAGGTTCGATCCCTGTGTCAGGAAGATCCCCTGGAGAAGGAAATGGCAACCCACTCCAGTATTCTTGCCTGGAAAATCCCATGGACGGAGGAGCCTGGCAGGCTACAGTCCATAGGGTTGTGAAGAGTCGGGCATGACTGAAGTGACTTCATTTCACTGACAAACGCTGGGTTTTCCACGTGGCACTAGTGGTAAAAAACCTGCCTCCCAATGCAAGAGATGTAAGAGACGCAAGTTCAATTCCTGGTTCAGGAAGATCCTCTGAAGGAGGGCATGGCAACCCACTCTAGTATTCTGGCCTGGAGTATCCCATGGACAGGGGAGCCTGGTGGGCTACAGTCCATGGGGTCACAAAGAATCAGATATGATTAAAGTGACTAAGTGCGCCTGCCCTGACAGATGCTAGCATGCATCTCTGGAACCTTCATCCTTTATAACAAGGGCAAAAACATCTCGGGTATCGTGGGATCTCTTACAAACACCACAGATGCACACAAGAATTTCTACAAGAAGGCACATTCATGCTCCTGGCAGACAGCTCTTGGTTACTGCCTCTCCCCCACTGTGCACACCCTCCAGTCCTGCCAGAGGACCTGCTTCCTGGGGGAGCAGCCCCCAGCCTGCTCCTTTTCTGTTGCTCCCATCATTTAGCTCCCACATTTTAGGGATTTGGGGGGATGAGCATGATATGTGCTGGAACCCACCAGTTCTAGGCTTCTGTGCTGTCTTCCATGAGTTAGCTGGATGCTCCCTCCAACATAGCACCTGCTGATGAGGTCTTCATCTGATTTCTCACTCAACTGAGCCTGCTTTGTGGATGTGCTGTAGCGATGACCGAGCCATGCAGGGTGGAAATTGGCCAAGAAGGACTCGGTGAGCCTGGCTCCTGGCTCTCAAAGCATCACGCTCTACATGCGCACGGGCTGGGTCAGTCCAACCTGACTTGAAAAGGCAGAATTGTGTCCTGTGTGTTGGGGCAGGGGGAGGAGAGGGGAGAGTGGGCAGGCTCACAAGAGACAGCTCTAGTTCCCATTTCGAAAACAAACAACATGCCGTGCCTTCAGTTTCAGTTTAGTTGCTCAGTCCTGTCCGACTCTTTGCGATCCCATGGACTGCAGCATGCCAGGCCTCCCTGCCCATGACCAACTCCCAGAGTCCACACAAACTCATGTCCATTGAGTCAGTGATGCCATCCAGCCATCTCATCCTCTGTCATCCCCTTCCCTGCGTGCCCTCAATCTTTCCCAGCATCAGGGTCTTTTCAAATGCGTCAGCTCTTCGCATCAGGTGGCCAAAGTACTGGAGTTTCAGCTTCAACATCAGTCCTTCCAATGAACACCCAGGACTGATCTCCTTTAGGATAGACTGGTTGGATCTCCTTGCAGTCCAAGGGACTCTCAAGAGTCTTCTCCAACACCACAGTTCAAAAGCACCCGTGCCTTCATTCTCTGCCAAAGGTCACCGAGAGTTCCAGAATCTCCCCCAAGGTAGTTTTCTAGTTATTTGTGCTTATTGGCCAACAAGTCTCAAAATATTAAAGACTAGCTACCTCCAAAATCATGCTACCAACCCAGAGGGCTTCACATTACATGTATCTGTAGTGCTGGGAAAACTGGACAGCTACACATAAAAGAATGAAATTAGAACACTCCCTAAACACCACATACAAAAATAAACTCAGGATAGATTAAAGACCTAAATGCAAGACTGGACACTATAAAACTTTTAGAGGAAAACATAGGCAGAACACACTGACGTAAATCTCAGCAATAGCTTTTTGGATCTGCCTCCCAGAGGAAAGGAAATAAAAGCAAAAATAAACAAATGGGCCCTAAACTTAAAAGCTTTTGCACAGCGAAGGAAACCATGAAGATAACGAAAAGATAACCCTCAGAATGGGAGAAAATATTTGTGAATGATGCAATCAACAAGGGATGAATCCTCAAAATATGCAAAGTTTATACATATCCATATCAAAAAACAAAGAATCCAATAAAAAAATGCAAAAAACCTAAATAGACATTTCTCCAAAGAAGACACACAGATGGTCAGCAGGCACAGAAAAAGAGGCTCAACATTGCTAATTCTTAGAGAAATGCAAGTCCAAACAATGAGGTGACACCTCACACTGGTCAGAATGGCCGTATACATAAAAATGCTGGAGAGTGTGGAGAGAAGAGAGCCCTCCGATACAGTGGTGGGAGTGTAAACTGGTTCAGCCATTATGGAGAACAGCATGGAGGTTCCTAAAAAATGTAAAAGTAGAGCTACCATATGATCCAGCAATCCCAGTCCTGGGCATATATCTGGAGAAAACCATACTTTAAAAAGACACACACACCCCTGCGTTCACTGCAGCGCTATTTACAATAGTCAAGACGTGGAAGCAATCTAAACGTCCACTGACAAATGAATGGGTTAAAAAGATGTGGTATACGATGGCTGATTGATGTGAATGTCTGGCAAAAACCACCACAATATTGTAAAGCAATTAGCCTCCAATTAAAAAATAAATAAACAAAATAAAATAAAAAACCTGCAGGTTAAAAAAAAAAGATATGGCATATACATACAATACAATGGAATATAACTCAGTCATAAAAAAGAATGAAATAATGCCATCTGTAGCAACATGGAAGACCTCAGAGATTATCATACTGTGTGAAGTGTTAGACAAATATCATGGGACATCACTTCTATGTGGAATCTTTAAAAAATGGTACAAATGAACTTATACACAAAATAGAAACAGATACACTGACATAGAAAGTGAAAGTCACTCAGTCATGTCCAACTCTTTGTGACCCCATGGACTATACAATCCATGGAATACTCCAGGCCAGAATAGCTGTTCCCTTCTCCAAGGACCAAACCCAAGTCTCCCACATGGATTCTTTACCATCTGAGCCACCAGGGAAGACCACACAGACATAGAGAACAAACTTACTGTTACCAAAGGGAAAAGGGGGACAGGGAGGGATAAATTAGGAGGTTGGGATTAGCAGATAGCATACTACTGTATATAAACTAGACAACCAACAAGGACCTACTGTATAGCACAGAAAACTACATTCAATATTTTGTAATAACATATTACAAGGGAAAAGAATCTGAAACATATATATATATATAACTGAATCACTGTTCTGTACACCTGAAATTAACACATTGCAAATCAACTATACTTCAATTAAAAAACCAAGCACCTATAAAAAGTAATTTTGCAAGAGAAAAACAAAATCGCCTATTCATTCATTCTTTGAGTTTCCTACTTTAAACTGGGGGCAAAGTTTACATCTGTAAAGATGCGGTACATATATCCAAGGGAATATTACTCAACCACTAAAAAGAATGAAATAATGCCATTTGCAGCAACATGGATGGGCCTGGAGTGAAGTCAGTCAGACAGCAAAGGACAAATATTTATGACATCCCTTACATGTGGAATCAAAACAGAAATTATACAAATGAACTTAACTTACAAAACAGAAAGAAACTGAAAGACTCAGAGAATGAACTTATGGTAGCCAGGCTTGGGGGAGGACGGGGGAAAGGGTTAGTTAGGGAACTTGGGATGGACATGCACACACTGCTGTATTTAAAATGGATAACCAATAAGGTCCTACTATATAGCACATGGAACTCTGCTCAATGTTATATGGCAGTCTAGATAGGAGGAGAGTTTGGGGGAGAACTGGATACATGTATGTGTATGGCTGAGTCCTTTTGCTGTTCACTTGAAACTATCACATTGTTAATTCACTATTTCCCAATACAAAACAAAGCTGTTTTAAAAAAAAAAAAAAAAGAAAAGAAAGAAAGGAAAAAATACATCTGTAAAACCCACAAAGGTAAAGACTTATTACTGGTATACCAGGTAACTGAACAAGAATAACAATATTGCCCTAGAGCAAATGGTTAATGCATAAAATTCTCCTTTAAAAACTGCACTAGTAAGCTCAGAGCGAGGGTTCCCAATCTTTTCAGTCAGATGGCTGCAGCATCACTGAACAGTTACAGAAAGGAAAGTCATCTGGCATAAGAACAGGAGACCAAGTCAAACGTTTCTGGAGGGAAATGCTGTTGACCATGAAATCATTGACTGAACTCGCTATTTCTTAAATCATCGACTGTTTCTTCAAGAGTATTAATGATGAAATTTAAAAAGTGAAAAATACACTTATTTTTTTAGACCAGTGCTTTGCAGTAAGATTTACGTGGTGGCCACCTTGGAAAGCCTGTACTTTGTGGACACAGATCTTAACTTGTAGAAGCTCTGACTGAAACCTTCTACCAGTCTCTGCATCACCAGCTCTGCCTGCCAGACACTGCCAGGCAGTGGGCCCCAAACATCAGCAAACATCCCTGAGCTAAACAGGCTGGGGCCCCCACAGTCAATAAGAAGTGAGGAAAACACACTGCTAGTCTCAACGGGGATAAAGAAGTAGAAAGCCACATCTTATACGTGGAAGTTGTTATGAGTAAATTCTAAGAGTTCTCATTACAAGAGAAAATATTCTTTTAAAATGTCTTTAATTCTGCAACTGTATGAGGTGATGAGTGTTTATGGAACTTACCGTGCTAATCATTTAATGATGCAGGTCAAATCATTATTCTGCACATGTTAAATTTATACAGTGCTGCATGTCAATTACATCTCATTAAAACTGAAAAAAACGTTATCAAAAAAAATCCACATCAAGACAAATCACAGTGAAACTGCAATGGTAACAAGAAAACCTTAAAGGGAGCCATGGGGAAAGTGAGATTATCAGCAAAGATAGACAATTAGGCAGATGGTTGCTGTAATGACAACAGATACCAAAAGGTAATGACATTGTTATCTTTAGTAGTGTTGAGGAAGACAGCTGTTTCTCAAAGTTCTCTACCAATTAAATTACCATTTGATAGTAAGTCATTTTTTAAATATACAAAGGCTTCTGTGTGGAGATTGCTGCTGCTGCTAAGTCACTTCAGTCGTGTCCGACTCTGTGCAACCCCATAGATGGCAGCGCACCAGGCTCCCCCGTCCCTGGGATTCTCCAGGCAAGAACACTGGATTGGGTTGCCATTTCCTTCTCCAATACATGAAAGTGAAAAGTGAAAGTGAAGTCACTCAGTCGCGTCCGACCCTCAGCGACCCCATGGACTGCAGCCTTCCAGGCTCCTCTGCCCATGGGATTTTCCAGGCAAGAGTATAGGAGTGGAGTGCCATTGCCTTCTCTGGTGTAGAGATTACTTCTGCCTTATACCTACTGAAATAACATGAAATGTATCCCATCAAGAAGAAATAGAACCCAGAAGGAAAGCGGTACCGAAGTCGGTGAACTTAAATTTTAATGGCAAATTAGCATAAGTACTTATAATTAAAAGAAAATAAAATGTACGCTTCAAATGGGGTACTGGTGATTGATTCGACACTAAATGTCAGCAAGTTAGGGTGTTAGAGAAAGCCTGTGTCCTTTCGAAGAATGCTAAATATGATCCTAAGTGTGTTTTTTAAAATTTGCAAAGGCAATCCATGAAAGAATAGAGATATAAACTTTAAACCCATGGAGAGAATTAAAAACAAGCCAAGTATTTCTGATGGAATGCAGGTAGGTTAAAAAAAAGAAGAAAAAAAAAAAAACATGGTAGCAGGAAAAATAACAGCAGAACAGGTCCAACTCTGCAATCACAATAACTCTAAGAGGAACAAACTCACTAAGATAAACATGGATTACCTCTCACACACACTCAGCCTTAAACTGCTTAAAACATGACACAGAGAAGTTAAAAACAAACAAAGCAGAAAAATTAAACCAGCAAAAAAAATGCTTCAAAAAAGCTGATGTAGCAAAGTCAGTACAATATGACACTGACGGCACCATCAGACTACATTGTAATACAACGCAAAAGCACTAACAGGGATAATGCATTTAATAACAGAACAACCAGGACTCCCCTGGTGGTCCAGGGGTTAAGAATCCACCTTCCAATGCAGGGGATGTAGTTCAATCCCTGGTCGGGGAACTAAGACCCCAGGTGCCCTGGGACAACTGAGCCTTCGTGCTCTAGAGTCCATGGGCCACATGGAGGAGCCCACACAGCCAACCTATGATGACCATGAATTTTTATGCACCCAATACTAAAGTAGCAAACACATTCCCAAACCAAATTCACTTCATTCTGCTGAAATGGTCCCCAAAAGCAAGAAACAAGAAAAGTCAGCCCGTTGGTCAGACCAGTCCACAGATGGGACATACCATGGCCTTGAGTGAGTTTAATCATTATTTTTTTAAAGAAATCATTATTTTAATTACAGAAATGAGAGGATTTAGGGGAGTTATAAATGAACAGAAAGTGGTCTGGTGGTTAAGAATCCACCTGCCATTGCAGGGGACATGGGTTCAATCCCTGGTCTAGGAAGATTCCACACGCCATGGGGCAACTAGGCCCATGCACCACAGCTAGTGAAGTCCATTCACCTAAAACAAGAGTCCGTGCCCTGAAACAAGAGAAGCCACTGCAATGAGAAGCCTGTGCACTATAGCTAGAGAGTGGCCCCTGCCCAGTGCAACCAGAGAAAGCCCGTGTGCAGCACGCAGCCAAAACGGAATTTTCAAAAATATACACTGATAAATAAAAGTGAACAAGAAGGCCATGGGCTATTCAAGAGTGCCCCAAAAAATCACGGATCTAGACATCATTCAAAACACAGGGAAGGACTAGACCCACAGAATAAGTTAGAATTAGCCAACTGTGGGAAAAATCAGCTATTTTACAGTTTTACCTCATTGATTCCCATTTGTTTGATGTAAAAATCATAGTTTTATATACATTCAATTCAAGAGTGCCCTTTTACCCTCCCCCTCCTTTTTTTTGGCTGTGCCACACAACATGTGGGATCCTAGTTCCCTGACGAGGGATTGAACTCATGCCCCCTGTACTGGACCATCAGGAAAGTCTTAAGAGTGCCTTTTACTGACAGTATGTTCAGTTGATTAAAACAAAGAGAGGCTCAGAGGCCCCCAGGAGGACAGGAGAGACTGACCACACGGCCACCCTGCCCTCTCATGCGGATTCCTGTCCCGCTGGTCACCTGGGATAGCAGAGTCACGTACAAACACCACAATCCACAACAGCTAGAGGTGTGCACACTGCAGATGAGCAAAGGGGGCCAGGACAGGCAAGGGCAAAGGAAATTAAAGGCGCAGAGAGGGGCGGAGTGAATTTGATGAGTGGAAGGATCCAGTGAACCTGAGACAGATGAAGGCCCCTGTCATGAGAAGGCTAGAATCCAGCCCCTGATGTGTCTTAGGAAAACTATCATTAGTGGCCAGGAAGCCACACAGTCACGGCCCTTGATGGGTGCTGTGGTCATAAATCCACACCCGAGGCAGGGCACCAACTCGCCCCCTGGCTGCTCACTCGTCTGGGGCCTCCGCTTTGATGGGAAGAGGTCAGGCCAAGGCCTTGTCTTCCCCAAACACCTGTCCTGCAAACACTGACTTCACCCCTCGTTACCCTGAACCACCCTCAGCATCAGTCCTGGGTGGGAACCACCTAGCCACGTTTATGGAGCTTCTCCAGACTCCATCCTCTCACATCAGTGACCGCGGCTGATCTGAAAGCACCAGGAAGTTTTACAAAACACAGATGCCAGAGAAACGGAGCAAAACAAAACCCTCGGATGCCTGGGTCCCACCTGCAGAGGTTCCAATGTAACGGGCCAGGGGGTGCCCTGGGCATCAGGATTCATAAGCACCCCCCGAGGTTCTACCAGGCGGCTGGGAACAGCATCACTGGGCTCGAGGGCTCAGGCCTCCACATGCATTTATATGATCCCCTTCACCACCTGATAAAAACTGGGGAGCAGGGCGCACCTTATCCCCTGCTCTGGGCACTGCTGGTCTCTAACCCTCCTGCAAAGAAAGACCCAAACATCTACCCCCTATTTCACAGGGCACCTTGGAGATGTTCTGCAAGAGGCTGAGAGCAGAGGCGAATGTGCAGCGCCTGCTGTCTGCCTGCCTTGTCGCCAGCCCGTCCCTGGGGAAATCTAATGATGAGCCAAGCTCAGACATTGCTGGGGAGACAGAGAAATGAGATGTGAGATAGGAGACAAGGAGCTTTCCGAATGTATCAGAATGACCTGTGCAGCCCCTCATGATCACATCACACACACACACACACACACTCCCTTGAGAGGAAGAACAGGACTCTGCCGTCAAGGTCAAGGTCTTATGGACAGCATGACACACCCTCCGGATCAGCTCGTATACTTCCCTCCGAAGCTCCAGGGCCCAGGGCGGTGGAAGGACAGGGAGACGTCCAGCCAGCCTGTGCATCTGGTGTCTCTTCAAGCCAGTGGAGCTCAACTACGGGTGACCTACCCCCCACCCCAAGGACACCTGGATTTGCCCATAGACACAGGCACAAATGGGGGGCTGTCACTGCATCCAATGGGCAGAGGCCAGAGATGCTGTTACATGTCCAACAAGGCACAGGATGGCCCCCTAAACACTGCAGAGCTGAGATTGATGACCCTCCCTGAGCAGACCGCACTGTAATAGACGACGGGGGTTTATGCAGCACCTGGGCCCCTCACTCAGTGAGGCTGAGTAACCTGGTTTAAAATAAATCCAAACAAATCCAAAAACTCTACATCAGAGAACCCCTGGAAACAAAAGACTCTCCCAGCGACACTTTGAAGTTGAAAAGGAGGCGAGCAGCCCAACCGTGGACTCAGCTGGCTAGAAGGAAGGCATCTCTGTTTCAGAAGGGTTCCAGGAGAACCGTGTAAAGCCCTCCATCATTAAAGTGTTTGAAACACATGCATTAGAACAAAACAGACAGGCACGTCTTGCATAAAATCATATCTTTAAGCTATCTTGTTTACTAGTATTCACAGGAAGTAATAAATGGAGCATTTTTTTGGAAGCGATTTTGTTTCACTCATGGCAGAGAACTGTTGCTAATCCCTGCGTATAAGCACAGAGGATGGAACATTCACAAGCCTCCTCGCAGGCCCCCTCCCAGTGCCTCGTGCATTAGTCCTGTGGGGGTGCCTGGTGCCCCAATGACCCATAATTTCCCCCTCCAGTTCCCAGCCCTGCTCAAATTCCAAGAGACCTCCAGCCCAAGAGAAGAGGCCATGTGTGATGGGAGGACCACCCACTGGGGGCTCCTTGAGGTCCTCAGAGTTAGATCAATCACACAAGTGCAGGCCTGATGAGCAAACACGGTCTTGCCTGGGCGCCCGGCGCCCGTCTGCAGCCACAGACAGACAGCATCTGTGCTCATGTGCCAGCCATCTGATGAGTGCTCCCACGTTTTAGACATCCCCTCATCCCAGCCATTCTGCTGTGGGTCACAAAAGAGAGTATCTGTGATGCTGGGGGAAAACTCAGAGCCAAGCCTCCCACACGAGCCTTCTTTCTGCACAAAAACTGGCCAACCCAAGGGGAAGCACCCTGGGGGCTCAGGCCTCCCACTCTTTTCTCAGAGGCTCATCCTAAGTCAGAGATTCAAACACTGGTGATCAACTGCTCAACAGGAAGACACTGCACAGATGCGTAAATACACATATAACTTGGCACCTTCTCAATGCTGAATAATTTCTGACAACTAAAGGGAAAAAAATGAAACTAGCTTCTTTGGCGCATAATCATACCATTCAACACTTGATGGTTCTCACTTGAGTCAGAGAAATGCCAAGAAAGTATACTCGAGAAATAGCCACACCAACCAGTCAGCATCCTCTAAGCATTTCTGTTTCTCTGACTCTTGATTCCTCATATGAGGATAAAAGTTACCCAAGTCATACAATGTCACTAACAACACATACGGCATATAAATTTGACAGACCCCCACATCAAATGTAAATTTTAAGAGAAATATTTGTTATCTATTCCTGTAACACACTGTGGCTCAGATGGTAAAGAATCTGCCTGCAATGTAGGAGACCTGGGTTCTATCCCTGGGCTGAGAAGATCCCCTGGAGAAGGAAATGGCAACCTACTCCAGTATTCTTGCCTGGGAAATCTCACGGACAGAGGAACCTGGAAGGCTACAGTCCATGGGGACACAGAGAGTCAGACACAACTGAGCAATGAAAACTTTTATACTTTTTCATTCCTGTGGCACAAACTGGATGCACTTAACTGCCTAGGGGCATTAAAATTATCCAGAAATATGTGCTGTCACTACATTTGCATTAAGAAAAATGTGAACCGTGTCCATTTCACTGAAATTCACAAACTCCCTTCACCAACAGCAAATGACAAGCAGACAGCCACCCTCCAAGTTCTGAAAGACTCCCACATGCCAGGAAATCTGTGCTGACAGCAGAGGAGGGGTGGGGGTCTCACCTCTCTGGGGTAGTGAGTGTGGTCTGATGCTGATGGCCGCTCACACAGCATCACTGCTTCTCACACACCGCAGTCTGAAAGGCCACCTGAATGCCCACAGGGACACAGGAAACAGGCTGAGAGGAGGCCCCTGCTCACAGGGACAACCAGTGTGGCACAACCACAGGGAGGGATGGACCCCCGAGCCTGGCCGAAGGTCCCTCATCACTGACCCAACAGGTGATCAGATGGTCCACAGTCATCGTCCAAGTACTTGACCTCGAGTGGAACCCCAGGTCTATATGCCCTGAGGTACTCATTTACCGTCAGAAATTCCTTGCCAAGGGATTTTAAGACTGTTATAGCTTTTTCTCAAGGAAAGGATAAAGGTGATAAAACCTTCACTCATTCAACAAATATTCAGTGAGTGCTTGACAAGGGCAAGCACATGCAGACACACATATATATGCAATAAATCAGAAATGCCATAGAGGGATCCTGCAAGACTCTCAAACTGCTGGTTGGAGGAGTGGACACCCACCAAGAAAGCACTTTCAAGATCTATACGCTCAGTGGTCAAGGCTGTGTGGGCAGAGATCAAGGGAATAGCAGCACATCCAGAAAGAAACCCGCACACATACGCCCCCTGGTTTCTGACAAAGGTACAAAGTAATTCAGTGGAGCAAAGACAGCCTTTCCAAGAAATGGTGCCAGAAAAAAATGGAGGCTCATAGACAAAAAAAGAAAAAAAAAAAAACCTTGACCTGAGTCTCACACCTTATACAAAAATGAACTCAAAATGGACACTATGGATTAAAATGTAACACTTTCAGAAAAAACACACACACACACAAGGAGAAAATATTCAGAATCTAGGGCTAGGCAAAGAGCTCTGGAATTGATACCATAAAAGGAAATATTTATAAATTGAACTTCATCAAAATTAAGAACACTTGCACTGGGGAAGACCCTGCTGAAAGGAAGACAGACAAATGGCAGAGTGGGAGAAAATATTCGTTAACCATACAGACAACCAAGGGCTAGTATCTAGAACTCTCGAAACTCAACAGTTAAAAAAAAAAAAAAATCACACACACAGTAAAATAACCAAGCAAATCTAATTAGAAAATGGGCAAAAACCATGAAGACACCAAAAAGGACATGAAGATGGTGAATACAACATGAAAAGATACCAATGTCATTAGCCACTAGGGAAACGCACATTAAAACCACAATGAGGTATTACCTATGAGAATGAACAAATTAAAACAGTGACAATGCCAAATACTGATGAGGATGCGGAACAAGGGAACACGCTACACCCCTGGTGAGAACTTTAAGCGGTGCAACCACTTTGGAAAACAGCAAAATAGCTGGGCATGTTCTTTAAAAAAAAAAAAACAACGAAATATGCAACTCCCATATGGCCCAGGAACCAAGCAACTGTATTCATATAGCCCGGAACTGGAAACAACCCAGATGTCCTTCAGCTAGCGACTGGTTGAGCCCGTGATGCATGGTCACCATGGACGACCCCACAGCTATACAAAGGCACAGACCATGGATACATACACAGTCTGGGTGATCTCGAGAGACTGATGCTGAGTGAAAAAGCTAATCCTCAGAGATTACATGCTGTGTGTCTCCATTCATGTCATAGTCTTGAAATGACAAAACTATGGAAACGGGGACCCAGCCTTGGGTGCTAGGAGTGCATGATGGGGACAGGGACAGGAGGAGAAGTGGGCGTGGTCATGAAGAGAAGTGGGCGTGGTCATAGAGGAAAGTAGGTGTGGCCATAAAAGGTCCAAATGAGGGACCCCAATGGTCAGGAAACCTGAAACCCGTTCTGTAGCTTGACTGAATCAACCTGACACCCTAGTTTTGAGATCATAAGAGTCTGAACTGGATAAAGGATACCTGGAACCTTGCTGAATTATTTCTTACAAACTGTAGGAGAATCTGCAGGGGCCTCAGGAAAGAGTTCAGAGAAAGGGTGCTAGGAAGGCTTCAAGGAGGAGGTGGCACTTCTGGGAGGATCTTCAAGGCGGGGCCCCGTGTCACTAGTAAAGGCGAGACTTAGGTACAGCCTGGAGGGGTGCAGGGGGAGGGGGTGTGCCCTCTCTCGTCAAAGGTGAACTCTACCCTCCTTCTTCCTATAATTTTCTCAGCAGAGAAGCAGCGCAATGGACACTTCCAGAAGCAGAAATTCACTTTATAGAGAAGCATTACGAGTCAGAAAAAGACATGGATGCCCTTCCGCATGGAACCCCTGCTCCTCCAGCGGCTGCCCCAATGGTGCCCAGGTCTGGGGGCTGCACAGAGCTTCCTTCCAGTGCATACCTGGCCACCAGCCTCTTCCTTGCACGTACACAGTGCAGGAGGCGGCCGGGTTCCAGCCAAGGCCCAGAGGACAGAGGAGAGCTCCTGGGTCAGGTGCCTGGGTCAGTCCAGCCTGGCCAGGACTGCAGTGAGGAGGTCATTGACCTTCACTTGTCTCATAGAAAACAGGCAATTTAATTCCCGTCCTGGTTTCCACAAAAAATTGCTCCACGGCTGGGCCCAGGGACCAGTACAGCCCCCAGCAGGCCCTCACCCAGCCCTTCCAGCAACAGTGAATCAGCCATTAGCACTATTTATGGTTGTTTAACTGCACACACACCCCCTTTCTTCCCAGACACCAAAACGGTGCCATTTACAGCTGAAGCCTTCAAACGTCTCCTGCCAAAGCTCCTGTGCCTGCTGCTGCTGCTCACCCTATGGCCCCTGAACTCTGCGTCCGTCGCCTGGGGCCCGTGCCCTTGTTGATGGGGCTCTAGTCCAGTCCCACCCCTGCTCTCGGGTGTGCGCAGGACACAGGAAGACCGTTTCCCAGTTCCCTGTGCAGACACTACGCACACACACACACACACACACACACACACCCCAGGCTCTTCTCAGGTCTCTCGTTTGGGAAGAAGACTTAACCAGACAACCTGATTCACCCTGCTCCTCTCTCTCATCCCATGTCACCACGTTAAGGCACATAACCGGGGTCACTCAGGACACCAGACTGCTCTCCCTGTCCTGCTCTTCAGCTTGTTATCCTCTCCCTGAACTGAGCAAAGGACAGCAGGTGCTGCGTGTTCCCTGAGGTGCCCACACAGCCTGCTCCTCCTCCCTCCCACTGCTGACCGGCCAGGGCTGAGGCCTGAGCGAAGCCACGGAAGCCGACGACAACCCGGCCAGGGTCTGGGTGGCACCCTGGCACGAGGACTCTGCCCAGAGATGCTTCACACAGCCTTACCCACGCACATCTTTTCCTTACAAGGGGGACCATGAACTCTGAAACTACAGACAATGCTATTTCATTAAAGCGTAGCATGAGACCAATAAAACCATTTATTATGTTCGTACACCTTTGTTTCCAGACTTCATGGCTGCCTGAGTTTATTATGACACAGAGAAAAGTCCTCACCCACTGGGTGAAGAAACAAGAAAGACCATCATAGTCCATTCGGGCTGCTTTGACAAACACCAAAAACGGGGGGATCTTCGAGAACAGACGTTATTTCTTACAGTCCTGGAGGCTGAGAAATCTAAGATCCAGGTGCTGCCAGATTCGGTTCTGACGGGGACCCACTTTCTGATTCATAAGACAGCTGAGTCCCCCTTTGTCCTCACATGGGGGACAGGAGAGGGCCCCTGGACGAAGCCCCTCTGATGAGGACTCTGGCCCTCGGAAAGTGGGTGGGGCTCTGCTCTCATGACCAGTCACCTCCTGAAGGCTCCACCTCCTCATAGCATCAGATTGGGGATTAGGATTTAACCTGAGTCTGGGGGTGAATCAGACATTCAGCCTACAGCCGAAACCCAAGAGAAGACAGTGAGGAAGAGGCACGACGTGGAGAAGCTATTGCAAGGAAAGGTTCTGAGGTCAGCGGGGGCTGGGGGGCCACAGACAGAGGCAGGGATACAACGGATGGGTCAGGAGACAGAGGACACATGGGGTCGTTCTGGGGCCCCAGGGCTGCAACCCAGGCGCTTCCGCTGAACCCTGAAGGGTCACATCCTGTTTTGGCAACACAGCACAGGGAGTGATCGTGAGCCCTGCCCCCCAGTAAACAGCTCAGGACGCTGGAGAAAATGCAACGAGCAAACATTTTTGCACAGCTGAACTCACACACACAAAGAAGAAGATTCCCCAGTGTCCACAACGCCCAAGGGATAACCAGAGCATGAGCACAAGGGTGTGTATTAAGGGGGAGGAGGGGAGGCTGAGAGTTACCAGAAATAGGCCAGGGGCATGAGAAGAGGCTTTGATCAACGCGCCCAAGCAACCCATTGCAGAGACGCACCCTTCCTGAAAGGAAACTAAAAATCACCCGGGGATGGGGACAGTAAGCTTCTGCTCAAGACACTGGATGGTGGGGGGAAGGTCTATGCCACATGCAAGTTCAGTGTTCAACTGACACACCCATTTGGTACACAGATCCATGAGGCCAAAATTAAGAGTTGTATTTGGACCAATACCACCTCCAAGGCCTCCAAAAAAGATCAATGTTAAAACTCACTAGGAGGACATTTCAACAAACTTTATGGAATTCCCACTCAGAAGGGCTCATAATCCACGTAAGAGTCACCAGATCTAAACTGAACACTTAGTAACACCAAGAACTCAAGATAAACAGAACAAACTGAAAAAGACGATGACTTTAAAGTGTGAAGATTTAAAGCAAGAACTACGTGTGCGTGTGTGCTCAGCTGTGTCTGACTCTTTGCGACCCCACGGACTGTAGCCTGGTCGACTCCTCTGTCCATGAGATTTCCCAGGCAAGAATACTGGAGTGGGTTGCTATTTCCTTCTCCAGGGGATTTTTCCCAACCCAGGGACTGAACTCTCGTCTCCTACATCTCCTGCATTGCAGGCAAATTATTTTCCACTGACCCACCCAGAAAGTCCAAGAACTATGAGATGATGAGAAAAAGATAATATATGAAAAAGATCAAGCTTTTTTTAAACTTCTGGAATGTAAACTCACTGAAATGAAAAGTTAGTGGATGAATAAAACTAATTATTATGTAAAGAAGAGAATTAATAATCTGGATAAGAAATGAAGAAATTATCCAGAATGTACCATACAGAGATAAATATGCCTTAAAAAAATATAGGTGGGTAAGATGGAGGATGGAGTAAGAATAGCCATCATAAGAAAGTCCCACAAATACTAATAGGAAGGAATTCTAGAAGAAACACAGAGAGTGGGAAAGAAACATAATTCAAAGAGAGAGTTTCATTATAGAACACTATTCAAAGAGTGAGAATTTTTCAGATTTTATGAAAGCCACACACTCTGAATGACAAAGAATGTTGAGCCAAATAAAAATAAATCGAGATTCATCTGATTCAAACTGCAGAATACCAAGCACAAAGAGAATAGCATAAAAGTAACCAGGAAGCAAAGACAGGTTATCTACCAAAATGAGAGTATCCGACAGCAGATCTCTTGATAGCAAAATAGAGTCAAAAGATAATAAAAATATTATCTTCAAAGTGTTAGAATACTACACCCAATTAAATAGCTTTCAACACCGAGTGTGAAATAAAAGCATATTAGACAATATCGTTTACTGAAAAAAGAATGACTAAAAGATATATTAATAGATCAGTGAGAAGGAACCTGAATTTAGAAGTCAGGAGCAACACTCAAGAAGCAATGATAGCAGGCTGGAAAATGTGCCAATGAATCTAAGTAACAGCATGAGTTATAAGTCAACTTGTGGGGGGAGCGGATTTTTAAAAGATGAAACCAGAATGGTACTAGATAACAATAGTACGAAAGACAGCAGTTGACTGGAGTTGAAGCTTTCTAAGATGCTTGTATTATTCAGGAAAAGAATATGGATACTGATTAGTTTGGGATATTAAGACAAACATGCATGTTAAAAATATAAGTGTCATCAAAAGGGTGATATAATGTATGGTTTCCTAACCGAGAGAGAGAACATGAGAACTGCAAATTTAATTAAAGAGAAATCAATATTAAAAATAGAAAAAAAGATGGTGAGCAGCCTTTCCCTGCACCGCCACCACGCAGGCCCCTCCCTAGTCTGTCCCTGCCCTCCAACCCCTGGGAGCGGCTGGGATGGGGTCCCCTGGGTCTTCCCTACCCCTCCCCTTTCTTTCTGCTCACTGCTGTTGCAGCTGGCTGTAATGCTTTTTAATTAAAATGTTTTTAAAAAGAGAAAAAAAATAGAAAAAAGAAAAGGCATGGAAGATAGCATAAAATACAATGACAGAAATAAGTTCAAACACATTAATAGCCACAAAAACTGTAACTGGATTAAATTCACAAGTTTTGAAAAAAGAGATTCCCAGATTCCAGTTTTTAAGGTAGCTATAGTCCATTCACAAAAAATACACCTAAAACATAGTGGTGCAGAAACAATAGACGAGAATCACCAAAAAGTCTATATGAGGTAAATACTAACTAAAAGAAATTTGGCGTGGATGATAAAAGCAGATGAAGTAGGCTTAACAGGAGAAAGCAAGACATTAGAATAAAGAGGTCATTATGAAATGATAAAGGGAACAATTCATTACCAAATAAAGGTTCTAAATCTTTATGAATTCATATTCAAAATCTATAAATCAAAGTTTGACAGAATATAAGAAGAAAATTTAAATGTAAAATTATAATGGGTGATTTTAACATATCTTTATCCTAAAGAGATATTTAACAGACAAAACTATAAAGGATATAGAAAATTTGAACAACACAATTAACAAGTGATCTGATACACAATTTTCCCCAAATTGTGGCAATCTGGTAATGGATTTGAACTTACAAATACCATTAAAAAAAAAAAACAACTGAAAATACCAGAATATGTCCCATATGGCAAAAAATAAGCATTACTTTGTAGAAACTTTTGATCTGTACTTTGAGTGATGATATAAAATGTCCTTTCTGCTGTAATTATAGTTCAGGTTGGAAAGTCTTCAATCTAATGGATTCAAAGTCTTCATCCCAAAATTGGAGCATACATATTCCTCTCAAGCACTCATAAAACAGTGACAAGGACTTCCCTGGTGGTACAGTGGATAGGAGTCTGCCTACCAAGGTAGGGAACATGGGTTCAATCCCTGATCTGGGAAGATTCACCATGCTGTAGAGCAACTAAGGCCGTGTGCCACAGCTACTGAGCCCACCAGCCCAAGAGCCGCTGCTCCACAATAAGAGAAGCCACTGCAAGGAGCAGCTCGTGCGCTGCAACAAAGAGCAGCCCCCACTCACTGCAACTAGAGAAAGCCCATGCATAGCAACAAAGACCCAGTGCAACTAAAATAGATTACTTTAAAAACAGAAACAGTTATAAAATCTGATCATTTATTTGGCACAAAGGAGTCTCAGCCAAACCCAGAGAATCAATATCACGTCCTGAATAGTGATGAAGGATGTCCCACAAGAGCTATCTGACAGCTAGTTGGTTCCCTATGGCTCCATCCACCAACCCTAGTTCCCTGTTATGATCCAAAACTTGCCTCTCTTGAAAGTGCAGATTAACTGGCCAGTTATTATTTGTGTCTAGCGTGTATTTAAGAAACTTTCTGGTAGAAAGAAATACAGTGAAAGCACTTGGGTGATCTTTACGAAGCTGAAAGTCAACTAAGGTTAACCGTTTCAACCTTTTTGAGATGTTCCACCAAAGAGAGACTACTAGAAGAAATGTACCCAAAAGGGGGGTTAAAAAATTAGAGTTTTGCACAAGTGAAGGGGTATATCGGAATCTGGGTGTATGGACATGATGTGAACAACACAAGAAGTCAGTGAGCTGGCTGACCAGAAGGGACAATTCCAGAGGGTTAATCCTGCCAGCCCTCTTTAAGCATTTCATCTATCCATGGAGAAAGTGACACACCTCTAGGAGTTCGAGGCCCAGAGGGCATGTCTCCTCTCATCCTTCTCAACTGCCTTTCAGTTCACTGCAGGGTTTAGTACCTTGGGGTGGGAAACCGAGATGGACCAGGCAGGAAAGGACCTGTGTCATGCTAAAGGGCTAGACAATGGGCCAAGGCCAGTTTGTCTGTTTAAGTCATGTGCAAGCTGTCGGCTTGGGGGGATACAGAAGGTAAAACAGAAGAGGGGGCAGTTGGAAGTGCTGCATCCCTGAATGTGGTGACCGGAGTGTCAGCCCTCAAAATATTCATTGGAGAGATGGGTGAAAGGACGGATAGAAGAAAGTCACAAAGTTTAATTGAGGTTAAAATGAACTGTCTTAAAAGTGTATAGTCCAGTGGCCTTTGGTACATTCACAATGTTGTGCAAACTACCTCCACCCAGTTCCAAAACAGTGTCATCACCCAAGAGGAAACCCCAGTCGGTCTCCCTCCTCCCCAGCCCCTAATCTGTTGTCTATGGATTTACCTATCTGAACATTTCTGATAAATGTACTCGTACAACACCTGGCTTCTTTCACTTGGTATAATTTTAAGGTTCAACTCCATAGCACGTACCAATGAAAAAGAATTTCTAAGACCGTGGACTCAGGGCAGCAGGGGGAGCAGGAAGGGTAAAGATAATTGCCAGACATTAAGCCTGGGTGACTTGAAGGACAGTGGCACCGTTAACACAGCTGGAAAGACAAGAGTGCGATGCAGGAGGGGGCAAAGGGGACAAGTCTGTTCCTAGACAGACTGAGTTTGCAGAGCGAGGAGACACCCACCCTGGAGGAGTTCCCCAGGCGCTGAAAGCACCGTCTGCAGAGAGAAACCGCAGCCGCAGAGATCCACCCTCTCACCGTCCTCCAAGGCCAGGGTGCAGACGCATCCGCACCCAGGCCTGTGGTGGAGACGCACAAACCGCCCTGGACCGTCTTAGAATGTGGCCCGTCGTCCATTTACCAGCCCTCAGGGGTGAACGATCACCAGCACGGCTTAAGACGGAGAAAACACTATCCTCCCTCTAGAGCGAAACCTACGGCTAAGTCTGCGCTGGCTTCGGTACAAAAGAGCCATTCACGAGACCCCGGCTTGAATGTTCCGATAAGCATCTCCTGCGCCACCTCTGAACCGGTGCACCCGGCTGCACCCAAAACGGCCCACTAGCCCCCCGACCCTCCTGACTCTCAGTCTCGCGACTCCTTGAGCATTTTTCGGTGTCAGAATGCAGCCCCACCAGCCGGGCTTCCACTCTGGAGGTAAGAGCGCAGTGATTGTGTTCCAGATGAGCGACCCCTCTGAGTAATTTTAAGCTGTAAAGAAAGGGAGGGGCTGACCCCCCCACCCGCTCCTCACAACCAGCCTGAGCCTCCAACATCAGTGGTCATTTCTCTCCCCAGAGAGCTATTTGTGACTTGATGCCAGGTCCTTCACAAATCCATTTCAGCTGGGGAAAAAGAATCCCTGCCTGCTTTAAATACACATATTTCCTTATATATGTAATTTATATATTTATACACAAACGTTGTTGTTGTTTAGTCACTAAGTCATGTCCGACTCTTTTGCAAACCCTGGACTGTAGCCCATCAGGCTCCTCTGTCCATGGGGTTCTCCAGGCAAGAACACTGGAGTGGGTTGCCGTTTCTTCCTCCAGTGGATTTTCCCAACCCAGGGGTTGAACCTACATCTCCTATATTGGCAGACTTCCTATACGGGAAGTCCATACATAAAACATACACGTGTATAAAACTTAAAGATATAAGACAAAGTTGTCTTTTGTGCCCTCAAGGTCAGGCTCAAACTGGAAATCTCGGAAAAAGAAACCATTACAGCCTGCCTCCTAGCAAACTCGGACCAAAAGGAAAAGAGGGAAGAGAAGTTATTAGGATGCATAAGTGTCGAGGGGAGCGGTCACAGCCAGAGGAGGGTCATCAACCAGGACAGAACCTTCCAGGCTCCCCATCTCCTCCTCTGTGAAGCTCTCACCTGCATTCCCCACTCACCCGGAAAGCCCCCAACCACCCTTGGGATCCAGGCCCTTGTGGGCAGCCCCACAGTGACCCAGACAAACAGAACCTGGCCCATAGAGCCCAAGTCCCACGGGGCCATTCGCAAAGAGGGACAGTGACAAGACAAATAAATAGAACACGCAGTGTTTTCATGGAAGTGGCAACATACACAGAATTCACACAAATCCATAACATGGTGGCTCAGTAAACACCTTGAAGGCAGGGCATCTGCCTCCCCAGGGCCCAGTCCAGCGTCTGAGTGAAGTGTGGGTGGAGCAATAGATGGGTCAGCAGCTGAATCATGAAGTGAAGCCAAAGGAACCATGAAGTGCTAGGTGCTGGCACATAACATGCTGGCTTTTTAGCCATCATCTCAAACCCTCACCACCATTTGTACCTTCATCAATATGCAGGATATTTTCCAAGAGGACATTCAGCTTGAATCTTATACTGGATGTCAATAACAAAACGGGATTTGCATTACCGTTGCAAATGAAAAAAAAAATAACGTATGCATTGTCTAGACTGCTTTGCTAGAACACATTCACTCCCTAAAACGTAAAAGAAATCTATATTTAAATCACATTGGCTGCATAACAGACACAGGCAGCACACACCCACATCTGTTGACACAGATAATGGACAAGCATAACATATTTTCCAGCTCATTGGAAAAGAAGGCTCTCGAGAAAAAAGAGACTGCCTAATTTTGTATTCTAGTAATAATACACCCCGCAAGGACCCATATAGGGAACTAACAGCCAGCTCATTGGAATGGAAATTATAAAAAAATACTTTGAGACCAGGGTTCAACAAGCCTTTTCCATAAAGGGTCAGAGAGCAGATATTTCAGGCTTTACAAGCAACACAGCCTCTGTCACATCATCTTTGCTTTTTCAGGTTTGTTTTGTACTTTTTCCCCAACTCTATAAAAAATGCAAAAACCATTCTTAGTTTCCAGGCCATACAAATAGTAGCTGGCTGTCCCCTGCCTTAAACCACAGTAAGACCAGGATACTTGGAAGCCACAGAGCAACTGAGTTCACATGCCACAACTACTGAGCCAGAGCTCTTGAGCCTGCACGCTGAAAACTACTGAAATTCGCTGGCCTGGAGCCTGTGCTTGGCAATGAGAGAAGCCACTGCAATGAGAAGCCCGCGTACTTCAACTAGAGAATAGCCCCTGCTTGCCACAACTAGAGAAAGCCCACGCACAGCAATAAAGACCCAGTGCAACCAAAATAAAAATACATTCACTAAATTAAAAAAAAAAAAAAAGAATAGAACACTTGGGAGTCCCATGTTCTCAAGGGGTAAGCCCCCATCCACCTGACTCACCTCCTTCAGTCTCTCCAGCTCATTCTGCAGGGCCTGCTTTGATATCTCCACTTCAATCATCTGCTGTCGGAGAGTTTCATTCTCGTCTTCCGCTTTAGCTCTCTTTTCCTCCACGGTTTCAAGTTCATGGTGCAATCGGACCGATACGTCTTTGGCCACCTGCATCAACCCACAGACACAGTCACCTGATGGGAAGCCTTCTGTGTGCTAAGGGCACCTCCAAACCACTTCAGAGGCAGAATCACTAAGGAATATTGTGTTACACAAAAGAGCAAAGATCCTGGCAATATTAACAAGCCTACATTTAAAGGAAGAGGTATTAGTTTAAAACATGAAATCCACATTAAGGGGAAGTATGACTTTCATCTGGATTAAAAGGCCACTTTGCTACAGCCCTGTTCCTTCTGGAATATTGCTTAGAATGCCAAGTCTTCCCAGGAGCACATGCTTTAAATGATCAATTAAAAATGATCATTGGACTTACCTAGTGGTCCACTGGTTAAGAATTTGCCTGCCAAGGCAGGGGACATAGGTTCAATTCCTGGTCCGGGAAGCTAAGCCTGTGGCCACAACTACTGAGCCTGTGCTCTAGAGCCTGCGAGCTGCAACTACCAAGCCCACATGCTACAGTTACTAAAGCCTGTGCACCTAGAAACTGTACTCTGCAACAAGAGAAGTCCACACTGCATGTTGGATCGAAGAGTAGCCTCTGCTCTCCACAACGAGAGAAACCCACGTGCAGCAGAGAAGTCCCAGCACAGCCAAAAATAAATAAATAAATAAAATGAATAACAAATAATTTTTTAAAAGATCATCAAATAAACATTTCTGTTTCTCAAAATCATTTTTAAAGAACCCTATTTGCTTGAAAAAATAATTCTGTATTCAGTAGATACTTAATATGGTCAGGTTTTAAATTGCCTACTCTGGTAAAACATTCGAATGCTATAAAGGCAGTTCAACATTTTCATTTTCTAAAAGGAACTAAGGAGATTTTGTAACAGAAATATGAATCACTTTTACATCACACTGAGTGACATCTTGTTACTGGTTTATAAATCTGAGTTACAAAGATTCTTTTCCTGTTATCGTAATGAAAGGCTAAATGAGATTTCATAGAGACTCCGATAATAAGAAGGACATTATACATAATTCATCTCTAGATAAATGATTTGATAACTGGGGCAGGAGAGAGGCTTCAGTGGAAAGGACAAATGGAAGAAAGTCTAGGGTATTTTCACCTTATTCTCACTTTCACCAATGATTCTGAAAGACACTTTAAACAATTAGTTATGACCCTATTTCTCTTTCAGTTAAGTCACTAATACAAGTCTTACTTGGGTTATGGTAATTTCAGCATTTTTGCACCCTAGAAACTTAAAATAACAAAAAATGTTAAGTGACTATGGTTAACTTTTAAAAGTGGTGTTTGACTAAAACTGAACTGATAATGAATCAATTTTTTAAACATTCCAGATCTTTAGGAGTTTCTGCACAATTTCTAAAGAATGATCAGATCAGTGGGGGCAGGTATTAATTCTTTTTTTTTAATTGAAGATCTATGGTTTATTTATTTATTCTTTTGGCAGGGGTGCCTGGTCTGTAAACTAAGATCCCACATGCCCTGGGGCAGTAACTAAAGATTTCACGTGAGTGAATGTCACTCAATCGTGTCCAACTCTTTGCTACCCCATGGACTATAGAGTCAATGGAATTCTCCAGGCCAGAATACTGGAGTGGGTAGCCTTTCCCTTCTCCAGGGGATCTTCCCCACTCAGGGATCAAACCCAGGTCTCCTGCACTGCAGGCGGATTCTTTACCAGCTGAGCCACAAGAGAAGCCCAAGAGATTATGAAGATTATCTCATGTGAGAGTATGAAGATCTCATGTGCCACAACTAAGGCTCATCACAGCCAAACAAATAAACTAATTTAAAAAAAGACCACGTGTAAGTGGGTCCTGAGGGCTGCACTTCAGGTCTTACAGCCTTCTCAGCATTTACCCAGCTCCCAATCTTTCCTTAGAGAATCAGCATCATAAATGATGCTATCTCTGCAGGTAATCAAACTTTAGATTCAAACAAACACTGACCTAAACTGGATCTCTAAGACACCTTCGAGGCAAACCTGTGAAACTGTACGGAAACTCCCCCTGGCTGCTCTGGGGAAGGCACGTCCCACCCACTGTTCACCTTGTGCTCACCTTCAGGTCCTGCTCCAGACTCCGGATAAGCTCCCCGTCCACCTGCCCGGTCTCCGCCACCTTCAGCCTCTTCTGCTCGGCCTTCCGGAGGCGGTACTGCAGGATTCGGCAGTTCTTGTTGGCGCGGTCCAGCTCCCGCCGCAGCTCCTGCAGCTGGTAAACCTCCTCCTCCAAGTAACTGTCTCTCATCTCTTCCATTTCCGCTCGGAGTTCATCCAACTCATCCTACACAAGCCAGACAGAGGGCACTGAGAAGCCAGGTCTATGGGACAGGGCGGAGTCGCCCATCCACCCATGCCCTGCAGTACTGTGAACTTTCTGCAGTCACCTGTCGACTTCCGGAAACACGTGTGCAATACAGCCTGGGGACTTCGGAAATTCTCACACAAGACAGCATCACCAGATGTCTGTTCAGGTCTCGTGGATCCAGAAACCAAAAACGAGCATGGCTTAGTCATCGCAGCCTCTCAGCATTTACCCCATTTCCAATCTTTCCTTACAGAATCCTCATCATAAATGACGTCATTTCTGCAGGTAATCAAACCCTAGATACAAACCAAACGCTGACCTGAACTTGTGTCTCTAAGACACAAGCTAGGCAGTAAGATGAGTCAGACATTGCCTGCAAAGAACAAACTTCAGGGGGTTCATCCCTGTGAATTGCCCGGGAATTATAACACACCCGCAAACGTCCTTAAAATGCTGTCCCGCCACACCAATCTTGGAACTACGTGACTCATGATTCTAAAGATAAAACCCTGTGCGCTATTTCAAATACACATCAGTTTGGTTTTTTCCATTCTCCTGCCCTTCATCTCCCATCTCCACTCCACTCTGGGATCAACATGAAGACTCTGGGATACAGAAGAAACCCGGGAGTTATTCCTGGCTCCCGCTTTCCCACCCAGCCTAGCCAACGCAGTGCTGTCAGTTCAGCGTGCAACCTTTGGGGCTGTATCCCCAGGGCTCCACACACCATGCTCATCCCGCCTCCATCCCTTTCTAGGGAGCCACAGCTGCCCCCTCCCTCAGCGCCAGCCTGCCCTCTCCCAGGTCCAGGCGCAGGAGGCAGGTCACCTGTGATGGTTTCTCCTTAAAGAGCTCCTCCCCAGCTCGTGGCCAAGCCCACTGTAGGTAGATTGGTCAGAAGGCACACAATGCCCCCTACCCCCACTGTCTCTAGCCCCAGGCCCTGCCCCTCCAATCTGCGCTAAGTCACTTCAGTCATGTCCGACTCTGCAACCCTATGGAGTGTAGCCTGCCAGGCTCCTCTGTCCATGAGATTTCTCCCAGGCAAGAATACTAGGGTGGGTTCCCTCTTCCTTCTCCAGGGGATCTTCCTGACCCAGGGATCAAACCTGCCTCTCTATCTCGTGCATGGGAGGTAAGTTCTTTACCACGAGCGCCACTTTAAAGCCCCTGCGACTTCCTACCACCATCAAATATTATCTGTTTCTTCCTACTCTTTATCCGTCACCCACACAGGAAGGTAAGCACCAGGAAAGCAGACACCTGGAGTCTCCCAGTGTCCAGAGCAGCGTGAGCCACACAGCAGGCCCTCAATACATATTTGTGGAATGAATACACTTGAACCTTGGTCAACACCTAGAAAAACCAGCTCCTAAACACAATGCAGACTGGTCATCACCTCACATTGTTTTGTTCCCGCCTTGTAGCGTGATCACGGACAACTCTTCCAAAACCCACAGACATGGCAGTAGCATCCAGGGTACATTTTCTATAATAAAGGCTTCAGCGAGGAGCAACTTAGAAGGTGGGAGATTAAGAAAAGCATTCTAGGAATTGTCTTGATTAGTTTCATACTTGATGGCGTAAATGTCTCGGATACTCTTGGTCATCTTTTTTTTTTTTGGCTGTGCCACGTGGCTTGTTTGATCTTAATCCCCAAACAAGGATAGAACCCAGGCCCTTAGCAGTGAAAGCGGCGTTCTAACCACTGGACCACCAGGGAAGTCCTCATTCTCATTTATTTTGTTCAGTTAACACTGAGGCTCAAAGGGAAAAAATGCTCCCAAACATGGACACCCTAACCTATCAGCTCTCGTCCTATTCAGTTTGTTCCTGGAGTCTGGCCACCCGCGCTAATCCTGCATTTATTCTCAAAAACCAGGGATTTATTTACAATAAAGAAAAGAGTTTCCCAACAACAGAGCCTCAGGTAGACAAGAAATTGACCAGTAGTTAATGTCCTGCAGATTATTTTATCCTGGATAAGATCACATAGGAGATGTGTACCAAACGAACTGGGAACCCTTGTGGAAAAATAACAAATCGGCACAAACAGGGTGAAAACCACTGTCCAGCCAACCCTACCTGTGTGCAGCCATCACCTGTAGGGGAAAAGGCACATGGGAGGCATCTGATTCTCCCAAAGGCCACCTACAGGTTCTTCCACTCTGTCCACACCACCTGCCCAAGAACATGACCCACTCAGCTGACCATGGCTCCAGTGGGGCCCGTTTCAATGGCCCATGAAGGGGAGTGGGTGTTAAAAATGAAAGCTTTACCAACTTCTAGTAGTCAAACGAATAAAATGTTTTTGTCTGCTAAAGATTCTTACAGAATTTCTATACCAGTGGTGATAATCTCATTAAAAATAAAAGATGTCTGGGAATTCCCTGATGGTCCAGTGGTTAAGACTCCGTGCTTCCAATGCAGAGGGCACAGGTTCGATTCCTGGTTAGAAAACTAAGATCCCACATGCCATGCAGTGGGGCCAAAAAAAAAAGTATATATATAAAAAAATAAGGTGTTCTTATGTGTCTTAAGAAAGGCAACTCTTAGGGAACTGCCTCCAGTAGTTAAGACTTTGCCTTCCAATGCAGGTGGTGCGGGTTTGATTCCCTGGTCGGGGAGAGCTAAGATCCCATGTGCTTCGAGGCCAAATAATCAAAATGTAAAGCAGATGAAATATTATAACAAATTCAATAGAAACTTTAAAAATAATCCACATTAAAAAATCTTTTTAAAAAAGGTAAATCTTAATGTTGAAAATGTTATGACATATAAGCAAGTTTCATTGACTTTTTTCTTCTTCTTCATGGAGGACCCTTCCTATAAATCTTGTTCCAACAGGAAAGTTTGCTGGAATTGGGGTTTACTGGGTGGAACAGAGGCCAGACAGTGGACAGAATGGACAGGCTGGGCTCTTCAAGGGCCTGGAGAACACACTGACTTCAGGAAGGGCCTTTCAACCTGCAGCAAAGAGACTGTTTCTGATGCCGAATCCCCATGCTGAGCCATGAGAGTCTTGCCCTTGACCCAACCCACACCAGAGGAGAGCAGCCACCACAGCCTACAAGCTTTCAAATAGCCCTGTGCATGTCATCCTCCCATAAAGAGTAGAGAGTTAGTCCTGAATCTTCAAAATCAAGGTCAAGCTTCTCAGGTCCCTTCTGCAAATCTGATTTGACTTCGAGAAAAAGCTTAATCTATGCAGAGGTATCTGAATACAGTTAGTTAATTATTACACTGGGTAACTAATAAAAATAGTTCAACAGAAGCAATAATCACTGTATATATCCAGGGGTACCCACAAATATCCAGTGGCGTTGGGCATCCGTTTATGAAGGCACTGTGTGAAGGCTTTTCCTTCTACTGAAAGTGTCAGTCTCTTAGTTGTGTCCGACTCTGTGCGACCCCATGGATGGCAGCCCACCAGGTTTCTCAGTCCACGGTATTCTCTGGGCAAGAATACTGGAGTGGGTAGCCATTCCCTTCTTCAAGGGATCTTCCCAGCCCAAGGATCAAACCTGGGTCTCCTGCATTACAGGCAGATTCTTTACCATTTGAGCCACCCAGGGCAGCCCTTTCCTTCTAGAAAGCTTGGCAAGTCATTAATGCTGAAAATTACCTATTACTCAAAGATGAATTTTAAAATGTGACATAGTCATAAAAAAAAAATATGATAGGACTTCCAGATACAAAAATGTTCTCTGGTTTTTCAGACTTTGTATTGGGGGGGTCCCTCATCAACCCTACCATTAAACACTAGTTATGCTCTACAGACGCCTGCACCCCCACTGTGGACTGAAAAAGCCTGTTCCAGGGCTCAATGTACCCACACCTCCAGATCACTCAGCAGGCCAGATGTAAACAGCTAATGGTTCTTGGCATAAATAACCACTAACATTAGTCGCTTTGAAAAGAAAATTAGGAAGAGATTGTAACTGCATGTATTTGAATCACTGCTTTTATAACTCATATTTTATCTAAATTTGTGGACCAGCAGACACCCTTTCTTAAGCACTTCGCCTTCGTTACTAAGCCTACAATAAGCCTGCAGGGACACATGCCCCCACAAGATGGACAAAGAGGCCAAACCCACACTGGTGAACACACCCAAAGCCTCTCGGCTGATAACTGGAAGCCCAGCTACAAACCCAGGCTTTCTGGCTCCACACACATACTCTTTCCAGTAAATGGGAGAAATTATCAGCAACCACCAGGACACGTGAAACAAGAAGCTTTAAATCACACTTGCAAAAAGCCTGTCGGCGCAAAATAACAGCAAGCTAACGTTTAGAACTTGACATTGTCAACGTGTGGGTATATTCATTTTCACAACTGGTCCTCACCAAAGCACTGCAATGTGCAGAAAAGGTATTAATACCCTCCATTTTTAAAATGAGCATACTGAAACCCTAAAAGTTTAAATGGCTTCCCAACACTTGTCTGTTGCAGAGACAGGATGAGGCCAGGGTTTCAACTCTTTTCAAAAAGCCTTGAAAAAAAACAATTTTCAGGTTCAGTGAAAAGAAGTTATAAGAAAAGCAAATTACAAACCATGTAGGCAGTAAGCAGACATTTGAAAAGCAAAAACTGTGATTATTCAGATTAGGGTCATGATGGGAGAGCGATTTTTCAAATGAACATTACATTAATTTTCTGACAGCATGCTCTAATCTAGAAAACATTGTATCAAAGAACCTTAAAGATGTCTTCCATTTAAATGCTTAACAAACCCAATCAAGCAGAACATATAATGTTTCTGGTAGACTAAATTTACACACAGTAAGAGCAGAAAACTGTTGGTTTTTAATACAGATAATGAGAAAATTTCCCTTAATCAAGTTTTATATTGAATTAACAACAGGTCTGTCAGATACTCAAATGTTAGATCATTATCTCATTAAAAAGCTAATCTAGCTTTAACTAAATATACTTTTCGAATTTTGTATAGCATGAAACCTTGAAGTACTAGAGAGCTCCCCAACTATTCCCCTTCACCTGCAGATAACAAATCAAGCTTTATTTTATACTTGTGAATGTGTTTATGTGTGCTCAGGAGTATCCAACTCTCTGTAGCCCCATGGACTGGAGCCCAGCAGGTTCCTCTACCCGTGGAATTTTCCAGGCAAAAATACTGGGTACCATTTCCTTCTCCAGGGGAGTTTCCCGACCCAGGGATTAAACCCGTCTGTTCCATCTCCCTGCACTGGCAGGCAGATTCTTTTACTACTAGGGTCGTCTGGGAAGCCGTGTGTGTGTGTGTGTGTGTGTGTGCATGTGTGCATGTGTGTGTGTATATATATATATACACATACACACATCAGATTTAAGAAAAAATGAGGTACCATGTGTGCACTAGAATAAACGAAGATTAAAATGTCAAAGAAAATCTCTTTGAGGATAGTTTATCCACAAATATAAAAACCAAATCCTTGGTTTCATAGTAAAAGTGATGAAAACCCTTGATCATACTGATGATCTTATCAGACCTTAATTCCCTTTAAACAACTTAAAATCAATAACTAGTCCTACTTTAATCACTCCCTCTTTAAACAGACTCAATATAGACAGTGAGCAGTCAGCTGGCTACTGTTGCAATAATTCCCTCCTCTGGGAGTTGCAGATCCTTAACTATTCTCTACTGTAATATACAAATAATCCACCTCTTTTCCCTCCCATGAGTGAAAATGTGCTCCGCAGAGTCCCAGCTGAGGCTCAGAAGGCACGGGGGGCTCAGCCATTGTTTACAAGTGCCAGTTCATCCAGCAGCCAGCCGCCCCCCCCCCGCCCGGCCCTGGTCCACATTATCTCACCACCTAAGATGATTACCGCCGCTTGTTTGCAGGCTGAATAAAGAATGGGTGTGGAAAGCAGAAGGTCAGGAAAGAATAGGGACACTGTCTGCTTCAACCTTCCAGGAGGGAGGGGGGTAGGCAGGGAGGAGCTGAAGCACTTTATGCTCAGAACTGTTTATTCTTGCCTCAGTGTCCACCCCACCCCCACCCCTTCCTGGCCATTCAGAGCGCCTGGAATCTTCACGGCCCGATTTAACCAAATCATTGCAGATCCTGAAACTCCCAAGACCCCAAGAGAGAGGCAGGAGGCCGAGGCTAGCCAGTGCTGAGGCAGTGCAACCGATCCACTCGAATGGCCTCCCCAGCAGCCCCCTTGAGAAATCACTGCTCTTCCACATTCCCATGGTGTCTGCTCTGAGCTAGCAGGCAGTTTGCTTGTTTTCACCAAAAATAATTCTTAGGAGGTAACCAAAAGGGCAGAGCAAACTTAGCAGCCCTCCCCAGGCCAACCTTGGAGCCCCCCCAGGACTGGGGCACTTTGGAGTACACTACTTGGGGGTGGTAGGAGGGGTGTCATGCTAGCATCCCCCACCAACATGAGAAGCATTTTTGAAATAGGCCAATAAATGCAAAGCAATTAAACCCTCCTGAAAAGCCTGTGGAAACAGAACATAATTAATATGTTCACAATGAGCTCCAGGGCTTGTCTGATTGTCTTTGGGCGCTGGAGCAAAACACAGTGATGGTGGGCAGGCAGAGACCACGATGCCCAGCATTTCTCAGACACCCTGGTCACTAAGATGGACCTGAGTCTGGTCTGAGAAAGAAGCAAAGCCCTTTGGACAACTGACCTCAATCTCCTATCTTCACTTCTGAAGCCTTCCAAATTACATACAAGTTCATCTGCAGTCAAGGGCCAACAGGGCTTTTCTGACTGCTTTCACGCAAAAAGCCAGTTACCCGGACTGAGTACTTACTCATTATATAGTCACCCTGCTTCCCTGGTGGCTCAGTGGTAAAAAATCTGCCTGCCAGTGCAGGAGATGCTGGTTTGATTCCTGGGTTGGGAAGATACCTTGAAGGAGGAAATGGCAACCCACTCCAGTGTTCTTGCCTGGAAAACTCCATGGACAGAGGAGCCTGGCGGGCTATAGTCCATGGGGTTGCAAAGAGTCAGAGACGATTTAGCGACTAAACAATAACAACATCTAGTCACCGTGGTGCCTTGTGATGGCAGTATGACTCAAGGATGGCCCCATTCAGCTCCACACAACAGAGGCAGGCGCTTCTCTGTTGACAGCTGATTTTTGGAAAAAGCAGTCTGGCCAAAAAACAAAATTCCACTCGAATTTCCCAATCAATAACACATCATCCTTAGTTTTCTGCTTGATTACTCTCAGATCATTCTTCTCAGTAACTTGAGTTTCACACAATAATGGTGACAGAAATGACTTAGGAAAGCCTGTAATACTTGCGGTCACCATCCTCCAGAATATATCAAAGTAAAATTTCTGGGTGGAGTCTCCCACTTCTAATCTCCAGAGTCCTGTGCAACATCCCCTAAGGAAGGAGTAGGTCAGGGACTAATTTATCTGCCATCTAAAAAAAAACAAAAACAAAAACAAAACACTAGCGCATGCTCTAAAACCCGTGTGCAAAAGCAGGCTTATAGCAAAGGTCATTGCTCTGTGAGGTCAGGGATCCTCCCAGCCCGATTCCACACATGTGGGCAGGCTCACTGACCTTTAGAAAAGTCTAGCAGGACTGTTCTCTTTCATCCCCAAATTGAATGATTGTCACTTAAGCTACTGAAGAGCCAACCATGTAACTCACACATGTGTTTGTGATCAGCCTGATGTCCCAGCCTCCCCAGACTGCCTCTGCCTCTTCTCTCCTGCTGTCAGAGGAACCACTGGGAGATGGACTTGGGTCGGAAACGTTTGGCCATGACAGCCACAGGAAATGGCAACTGACATTTCCCACAAATTAAACACTGCCAGGGGGGTCTGTGGGATCCCGAACAGTCCAATGGAGAGGTGCTCACTGTGGCCCTTTGGCCTAAAAAGAGAGGTTCCCCAGAAAAGCTAAATGCTGGGTATGGCCCAAGCTAATAAGACAACTCTAAGGCAGGTGTGGCTCTTCTCAGCCTTGGCGGAAACAAGGATGCAGCCTGGAGCTGGGAGAGAACAGAGGTCTGGAGGCCGGGGAAATACCAGCTGCATCACTTACTAGCTGGGTGACCTTGGACACATAGGTACGTCTTCTCGGATCTCAGCAACCTTGTCAGTGAAATTAGGGTTGTGATAAATACAACAAAGACACCCTATGTTGTGAGATTTGCTGAAATATCAAACACACCAGAGCAGACTCCAGGGTCACACCTACTTCCTTCACTGAGAATCCAAAGACGTGAAAAAAAAAATAAAGCAAATAACCAGCCACCTGAGTGAGCCCTGAAATGACGCTGAACTGCCTGCCTTGAGATCAGATGTCATGAGAAACATCTATTTGCACTGAGGCTACAAAACTCAAAGATGGTCTTTCTCACCCTCAGGGAGCTTACCTCCAGGGCAGATTTACAAAAGCCCTGGTTTCACAACAGAGTAACGCTAATACCGTGGCCCTTTCTCTTCCATACTCTCCCATTTCACTCTGTTGTCTATTACATAAGTCAGTGACCAGAGCAAATGTACTACTGGAAACATTTCATTCGGAGTTCCCATCTGCTCTCTTTTCCCACAGCGATCCTCCTCTGCCTCTTTGAACAGGATAAAACCACCATAGGGGCTCAGTGGGTCAGAGCAGCCTCTACGGCTTGGGTATAGGAACACTCCTCAGTCCTCTGCTCTGATCCCAGCTTAATTCCTCAGATCACCTCCACGCACCTTAAAAGCCCACATCCTTGTCCCACCAGCCACCCGGGACCTCCATCAGGGAAAGTCAGCCTTTGCTGAGAAAATGGGGAGAATCACAAAACGCACTGATGGAAGAGGGCCGCTGCTTTTGGGAGGAGATATATATTTAACCATCTTAACAGAAGGAGATTTACACGGTGGAGCTGTTGACTAAACTGAGCCTCACAATAAATTAAGACAGATGCATTCAGTACCACCCTCCTTGCTTTGGAGTCACCCAGCGTGCCCTGACCTCCCCACCCCACACGGTCTAAATCCTCTTTTCTGCAGCGCCTGCTCTCCTCCTCCTGGAAAACATGGAGTCAGACTTGTGCCCCAGAGCTACCAAGACCCAGAAGCCACTGAGAGCAGGCCGCGCCGCAAAGCGCTCGATGCGACCGCAGAGGCTGCGAGTCCCTCGAAAGAGCGGGCGCGAGTGGCCTCTCCTGACACGAAAAAACCGGCTGGTGGACGCGTGCAAAGGACCGGCCAGCAAGACAGCGTGGTCTCCCCGCCCAGGCCGCGCTCAAGAGACTCTTGAGCCGTAGGTTTTTCACTAAAAGCGGCGTGACCCGGCTGTCTGCGCCCGGGGGAGACTCGGAGAGCACCTGGCCTTAACTGCGGGAAAAGGGGAGGGTGAGTCTGCATCCTCCGAGACCCGCACTAGGCCCACTGGGTCCCGCTCAGAATTTCTCGGCTGGGGACAATCCGCGCCCACAGGTGAGGGGGCAGGGGGTCGACTGCGTCTCCAAAAAGCAGTCACAGCCGCCTCTCTAGTTAACGCAGCATCAACTGGGGCAGAGGCATCCGCGGGAAGAGGCGAGACTTTCTAAAATCAAGCTAAGTGGGTGGAGAAGCGGCTGGACCCACAGGTCTCGCTGCTCCTTCCACAAGTTTGGCTCAAGTTCCCAGCGCCCAGCGTGTCGGGCGCAGGAAAGTGACTGGCACCGGGAGGAAGCGCTTTCGGGGCCGGGACGCCGGTGCTCGCGGGTCCCCGCCCGCACCCAGACCTGGGGACGCCGCCGGGACACCTGCGGCAGGGCAGGCCGCGCACCTTGAGATAGTCGTTCTCCGAGCGCAGCTCCTCCATCTCCCGCAGCAGCTCCTCCTCCTCCGCTGCCGGGACCAGCCGGTGCTGCTCGTCCGGCCCGTGCTCCCTGGGGGTCCCGGGACCCGTTCGCTCCGGCGGAGCGCGCCCCGCGACATCCTCCACCACGCCCGGCCCCGGCGACGCCGAGGGGACCCCGCTGGGGCTGTTCCGACCCCCAAGGCAGGCGGCGGGGGGCGCGGCGAGGAGTCCCGGGGGCTCGGGGCTGTCTGGCGGCGCCCCCCGAGTTGGGGGGCTGGTCGTGGGGGCTCCTCGCAGAGGTTCCGGGTCGCTGGAGCCGGTGCCGGACTCGGCGTCGCTACTGGCGGCGGGGAGCAGGCGCTGCTCGTCTGAAAGAGGGTCGGAGGGGCAGTCGGAGAGATCGGAGCTGCTGTCTGTGTGGCTGATGCGCGAGCCGGGGGCCGGGGAGCCGGCGGCGGAAGTCACGGCGAGAATCACAGCGGGGACGGCGACGGCGGGGACCCGGGGCCCGGAGGCGCGGGCGGGGACCGCTCCGGAGACGCGTTTGGCTCTGCGGCCCTTGGTAGCGGCGGGCGGCGGCTCGGCCCCGGGCAGTGGCTTCCCTACCCGGGGCAGCGGCTCGGAGGGCGCCGCGCGTGCCACCCTCCTGGGGCCCGGAGCGGCCTTAGCGCCGCCCGCTGCCCTGGCCCCGGCGCCCGGCGGCGGCTTGTCCTTCGCGCCGGGGGCGCCGCCGCTCCGCCGGGAGAGGCGGCCGGGCGCGGCCGGGGGCCCCGGTGAGGGCGGCGCCTTGCCCGCGAGGCTGGGAGAGCGCGGGGCGGCGGGCGCCGGGGCTCGGCCCGAGGAGGGGGCGGCCTGGACGGGGGCTGCAGGCCGGCCGTGCAGGTCCTTGAGAAACGGTCTGGCTGGTGAGGGCACGCGGTGCAGCCGTCTCCGTTCCGCCAGCGGGTGGAGGTGGTGGTGGTGGCGGTGGTGCTGGCCGGGCGCCTGCGGCTTTGCGTCCTGGGCGCCGCCGCCCGCGGGGCCGTTCAGCGTCTCCATGGCCGGGGCCCGGGCCGCGAGCAGCAGCTCGGGCGGCGGATGCTCCGGGCGGCGGCGGCGGCGTGCAGCCTCCCCGCGCGCCCGCTCATCACTGTCCGCCAGCCCCGCCCGGTCTGCGCCCCGCGCTCCCGCGCGGCCGCCGGCCCCGCACCCCGGCCCCGAGGATCCCTGCGGGGTTCGCCGCCGTCTCCGGCTCTCCCCGGGCCGAAGTCACCGGTGCTCGCGTTCTCCCGGCGCGGTGGCTCCCCGTCTCTCGCATCCCCGGCAAGCGGCGCGCCAGGCTCGCACACCAGCCCGAGTCCGGCGGCGGCGCTGGCTGCGCGCTCCCCGCTCCAGCGCCCTGCTCCCCGCCCACGGCCCGCCCTGCTCCCCGCCCACGGCCCGCCCTGCTCCCCGCCCGCCTCCGCCCGTGTCCTCCCCCCGCCGCCCTCCGCCGCCGGGTGCGCATGCCCCGCCTCCCGCCAGCCGGCGCGGCGGTGGGGGCGGGGTTGCGCTCCCTGGCGGCGCACGATGTGCGGGCCCCCAGCCCTCTCCGCCTGGGACCCTCGTGCTTGTGGGGGCTCAGGGGACAGTGTGGGAGCTGGGGGAGGGAGGAAGGGGGCAGGCGCAGAGGCGAGGTCGGGGTGGGAGGAGGCTGGAGGCGGGGGAGGCGGCCGGTGTGCCCTCTGAGGGGTGCGCCTCGGGGTGCCGGCGTGGAACAATGACCCCACCCCCTCGCCACAGGCCCCTGCATCCAGCCCGGCCTCCCAGGGCCTCTGAGTTCTGCCCCGCCGGAGCTGGGCCGAAGTCCACACTGCTTTGAGGACTGGTGTGACCACCGCCCCCTACCCCAAGCGCCGCAGCGCCCTATCGCGTCCGAAGGCGCACGGGGCTCCACAGTTGGCACCCAGTGCCTCTGGAGCCCCAGGGAAGAGCCGCTGTCCGACGCAGCTCGCCGAGCTCCGGGGCAGTAAGGGAACTCACATGTAGTGTCGGCTGCGAGCCAGGCCCTAGTAGACGCCCCACAGGCATTGTTTCATTTCACCCTCGGAACAAGCCTGACTCTGAACTCCTGTCTTCCTGAAGGACGAGGCGTGGGCGCGGGAGGTGAGGTCAGTGCAGTGGCCCGTGCACACTGGCCCGGACTCACACCCGGGCTTGTGCAATCCTCAGTCCTGCACGCCCACCCCTCGGAGAATGAGGCCGGTAGGCCACTGGAGAGTTATCGTGGGCCACTGACCTTTCCAAACCTCTGTTCCTGCCCCTGTACAATTAGAAAGTACCTCCATCTGAGTGTGGGGTCTGATCAAGGATGAGAAAACACTGTCAACTGTAAAGTGCTTTTCAATATCAGTGAGTGCAGGTTTTGTCCCAGGTGTTGGATTGTAATAGAGAAAAACCTTCCTGTTCTATTACAAGTTAATCACTAAAGGCATGTTGCTATGAGCTTAAGTTATAATGGCTTGCCCATCTTTAGGAACCCCACCTGCCAGGGAATGTGTGTCAGGCTCCAGCACCTTTGTTAAGCTCCCAGAAGATTCCCTGGCCAGGCCCCACCTGTGAATGGCTGCTGGAATGAAGAAATTAACACTCCTCCCTCCAGAGTTGGGCCAGAAACTGGTCTCTATCCCCTCCCCTTTTTAGTATAAAAGAAGTCTGAATCCTAACTTGGGGGAGATGGCTCTTTGGGACAGTAGGCCATTGACTTCTGGGGCTGCTAGCTTTTCACTATTCCTTGTGCCAACAGCTCATCTCTGGACTTACTGGCTTGTCAGGCGGTGAGCAGAGTGAGCTGTGACTCAGTAACAGGATGATGGGTAAATATCCAGGGGAATAAGGGTCAGTCTGCCAGTCTAGCTGGAGGCAAAGGCAGGCAGTGCTGACAAGTTGCTGGGGTGGGCAGGGACCCTGAGCCCAGATAAGTGCCCAGGATATGTAAGTGAGTGCCCAGGATGTGTGCAGGGCAGAGGTTGTAGGTAAGACGACCCTTAGGGTGGATGGGACCAAGTGTCCCATGGGGAATTTGGGTGTTATTCTCAATGCGGGGAGCTGCTGGAAGATGCTGAAAGTTAAAGAAAGTCCAAGTGTTGATCGGTCAGTCATGTCTGACTCTTTGTCACCGCATGGACCTAGCCTTCCAGGCTCCCCTGTCCATGGAATTCTCCAGGCAAGAATACTGGAGTGGGCAGCCATTCCCTTCTCCAGGGGATCTTCCTAGCCAAGGGATCAAACCTGGGTCTCCTGCATTGTAGGCAGATTCTTTACCATCTGAGCCACTGGGGGAATCTCTGCTTAGAAGCATCCCAGCAGCCAGGAGAGGGAGGCAGGTGACAGGGAGTAGTTAGTGGCTGGGGCCCAAAGTACAGATGAGGGCAGTGGTAGTGGCAATAGGGAAAAAAGGGGACAGATCTGTGAAGAGAAAGGAAAAACAACCTGTAAGGGAAAAGAATCTGAAAAAGAATCTATCTGTATAACCGAATCTCCGTGATGTACACCTGACACTAACGTGACACTGTAAATCGACTATACTCCAATAATATATATACATTAAAGACAAATGCAAAAAAAAAAAAGAAAACTAGACTCCAAAGTCTGTGATCTTAAACTTAAATCACCTTACTTAGCCACCTCCTTCAAAAAATGCAGGATGAAGTCATCATTGATGCAATAGCTATGAAGACCACAGTCATCTATCATGGGGTATTTGCAGAAAATTGACACAGGCGGTGACAACACTGAAAAAGGCTGACGGCGCCCTGCCCCCACGCCGGTCCCGCCAGCGGTCCCCAGAGGGCGCTCTAACGCTCCCGGCTGCAGGTGGTTTGATCCTCACAAAGTGGCCCCTGTCAGTCCTCCTGGAGCTCAGCCGCCTTGAACTCTGGGACCTTCTCCTCCACCTTCTTGCAGACACCCAGACGTTTCCAACACCCTCCTTTTTCTCGGGAATTATATCCAAGACTCAGCGCAAGCTTGCCAGCTCCTCACACCACATCTAATCTTGCTAAAGGCCAGCTCAAAATGTTGCAGTCAGCTAGTTTTCCAAAAATATCAGCCAGCTTTGTCGCCTGCTTCCTTTCCCTCAGGTAATAAGTCACACTTCGTCCTCTGAACGATGAGCCTGGCGACTGTTTCCACTGGACACTGGCGAGGAGGAACGCTGTCTCTGTTCCCAGCAGGCAGTGCGTTACAGGTGCACACGGACACCTGCTTGCATCATGAATATTTTTAAAGTCACAGGTGATTTTGAAATAATGTTTTTTCTTGTTATTCAAGTTAGTCTAAAGGCATCAGGGGTCTACTATTTAAAGGAGACTTTAAAGCACTTTGCTCTGGAATGAGTGCTGACTCAGTTGTGTCGGACTCTGCTACCTCACAGACTGTAGCCCGCCAGGCCCCTCTGCCTGTGGGATTCTCCAGGCAAGAACGCTGGAGTGGGGTTGCCACTTCCTCCTCTGGGGGCTCTTTCTGACCCAGGGAAGGGACCTGCATCTCCTGCATTGTCTGGCAGATTCTTGACCATCTGAGCCACCAATACCAGTGGAATAATCTCCAATACCTTAAAATGTAAGCAAAGCAAACTTGGAGTGGGAGAATTCTAGTCTGTTTGCAGAGTTATATAAAGTGGAATAAAATATTTTTTGACTCATAGAGGGGAAAACATACAACTGCCTGTGGCCAACAGTCACCCGAAGAACATCTGTAACCTAAAAACCTTGACCACAGCACTTACCTCTTTTCCAGTTGTTCCGTCTTATTTTAACACAAAGGCACATTCAGAATATGAATTCATCTGATCTAAGTCTGAAAAAGTAGCCTCTTTAAAAAGAGCGAAGAGAAGAAACTTAACAGAAGGGGCTATTTTTTTGGCATTTCAGGAATGTTGAGGTTGAAAAGGGACAATGGGAAATCAGGGGGCCCACTTGGGGGTCCCGGTGCATCCCAGCATCCCAGATGCCCCTGCAGGGTTACAGCCAAAATGCCACATGGGGCTTGATGCGGGCTAGCCCTACAGGGGCCTCCAGACCTCTTCACATGATCAGACCGGCCCTTGTGTGTGGCGTGGTGGTTCCTGATGACTTCTGAGGCCCATAAACCCTGAGGACATCAGAGTCTCCTGGGGAGTTTGTTATAAATGTAGGTTCTGTGGCCACAGGCCCTGGAGCTCTGATTGAGAAAGTGTGGTGTGGAGCCTGAGATCCAAACTTTTAACAAATTCGTTTGATGCAGATGACCCTCTGACCACACCTGAGAAGCCCCAAGTTAGTTTCTAACACAGCTCCACGCTTGTCAATTGCACTTCCTCCTGGTTCCAGGTGAAAGTCCTTCTGAAGCTGGTGGGAGATTCTGGCTGATAAGAGAGGCAAAGACCACGATGAAGGCTTGGCCAGTTAAGCTCCAACTGTAGACAATGTGCAGTGTCCAGGCCTGTCCTAGACCCAGTCTTGAGGTGGTAGGCATCCCTCTGATCTGAGAACCCGGAGCAAGGAGCTACATGCAGGCAGAAGGAGGCTCTTTGCTCCTGAGCAGTGGTTCTTCATGAGGAGGGAGTTCCCTGGTGGGGTATCTGGGAAGTTTGTTGTGGTATTTTTTGTTGTTGCAAAAATTGGATCGGGAGCACGAGTTGACTTTCTGAGGGGAGTCGGGATGCTGTATGTTTTGCAATATTCCCAGAGAACTGCCCCTTCCCCTAACCATCACTGCACAACCTCCCAAAGTCCTCCTGAAACATTCACAAAGGTTAAAAAAAAAAAAAAAAAACTGCTACCATTATCTGAGCCTAGGGCCTAACTACTTAGTCCAGGCTGGCTGCTGTGACAGAATTTCACAGACTAGGGGCTTGTAAGTAACAGACATTTGCTTCTCACCTTTTGCAGGTTGCAAGTCTGAGCTCAAGATGCCAGCAAAGTCCAGTTCTGGGGAGACCCCATCATCTTTTTGAGTCCTCACCTGGAGAAGGGGCAAGGGATCTCTCTGGGGCCTTGTCTATAAGGACCCTAATCTCAACCCTGCAGCCTCCACCATCTTGAGCTAATCACCGCCCAAAGGCCCCACCTCCTAACACCATCCACCTCAGGCACTAGAATTTGACAGGAGGTTTAGTGGGACCTGGGCTTCCCTGATAGCTCAGTTGGTATCCACCTGCAGTCCCTGGGTTGGGAAGATCCTCTGGAGAAGGGATAAGCTACCCACTCCAGTATTCTTGGGCTTCCCTTGTGGCTCAGCTGGTAAAGAATCCGCCTGCAATGTGAGAGTCCTGGGTTCGATCCCTGGGTTGGGAAGATCCCCTGGAGAAGGGAAAGGCTACCCACTCCAGTATTCTGGCCTGGAGAATTCCATGGACTGTATAGTCCATGGGGTCACAAAGAGTCGGATACGACAGAGCGACTTTCACTTTCACTTTGGGGGGACCCAACATTCAACCTATAGCACTGCTTCACACCTAAACACACTTTCACATATAAGGCAGTGTTTTTTGTGTTGTTTTAGTATTCATATATACTTAAAAAAATAATTTTAATTATTTGTTTTTGGCTGTGCCGGGTCTCTGCTGCATGCAGGCTTCTCAGGCAGCAGCCTCTCTTGTCGTGGAGCACATGCTCAGGGCGTGCAGGCGTCAGTAGTTGTTACTCACTAGTTGGGCTCACTAGTTGTAGTGTGCAGGCTTAGTTGTGCCATGCATGTGGAATCTTCCTGGACCAGGGATTGAACCTGTGTCCCCTGCATTGCAAGGTGGATTCTTAACCACTGGACCACCAGGGAAGCCCCAATATATACTTTTTTTTTTCCAAAAGGCATGCAGCTGCAATAGAAGTCAATACTAGACTTCATTTTATTTGGAGGTTTACAATGAGGTTTTCATCTTTGATCATTTCATCAGCAATGGCAGTGCCACTCAAATTATTTGAATCATCAATACAACACACCTGTATTTGCATTTTAGCAGTTGTCTCTATGCATAAGATCTAAGTACTTCTTTGTATATATTTTCTAGTGTATTTGTAACCTTTATATGTTGAACACCTGAAGCTTAAAGACAAAAAGCAGTATTTACTTAAATCATAAATTTATAAAAATTTTTGACACATCAGAAAATGTCTATGATATTACTTTTAAGTGGTACTATTTCCCTTAGGGCATTCATTCTCAAATTTTAGAATGTGGAATAATCACCTAGTAAGTTTGTTTAAAGGCTTCCCTGGTAGCTCAGTGGTAAAGAATCTGCCTTCAATGCAGGAGATGCGGGTTCAGTCCCTGGGATGGGAAGATACCCTGGAGGAGGAAATGACTACCCACTCCAGTATTCTTCCCTGGAGAATCCCATGGACAGAGGAGCCTGGTGGGCTATAACCCACGAGGTCGCAAAGAATCGGACACAACTTCACAACTGAACAACAACTATGTTGAAATACATATTTTAAATAACTTTCTTCTTATTTCTCTTTTATATTACTATAGTGAATTATATTTATTTTTAAAAATACATATTTCGGGAAGAGATTTCACACTGACTCACAAAAGTAAAGGGCATTTGTAAGAGCAAGCTAGGCAACGTGCTGAGACTTCTGAAGAGAAAGACCTGACCTATTGTGGAGGGTGCCCCCTCGTGGTGAGTTCTGGGATGGCACCTCTTCCCCCCAGGAAGAAAATAGCAGAATCTAGGTGTCCCCTCCAAGCAGAGAGGAAGAGGAGGTTGGTGATTCTAAGACATGTCCTTTAAATGAAGGAAGCACTATTCCCTTATGCATGCTTGCTACACTTGAAAAAAAAATCTGATTCCTTTCCTCTTACAACATAACTGCTAAAATTTGTAAAATTATTTTTTAATGATTGTGAGATTCTCAGCTTGATGTCCACTGAAAATATATTGCTGAAAAAAAGGAAAGTTCAGAACTTCCCTGACAACCCAGTGGGTAAGACTCTGTACTTCCAATATAGGGATACGGGTTCAATCCTTGGCCAGGGAACTAAGTTCCTGCATGCCACATGGTGCCACCAAAATAATAATAATAGTGAATAAGTAAATGAAAACTGATCAAAGTATCTTTCCTGATTGGGAAAATTAATGACTTACATTGTCACCCCTTTAGTTTAGAATGTTGCTCATTTCCTCATGCAGATTTTTAAATGTAAGGCATATCTTGTTTCATTGTAATTAACCATTGTTTATTTACCTACTTAAAGAGTTACAACCTTTCAGAACAGAAATGGAGATATGCCAATAACGACTTTCCTCTTGCTGATTCGAGCATTTCAGCCCAACTTCAATGCTCATCGTTTCATACGAAATAAGAGTAGTTTCACATGGAAAGCAGAAATGGAACAGGCGTGTGTAGGTTTCATAGCAGAGAGTGCTTATGGGATAAATTTCCTGACTAATCCAGGAGACAGAACCCTGTGTGAGATCACACGTGCAAGGGACTTCCCTGGTCGTCCAGTGGTCAGGACTCTGAGCTTTCACTGCCAGTGACCCAGGTTCAGCCCCTGGTTGTGGAACTAACAGCCCACATGGAAAAAAAAATCACATACAAGGTATATTTTTTATTTTTTGGCCACGCTACACAGCCTGTGAGATCTTCTTTCCCCAACCAGGGATCCCTGCATTGGAACTGTGGAGTCTTAACCACTGGGCTGCCGGTAAAGTCCCCAAAATACATTTTAATGATTAATTCTATATAAAATTACTGTCAAGCACATCTCAGGAATGAAGATACAGAACATTGTGGGTTTGCCTGGTCACAGTGGTTTGTTCAGTTACTTTGGACAAAAGAATTCAGTCTTCCTGGGCCTTTGAGACAAAATCTATAAAATTAGAGAGTTGACCTGAAGCTTTACGTATGTACCTAAGGACTGGGGTAAACTTTTCAGTGCCATTTTAATTATCAACATGGGATTATCCATAGGAAACTGTAAGTCACCTCTGTTGATTCTCAGACAAAATATACAAACTAATTTTCATGGAAGAATAATATAATTAAAGCATGGAATAAACATGACAAATGTTATTAGACATGTTCCTGATTACCCTACTGCAGCAGTTTTTAAGTGATTCACAGTCTTATTCCTTAGGATAAGTCCATTTCATATTTCCCTCTTTAAAAATTTAAATAACAGGATTTAGGAATTTGAGGGCTTCCCTGGTGGTTCAGTGGTAAAGACTCCACCTGCAATGTAGGAGATGCGGGTTTGATCCCCGGGTCAGGAAGATCTCCTGGAGAAAGGGATGACAACCCACTCCAGTATTCTTGCCTGGGAAATAACATAAACAGAGGAGCCTAGTAGGCTATGGTCCATGGGGGTCACAAAGAGCTGGACAAGACTTACTGACTGAACAACAACAAACAAGTAATCTGAGCTCAGAGAGAGGCCTTAGGAAGCACTGCAATCCTCTCGCTCATTAGCCGCTATCTAGAAATCCCCATGCCTGGTATCCACTGGCTCCAGTTCCAAAGCAGGCCTCCTTTCCATAGTTAAGAGGTTCATAACTATATTTATGGTGATTATATAACTTATCATCCAGAGCGTAGAATATTTGACAATGAATGGGGACATTTATGAATTACATGAGGCAACAGACATGAACCGGACCCAGGCAGGTGGCTCAGGCTATCAAGTTGCCTGTGGGTAACATCCATTCCTCAAGGTAAGAATGTCTCCAGATCGGATCAGACTGACTCATGTTTACATCCACCAATGCTAAGAAAACAGGAATTCTTTTCACACCGTTTATCTCTTTTTAAAAAGATAATTGGGAGAGAAGCCCATTCAAGACTCTGCATAGCCTGCCCATAGCCTGTATATACTCAATCATTCAGAGATTACAAAGATTGGCACAACACTGTAAATCAACTATACTTCAATTAAAAAAAAAAAAAACAAAGCAAAGATTATCATTGAACACCTTCTAAAATGCTAGTCTAAAATGCTAGGCTGGGAATCGTAGGGATGAAAAAAAGTGGCATCTGCCTTTATGGGGCTCAGCATCTCATATAGAGAATGTTATGAGGAGGAGGAAAGCTGTCCGGGTACCAGAGCCAGCCTCTAGATCACCTCGGCCTCCAGGTTCTTCGGATCTGGCCTAGCTCTCAAAGCCGAGCCCTGTCATCTCCTGTTAAACACAGAGTGTCACAGAACCTCACCATCAGAGAAGACCACTCTGGGACCGAGAAGGATCAAGACAAGATCACTCTGTAGTCTATCTGAACATAGATGAAAGAGCATGAACATTTCCTAAACCATGGAAATGACCAAATACTTCTTTCTCCCAGCTATACGACCTGCTGCTTCTTACCAGTTACAGCCTCTGTCCTGCTCAAGTGGTCCCTCCTTCCAGGTAAGATTTATTAAGATACACAATCATAGAATTGCCCCCACTTCTTGACAGCATCTGATCCATAGCAAAGCCCCACCTTGTTGGACCCTCCCCAAGTCATCCAACAAGGGTCAGAATCAATATCCTGCTGAGGACTCCCCATGGCGCCCACCCTTCCAATGCCATGATTGATAAACCCAACAATAAACCAGCCACGGTGTGTGAGCTCCTGGTGAGTTGATAATTATGACTGTCTGCACAAGGCAAGGAATCCAGATGAAAGTGAACATACCACCTGTTCTCTGTTTTTGCAAATACATCAATGTGTGAAACAGTTTTTGTGATTTAAGGGGCCTTGTCTCTCCTTGAAGACTGCATACATATAGAAAAAAAATTATCAATATATATAAAGGCTGTACATCTTCTGAGCAGCTAAATCTGCTTACTCATTGCCCAGATTGAAGCCTATTTTGGAGATGAAGAGAATGTTTTTTAGCTCCACATGTCTTTTGAGAATGTCTTTTGTTCCACAGGGAAGCAAGGATGTCATCTTTGGCATCAGCGTGATGCCATTTTATAATCTAGGTCCGTGATTTCATGAACTCCCAAATCCTCTCTGCTGTGCACTGAAGTTGTGTTTATTAATTTCTATTTTTTCTGCAGGAGGGTTCTCAAGTAGAATTTGAAGGCTGTAATTGCTTTTGTCCCTACAAAGATAAGTGAAAGGCCTTCCCTGGTGGTACAGTGTATAAGAATCCACCTGCGATGCAGGGAACACAGGTTCCATCCTTGGTCCAGGAGGATTCCATGTGCTGCAGAGCAACTGAGCCTGCGCTCTGCAACAAGAGAAGCAGCTTCTACAGTGGGGAGTAGCTCCCGCTCACTGCAACTAGAGAAAGCCCACACGCAGCAGCGAAGACCCAGCACAGCCAAAAATCAGTCAGCCAATCACATATATATGTAAAAAGAAAGTGAACTAGGGCTGTCTCCAGAAGTACCATTGAATGGTCTCTGGAAGGATGCTGTCTAGGCAGGGGTCACCTTTCAAGGATGCTGTAGAGGAAATTCTTATCTGGGCAGAAGGGCTGCTTTCGGTGCTATAGATTTATTCACACTTCTCCCATAGACTGTAACCTTCTGTAGCGCAGAGCCACGGGGCAGTACAGAAATCTACACACAATAGGTGGTTGGTTAATGGGTCTTTGCCTATTATAATAACTGATTTAACTCCCCAGGGGAAAAAGGACTGGGTTGGCCAAAATGTTCCTCTGAGTTGTTTTTTTTTTTTTAAACAGAGAAACCCAAACAACCTTTTTGGGCAATCCAGTGTTTACAATCATAAAAGTTGCCTTTCTTTTCTTTTGAAGGAGGAAACAGAACAGGCTCTATCTTTAAAATAGGACTCCATCTTGGGCCGGATTGTGGACTTTGAGCTATATGCTATATGAATCATGGGTTAACTTTGATTGTATCTTTCTTTTTCCTTTGTTCAGACTAGTTTCAGGGAATTTGGGGGAGGTAGGTTTGGGCACATACGCTTAGGGTATACAAGGTTTTCACAAAAACTGGTTGGGGTCCTTGGCTAAGAGGAGACTTCACCTCGGGCTGGCGAGAATGCACTCCACTATCTGCATTGTCCTTCTGAGTAAGTTTGTTTCCTGAAACACGTGGCTACAACACTTTCCTTGCTCCTACGCTGCTGCTGCTTCTTTTTTTTTTTTTCCAGAAATGAATCCTTTTCTTTTTTCCTTGCTCCTACCCTTTAAAGTTTCTACAAAGGTATCAAGTTCAAGGGACTTATTACTTAAAACAACTTAGAATTGTCCTCTGCTTAAATCTCTCCTTCCAACTAGTCACCCTGTAAGATTCTAGAATCTTAGACTATATTCTATCCCATAGAACATTCTGGATTTCATTTGTGCTTTAATCACTAAAAATGATGGCAACCAAAGCTTTCGTCTACATCACTTCTGTATATCCTTCCAGGGAGAAAAGATGGACCACAAGCTCAGTTATCTTATAGTTCTCTTCATATAGAAACTCATTTAAATCTCAACTGATAAAGTGTAAAGAAATCAAAATCAAATGCATCAGCAGTTCCTACGTCCTCTAGGCCTGGAACTTTCCCAACATGAACCACAAAGCAGATTCATACCCTTTAAAGAATTTGTAAATTCAGAGATGCTGGGAGCAGGCATTTTTTTGAGAGGTTTGAAATGTACAGAGAGTCCCTGTGTGTAATTTTTGCATGGATTTGGGGCCTTGTACCTCCTGAAATGGACATACAGTGGACTGAAAGATGCCACTGAGAGACAGCTTTCTTCACTAAACCACAGCTGGTATTTTCACAGCACTTGGCCCTTCCTGCAGAGCTTCAAGATGCCAGAATCCTTTCATCCAACTGGAATCCACCAACCCCAGCTTTCTTCTTGGGAAAACAACATGTAAAAAACAGACAAAAATAAAAATTTAGCCAAGTTAAGAGAACCAAACCATTTAAAATTGACAGAAGCTGTCTGACATGGAAAACACAAATACTGAGCTCCCTGGTTTATGGACGTGACTGGCAGCAAACCACCTTAGGAAGGAGGCTCAGTGACAGGCTCTCGGCAGGAAAACAACGCAGAGATGCTCTGTGACCCGTTCTGTGAATATCTGTTTCTTTCATTCATTTCTACACACTTTCATTTATTCTTTCAAAAGATATTGCAACAGGCATTGAATTTGCCTAAAAGATGAAAAGAACTGGTCCCTGCTCTTGAGAAAGTCATGAAGAAAAAGACATTTTAAATATTAAAATAGTGGAAGAATGGTGCTATCCCAGCAGAACTCAGGGTCAGCTGTGTAATTTAAACAGGAACCCTTGTTCAAAAAGCAGGGGAAAGTGCCATGAACGTTCTAAAAAAAAACAGCTTTTCCTTTCACCCACTATTTCTCCCTCTCTCAACGTGTTATGGTGTTTTTATTTGCTATTATATATAAAACTGCCTGCAAGCAATGGATATGCTTGATAGCACCTTCCTCACTGGAAAATAATAAATCGCTATTCTGGTTTTCAAATTGATAAACAAGAATAGAAACATATAGAAGAAGTAATTAGGTCTGGCGAGGCTTTCTAACGGAGGAAGCAAATGAACCTTATCAAGAGGAATAATGGGTCCTAGACGTGCTTGTTCTCAGCTTTACAGATGAAGAAACGAAAGCACAGAGAAAAGAGGCAATTCAGGGGCTTCCCTGGTGGTCCAGCGGCTGACTCCATGTTCCCAGTGCAGGGGGCCCTGGTTCAGTCCCTGGTCAGGGAACTAGACCCCACATGCCACGACTCTGAGCCTGCATACCGCGACTAAGACTCGGAATGTGTGAGTGCTAGGTCACTTCAGCTGTGTCCAGTTCTTTGCAACACTGTGGACTGTAGCCCACTGCAGCCAAATAAATATTCTCCTTCTGCTCCCCCCAAAACTTCAATGAGCATTTTCTGTATACCAGGCACAGACATTATCTCCCCTTCTGGGTCCCCAGCCCGACCTCTTGGCTCCACTCTGTACCTTTTGAATGAAAAATACTGCTGCCATGTCAGTACACAAAAGGATGCTGTAGCCAGCAAGCCATTGCATTATAGCCGCCCCATAGCCCTGAGGGAACTCGGGATGGAAACAGGATGCCCGCTCTTAGGCCCTCAGCCACAAGCACAGCAAGTAAGGAGGCAATTTAGATAAGAAAGGGATGGGTCTTGGAGCTCTTGAGCCCCTGGAGGTCTGGCCAACCCCCAGGAATCTAACGCAATCCTGTGACTCACAAGGTGAAACAAACAGCATTGTAACAAGGCTAAAGTAAAACCAGAGTTGCATTTTTGCCCACAAATCCGTAACTGATGATGATATTAGTCTGAATGTAGGTTGGCCCGATTTGGTGATGTATGTGCTGTTAACTTTTCTCTAATGTTACTATTTCTCTCTTTTTTAATGATTGATGGCAATCCACTCCAGTGCTATTGCCTGGAAAATCCCATGGACAGAGGAGCCTGATAGGCTACAGTCCATGGGGTCGCAAAGAGTCGGACACGACTGAGCGACTTCACACTCAGACACACATGTTGAAATGAAGCCAAATAATCCTCTAGTAAATATTGAAATTGTTTGTTGTGTGTGACAAGTGGTTTCTTTTGATAGCGAATCCTTCAAAACTAAAACAAAAGTAAATCTTTCAGCAAAACATTTTCTCAACTTTTAGGTCGAGTAGTTTCTTTTTCAGTTGACAACCCCATCCAGCTCTCTTCAGGCCTCTGGGCAATGACTGCCTCCTGCTTCCATTTGTTAGCTGGCTGGCTCAGGGAGGCAATGCTGGCCCAGGATTTATGGCATGTGAATGGTTTTCCTTTATTCCCGTATTTATCTTGCATGAAAAACCAGGACTGGGACCAGGACCAGGGTGGGTACAAATTTCAGGCTAAGTCTAAGAGATGCCCTGTTAGTCGCTAAAAAATGTCTTGATCGAAGGAGAAATGTGTTTATTTATTTATCATGCATTTATGTGTTTATTACCTTTGCTATACAAAAGTATAAGGACTCCTCTCCAAATATGTAGATGTGAATGTTTACCTTTTGTATTTTCAAAAGGATAGAGTACATGTCACATCAGTCCCAACTGAATACACTGCAAATCTCAAATGAAGGGGGAAATAGGAAAAAACATACACAGCTTTTGCTCCTGATTTGTAATATTAATAAAACCATTGTTGCCAATTAGCTTTTGAATGGGATGAAATAGAAATATCTTGTGGGTAGTAAATTTGTTCAGGAACTAACTGGAAGGCTAACTCGCATTTATAGAAAATAAAGATTCTTTTTCTTCTGGCTTAAGAAACCAGCTTTAATGTATATGAATAATGGAAACTAGGCACCATATGTTCTTTGCTTGTTCGAGAACTGGGACACCCAGACTTAGCTTTGCCCTGTAGGCAAAGATGGACCTCGGCTGAAATCTCAGAGGACCATACTGGATCTCACTCACTACCCATGGGTTTCCTCCATCAACAGCGTGATGCTAAGAGTGCTGAAATACCATCTAAAAGTCATTACAGGATTAAATGAGATGTTGTATATAAGACCTTTCACGCATTTGAAACACACAGAAAATTTCCAATTAATTAGGCCTGTCTGTGACCTTCGGGCAAGTCATCCTCACTGGGTTTCAGTTCTTTCCAATTCTAAATTCTCTTTGCAAACAGCCTACAGAGATTAGAGAGAGTTGTAATTAGCATATCAAGCGCCAGCCTAATTCCACCAGCTCTGACTCTCACTGCAATTACACTGTTTATATGTAAACGGCACTGCCAGTCCCTGGGTGGTAACTTGGAACTCAGCTGAGAATGCAATATCCCATTTACTGACCCTCCTCCCTTCTTTAGCAAATTCACTTCGCTGGGAACACAACAGTCTACGTCTGAGCAGCCCCTAAGGAACTGACCAGATTAACATGATGCAGCTTGAATTCTCAAGATTTTTCTTTGCTTCAGTGATGGGGACAGCAATGACTCCACGTGTGAGTAGTAGCCACTTATGGTCTGGAGGGAAGGCAGAGGAAGCTAATTATACTTGGATGGAGCATTGCAATGACCTGTGACAGCCTCTTGAAGCTTTTGGAGGCTAAAGGAATTTTAACTGACCTGAAACCACCATCAAGATGTGTGTGCATGTCAGCTGGTGGAAATGTAAATTGCTGCAGCCATTATGGAGCATAGAGGTTTCTTAGAAAACTAAAAACAGAACTACCATATGATCCAGCAATCCCACTTCTGGGCATACACCCAGACAAAACTATAATTTGAAAAGATACATGCACTCCTATTCATAGGAGTTCGTAGCAGCACTGTGTACAATAGCCAAGACATGGAAGCAACCGAAACATCCATGAACAGAGGGATGGATAAAGAAAATATGGTATATATATACAATGGAATATTACTCAGCCATTAAAAGCACAAAATAATGCCATTTGCAGCTACATGGGTGAACCTAGAGATTATCATATTAATAAGTTAGAGAAAGACAAATATTATATGATATTATTTATGCTGCTGCTAAGTCGCTTCAGTCGTGTCTGACTCTGTATGTGGAATCTAAAAAAATGATACAAATGAACTTATTTACAGTAACAGACTCACAGACGTGGAAAACAAACCTATGGTTACCAAAGGGGAAAACGGTGGGGGGGGGGGAATAAATTAGAAGTTTGGGATTAACATATACACACTACTATATATTACTGCATAGCCCAGGGAACTATATTCAGTATCTTGTAATCACCTATAATGAAAAAGACTGAAAAATAATATATGTATATATAAGTGAATCACTTTGCTGTGCACTTGAAAATAATCCATTGTACATCAACTGGACTTCAATTTTAAAAGCAGTGCTTATGTGTGTGTGTGCGTGCTTGTGCATGTGTGTGCACACATGTGAGCATGCTGATTCCAAGAGGAACCTTTATATTTGGGAAGCTTTGCCGAAACGGGTCTCAGACCTGCTGGCTGGCTCCATTTTCCATCCAAACAGCTGAATCAGCCCTAGTTAAGCTTCATTCACTCAGCAAATACATTTTGCCAAGCACAGAGAACACAAAGATGACTAATCATTGCTTTGGCCTCACAGACTCTTTGCTAAGGAGCCTGCGTGTCAGCCTGGTGGGCGTGCTCCCCTGTGTCAGGGAGGGGGCGCTGTGGGGCAGAGGAAAGGGCCAACGGCTTGCCCTGGTAAAGGGGAAGGGGCGGTCTAGAAAGAAGATGGCCCCTTCTGTCTCTTCCAAATTTGCACTCCCTCCATCAAGTCCCTTTCCTGCTCCTCATTCTAGAGAAAAATGTTAGCTTTTACCACCTGCCAAGTTGGAGCTTCCTGATGGGGGCTCAGTAATGTGTGACTCTCTGTGACCCCATGGACTGTAGCCCGCCAGGCTCCTCTGTCTTGGGATTCCCCGGCAGGAATCCTGGAGTGAGTTGCCAGCCCCTTCTCCAGGGAATCTTCCTGACGCAGGGATTGAACCCACATTGGCAGGCGAGTTCTTTCCCACTTCAACACCTGGGAAGACCTGGGGATGTGACATTATCCCCAGGCTAAAGGTGCTGGAGCAGTTGGGGAGGGGGAGGTGTTGCAAGGCTGAGAACTGCTAGCAGATTGGAGCTGCTGACTTGCTGGGGCCTGTTCCCCACCAGGAGGTCTCAGCAGGCTGCTTGTCAACCTCCGCCTCCAAGTGGGGAACTGGGCAGCTGACAGCTTGGGGTTACCACGGGGCAGCTGCTCGCCAAACACATCTGCCAGCTAAGTCTGAACTGCAGGCCAGCTTTTCACTGGGTCCCTGTCCAGGCCTCTTTCAGTGGGAGAATTTATCCAGGAGATCGAGGCCTTTCTGGGTCAAGAAGAATAGGGAATCGTGGTTATGGATGGGTGTGTCCACTTTTACACAACCTGCCCGGTGATGCGCCTGGAAAGTGCCACATTTATAAGCGCAAGTCCTTGGGGCGGCATCACCCGGAGGGCCATTCCCAGGCCCAGTCGTAGGCCTGTGGTTGTGGCTGATGTTCAGTTGCTCCATCATGTCCGACTCTTTGCAGTCCCTTGGACTGCAGCACGCCCCGCTTCCCTGTCCTTCACCATCTCCCGGGGAAGGCCTGCAATGGGCCTGGAGAATCTGTTTCCCCCAGTGAGACGGAGGTTGACCACGGCCGCCTCAGGGCAAGATTGGCTAAACAAGCCTAAACAAGCTCTGCAGATGGTCACGATCAGGGTCTGAGATTTAGTGCAATTTCACTCTTGACGGGGAAGTTTCATAGGAAAAGGAAAAGGTTATTGAATGATCGTTGTTCAACCAGATATGATAAGAAAAGGCTGTTTAATCAAACACTTTTGTGTTAAAGATCACTTTTGTTTCACTCGACTGGGTGGGTGGGTTTAGGGAACCGGGAAGAGCCTTCTGGTTAAGCCTGTGGGGAGGATGGCGGGGGTAGGATGGTCTTCAGAGCCCCGATCCGTCCCCTTAAAGCCACACCACCAGTGTTACCGCAGGACTTGGGCGTGTCTGCAGACCCAGCTCCTCCGGGAGCAGGTTTGCCAGCTCAGGGCACCAGGGAAGAGCCACACATCTCTCCTCCTCACAATTTGTCAGACTTTTTTTTTTTTTTTGCAGAAAAGGTGACAGAAAACTTATGACTGTGTAAAATTATACCTTACTCTCAAGGGTCTAAACCATATTGTTAACTGTGATCCAAATGCTGACTGAAGGTGTGGAATTCATACCATGAGTGTTATTTTGGGCCAATTTAAGGGGAAAAAAACAGACAATGGCTTATAAAAATCAGCATGAGGCACTGGGATGTGTTCTCCTGGGGAGGACTCCTTTCCTTTTTCCCTACCCGCGCTCCCCTCCACGAAGCATCCTGAGTCTTCTTGGGACTTTGCACCAGGGTTGCGGGTGGGTTTGGAAGGGGGAGGGCTCCAGAGAGGAGGAGCAGGGGCCTCAAACCTGATGTCTTAAAAAAGAGGGAAAATACTTTATATGTAAATCCCTCTTTCAGTTGTTAACAAAACTCTCACTAAATTATGGGGGAAAAAATAAAGATTTTGTGCATCATAATTAGAAATGAAAGTACACAAAGCCTATGAGGGTTTTTCCTCCGTCCATGGGATTTTCTAGGCAAGAGTACTGGAGTGGGGTGCCATTGCCTTCTCCAAACTATGCATCAGCCTCCTGTATCTCCTTATCTCTGTATAATTTCCTTTCCACCAGACCTTGCCAGCCCTCATTTATTTGTAAATGCAAGTTCACCGCTTACATTGAAAAGTCTCTCTAGGGACTTCCTTGGTGGTACAGAATTAAGACTGTGCTTCCACTGCAGGGGGCTTGGGCTTAAGCCCCAGTAAGGGAACTAAGATCCTGCATGCTGTATGGTGTAGCAAAAATAAAGAAATAAGCACTGAGAAATTCTAGAAGGAAAAAAGGAAGCAACAGCTATTGCATCCCACCTACGTTGCTACTTGTGGCCATAACTCCAGGCGAGAATTTCAAGGGATGATGAAATGCATAGGTTTGACATCCAGGATTGAAACACTTTTGTAAGTTTCCCCATCTCTTTTATAAAGAGAAGACCGCAATTTTGTAAAGAAAGGTCTAACTATTCTTAAGTTAAAACCTTTCCTTAACCTAAGGAAGTTTAGTCAACTGCTGATTTAGGGAATGGTTCCCCTGGTGGCTCAGCGGTAAGGAATCCACCTGCAATACAGGGGTCACAGGAGACTCAGGTTTGATCCCTGGGTCGGGAAGATCCCCTGGAGAAGGAAATGGCAACCCACTCCAGTATTCTTGCCTGGAAAATCCCATGGACAGAGGAGCCTGGTGGGCTACAGTCCGTGGTGTTGCAGAGTCAGACATGACTGAATCAACTCAGCATGCATAATTTAGGGAAACAAGTCACATCTTATGGGCTTCCCTGGTAGCTCAGTGGTAAAGAATCTGCCTGCAGTGCAGCGGACATGATGAGACAAATGAGGGGTCACAGGAGACTCAGGTTCCATCCCTGGGTGGGGAAGACCCCTGGAAGAGGAAAGGGCAACCCACTCCAGTAGTCTTGCCTGGAGAATCCCATGGACAGAGGAGCCTGGCAGGCTACAGTCCATGGGGTCGCAGAGAGTCAGACATGACTTAGCACACATGCACTGGGAACATTAGCCCCCCGGGCAGGAATCCCAGCTGCCATCTTCCTAGAGCATCACCTTGCTCAGAGCTGCTCCTAAAAAGCCTGTTAAACTCATTGGTTCCATCATTGTTCTCCTTGTATAAGACACACATACAGCTCTATCTTATTTTTTATAATTTATTGTTTGGCTATGTCAGGTCTTAGTTGCGGGATCCTCCTCGAGGCCCACAGGGTCCTGAGCACATGGGCTTCAGCTCACGTTGTGGCTTGAGGGTTTAGTTGCCCCGCGACATGTAGCATCTTAGTTGCCTTACCAGGAATCGATCCTGCGTCCCTTGTGCTGCAAGGCGAATTCTTAACCACCAGACCACCAGGACGTCCTCAGTCTCTCTTTTGACAAGGATGAGGTGATGTCTCCTGGGATCCAGACGGTCCTATAGGAAGCACCGGCCTTGGTCGTGCTCAGGACTGAGTGCCAAGCAGGGCGGGGCGGCAGTTCTGGGTCCAGACCTGGCTGGTCACCCTCAATGGCAGGGGACAGATGGGTCGACAGCGAGTGACGATGGAGGAGCCACCTGGAGGGAGTTGGACGCTTCCCACTGGGCCCACCTCCCACGCGGGGAGCCTGGCAGACTGGGAGCCTGTGGTCCCAAGTCTGAAATCAGAGCACAAACATGGCCCACCCTTGGCTGTCCTAAGAGTGAAGACTTTTCACCAGCCGGAGGGTTTAGAACAGCAGCAGTAGCCACAGGTGCTGGCTGCCGTTGTTACAGAAAGGCGGAGAGGACTAAAGGGCAGTGGTGACACAGCAACAATGGGCCGGCCCCTCCCGGAGCCCCCCGCCGCACTTTGCATACAGCTGGAGCTCGGCCCTGTCCCCAGCCACCGCCGCCAAAGCCGCAGAATAAAGACTCAGCCGCAGACACCGCAGCCTGGCCCCACCGTCAGGGGCTCACCCTGTCTTTCCTCTCAATTAACATAACTAAAGTGGGACCCAAGGCCTTTGTCCCCAGCTCACCCAGTCTCAAGTTCATGGCTAACCTGGGACAGGTGATCAGGAAGGCATTCCAGGGCCTTGCAGGTCACGACCTGGGGCATCAGGCTGCTTTCTCCTTTCTGTTCAGAACAAAACCACTCTGCGGCCTGCTTCTTAAGAGGAGAGACCGGCATGTTCACAGCTTAAACAGGCAGATCCCACCGACAGCCCGGCCCTCTGGAGGCCAGGTGGGTAGGGCTGGGCATCAAGAGAATTGTTTTCTGTCTGGTCACTGGAGTCCAGCTGCAAATGTGAATTTGTAATGTGACCCGATAGGGGGTTACCCATCTCCACCTGACAGCATGACCGCCAGTTTCCTGGGTGACAGGCAGGGCTATTTCCCTGGGTAAAGTCACAGGGAGAAGAAGGAAGTAAAAGCTGAAAATGAAAATGAGCGGGTGTGCTGGGCTGACCTCTCAATGGGTAAAGGCTGACCTCCAGCCATCGCTGAGGATTGTGGGCCTTAACTCTTCTCCCAACCAAAACTATCGATGGCAAGTGTTCTTTTTTATTTTTATTTTTTAAGTAAATGACATGCAGATTTATTTTATTTATTTTGATGTATTTATTTTAAAAATTCATTTGGCTGCACCAGGTCTTAGTTGCCATTTTAGTTAATGGAAAGTTTGATTCAGTTCAGTTCAGTTTAGTCACTCAGTCGTGTCCAACTCTTTGTGACCCCATGAAGGGGGCAGCACCTCCCTGTCCATCACCAACTCCCGGAGTTCACTCAGACTCACATCCATCGAGTCGGTGATGCCACCCAGCCATCTCATCCTCTGTCATCCCCTTCTCCTCCTGCCCACAATCCCTCCCAGCATCAGAGTCTTTTCTAATGAGTCAACTCTTCGCATGAGGTGGCCAAAGTATTGGAGTTTCAGCTTTAGCATCATTCCTTCCAAAGAAATCCCAGGACTGATCTCCTTTAGGATGGACTGGTTGGATCTCCTTGCAGTCCAAGGGACTCTCAAGAGTCTTCTCCAACACCACAGTTCAAAAGCATCAATTCTTCGGCACTCAGCCTTCTTCACAGTCCAACTCTCACATCCATACATGACCACTGGAAAACCATAGCCTTGACTAAACGGATCTTTGTTGGCAAAGTAATGTCTCTGCTTTTGAATATGCTATCTAGGTTGGTCATAACTTTTCTTCCAAGGAGTAAGCGTCTTTTAATTTCATGGCTGCAGTCACCATCTGCAGTGATTTTGGAGCCCAGAAAAATAAAGTCTGACACTGTTTCTCCATCTATTTCCCATGAAGTGATGGGACCAGATGCCATGATCTTCATTTTCTGAATGTTGAGCTTTAAGCCAACTTTTTCACTCTCCTCTTTCACTTTCATCAAGAGGCTTTTTAGTTCCTCTTCACTTTCTGCCATAAGGGTGGTGTCATCTGCATATCTGAGGTGATTGATATTTCTCCTGGCAATCTTGATTCCAGCTTGTGCTTCTTATTTACCATTTATTATGCACTTTGCATTCATAGGTCAAAACAGTACAACAGTGCAGTTTGTGTCTCCACGAGTGAGTTACATTTGCTTTCTGTGTAGCAGTTAATGCTAAATTCTCAAGTTACAACATGACGTGAAGCTTGTGTGAGTGTAAAGACTTCTGTCTCCGCAGGAAACAGAAAGACCATCTCTTCAAGGACTTCGCAGGGCTGTGGTTTGGGTATCCATCCAGATGCCTCCAGAACTGCTCCAGCTCTGCACAGGCCCCGCTCGCTCTTCTTCCCTTTGCTCCCTGCTCCCTGCTCCCACCCCTATGTTCATTTTTTCCTGGCCAGACACATTTATTGTCAAGGTCACTGAATGTCTGCTCCGGGTCAGAGACATTTACAGAAACTGAAACTGCCCTTGCTCTCAAGTGCTCTCCAATTTTTTTTTTCTTTTCTAGATTAAAAAATTTTTAACGTGGACCATTTTTTAAAGTCTTTATTGAACGTTACAATATTGCTTCTGTTTTACGTTCTGGATTTTTGGCCATGAAGCATGTGGGATCTTAGCTCTCTGCCCAGAGATCAAAGCTGCACCCACTGCATTGGAAGGTGGTCTTAAGCACTGGACCACCTTGGATTTTCACATATGTATTTGCTTTGAGTCCACAGGTCTGATAACATCGAATCCGAGGCACCCAGAAGCCAAGTCAGGGCTACTTGAGTCGCCACAGTCCCCGCTGGGCTGTGTTCCATTCTCACCAGGCATTCTGTTGAAAGTTTTTTTGTTTTTTGTTTTTCAAGGCTTCTCTTTCAGGAAGCTGGTCCTGTCTGAACCTACAGGCAGTCAGGCTCCAGGAGCAAGGAGCTCACCAGCCTCGAACTCCAGAGTGGATGGTAAGGTGCGCTGCGTTTTGTCAAAGTCCACCAAGAGCACACCTGGCGAGTCAGTGGTGCGATGTTCAGAAACCACATAGCCGGTCTGCGGCGGCAGGGGTCAGAGAGGGACGAGCCGTCCAAAACCGAGCGTGAGAAATGCCTTTGCAAGAGAGCTGAGTGTGGAGACCAACCCAGGGCTGAGAAATACCGCCTGTGATGAAGGAACGCGGGAGCCAGGGTGGGGGACATTCATCTGAGCTGCCAGGCAAGGAGTAAGAAAGCTTCCCGCCGCCAGAGCATGGGGGAGCCTGGGCCTCTGTCACCACTCAGCCCCCAGACCGTCCTGAGAGTCCTCCTCTGTGCCATGGGCTAGGACACCTGCCTGTGCCATCCAGGGCTCATAGGGCTCTCCTGACTGCGGGTGGCAAGGAGTGTTGCAGAGGGACCAGGGGATACTGAATACGCTCACAGCGGGGCCTCAGAGGACCTGGGGCAGAGCGTGGGCGAGGGCAGCCGGGCGGCCAGATCCAGGCCTGGCAACGGCACTCACCTGATTCCCAGGGACTCGCCCTCTTTTCAGCCCCAGATGCGGGGGGATACGTACCCTCCCAGCTGGTGTTTGTCTCTGGCCGGCCCTTGCGTATATGATCTTGAAGTGAAAATGAAAGTTGCTTCAGTTGTGTCTGACTCTTTGCGATCCCATGGACTGTAGCCTGCCTGGCTCCTCTGTCCATGGGTTTCTCCCGGCATGAATACTGGAGCAGGTTGCATTTCCTCCTCCAGGGGATCTTCCCGACACAGGGATCAAGCTCATGTCTCTTGTGTCCGTTACACTGGCAGGTGGCTTCTTTACCACCAGCGCCACCTGTCATCTTTATACTCTCATTTAATAGAGAGTAAGTCGACACTTTGGGGAATTGGGTGAATGTTCCAAATTCATGGTTCCTGAGTGGCTGAGAACCACTACCAAGCTCTGTCGAGTCCAGGGCCTTTTCCTAATTAGTTGGTGGACGTGCGGGGCTGGGCTGGTTTTGCCGTCCCCGAGTTGCGCCAGCCCCAGCCACCCTGTCTCCAGCCACCCCTGCTTCCCTCTGCAGTCTGGGGGGAAACTGAGTTTCAGTCTGAGGCTGGCTATTAATCTCAGCATTGTTAGCAGCAAAGTCACATGAGGTGAAGTGTAAGGCCTTTTGCTTCCTGATCTCTAAGTGCCCAGACAGCCGTAGATCAATAGCGATTTTATCTTCAGGTCAGAGCGTCAGCTTCTGCCTCTGGGGCGGCACGGGACAGCCTGTCCTGGCAAAGGCGGCCTCACTCCTTGACTGCTCCCCCAGCAGCCTCTGGAGTGTCCCCAGTGACCAGTGCCAGTGAGCTTACAAAGTAACACAGTGGCTTACATGTGATCCATCCATGCTGCGTTCAGGGTGGTTGATAAGAAGCATTCAAGAGAGACACTGCCCTGGCCCCGGGTGGGAACCCCTCCCTCGGAGGAGGAACTATTATGTTGGTGAAACTAAGGCTGGAGACAGACGGGCCCCAGGCTGGGCAGCTGTGGTGGCCTCCCATGGACAGAAACTCCCAAAGAGCAGGAGCAGCGAGGAGCCTTGTCCTGCCCAGATAAGAGACAGAGATGATGTGCTCCTCACTGTCAAAGTCAAGGAGACCTCCCCGACTCCACACGTGCAGCGAGTCTCCTTGGAGGTTGAAAGAGGGGCCGCCACCCCATAGGAGGTGATGTCAACTTCCCATAGGCCTCTTCACTGGCATCCACCTTGGCTGAGAGATGCACACACACAGGGGAGGACCCTGAGCTAAACCAAATACAGACTCAGAGCCAGGTGGAGCGAGATGACTGGCCAAAGGATACCCGGAAGAAATGCCCATAAAAGTGATTTAAACCATCACGAGGGTGCAGTGCTCTCTGAGCCCGCCCGGGGGTGTCTATCCACAGGTACCCTTCTTCCTCCTAATAAACATTTTACTTGTTTCACTACATTCTGTCTCCTTGTGGGAATTCATTTCTCCAAAGCTGAAGGGCCAGGGCCTTGTCACTGACCATTGGTCTAAAGGGCTAGGATTCTGAGCTCTCATTGCTGCTGCTGGACCTGGCTGGGAACTGAAGCTCTACTTCAAGCTGCTGCAGGCCGAGGCCACCTGAGATCAAAACTACTATGGTTTAAGATGGCAAGATGTCAAAACAGAATAAAAACTGCCCCTGCAAATGAGGCACAAAGTCAGTCCAGTTTTTCCCCCCTCTACCTTCTTAGAGTCCTTCTCTCCTCTCCAACTCCCCCTATCCCCCACCCCACCTCCAACATCAGGGCCAAGTGGTGACCGTCATAGCTGCTTAAGGCAGTCCTTCTTTTGGATAAACTTACTCTGAGGACAGAGAGCTGACCAATTCCCTGCAGAAAAACGACTCATCACTTTCTGTGGGTCCTCACCCAGCCATGGGCTTCGCCCTGAGACAAGGAGCTGCCAAGATCAGTGCGCACAGAGCTGGCAGATCCCGCCAGGACTTGGGGAGCACTGAACGGGCATGATTCCGGTAATGCCGAGGAGGGTCCTCAGGCTGGGCCAGAGTCCCAGGCCTGAGCAAGCACACTCTGAGCTAGCTGACTGGCAGGTTGCTGGTTGTCATGGCAGTGCAACCCCAGCCAAGGGGGGGGGGGGTGGTCCCAGGACAAGGAAAAAGCCTGGCAGCTGCTAAGCAGAGGGGCGGGGGTGGGGGAGAGGTGAAGGGCATGGTGGGCTCATCAGTTCCAAACGAGCTTCAAGTATTTGAAAGACTTCCAGCACTTTTTTTTTTCCTTAAGAAGGAAGAATTCATAAAATAGTGATGAGGAAAAATACTGCATGAATGGTGAAGAAAAGGAGAGGTGAGAGAGAAACTTGAAAGGGACCAGGTGCTGGGCACTAAATAGGAAGGCGTGGGACAGTGAGAAGACCTCAGGGCACAGCTTAAACCCCTACCCAAGGAGCAAAGGCAAAGGGAAAAAGGAACTTGGGTCTCTGGAGCCAAAGGCAAAAGGAAATGAGAGAGTCTGAGGCAGCTTGCTCAGCCTGCAGCCTGCAGCCTGGGGCAGCATGTGACCTCGAGGGGCCGGGACTGACCTTGGCGATGACAAAGCCAGGCTTGTGACAGACATGAAAGGGCTGCGGCCCCTGCACCCAGGGACTCGCCACCGGCTGCTTTGTATCACTGCCGGCGATGCCTGGGGATTTTGCACTGCCTTCAACTTAAAGTATTTCTTCTTAGGAACTCAGACCTTTCTTGCAATGTGAAAATGGCTTCAGTTTAAATGACAGCTTTAAACAGTCATCACAAATTATGCCAGGGTCAAAACGCATAAAAAGTGTCAGGCTGGTTTTGAGCAGTTTTGCTTTATTGTTAGATGAGGCCAAACCTGCAGGTGTTCCTGCCTTTTATCAAGTCTGTTCTCCAAGCGACTGCTTGTATCCTCCAGGAGCCGGTCGGGTGGGTGAGTGACTGTCACTGTGGAAGGAACAGGACCCCCAGGCAGCCTGCTGGATGCTGCGGACACCAGCTCTATAACCCGAGGCTGAGGGCACCCCTAAGAGTCTCCAGCCCTCCTGACGCCTAGCAGCCTAACCTGAAAGGCCTAACCCTGGAGTGACCCTGGCCAGTACGTATACATTCATCTGAGTGAACCTCCGTCACTGCTTCCCCAACAGTGAAGCAAGGCCTGGATTCTGCTTAGTGTCAGGTGGGGCTCCTTCTAAAGCAAGTCATCAGCCAGACATGAAACTTGCTTGCTTTGCCCACAAATCACATGGGCTTCCCAGGTGGCGCTAGTGGTAAAGAACCCGCCTGCTAGCCCAGGAGACGCAAGAGACACAGGTTTGATCCCTCAGTTGGGAGGATCCCCTGGAGGAGGAAATGGCAACCCGCTCCAGTGTTCTTGCCTAGAGAATTCCATGGACAGAGGTGCCTGGCGGGCTACAGCCCATGGGGTCTCGAAGAGTCAGACACGACTGAGTGACTAAGGACGCATGCATGAACAATGTGGACCCTGAAGGTTGCCTCCTTCCACAACTTGCTCTCAGACACACTTTCTTTGGAAGATGCAACCAAAAAAAGCTGTCCAGTAAGTAACAGACTCGCATGTCCCTTGGGGTGAGTTCAACTTATGCCCATGTTTCCTGGAAGTGACCCTACAGTGGCGTTGGCACCTGCAACCTTTGCTCCAGTTCTGGGAAGCCCAGCTGCTGCCAAGGCAGAGCTCACCATCTACAATTTTCTCCCTGAGGCTCTGTCTGCTCAAAGACACCGGTTTCTCTGTATTGTGAACTTGCATTTATTTTTCTGGAAGAATACTTCAGGGGACTCTGTGTGATCAGTTGCTCAGTTGCATTTGACTCTCTGCGACTCCACGGACTGTAGCCCACCAGGTGCCTCTGTCCATGGGATTATCCAGGCAAGAATACTGGAGTGGGTTGCCATTTCTTCCTCCAGGGGATCTTCCCGACCCAGGTATTGAACCCACATCTACTGCGTCAGCAGGAGGATTCTTTACCACTGAGCCACCACCCCCTCAGCGGAGTATGCAGGATTTGTAAAGTGTGTCTACAAATCAGTAAGCAAAATGTAGTCACCTCAATTAAAAAAAAAAAAAAAAAAGGGCAAAAGGAGAGAAAAAAAAAAAAACACCATGAAAACCACAATATACCCATCAGAACAGATAAAATGAAAAAATACAGGCAATTTCAAGTTGTTGGACCGCACCCCACAGGGCTGAAAGGCCTGCAATTGCCCAGCTTTGAGACCAAAGAAAGAGCACGGAGCTGGAAACAGAGACATCGACAGTTTAAGTGATGGGGAGCCAACGCGTCTGAAGCAGGGTCCTGGAGCCATACCCCACCGTGTGCGGCAGACAGGGGGCAAGACACGGCAGCATGGGGGCAGGGTGAAGTGATCAGTTACAGGGGGACTGACATCAGGCGTGCTCATTAGTTACCAGGGAAAGCAGCAGAGGCTCATGCCCCTCGCTGCACCTTTGATAAGAACGGGCACCAGCTGAGGCCTGGGCCAAGTACATAGGAAGGTTAGTCTTATGCACAGAATGTAGGTGAAGCAGGGGCTGCTCGGACAGGGGATGGGCAGAGAGCAAGAGGGCAGTCATCCTGAGTGGCCTGACCATACACAAGTTGTTAAGAGATTATACTAATATAATTATCATTAATGGTTAATCATTTGAATATTTATCTAATTATTTGAATAATTATAGCATTTGTTATAAAGTAGTAATTACTATTACAGTAATACGAACATGCCGGTACCTTGATTATAGAGCTGCCAGTATTGAAGCAAGGCAGGACCCTATGGTCCTTGCCCCGCCTGTCCTCCAGCTGCCTTTTGTCTGTAGGAAAACTTTAGTCAGAGAATAAGTTTAATCAGAGAAGTGAGAAAAGGCAGAAACGAAGGAAAGCAGTCCAACAGAACCAATAATCGCTGAGTCACTAAGCACAGTCAAGGACCCTTACTTCCTCCTCCAGCGCTATAGATAACACTCTGAGAGCCGTCTCCTGTGAGCTGTCTTTTAGACCCTGAAAAACCCCACCAGGTGGAAGAAGTTAACCACAGGATGACTGAACTGTAGCCATGAGAGAAGCTGCCGCGATTCTAAGAACTGGCCTCAAGCAAACGGGAGCCCTGGAACTGAAGACTAACAGTACTTAAAACAAGTACCGTTAAACGATACTTAAATCAAGATAATGACGGTCAGACCACCGGTGACCAATTTCAAGATGACTAGCAGAGCTGTTGTAACCCGCTTCCTCCATCTATACATCCTTGAACCTCCCCTCTAAAAGCTCTCGTCCAAGTCAGGGGGCAGTTGGCCTCTAGGCAGGATTCCACCCTCCCCTCTGGTTGTCGGCCTCCAAAATAAAGCAAACTTTCCTTTCCACCAACCCGGGCTCTTTATTGACTTTTGGGCAGCGAGCAGCCAGACCCCACTTTCAATTACAGGACACACAGACACCAAATCGGTCCCAGCCCTGTGGAAAACGTCTTGGTTGGTACCTGTGAGTATAAAGCACACCCTAGGACCCAGCAGCCACCTCTAGGCATACCCACCAGGAATGCACATCTGTGTTCACCAGAAAAAAGAGCAAGAATGATGTCTGCATCAACCCTGCATCAAGCAACCCCAGGCCATCCGAGTGTCCTTCTGCAGAGTGGATGAATCGTGGTCAGTTCACACAATGGGTCATCGTATACTACGAGCATGAATGTGCCCGACTGACTGCAATGACACGGAGAAACTCACACTGCCACCGAGCGGAAGAGGTCCACACAGCAGAGTGCCTTACACAGGACTCGTTCCTGTAAAGCTCAACAGAAGGCAGTCTGGGGTCTGGTATTAGCGGTTAGTGCAGGGGGTGGGCGGGGGGCTGTGGCAGGGTTCTGAGGCTGCTCTTGCTTGTCCACTTTATCCGCTGTACAGCTTATGATTTGTGTCCTTTATTAGCTATATGGCATGCAGGATCTTAGTTCCCTGACCAGGGATCAAACACACAACCCCTCAGAGCTCAGAGTCTTAACCACTGGACTGCCAGGGAAGTCCCTTGTATCCTTTTCTGTATGTGATTCTGCCATAGAAACAACTGAATATAAAACAGAACCTATGTAAAGAACAGACTTTTAGACTCTGTGAGAGAAGGCGAAGTGAAGTGAAGTCGCTCAGTCGTGTCCGACTCTTTGTGACCCCATGGACAGTAGCCTACCAGGCTCCGAGATCCATGGGATTTTCCAAGCAAGGATACTGGAGTGGGCTGCCATTTCCTTCTCCAGGGGATCTTCCCAGCCCAGGGATCGAACCTGGGTCTTCTGCATTGCAGACAGACGCTTTACCATCTGAGCCACTAGAGTGATCCGGGAGAAGGCGAGGGTGGGATGATCTGAGAGAATGGCATTGAAACATGCATATTCCCATATGTGCAACAGATCGCCAGTCCAGGTTCGATCCATGAGACAGGGTGCTCAGGGCTGGTGCACTGGGATGACCCTGAGGGATGGGATGGGGAGGGAGGTGGGAGCGGGGTTCAGGATGGGGGACACATGTACATCCATGGCTGATTCATGTCAATGTATGGCAAAACCACTACAATATTGTAATTAGCCTCCAATTAAATAATTTACAACAACAACAAAAGACCAAACAACCCCCGCCTCCGCAAAAAAAGAAACAGAACCAAAGGAGGAAGTCTCCGTTCTGCCCAGTCCACAGGACCCCCGTGCCCCTGAGGCTCCCCCATCCCCGGCCACTTGGTGATGATGCCCTGCCTTCTAAGAGACCAGGAGATGACGGCCTTTCCTCAGCACCTGCCATTTCTTTCCTCTTTCTCGTTTGCCTCGCCAAGCACTCTCTCTACCTAAACCCAACTGCAGAGGTCAGAAATCAGAGCGAAGTTCTCCTCCTCTTCCTACCCCCGAAACTGACTCATCACCAAACTCGAGTCTAGCCAGAGGGGTTCTGTTCCACCTCCCATGGGTGTAAGTTAGAGTACAACCCTCCAACCTTGCCAAGGTCACGTACTTACAAAATTCACGCTGGCTTCCAGGCCAGTTCGACCTCTCTTTCTCCTCCGAGGAGAAGGCTTTGTGCTTCCAGCCTCTTTGCTCCTGACACTGACGTGTCCTCTTTAAACTCTTTCCCCGAGCTCACAGGGACTCTGACATTTTGCCGAAACCGCCCCCTCGCTGCCCTCCCTTTCAGACGTCTGTGAAGTCCAGATCCATCACCTTCCCTCTGTGTTCACCTTCCCTCCCCTATCCTCAAGGCCCTTCGATAAATGCCCACAGCTGTGAGTCCTAATCTCTGAGCCTGGTCCGCGGCTGCAACTTAAAAAGCAAATGCAGGTAGATTTAGTAACTAAAACACAGCTGTCTTCCTTCAGTGACAGATAAAAAGCCAGCAATGTGTTTTACCGAAAGAATTATCTTCAAAACTCTTACTGTACTATTGCCTCTAACACTTTTTTTAAGCCTAAAAAAACTTCAGTCTTTGATTTAGAAAAATTCCCGAGTTCAAACCAAGTTCATTCAGTTCAGTTCAGTAGCTCAGTCGTGTCCAACTCTTTGCGACCCCATGAATCGCAGCACGCCAGGCCTCCTTGTCTATCACCAACTCCCAGAGTTCATTCAGACTCACGTCCATCGAGTCGGTGATGCCACCCAGCCATCTCGTCCTCTGTCATCCCCTTCTCCTCCTGCCCACAATCCCTCCCAGCATCAGAGTCTTTTCCAATGAGTCAACTCTTCGCATGAGGTGGCCAAAGTACTGGAGTTTCAGCTTCAGCATCATTCCTTCCAAAGAAATCCCAGGGCTGATCTCCTTCAGAATGGACTGGTTGGATCTCCTTGCAGTCCAAGGAACTCTCAAGAGTCTTCTCCAACACCACAGTTCAAAAGCATCGATTCTTCAGTGCTCAGCTTTCTTCACAGTCCAACTCTCACATCCATACATGACCACTGGAAAAACCATAGCCTTGACTAGACGGACCTTTGTTGGCAAAGTAACGTCTCTGTGTTTGAATATGCTATCTAGGTTGGTCATAGCTTTCCTTCTGAGGAGTAAGCGTCTTTTAATTTCATGGTGACTGCAGTGACTTTGGTGCAGTTCATTAGGTGCATTCAAAGAACTGCTAAAAAGTAGGGCATTAAGTTTTAAGATTTGCATTCCTCTCCTAAATTAAACCATACATTCAAATGAGACTTTTAAATTATGTATGCCTTATATATATAGTGGCAAACGTGAAAATAGTAAACACTATTTAGAAACAGTTGTGCAATTTGTAAGGGATATTTTTAACATGCAGTTATTTTTTCCATTCGTACTCTGTCTCCCTCTACTGGATAATTTGCATCATTGCGGAGGCCCTTCTGAGATTATCCTGCGACCAGTGATGCGTCATTGTGTAATATAGTCCATGTAGCTTCCCCGGGGCAGGGCGGGAAATTCACACTAACAGTACACTGAACCACATCCCTTCACTGGAGGTAATGATGGATTCACCAGGAGGTCACCTGGGATTGCCCAGGACATCAGAGCACAGTGAAGACAATTCCCCAAAGTCAAGACCACAGGTTCTTTATCCAGCTCTCCTTCAGGTCTTGATTTGGGGAAATCACATGAAGGAAGGGAACTGGGCCACGATTTGTCCCCTATGCGCCACGTAATCTTTGATAAGTTGAGCGGCAGATATTTGAATTTTAACAGCCTGGAGTGTGGTTAACAGCGCAGCTGATGAAGAGCAGTCCACATGTTTAAAAGCACCAGCAGATGGGAAGGGTACCTTCAATTCTGATGGAAAATAAAAGGCCTAATAATGGGTGGCCCCTTTGTCACCATTCTTGGCTTTCAGTTTAGGCACAATCACAGAATCTTCATCGGCTTTTCTAAAACAGGCTGCAGTAAGTTACTTTCGGGTCAGTCCCGGGGAGATGAAGGGACCTGACAAGGTGTGGAGGGGAGGGACAGTCACCTTTACCCAAAATCTCATATTAGTTCTGATAGTTTGGTTGTAAATTCTTTGTGAAATTCTACATAGACAATCATGACATCTGCGAATAGAGATTGTTCTATTTCCTTTTCTTTTTAGTGCCCCACTGCAGGCGAGGACCTCTAATATGACAATGAACAAATATCCCTGCCTTGTTCCTGATTTTAGAGGAAAAGTGATCAGTCTTTCTCCACCAAGTACAGGCTAGTTGTTGGGTTTCCTCGGCAGGTTGAGAAAGCGCCCTGTTTTTTTCATTTTGAAAGTTTTGTATTTCAGAAAATACAAAAAGGTTTGTATTTTCAAAACATCTGTGCATTTTATCCAGGTTATTACATGTACAGGCACAGAACAGTTTGTGATGATTCACTGTCATTCTTGACGTATGAAGTGTCTGTAATGATGTCTCCTTTTTCAGTCCAGATATGGGTAACTTGTTCTTCTCTATATTCCTGGTGAGCTTGGCTAAAGGTTTGTCAATTTTGCTGAACTTTTAAAAGATACCCTTTTTGCCACACTTAAGTTTTTTATTGTAGTAAAATATACATGACATAAAACTTACCAGTTCAAACATTTGTTAAGTGTACAGCTCAGCAGCATCAAATACATTCACATTACTGTGCAACTACCACCCCATCCATTTCCAGAATTTTCATCTTCCCAAACTGAAACTCTGCACCTCTTAAGTGCTAACTCCCCACCCCCATCCCCTGGTCTCTGCTCACCACCGTACTTTCTGTTGCTGTGAATCTGACCACTCTAGGCCCCTCATCTAAGTGGAATCATACAGTATCTGTCAGTCAACTTTTGTGACTTATTTCACTTACCACAATGTCCTCAAGGTTCATCCATTCTGTAGAGTATGTCAGCAATTTCCTTACTTTTTTAAGTCTAAGTGATATTTCATTGTATTTCTATATCACAGAACACATCGTTTATTCATCCATCAACAGGCATGTGGGTTCCTCCCCATTTCTCGTTATTCTGAAATATGCTTCTATGAACATGGAGGTACAAGTATCTATTGACTCTCTACTTTCACTTCTTTGGGGCATATACCCTGAATTGCTGGATCACATGGCATTTCCATGTTTAATATTTTTAAGAGCTGCATACCATTTTCCACAGTGGCTGCACCATTTTACATTCCCACTGGCAGCACGTACAGGTGGCGGTTTTTCCACATCCCTGCCAACACTTGTTCTTTGGGCAACAGCCACGCTCAAGGGTGTGAAGACATCACAGTGTGGCGTTTCTCTAATGATCACTTTCTACACATTTAAAAATAAAAGGTTTTGTTCTTGTTGTTGCTGTGTGGATACAATCTTTGGTCTATTATCTTTATGAAGTCTTCTGTTTCAAATTATGGAGTGAAGAGCTGTTTTCAGGGCTGAAGAGCATTTCAACAAGTTGGGGCAGATCCTTAATGGGCTTCAGTGGCTGAACCGACAAGTAGAGCTGATGACTCGTGGGCCTGCTGAGTCTGAGACACACCCTGAGTCTCTCCCAGAGGCTTCAGCATCTGGGGATGGGAGGAGAGCACCCCCGACTTGCCTTTCGGAAAATGAATTTTTTCATATAATAAAATCCCCTCATTATAACCGCAAGCATTTGTGGAGCTGAATTTAGAAAGGTCTGTGGGTTTTCAAAGAAAGAAATCTAGCAGAATTTAGGGGTCCTAGTGCTGGCCTTGCCCATCGAACCGTAATCCCCAGTTCCTCCTTGCTGCCCTGGGGCCCTGCTCTCTTGGAGGAACCTCCCCCTGCTGGGCTGTGAGGTGGGTTGTTGTCAACAGTGGGTGGACTGGGGCTGTTTCACCTTGTTCTCAGCCTGTCATAAAGGGTTATCACTTACGCCTACGGAACAGAGTGGATCTGTTGGCAAACAGACTAAACGCATCAGCTCCCAGAGGCAGGTTTCAGTAACGCTTCTCAGTAGTAACTGTCCCATTACGGGAACGAGACCTGCTTCAGGTTTTGCGTGCAGACAGTTCACTACATTTCCGAGGCACTGCCTGTCTCTAGCATGAGAGCATCACCCATTTCTAAGGAGGGGCCAAGTGTTCAGAAACCATAACCCATGAGGATGGCAGTGCACGCTGTAACTACAAAGGCTACTTTTTCCAGAGGTTCCAGATCAAGCCTATGGACACGCTGTCCTTCTAGTTTGTGTTGCCACTGGCCAGGAGGCGGCTCCTTTCTGAAGGCGAGGAAGAGCCCCCACCTCTGTCTCAGTTCCCTAGCTCTGCACCCGCCCTTTCATGTTGGAAGTTCTGCCCTGCACTCCTGTGAGGGGTCTGTCTGGGGCACCTGATGGTTATCCTTAAAGGTGGGGACTGTCTTTGGTCTCCTGGTCACGCCCCCACAGCTCCAAGCATAGGGCTGGCCTTACAGCAACCACCTGTGAACATCACCTTTGTTCACCAGCGCATCACAGCATCAACACCAGCCTGCATGTCATGTCCTGACCCACCCTCAGCTGCAGTCTGTGGTCTACTTACAAGTTCTAGGCAATAATCTGTAAGCCAAGTACTTTCTCTCTCCCTGCTAATGCAGGTCACTTGTAGAGGAAAAAACAACTAACTTTAGTTGGTTTTATAGCTTGAGGCAAGCAAGATGAATTTCTTGTTTCGTTGCATGCTCAACTAATATGCACACCTGTGGGTTTTTTTTGTTTTGTTTTGTTTTAAATCTTTTGGCCGAGCTGCTTGGCATGTGGGATCTGACCTCCTGACCAGGATTGAACCTGGTGGTGGAGGTGGGGAGTCTTAACCACTGGACCATCAGGGAAGTGCCACCTGTCAGTTTCATATTCAAAACTTTAAACGGTTAGTTACACAAAATCACCTACCGATTTGACCCAGCACTTCACGGATCCAGGAAGGAGAAAGAGTAGACTTGCAGGGAACAGTGTAACCACTGGTGCCTGCGGTGAAGCTGAGCTGAGGGTCCTTGAGGAGCTGGAGCGGCCAGTCAGAGGTCACTGCAGGGGCCCAAGAGGAGTAGGAATGCAGGTCCCATGCCCTCTCCTCCCAGCCCCTCCTGGCAGTAGGTCTAAGGGGAAGGGCGGGTGTCCTCCAGAGGAGGGCCAGAACACTGGAAGGTGACGTGGAGTGAGACAGCAGGTGAGTAATCGACACGCTCCAGGCCTAGTTGTCTGATGGTAAAGGGCACAGACATTACAAAGAACATTTTCATGATGACGCTATCTGCAAACACACACATATTTCACCATGTAAAGTGTACAGCCCAGTGACACTAAGTACATGCACGTGGGTGTACAACCATCACAACCATCCTTCGTGATGTTTTCATCTTCCAAAGGCAAGCTCTGTCCAGGTAAACACCCCCCGCCCCTGGCGCCCACCAGGCTGCGTCTCTGGCCTTGACTGTTCTAGGCCCCATGGTGAGTAACACTGTACAGGGTCTGTCCTTCTGTGCCTGGCTTATCTCACTCAGCATGATGTCCTCAAGATTCATCCATGCTGTCCATTCCCCTGCCAATGGACACTTGGGATGCTTCATTTTGGCTACTGTGATTAAAGTTGTGAACATTAGTGTACAGCATCTGTTTGTGCCCCAACTTTCAACTTTTGGAGGTGTACACTCAGGACTGAAATTGCTGAGTCTATGCCTAAATCTTTTGAGAAAGTATCGAAATGTTTTCCATGGTGAAGGAGGCTACATTTTCCTTATCAAAAACACTCAAAAGATTAAGATGTGGAGTTCTGGAAGAATATCATCAGATACGTAATTTACAATTATACAAGTAAGTATAGCAACTCAACTGTCATTCATAAATACAAAATTTTATTTGCACTTCATTAGTGTAGAAGGACCACAATGCTTCTCATATCACAACACTCAAGACACGCCAAGTTATTCAAATACATAATGACTTATTTACCTTGACTAAACAAACAGTGCAGTTTAATAAAAGATATACCAAAGATAAGAGTTCACAAATTCATTATCAGACCAGGAAAAAAAAAAAAAAAACCACAGTCTAGGCTTAATAGGAATAAGCTTCACCGTCAAGGGGAGAGGTTTTATCATTACAAAGGTATATAGAATGTTTAGGCAAATACGTGTAGGTTCTTTGATATAGTAAAATGCATCTCTTTAAAATTCCTTTAAACAGGATTTGTGTAGGACAGCAGCGTTCTTTTAAAATCTTCTATAGTTTCAAAAACATTTCTTTTATTGAATCTTTGTAGTTCTTAAAAGCACAGAGTGCGTTCATCAGGAAACCAGAGAGATTCCCAGGCCTCAGGACCAATTCAAGTCCCACATTCTAACTAGTCATGTTCTACCATTAATGTGAATAAATAACCTTCAAGACCTTTAAGCAAGCATGGAGCTTGCTTTGTGGGAAACACTCCAATACTTCAAAGATGCTACAGCTGGGAGAAATGTAAATAAAGAAAAAGCATTCAAGGTCGCTTTTCTCCCCCCAAAGTCTTTAGTTTTACAAATTTTTTTTAAAACAGTAAGCAAAGCACCACGTTCTTTCTTCTTATCAGAATATCTCCATCTTCATAATATAGTTAACAAGGACAACTATATTATGTATTTCCAGAAACATTATAGCTCTCATTTCTCCTGTTCTTCGTATCAGAAGTACGACGTTCCCCAGTGTACACACACTAGGCATTGGGATGATGAATGAAATATAATAATTTGGAGGGAAATATGTCATTTATAACCCAAACTTACCCAGGATTGCATATCTGCATATTTACAAGTTAGTGTATAGCTCTGACGTGGATTACAAAGTGCAAGAGGAAATTGTCAAAATGATTGTAGTGCAGAATGCGACCTTCCCCCTGTCCAGGAATCACGCCCACTTCACCTCCAAAGCGGCGAGTCAACAGCATCGCACGTGTGGTCTGGGCGGGGGCAGCTCTGGGGGGATCTCGGGCTCGGGTTGTAATGAGAGGATGCTGTTGGACAGCTCGTTCCTGAGCATGTCCAGGGGCATCTTGGGGATAAAGGAAAAGACAACCGCATTGTAACTCGACAATATAAAGACTCTGCAGACTATACAATTAGAGAAGACCAAAGTGTTTTTTTATAGGTAACTCTCTAATCATCAGAGTTCAGTTAGACATTCAGCCAAAACCTTAGAACCAGGTTCAGGGAGCTTCAACCAACACACGAAGGCTGTGCAGCCCACCTCACACCCTTCGGCAAAGAGAGCAGACGGACCTCATCGACATTTCCTTTCACAGCCCAGTGTGATGGAAACTTAAAAGTATCAAAAAAATGAAAAAAACGGTCTGTGTTCTCAGGGAGCATACCATTACTAAAGGAAGAAGTACCTTTTCTTGGCAACTACACAGACAGCCACTGTATTAGAAGCTTCTGAATTACATTGCATCAATACGATTATGTGTAATAATAATATAAAAACACTTAAAGATCTAAGGAATCTCTGGATACAAGCCCAGAGATGCTTGAACAATGTGCTGCTGTCCAGTGAGGTCATCTTCCTGGTCTGGCACCACGAAAGGCCCCACTAGACAGGAAGAGCCTTGATGGGAGGCAAGACCCTCACTGTCTGCACCTAACAAGGTCATGGTGGGAAAACTCGAACAGGAGAGGAGCAAATGTCAAATAAACACAGCCCACAGTCTCCCGTGGGCTTCCCGGTGGCTCAGTAGTACAGAATCCTGCCAATGCAGGAGACACAGGTTTGATCCCTGGGCCTGGAAGATCCTCTGGAGAAGGAAATGGCAACCCACTCCAGCATTCTTGCTGGGGAAATCCCATGGACACAGAAGCCTGGTGAGCTATAGTCCATGGGGTCACAAAGAGTTGGACACGACTGAGCAACTAAAAAACAACAACAAATGGTCACACCCACTCCACCCGTGTGCCAGGCTGAGCAAAGATGTGCAACGTGGCCCTGAGGATGTGCTGGGGAGCTGAGTCCTTGGCCCGGGTCTGCACCCACAGGTCTCCAGCCTGACAACCCCTGGGGTTTGCTTTCTACATGAGGGGTTCCCAACCACAAACAGCAAAGGAAATGATGAAGAGGTTCCAGGTAATGTGCTGTCAGGACACGGGATTCTTTTTTTTTTACCTTTTTCAGGATGTCATCAACAAGCTTCAGGAAGATCTCGTCTACGTTGAAGTTATCCTTGGCGCTTGCTTCACAGAACCGCATCCCGGCTATCTGCTGTGCAAACTGAGAGCAAGCACACGTTATTGTTGTGTGTGTGTGTGCATGTCGGGGGAGGAGGGGACGACATGTGTCTAGTATAAGCACAGGGTCCGTAATCGGGAGGGGAACAGCTCTTGGTCTTTGGGACTCAGACAAAGTCTGGAACGAAAGGCCTGGAAAGTCCTGCTTATCCTCAAATGTAAAGCTCATTTACATTTGAAAGTTAATGTAGGAAAGTGCAGCAATTTCCTACATGATGAGAAATCAACAAAAGACAGTCTATGAGGTGACACCAGGACCCTCAAGTCAAATTACGTGCACAAGTGTCTAAACTGTAGTGTATCTGACATTTAAAATGTATCCAAAAAAATAAATGTGAGTGTCATAGATTTCCTGAGGAAGGTTAGAGTTAGAATAGGAGAACATCATGAGTACAATGACACGGGTTAAAAGAACATCTCTATGTACACATGTCAGGTGGGACAGTAAACAATGCTGTGTATTCTCATGTGTCTTTCCCCCTCCATTTGAAAAATGAATTTAAAGGAGCAGGAAGCGAACCAAAGCAAACAAAGACGAAGGATGTGACTGACTGCATTTTCAGAATTCTGAACCGTAAAGTAATTTATTAGAAGGGAAAGCACACAGGGTGCTCACTGCACGGATGTGGGAGCCGGCACCCCCCACTGCCCACTCTCCTCACCTTTTCGCCCTGCTGTCTGCTGATCTCTCTGTCAGTTTCACAGTCCAACTTATTTCCAACTAAGAGAAGCTCCGCGTCTTCCGAAGCGTACTGTGGGATCGCAACAAGAGAAGCTGAATCTCAAAGCCAGGCACAGCACACCTGAGGGAAACACAACCCCAGGCCACACTTCTCGCCCCTCTATCTACTTGCCCCTCTGTCCACCTGCCCCTCCTTCTCTGAGAATCTGCTCTGACCTAGAGGGCTCCTGCTGGGCGCATGGCAATGTGGCCACAGGCACGAGGAACCACGGATGCTCTCGTGACTCCTAGGAATCTACCCTAAGGAATGACTCAGAATACAGGCAAAGCTTTATACTCGGTTGAAAACAATCTAAAGATCACACAAAGTGGGTGAAGAATGAAATAAGGTACACAAAAGAGTGAAGCCAGAAAAAGACAGAAAATATGCTCTGGAAGAACACGAAGGCGACACAGGAAGCCACCCCTGATCGAATATTTAGTGAAATAACCATGGCATGAAATGGCATGGAGTACAGACGCAATCTGGGTTTTCTGGGCCACAGCTACAGACTGTCTCAATTCACTTTTGTGCTTTCACTTGGTTCTCTAAATTTTCTATACTGACAAGGTACTGTTAATTTTATGATTGGAAAAGTTATGCTGCATTTCTAAGTTTTAAAAAACATGCAGGCACAGTAGAATGTCTCTCTTTAAGAAGGTCAAAGTTGTCTCAAGTAACTCCCTGAACAGGGGCATTCTCACACATGATGGGAGACAAGACTTCCACACAGGGTACCCAAGTGGGTGACCTCGGCCAGGTTAACCAGGGAGCTCGGTCTCCTTGCCAGAAAGGGGTGACAGTTAACAGTGCCCCCAACGGGGCTGGGAAGAGGAAGAAACGGGAGCATGGCCACACAGAGGGAGAGGCGAGAGCCGGGTATCAGATGGAGGAGGGCAGGTTCCCCACTGAGGTGCCCTTCACACCGAGGCCACCGCCTCCTGGTAGCTCCATCACTGGATTCTGAGCCGGCAGCGAGGACGCCCCTGTCTGGGGTCCTCGGGAGCACACCCCATGGCCCCAGCATCCCAGAGTCCAGACCCAACCCTGGTTCTGACACCTCCGTAACCCTGGCCACTGGGGTCTCCAACACACTTTAAAGAGACACACATTGAAAATGCGCTCGGTAAGACCTGCAGAGGAACGTTCTCCACCATCACCTAACAGATGGGTTTAATACAATCTGTAAACGAAATCAAATTTATAATATACTAAGTGTGCTTGTTATGCAAAGGCGCTAAACCTCAAATTACTAAATGAGAGGGAAACAACTCTCAAATGTGGCCACTGTTTACACACATCTCACCCTCAACAGCTGTGTCTACAGGCGCATTTTGGCTCCTCATTTCTTAGCCGGCGACCCACAGGTTATATACACTCAGCTTATTTCTACATAGTCAACTGTGATCCAGAAGATAAAATCTTTAGTTCAAAATGAGGGGGTGAAGGCTGTCTCTAGTTTAGTGGGCAGAGGTCGAGTGGTTGACCAAGGCCTCGGCGTGTCCCCGGGCACAGTGGAGAAGGCAGTCCCCGGGAGGCTGACACTCTCTGGACACACACAAAGCGAGTGCTCACATGAACTTTCTGCAGAAATAATAAAACTGGCCCCGTACCTGATTCCACGGAAGCAGCCTGCCCATGTGGGATGAGTGTGTGTGGGTCTGATGTCAGACAGCCCAGGGACCAGAATACCAAGCTAGGCTTTCTCAAGTACAAGCTGATCCTGAAGACATTCTAGTTCTTCTCTGCCTCACCTGTGATCCAGGACTCCGCATCTACTTTGAAAGCTGTCATCTGGATTAAATGACGTTCGGCATGGAAAAGCATGCTCCGTGAATGTTTCCCTTCTTCCTGTTGTCACTATTAACACGCACAGCGGAGAGTTCACCTCTGAGAGAGAAACGCCAGCACCTACCTTATCGATCATCTTCATCCATTTCGGCAAGTCATCGAATGTCTCCTTCTTAGTGATGTCGTAGACTAGTATGATCCCCTTGGCACTTCTGTAATAAGCTGAGGTAATGCTGTTGAATCTCTCCTGACCTGCCGTGTCCCTGAGAAACAGCAGCAAAAGTCAGTCCCCGAACAGGGCGGACAGGGAAGACTTGGCCCAGCCGTGGCAACTCCCCACAGGTTTGTGCACGTTCAGTATTACTGGGGGCAGCTTCTCTGAGCTAGGTGCGTCCAAACAAAATCATAAGGAAGCCCCAGTGTCTCCCACACCAAGATTCTGAAAAGAAGTAAATTCCATGTTTAACAGTGGAAAGATCAACATCACATAACTTGGTGGTTATCAATGACAAAATGTGTGGGTGATATTTAATTTAAACAATTTAAGCCTGGCAATCTCTATTAACCAACCTCAGTGGTGAGTATCTTATCTGATTTTGCTGATAAGACGACCAACAGTCCCCACTCATGAAAAATGCTGTGGTCTTGTCATTTTCTTAGTCCTTCAAACCGGTAAAGGAGGAAGAGGACCCCACAAATTTGCAAACATGGTCAAGCGGACTACTCTCCGACTGTGACCTTGAAATCTAAAGCTTTCTCTCCTCTCCAGGAAAAGCTGATGTTTCCACAGGAAGACATTAACAGTGCACATAAGCTGGCCAAGACCCACTTTCTCCACCTAAGAAGCTGAGAAACTGCGTGAGAACGCTAACAAATTTACAAATGAGGTTCAAGAGAGCAGGCCTTTCGACCAGTACAATGATTTCTTTTAAGCCAATCTGTAATTTAGCTTTTACCAAAGAACCCTAACTCTCAGCACACTCTGAGAGCCCCGTGACACAGGTGGCTTATGGTGGAGAAAGCGGGGGCAGTGGGTACAGTACACAGAAGACGAGGTTCTTCCTTGCAAGATGCTCACAGACTCTCGCAGGACAGCGCCTGAGCTTCCGAAAGGCGGAGACACTGAAACCTCTTCCAAGTGCACTGGATGGGGTGAACTTTGTGAGGCCGTTTCCCTAACACACATTTGGCAAAGGTGCTACAGTTTACGCCTTTGTTCCAGCCTAGACTCACCACCAAATTAACTCCCCTTAGGCACCCTTATGGCAGAAAGTGAAGAGGAACTAAAAAGCCTCTCGATGAAAGTGAAAGTGGAGAGTGAAAAAGTTGGCTTAAAGCTCAACATTCAGAAAATGAAGATCATGGCATCTGGTCCCATCACTTCATGGGAAGTAGATGGGGAAACAGTGGAAACAGTGTCAGACTTTATTTTTTGGTTGGTTAATAGAGATTGCCAGGCTTAAATTGTTTAAATTAAATATCACCCACACATTTTGTCATTGATAACCACCAAGTTATGCGATGTTGACCTTTCCACTGTTAAACATGGAATTTACTTCTTTTCAGGATCTTGGTATGGGAGAAATTGGGGCTTCCTTATGATTTTGTTTGGACGCACCTAGCTCAGAGAAGCTACCCCCAGTAATACTCCAAAATCACTGCAGATGGTGACTGCAGCCATGAAATTAAGTTATGACCAACCTAGATAGTATATTCAAAAGCAGAGACATTACTTTGCCAACAAAGGTCCGTCTAGTCAAGGCTATGGTTTTTCCAGTGGTCCCGTATGGATGTGAGAGTTGGACTGTGAAGAAGGCTGAGCGCCAAAGAATTGATGCTTTTGAACTGTGGTGTTGGAGAAGACTCTTGAGAGTCCCTTGGACTGCAAGGACATCCAACCAGTCCATTCTGAAGGAGATCAGCCCTGGGATTTCTTTGGAAGGAATGATGCTGAAGCTGAAACTCCAGTATTTTGGCCACCTCATGCAAAGAGTTGACTCATTGGAAAAGACTCTGATGCTGGGAGGGATTGGGGGCAGGAGGAGAAGGGGACGACAGAGGATGAGATGGCTGGATGGCATCACTGACTCAATGGATGTGAGTCTGAGTGAACTCCAGGAGTTGGTGATGGACAGAGAGGCCTGGCGTGCTGCGATTCATGGGGTCGCAAAGAGTCGGACACAACTGAGCGACTGAACTGAACTGAGGGATGTGTCATCATGCCAAACAATGAAGCCTGTTGGCAAATTCATTTCCACATAAAGCAACGCTGCCACTTTGTCCCAGCGGATGTAAGACTCCCCTGTGCTCTTTCTTGGCTGGAACGCCCAGGGGCTTAAGCTGGTCTGTTTTGTCCACTAGGGTCCAGGGGCCTGGCCCACTGCAGGCCCTCCATCCAAATGTGCTAAACAAAAGCCTACGTGTGCAAAATGCAGAAAGTGGATGCCAATTCAAGGCAAAATAAACTTTATTTTTTGACTCAAAACTGCCCCCAAATTGGATTCCTGAAGAATTCAGAATAAAATAAAACCAACTTGCAGACACTAAAAGGCACCTTCCAATCAGGTGAGAAAGAACTGACTCAGATACCGTTTCATTCACACAAGGAATCAGTGAACAAAATTATTCCCGGGACCCTAGGCATTTAGCGGTGTAATTAATACTTTCAAGAAAATAAAGTATCTTCCTGACTGTGGTTTCTCTTCCCATCACAGTGCTGGCTTGTTCAACTTAGGATTTGATAAAACAGCTCTCACTCACTTCTTTAAAAAAGCAAAAACAACACATGTTTTCCTACTCTGAAGTCTGTGGTTAGCACATTATAGCTGCACCACAAATTTAAATAGCAACTGGGTATAAGGTCTTCACTGAGCATTTTGGGGATTACATGCTCTTGTGAGTCTTTATAAGTAGTTTTATGGTGGCTTTTAGCATAAAACAATTTCACATTCGTTTCTCTAAACATCCACTAAGTTAGGATTCAGAAATCAGGGGCTGAAGAACAGAGACATTAGACATAATACAAGCTTTTGGAAAATCATCTTGAGGCTGCTGTGGTAAGAACACGTAACATGAGGTCTGACCTCGGAAGCACGAGTAACACAGCTCCACTACCTGCAAGTGTGAGGTTGCACAGCAGACCCCGGGAGAGATTCTAATAAAACCCAACAACCAGAATCAGGACAGTAACAGGCATTTCTGATATTAAGATCCCATGGAAAAGGAGATGGCAGCTCACATTCCAGTATTCTTACCTGGGAAGTCCCATGGACAGAGAAGCCTGGTGGGCTATAATCCAGGGGGTTGCAAAGAGTCGGACACAACCGAAGTGACTCAACAACAACAAACGGTTAGCATACAAGACACCAGCGAGGAAACATCAAGGCCAGTCCCTAAACTCCATCTCTCTGTGACCAGTATTCTTGACTGCGTGAGGCAGAAAAGCATCTTCACTGAAGAGAATAATCCATATTTCCAAAATATCTGGATTGCCAAGGCTATTCCTCTCCAAGGCTCCTTTGTTTGATCATTTCCCCATGGAATTATCTGCTCTCACAGATGGTCAGAGAGCAAGGTAAATAGAATCCAATTCAGTTCAACAAGTATTTATTAGATTCTTACTCTGAGCCAGGACCGCAAAAATTCCACCCCAGTCTCCACGTCTCACACAGCTGGACAGTAATACAATACCGATGCCCTGATTGGGCTTTTATCTATCCAATGAGACGTAGAATTCTCATATTCCCACCTTTATCTCAATGAATCTTAATTTCCACTGTAATGACCAAGAGCTGACTTTCAGAGATTTGCAGTACATCAGCCAAATCATCATTTATTGTGGGTGGAATATGATATTATTATGTCTCTTTCTGCTTTGGGGGCAAATTGAAAACTTCCTGACATCCTTTCCCCCCAGTTTAATACTACAACCCTGCTTTGAAAAACCATCATTTTTCTGTATTTAATATATCTGGTGAAATGACACAATTCTTAATTTGCAGAAATCAATGTCAGTGTATGAAAGTTCCACCTCTTCAAGCAGAGAATGAAAGGAAACAAGCTTGATGACATCAACACAGGGACTCTAGTGGAAACCAAATTCACCAACAGTGAGCACTGGACCGAACAAGAGACCTTCATGTGGAGCATCTTTTTTGGGGGGTGGGGTGGGGCGCACGCCATGCAGCATGCGGGATCTTAGCTCCCCAACCAGGGATCAAACCCACACCCCCTGCATGGGATGCTCTGTATGGGGGACTTCCACTGGACTGCCAAGGAAGTCCCCCATACAGAGCATCTTAATTATGTGTTTGCCTTAAGGCAGGAAGCCAGTTTCTCAGCTTTAAGTCCATCTCAACACAACAGCCGGAAGCCTCTGTGCGTGATTTCCAGGATACGTGCTGCTGCTGCTGCTGTAGGTCACTCAACTGTCTGACTCTTTGTGACCCCATGGACTATAGCCTGCCAGACTCCTTGTCCATGGGATTTCCCAGGCAAGAATACTGGAGTGGGTTACCATTTCCTTCTTTCCTTTGGCAGGGGATCTTTCTGACCCAGGGATCGAACCCACAACCCAGAGGTCAAACCCATGTCTCCCGCACTGGCAGGTGGATTCTTTACCACTGAGCCACCATGGGGGTGTAAACTCATGAATCTACATTCGGGTTGACATCTTATTTTAGCTATATTTACACCAAGTTCTACATACATACACGTAGACACACTTCAAGCAGAGATGGGAAAATGGTTCTTTTCCTAACCACAGATGATCAAGGAACTTCCCAAAGATATGAAATACAAAAACACAAAACAAAAAAGCAACCCCCGTCACCCCCAATCCTTCAAGCGGGTGAAACAGTCAGCGATGACCCACGGGGACGTTACCTGACACGGCCGGCGGGCGCCCCGCACGGGGGCGCGGGTGGGGATGAGACATGGCACTAACACGGAAGCGCTAGGTGACGATGGAGCCGCCGGCGCGGCAGCAATGAACGCGATGGAAGCGACAGACACGGCAGACAGACAGAGCTGAGGCCGACCTGCGAGAGGAGTTAGTGGCTGAGACGCTGCGGCGTGACTGTGTTAGCGACGAGGGCGGCGTGGACACCCGCGGGCGCTCCCACCAGTCCCTCCTCCTGAGGGGCTCCTCCCGGGTCCCCAAGGAAGGTGGCTGAGCGGCCTCCACACGGCTGGGTTAGTCTCTCACACGCTCCTGGGGTGCGGGGAGGGGGCTCTGGGCTCCCCGCACGGGGCACAGAGGGGCCCAGGGCACGAGCGGACCACCGAGGACACGCCCGAGGGCGCCTTGCCCAAGATGCGCAGCTCCGGGGAGGGAGCACGCTGGCCGTTCTCCGGATGCTTGCAGAGTAAGTAACTCTGAAAACGTGTAGACGAGCACTGGAGCGACTGTCTCAGTGATGACGGTATGTCTGATGACGTCACACTAGGACTAAAGGCTCCAAGCCAGTCACCACGGAAGTATAACAACAGTCTCTCCAAGGCCCCCGTGGCAAGCGGGGCTGAGCTACATGGGCTCTTTCCTGAACGCTCTCTGGAAGGAAGCTCCGTTCATTTCACCTGAACGAGAGCGGAGGAGAGGAGACGCAGGAGAGACGGGCCCGCTCCGACGGTTAATTGTATTAGACGAGCGTGTGGACTGCTGAACACACACGGTGATAACTGGGTGCAGGGCCCCACTTACCAGATCTGTAGCCTAATTTTCTTTCCTCTTAGCTCTACGGTTTTGATCTTAAAGTCAACACCTGTAAATAAAACAGACAAAGATGAAGCAAAAACAAGGCAATCTGTCAGAAAAGCAGTACTATTTGTATGCCATTGTGGCAAAAACCCAAAAAACTGACCACACTGAATCCCAAAAGGAGAGAGAAGAAATCCTCCGGTCCCCAAGACGACCACCACTCTATGCTTCTCCACACAACGAGTAGCATATGTTAGGTTCTACCCCGAACTGGAGAGGAAGCACTTGCTATTCATAATAGAGTTTAATACTACTGGAGGTGCAGCTTAAAATCCACTTAAAAATCACAGTGAATCATTACACAAACAATGGCTTTATACACATGCTGTCTTGGGGGGAAATTCTTACGTGGAGCACTGGAAACTCAATCTTGATTTCAAACAGCCATAGTCTGAATTAAGAAATTATGATAATAAATTCTTTAGCATTCACAAAAGTGACTTTATTATATTGCCAATAGTGTAGAAGAGGAATTCTTTTTGAAAAATTTTACTCATACAAATTAATTTCATTTTTTAAATTACTTTAATCCTGCTAAGTCGCTTCAGTCGTGTCCGACTCTGTGTGACCCCATAGACGGCAGCCCACCAGGCTCCTTCATCCATGGGATTTTCCAGGCAAGAGTACTGGAGTGGGCTTTAATAGTGGCAAGCAAACCATGACAAATCCCCATCCCTCTCCAGTTCAGCCCTTAAGGCTTCAGATAAATTTTTAAAGCAAAGTTTCACCTGTGGATATTTTCTTATCTATTTGTCAGTTACAGAAAACTTCAATACTTTTTTAACACAAATTTCACAATATTTGTGAAATAATATAAAACAGTATTTTTTACAGAATTCTCACAAGGAAAAAAAAAAAAAACAACCAGCTTAAAAAAATAATGCCAGCTAAATGTGGGAAGTGGAAACCTAATCTCTATGGGAACTATTAATATTTTCTGGCTGCTTTATGGATCCAGGGTCCCGGTGCTGCGAGGTGGAGGATGGAGGGGGCACGACATAGCTCTTCAAAGTCAGATGATGTTCCTGAGGCGACAGGCAAGGCGTGTGACTTACTTTTATAATTAGCAACATGCTGCAGACACCAATGCAACCAGAAAATGTGTTTACAAGCCTGGGTGGGACCGAGGTCTGTACAACAGAGAAACGTGGCAGGAATATAAAAGTCACGGCTGAAGAAGAGGCCACGGCACCCTGCTTCTTACTCTCTCCCTCAGCCTTGATCTCAAAGCTCATGCAAATGCTGGGGAAGCCAATTTCACTTTCAGTTCTGGAACAGCTTTGCTTTTCCTGAGTCAGATGACTCTCAGACAGCCTTGGAACAGGAAGCGTGTCTGTACACGACCAACATCCTCAAGCAGAGACCAACCCGAATCCTTTGTGATTCAATCACAGGGAAGGGCAGAGCTGAACATGATACTCTACGAGGCACAGAAACCAGCCTGCACCTATGTGCTATGCTCTGATGTTGAAAAGGCACAATTCAGAAAAACCCCTTCTTCCTGATATCAGCATAAAGCTAGGGCCTCACCATGTGATTTACAAATCTAATTCACACTGTATCATGGCCACTATTCCATTTTGTTTCTAGTTGGTTTTTTTTAGTTTTACTTAAGGGGGCTGCCACTTTGGTTACGACTTGTTGCACTGGCTGCCACATTTTACGGAAAAGAACTAGCAGATACTTCTCTTGTGGGCTCTGCTTCAAGTTAACTACAAGAATCTCTAGAAACAGCACAAATAACTTTTGTTTTGATTAGGCTGTTTTCTCCGCTAAGAACGGCTCTCAGTCTGATCATGTCAAGTCTTTTTTCTTCAACCAACTTAAACAACTTTGTGACTTTAGCAGTCCTGCACTACAGCTATTTTGTAATTACGAAGTTTAATGAATAAAAACAAAGGAAAGGGTATTAATAGTCAAAAGTAGGAATAAGTGGTAATGTTATTGTGTGATTATAAATACACTGTTAAAGATGAATGAACAGCAAACAGGATGAAGAACGTGTTTAGCCCCAACTACCTAGTTTTAGTGAGTAGGTTAAAGACATCAACAACAACAACAGAAAAATATCCAGTGGCTAAATCTAAAATTCCACAAAAGGAAACAGCTCATTAAAATGGTGCTTGCTCTTAAACAAAATCTCTTTTAATAGTAAGAGCCACTAGTTTAGCTGGTGATGGCTGGAAACTTACTCCAACCTATGGCTTAGAAACAAACCCTTACATCAAAGTATACAACTACACATTTTTTAAAAAGCTTTTTTACATTAGGTAAAAAATATCTCTTAATGTCCATGGTTAACAT